>NC_090828.1:0-664386 GCF_028021215.1 Eschrichtius robustus
TGGGGGCCTGAGGGTACTCAGTGTTCTTGCTGGGAATAGGGTGCCCACGTGAGGCGCCTAGATGTCCTGCAAAGCGTACTGACGTTAAAATAATGCTGAGCAACGGCTATGGCCTCCTGGAAACTGCTGCACGCCTTCGCTTCTGCATGGCAATTCAGGGCCTTACCTTGAGACAACTGCTGACGCTGAGTGTCCCGTTAGGGACACAGCATGGTAGGATGCTGACTTTCTCCTCGAGCAGAGTGACTTCAGGTACGAGGTCCTCGAAGAATCCTAAGCAGAGTGTTTTCTTATGGCAGCTCAGACGGGGGCCATGACGAACACTTCCATGGCACGTCGCACTGGGTAGAAATGTGGTCCTGAGACTGTTCCAGTGCTCTGGAAATATACCTCTCCTTAAAGAACGAGCAGCGTGTTGCCCATCACTCGGCATACACAGAGGGCCTCCTAGGGACCGACCTTTGGGCCTCGATGTTGCTCAGCAAGCCCACAGGGGTCTGGAGGTACTCAGGGATCTTGGAGGGAAAATGATGCACACCCGAGGGGCCTAGGAGTCCTGAAATGGGTACTTCCTTTAAAATAAAGCAGAACAGGGGCTTCCCTGGTGGCGCAGTGGTTGAGAATCTGCCTGCCAATGCAGGGCACACGGGTTCGAGCCCTGATCTGGGAGGATTCCACATGCCGTGGAACAACTGGGCCAGTGAGCCACAACTACTGACCCTGCGCCTCTGGAGCCTGTGCTCCGCAACACGGGAGGCCGCGAGACTGAGAGGCCCACGCACCGCGATGAAGAGTGGCCCCCACTTACCGCAACTGGGGAGAGCCCTAGCACAGAAACGAAGACCCAACATAGCAATCAATCAATCAATCAATCTTAAAACAACAATAAAAAATTAAAAAAATAAAATAAACTAAAGCAGAACAGCGACTAATACCTCATGGAAACAGCTGCATGCCACCCTTTCTGCGCGGTTACTCAGGGACTTACCTCGAGGCCAGTACTCACGTTGAGTTTCCCTTTAGCTCTAGAGCGTGGCAGGATGAGCTCCACCCCGGCCATCGAAGCACCCGGCTTAGCTAGACAAAACTCATTTTCTTCCCAGAGCCATGCCTACAGAGGCTAGTGGCCTGTCAACAGCAATCAATTTCAAGTAGCTTCAAGGCAGCATGAATGGAGCTTTCAAAACGGGAAAGCAAGGCTAGTTCCATCAGGCCCCCATTTCCGCGGGCACACGCAGCATACACCCCTGTGCTTTCTAACAAGTCCAAAGAGACACAGGTTACCAAGTGGTTACTTCCCTGAATCAACTCCTCGAAGCAGGGTGTACTGCATCTAGCGAACTGCCTCAACCAAGGAAAGCCCCAGCTAGGCCTCCGGGCCCGTGCCTCTTCAAAAGCCTGCAGTGTTACCCGAGAAACTGGGCTTTAGTTGCAGTTGGAAAGCAAGCCGACATTCTCCTCGAGGCAGGGTGACTTCAGACACGGGGTCCCAGATGGAATACGAAGCCGAGGGTTTTTCTCAGTGCAGCTCACACTAGGGCAATGAGTCAGACTTGCACGGCACGTTGGACCTGCTAGAACAGTGTTCGTGGACCTGTGGGAGTGCTGGGGAAATCAAGCTGTCCCAAGAAAGACTGCAGTCTGTTGCCCTACGCTCGGCATACACAGACTGGCTCCGAAGGGCTACGGGCCTGGATGTGGCTTAGCGGGCCCATGGGGGCCTGAGGGTCCTCAGTGTTCTTGCAGGGAATAGGGTGCCCACGCGAGGCTCCTAGATGTCCTGCAAAGCGCACTGACGTTAAAATAATGCAGAGCAACGGCTATGGCCTCCTGGAAACTGCTGCACGCCTCCGCTTCTGCATGGCAATTCAGGGCCTTACCTCGAGGCAAGTGCTCTCGCTGAGTGTCCCGTTAGCGCCACAGCATGGTAGGATGCTGACTTTCTCCTCGAGCAGAGTGACTTCAGGTACAAGGTCCTCGAAGAATCCTAAGCAGAGTGTTTTCTCATGGCAGCTCAGACGGGGGCTGTGACGAACACTTCCATGGCACGTCGCACTGGGTAGAAATGTGGTCCTGAGGCTGTTCCAGTGCTCTGGAAATGTAGCTCTCCTTAAAGAACGAGCAGCGTGTTGCCCATCACTCGGCATACACAGAGGGCCTCCGAGGGACCGACCTTTGGGCCTCGATGCTGCTCAGCAAGCCCACAGGGGTCTGGAGGTACGCAGGGATCTTGGAGGGAAAATGATGCACACCCGAGGGGCCTAGGAGTCCTGGAAAGGGTACTTCCTTTAAAATAAAGCAGAACAGGGGCTTCCCTGGGGGCGCAGTGGTTGAGAATCTGCCTGCCAATGCAGGGCACACGGGTTCGAGCCCTGGTCTGGGAGGATTCCACATGCCGTGAGGCAACTGGGCCCGTGAGCCACAACTACTGACCCTGCGCCTCTGGAGCCTGTGCTCCGCAACACGGGAGGCCGCGAGACTGAGAGGCCCACGCACCGCGATGAAGAGTGGCCCCCACTTACCGCAACTGGGGAGAGCCCTAGCACAGAAACGAAGACCCAACATAGCAATCAATCAATCAATCAATCAATCTTAAAACAACAATAAAAAATTTAAAAAATAAAATAAAATAAAGCAGAACAGCGACTAATACCTCATGGAAACAGCTGCATGCCGCCCTTTCTGCGCGGTTACTCAGGGACTTACCTCGAGGCCAGGACTCACGTTGAGTTTCCCTTTAGCTCTAGAGCGTGGCAGGATGAGCTCCACCCCGGCCATCGAAGCACCCGGCTTAGCTAGACAAAACTCATTTTCTTCCAGAGCCATGCCTACAGCGGCTAGTGGCCTGTCAACAGCAGTCAATTTCAAGTAGTTTCAAGGCAGCATGAATTGGGCTTTCAAATGGGAAAGCAAGGATAGTTCCATCAGGCCCCCATTTACATGGGCACACGCAGCATGCATCCCTGTGCTTTCTAACAAGTCCAAAGAGACACAGGTTACCCAGTGGTTCCTTCCCTGAATAAACGCCTCGAAGCAGAGTGTTCCGCATCTAGCAAAATGCCTCAACCAAGGAACGCCTCAGCTAGGCCTCCAGGCCCGTGGCTCTTCAAAAGCCTGCAGTGTTACCCGAGGAACTGGGCTTTAGTTGCAGTTGGAACGCAAGCCGACATTCTCCTCGAGGCAGGGTGACTTCAGACAGGGGGTCCCAGATGGAATACGAAGCCGAGGGTTTTTCTCAGTGCAGCTCACACTAGGGCAATGAGTCAGACTTGCACGGCACGTTGGACCTGCTAGAACAGTGTTTGTGGACCTGTGGGAGTGCTGGGGAAATCAAGCTGTCCCAAGAAAGACTGCAGTCTGTTGCCCTACACCCGGCATACACAGAGTGGCTCCGAAGGGCTACGGGCCTGGATGTGGCTTAGCAGGCCCATGGGGGCCTGAGGGTACTCAGTGTTCTTGCAGGGAAAAGGGTGCCCACGCGAGGCTCCTAGATGTCCTGCAAAGCATACTGACGTTAAAATAATGCAGAGCAACCGCTATGGCCTCCTGGAAACTGCTGCATGCCTCCGCTTCTGCATGGCAATTCAGGGCCTTACCTTGAGACAACTGCTGACGCTGAGTGTCCCGTTAGCGACACAGCATGGTAGGATGCTGACTTTCTACTCGAGCAGAGTGACTTCAGGTACGAGGTCCTCGAAGAATCCTAAGCAGAGTGTTTTCTTATGGCAGCTAAGACGGGGGCCGTGAAGAACACTTCCATGGCACGTCGCACTGGGTAGAAATGTGGTCCTGAGACTGTTCCAGTGCTCTGGAAATATAGCTCTCCTTAAAAAACGAGCAGCGTGTTGCCCATCACTCGGCATACACAGAGGGCCTCCGAGGGACCGACCTTTGGGCCTCGATGTTGCTCAGCAAGCCCACAGGGGTCTGGAGGTACTCACGGATCTTGGAGGGAAAATGATGCACACCCGAGGGGCCTAGGAGTCCTGGAAAGGGTACTTCCTTTAAAATAAAGCAGAACAGGGGCTTCTCTGGTGGCGCACTGGTTGACAATCTGCCTGCCAATGCAGGGCACACGGGTTCGAGCCCTGGTCTGGGAGGATTCCACATGCCGTGGGGCAACTGGGCCCGTGAGCCACAACTACTGAGCCTGCGCCTCTGGAGCCTGTGCTCCGCAACAAGAGAGGTCGCGAGACTGAGAGGCCCACGCACCGCGATAAAGAGCGGCCCCCACTTACCGCAACTGGGGAGAGCCCTAGCACAGAAACGAAGACCCAACATAGCAATCAATCAATCAATCAATAAATCTTAAAACAACAATAAAAAATTAAAAAAATAAAATAAAATAAAGCAGAACAGCGACTAATACCTCATGGAAACAGCTGCATGCCGCCCTTTCTGCGCGGTTACTCAGGGACTTACCTCGAGGCCAGGACTCACGTTGAGTTTCCCTTTAGCTCTAGAGCGTGGCAGGATGAGCTCCACCCCGGCCATCGAAGCACCCGGCTTAGCTAGACAAAACTCATTTTCTTCCCAGAGCCATGCCTACAGCGGCTAGTGGCCTGTCAACAGCAGTCAATTTCAAGTAGTTTCAAGGCAGCATGAATTGGGCTTTCAAATGGGAAAGCAAGGATAGTTCCATCAGGCCCCCATTTACATGGGCACACGCAGCATGCATCCCTGTGCTTTCTAACAAGTCCAAAGAGACACAGGTTACCCAGTGGTTCCTTCCCTGAATAAACGCCTCGAAGCAGAGTGTTCCGCATCTAGCAAAATGCCTCAACCAAGGAACGCCTCAGCTAGGCCTCCAGGCCCGTGGCTCTTCAAAAGCCTGCAGTGTTACCCGAGGAACTGGGCTTTAGTTGCAGTTGGAACGCAAGCCGACATTCTCCTCGAGGCAGGGTGACTTCAGACAGGGGGTCCCAGATGGAATACGAAGCCGAGGGTTTTTCTCAGTGCAGCTCACACTAGGGCAATGAGTCAGACTTGCACGGCACGTTGGACCTGCTAGAACAGTGTTTGTGGACCTGTGGGAGTGCTGGGGAAATCAAGCTGTCCCAAGAAAGACTGCAGTCTGTTGCCCTACACCCGGCATACACAGAGTGGCTCCGAAGGGCTACGGGCCTGGATGTGGCTTAGCAGGCCCATGGGGGCCTGAGGGTACTCAGTGTTCTTGCAGGGAAAAGGGTGCCCACGCGAGGCTCCTAGATGTCCTGCAAAGCATACTGACGTTAAAATAATGCAGAGCAACCGCTATGGCCTCCTGGAAACTGCTGCATGCCTCCGCTTCTGCATGGCAATTCAGGGCCTTACCTTGAGACAACTGCTGACGCTGAGTGTCCCGTTAGCGACACAGCATGGTAGGATGCTGACTTTCTACTCGAGCAGAGTGACTTCAGGTACGAGGTCCTCGAAGAATCCTAAGCAGAGTGTTTTCTTATGGCAGCTAAGACGGGGGCCGTGAAGAACACTTCCATGGCACGTCGCACTGGGTAGAAATGTGGTCCTGAGACTGTTCCAGTGCTCTGGAAATATAGCTCTCCTTAAAAAACGAGCAGCGTGTTGCCCATCACTCGGCATACACAGAGGGCCTCCGAGGGACCGACCTTTGGGCCTCGATGTTGCTCAGCAAGCCCACAGGGGTCTGGAGGTACTCACGGATCTTGGAGGGAAAATGATGCACACCCGAGGGGCCTAGGAGTCCTGGAAAGGGTACTTCCTTTAAAATAAAGCAGAACAGGGGCTTCTCTGGTGGCGCACTGGTTGACAATCTGCCTGCCAATGCAGGGCACACGGGTTCGAGCCCTGGTCTGGGAGGATTCCACATGCCGTGGGGCAACTGGGCCCGTGAGCCACAACTACTGAGCCTGCGCCTCTGGAGCCTGTGCTCCGCAACAAGAGAGGTCGCGAGACTGAGAGGCCCACGCACCGCGATAAAGAGCGGCCCCCACTTACCGCAACTGGGGAGAGCCCTAGCACAGAAACGAAGACCCAACATAGCAATCAATCAATCAATCAATAAATCTTAAAACAACAATAAAAAATTAAAAAAATAAAATAAAATAAAGCAGAACAGCGACTAATACCTCATGGAAACAGCTGCATGCCGCCCTTTCTGCGCGGTTACTCAGGGACTTACCTCGAGGCCAGGACTCACGTTGAGTTTCCCTTTAGCTCTAGAGCGTGGCAGGATGAGCTCCACCCCGGCCATCGAAGCACCCGGCTTAGCTAGACAAAACTCATTTTCTTCCCAGAGCCATGCCTACAGCGGCTAGTGGCCTGTCAACAGCAGTCAATTTCAAGTAGCTTCAAGGCAGCATGAATGCAGCTTTCAAAATGGGAAAGCAAGGCTAGTTCCATCAGACCCCCATTTCCGCGGGCACACGCAGCATACATCCCTGTGCTTTCTAACAAGTCCAAAGAGACACAGGTTACCCAGTGGTTCCTTCCCTGAATCAACTCCTCGAAGCAGGGTGTTCCGCATCTAGCGAACTGCCTCCACCAAGGAACGCCCCAGCTAGGCCTCCGGGCCCGTGGCTCTTCAAAAGCCTGCAGTGTTACACGAAGAACCGGGCTTTAGTTGCAGTTGGAAAGCAAGCCGACATTCTCCTCGAGGCAGGGTGACTTCAGACACGGGGTCCCAGATGGAATACGAAGCCGAGGGTTTTTCTCAGTGCAGCTCACACTAGGGCAATGAGTCAGACTTGCACGGCACGTTGGACTTGCTAGAACAGTGTTCGTGGACCTGTGGGAGTGCTGGGGAAATCAAGCTGTCCCAAGAAAGACTGCAGTCTGTTTCCCTACACCCGGCATACACAGAGTGGCTCCGAAGGGCTACGGGCCTGGATGTGGCTTAGCAGGCCCATGGGGGCCTGAGGGTACTCAGTGTTCTTGCAGGGAAAAGGTTGCCCACGCGAGGCTCCTAGAGGTCCTGCAAAGCATACTGACGTTAAAATAATGCAGAGCAACCGCTATGGGCTCCTGGAAACTGCTGCATGCCTCCGCTTCTGCATGGCAATTCAGGGCCTTACCTTGAGACAACTGCTGACGCTGAGTGTCCCGTTAGCGACACAGCATGGTAGGATGCTGACTTTCTACTCGAGCAGAGTGACTTCAGGTACGAGGTCCTCGAAGAATCCTAAGCAGAGTGTTTTCTTATGGCAGCTCAGACGGGGGCCATGACGAACACTTCCATGGCACGTCGCACTGGGTAGAAATGTGGTCCTGAGACTCTTCCAGTGCTCTGGAAATATAGCTCTCCTTAAAGAACGAGCAGCGTGTTGCCCATCACTCGGCATACACAGAGGGCCTCCGAGGGACCGACCTTTGGGCCTCGATGTTGCTCAGCAAGCCCACAGGGGTCTGTAGGTACTCACGGATCTTGGAGGGAAAATGATGCACACTCGAGGGGCCTAGGAGTCCTGAAAAGGGTACTTCCTTTAAAATAAAGCAGAACAGGGGCTTCCCTGGGGGCGCAGTGGTTGAGAATCTGCCTGCCAATGCAGGGCACACGGGTTCGAGCCCTGGTCTGGGAGGATTCCACATGCCGTGGGGCAACTGGGCCCATGAGCCACAACTACTGAGCCTGCGCCTCTGGAGCCTGTGCTCCGCAACAAGAGAGGTCACAAGACTGAGAGGCCCATGCACCGCGATGAAGAGTGGCCCCCACTTACCACAACTGGGGAGAGCCCTAGCACAGAAACGAAGACCCAACATAGCAATCAATCAATCAATCAATCAATCAATCTTAAAACAACAATAAAAAATTAAAAAAATAAAATAAAATAAAGCAGAACAGCGACTAATACCTCATGGAAACAGCTGCATGCCGCCCTTTCTGCGCGGTTACTCAGGGACTTACCTCGAGGCCAGGACTCACGTTGAGTTTCCCTTTAGCTCTAGAGCGTGGCAGGATGAGCTGCACCCCCGCCATCGAAGCACCCAGCTTAGCTAGACAAAACTCATTTTCTTCCCAGAGCCATGCCTACAGAGGCTAGTGGCCTGTCAACAGCAGTCAATTTCAAGTAGCTTCAAGGCAGCATGAATGGAGCTTTCAAAATGGGAAAGCAAGGCTAGTTCCATCAGGCCCCCATTTCCGCGGGCACACGCAGCATACATCCCTGTGCTTTCTAACAAGTCCAAAGAGACACAGGTTACCAAGTGGTTACTTCCCTGAATCCACTCCGCGAAGCAGGGTGTACTGCATCTAGCGAACTGCCTCAACCAAGGAAAGCCCCAGCTAGGCCTCCGGGCCCGTGGCTCTTCAAAACCCTGCAGGGTTACCCGAGGAACTGGGCTTTACTTGCAGTTGGAAAGCAAGCCGACATTCTCCTGGAGGGAGGGTGACTTCAGACACGAGGTCCCAGATGGAATACGAAGCCGAGGGTTTTTCTCAGTGCAGCTCAGACTAGGGCAATGAGTCAGCCTTGCAAGGCACGTTGGACCTGCTAGAACAGTGTTCGTGGACCTGTGGGAGTGCTGGGGAAATCAAGCTGTCCCAAGAAAGACTGCAGTCTGTTGCCCTACGCTCGGCATACACAGACTGGCTCCGAAGGGCTACGGGCCTGGATGTGGCTTAGCGGGCCCATGGGGGCCTGAGGGTCCTCAGTGTTCTTGCAGGGAATAGGGTGCCCACGCGAGGCTCCTAGATGTCCTGCAAAGCGCACTGACGTTAAAATAATGCAGAGCAACGGCTATGGCCTCCTGGAAACTGCTGCACGCCTCCGCTTCTGCATGGCAATTCAGGGCCTTACCTCGAGGCAAGTGCTCTCGCTGAGTGTCCCGTTAGCGCCACAGCATGGTAGGATGCTGACTTTCTCCTCGAGCAGAGTGACTTCAGGTACGAGGTCCTTGAAGAATCCTAAGCAGAGTGTTTTCTCATGGCAGCTCAGACGGGGGCCGTGACGAACACTTCCATGGCACGTCGCACTGGGTAGAAATGTGGTCCTGAGGCTGTTCCAGTGCTCTGGAAATATAGCTCTCCTTAAAGAACGAGCAGTGTGTTGCCCATCACTCGGCATACACAGAGGGCCTCCGAGGGACCGAACTTTGGGCCTTGATGTTGCTCAGCAAGTGCACAGGGGTCTGGAGGTACTCAGGGATCTTGGAGGGAAAATGATGCACACCCGAGGGGCCTAGGAGTCCTGAAAAGGGTACTTCCTTTAAAATAAAGCAGAACAGGGGCTTCCCTGGGGGCGCAGTGGTTGAGAATCTGCCTGCCAATGCAGGGTACACGGGTTCGAGCCCTGGTCTGGGAGGATTCCACATGCCGTGGAACAACTGGGCCCGTGAGCCACAACTACTGACCCTGCGCCTCTGGAGCCTGTGCTCCGCAACACGGGAGGCCGCGAGACTGAGAGGCCCACGCACCGCGATGAAGAGTGGCCCCCACTTACCGCAACTGGGGAGAGCCCTAGCACAGAAACGAAGACCCAACATAGCAATCAATCAATCAATCAATCAATCTTAAAACAACAATAAAAAATTAAAAAAATAAAATAAAATAAAGCAGAACAGCGACTAATACATCATGGAAACAGCTGCATGCCACCCTTTCTGCGCGGTTACTCAGGGACTTACCTCGAGGCCCGGACTCACGTTGAGTTTCCCTTTACCTCTAGAGCGTGGCAGGATGAGCTCCACCCCCGCCATCGAAGCACCCAGCTTAGCTAGACAAGACTCATTTTCTTCCCAGAGCCATGCCTACAGTGGCTAGTGGCCTGTCAACAGCAGTCAATTTCAAGTAGCTTCAAGGCAGCATGAATGGGGCTTTCAAAATGGGAAAGCAAGGATAGTTCCATCAGGCCCCCATTTCCATGGGCACACGCAGCATACATCCCTGTGCTTTCTAACAAGTCCAAACAGACACAGGTTACCCAGTGGTTCCTTCCCTGAATCAACTCCTCGAAGCAGAGTGTTCTGCATCTAGCAAACTGCCTCAACCAAGGAACGCCCCAGCTAGGCCTCCAGACCCGTGGCTCTTCAAAAGCCTGCAGTGTTACCCGAGGAACTGGACTTCAGTTGCAGTTGGAACGCAAGCCGACTTTCTCCTGGAGCCAGGGTGACTTCAGGCAGGAGGTCCCAGATGGAATGCGAGGCCGAGGGTTTTTCTCAGTGCAGCTCACACTAGGGCAATGAGTCAGACTTGCACGGCACGTTGGACCTGCTAGAACAGTGTTTGTGGACCTGTGGGAGTGCTGGGGAAATCAAGTTGTCCCAAGAAAGAGTGCAGTCTGTTGCCCTACACTCGGCATACACAGAGTGGCTCCGAAGGGCTACGGGCCTGGATGTGGCTTAGCAGGCCCATGGGGGCCTGAGGGTACTCAGTGTTCTTGCTGGGAATAGGGTGCCCACGTGAGGCGCCTAGATGTCCTGCAAAGCGTACTGACGTTAAAATAATGCTGAGCAACGGCTATGGCCTCCTGGAAACTGCTGCACGCCTTCGCTTCTGCATGGCAATTCAGGGCCTTACCTTGAGACAACTGCTGACGCTGAGTGTCCCGTTAGGGACACAGCATGGTAGGATGCTGACTTTCTCCTCGAGCAGAGTGACTTCAGGTACGAGGTCCTCGAAGAATCCTAAGCAGAGTGTTTTCTTATGGCAGCTCAGACGGGGGCCATGACGAACACTTCCATGGCACGTCGCACTGGGTAGAAATGTGGTCCTGAGACTGTTCCAGTGCTCTGGAAATATACCTCTCCTTAAAGAACGAGCAGCGTGTTGCCCATCACTCGGCATACACAGAGGGCCTCCTAGGGACCGACCTTTGGGCCTCGATGTTGCTCAGCAAGCCCACAGGGGTCTGGAGGTACTCAGGGATCTTGGAGGGAAAATGATGCACACCCGAGGGGCCTAGGAGTCCTGAAATGGGTACTTCCTTTAAAATAAAGCAGAACAGGGGCTTCCCTGGTGGCGCAGTGGTTGAGAATCTGCCTGCCAATGCAGGGCACACGGGTTCGAGCCCTGATCTGGGAGGATTCCACATGCCGTGGAACAACTGGGCCAGTGAGCCACAACTACTGACCCTGCGCCTCTGGAGCCTGTGCTCCGCAACACGGGAGGCCGCGAGACTGAGAGGCCCACGCACCGCGATGAAGAGTGGCCCCCACTTACCGCAACTGGGGAGAGCCCTAGCACAGAAACGAAGACCCAACATAGCAATCAATCAATCAATCAATCTTAAAACAACAATAAAAAATTAAAAAAATAAAATAAACTAAAGCAGAACAGCGACTAATACCTCATGGAAACAGCTGCATGCCACCCTTTCTGCGCGGTTACTCAGGGACTTACCTCGAGGCCAGTACTCACGTTGAGTTTCCCTTTAGCTCTAGAGCGTGGCAGGATGAGCTCCACCCCGGCCATCGAAGCACCCGGCTTAGCTAGACAAAACTCATTTTCTTCCCAGAGCCATGCCTACAGAGGCTAGTGGCCTGTCAACAGCAATCAATTTCAAGTAGCTTCAAGGCAGCATGAATGGAGCTTTCAAAACGGGAAAGCAAGGCTAGTTCCATCAGGCCCCCATTTCCGCGGGCACACGCAGCATACACCCCTGTGCTTTCTAACAAGTCCAAAGAGACACAGGTTACCAAGTGGTTACTTCCCTGAATCAACTCCTCGAAGCAGGGTGTACTGCATCTAGCGAACTGCCTCAACCAAGGAAAGCCCCAGCTAGGCCTCCGGGCCCGTGCCTCTTCAAAAGCCTGCAGTGTTACCCGAGAAACTGGGCTTTAGTTGCAGTTGGAAAGCAAGCCGACATTCTCCTCGAGGCAGGGTGACTTCAGACACGGGGTCCCAGATGGAATACGAAGCCGAGGGTTTTTCTCAGTGCAGCTCACACTAGGGCAATGAGTCAGACTTGCACGGCACGTTGGACCTGCTAGAACAGTGTTCGTGGACCTGTGGGAGTGCTGGGGAAATCAAGCTGTCCCAAGAAAGACTGCAGTCTGTTGCCCTACGCTCGGCATACACAGACTGGCTCCGAAGGGCTACGGGCCTGGATGTGGCTTAGCGGGCCCATGGGGGCCTGAGGGTCCTCAGTGTTCTTGCAGGGAATAGGGTGCCCACGCGAGGCTCCTAGATGTCCTGCAAAGCGCACTGACGTTAAAATAATGCAGAGCAACGGCTATGGCCTCCTGGAAACTGCTGCACGCCTCCGCTTCTGCATGGCAATTCAGGGCCTTACCTCGAGGCAAGTGCTCTCGCTGAGTGTCCCGTTAGCGCCACAGCATGGTAGGATGCTGACTTTCTCCTCGAGCAGAGTGACTTCAGGTACAAGGTCCTCGAAGAATCCTAAGCAGAGTGTTTTCTCATGGCAGCTCAGACGGGGGCTGTGACGAACACTTCCATGGCACGTCGCACTGGGTAGAAATGTGGTCCTGAGGCTGTTCCAGTGCTCTGGAAATGTAGCTCTCCTTAAAGAACGAGCAGCGTGTTGCCCATCACTCGGCATACACAGAGGGCCTCCGAGGGACCGACCTTTGGGCCTCGATGCTGCTCAGCAAGCCCACAGGGGTCTGGAGGTACGCAGGGATCTTGGAGGGAAAATGATGCACACCCGAGGGGCCTAGGAGTCCTGGAAAGGGTACTTCCTTTAAAATAAAGCAGAACAGGGGCTTCCCTGGGGGCGCAGTGGTTGAGAATCTGCCTGCCAATGCAGGGCACACGGGTTCGAGCCCTGGTCTGGGAGGATTCCACATGCCGTGAGGCAACTGGGCCCGTGAGCCACAACTACTGACCCTGCGCCTCTGGAGCCTGTGCTCCGCAACACGGGAGGCCGCGAGACTGAGAGGCCCACGCACCGCGATGAAGAGTGGCCCCCACTTACCGCAACTGGGGAGAGCCCTAGCACAGAAACGAAGACCCAACATAGCAATCAATCAATCAATCAATCAATCTTAAAACAACAATAAAAAATTTAAAAAATAAAATAAAATAAAGCAGAACAGCGACTAATACCTCATGGAAACAGCTGCATGCCGCCCTTTCTGCGCGGTTACTCAGGGACTTACCTCGAGGCCAGGACTCACGTTGAGTTTCCCTTTAGCTCTAGAGCGTGGCAGGATGAGCTCCACCCCGGCCATCGAAGCACCCGGCTTAGCTAGACAAAACTCATTTTCTTCCCAGAGCCATGCCTACAGCGGCTAGTGGCCTGTCAACAGCAGTCAATTTCAAGTAGTTTCAAGGCAGCATGAATTGGGCTTTCAAATGGGAAAGCAAGGATAGTTCCATCAGGCCCCCATTTACATGGGCACACGCAGCATGCATCCCTGTGCTTTCTAACAAGTCCAAAGAGACACAGGTTACCCAGTGGTTCCTTCCCTGAATAAACGCCTCGAAGCAGAGTGTTCCGCATCTAGCAAAATGCCTCAACCAAGGAACGCCTCAGCTAGGCCTCCAGGCCCGTGGCTCTTCAAAAGCCTGCAGTGTTACCCGAGGAACTGGGCTTTAGTTGCAGTTGGAACGCAAGCCGACATTCTCCTCGAGGCAGGGTGACTTCAGACAGGGGGTCCCAGATGGAATACGAAGCCGAGGGTTTTTCTCAGTGCAGCTCACACTAGGGCAATGAGTCAGACTTGCACGGCACGTTGGACCTGCTAGAACAGTGTTTGTGGACCTGTGGGAGTGCTGGGGAAATCAAGCTGTCCCAAGAAAGACTGCAGTCTGTTGCCCTACACCCGGCATACACAGAGTGGCTCCGAAGGGCTACGGGCCTGGATGTGGCTTAGCAGGCCCATGGGGGCCTGAGGGTACTCAGTGTTCTTGCAGGGAAAAGGGTGCCCACGCGAGGCTCCTAGATGTCCTGCAAAGCATACTGACGTTAAAATAATGCAGAGCAACCGCTATGGCCTCCTGGAAACTGCTGCATGCCTCCGCTTCTGCATGGCAATTCAGGGCCTTACCTTGAGACAACTGCTGACGCTGAGTGTCCCGTTAGCGACACAGCATGGTAGGATGCTGACTTTCTACTCGAGCAGAGTGACTTCAGGTACGAGGTCCTCGAAGAATCCTAAGCAGAGTGTTTTCTTATGGCAGCTAAGACGGGGGCCGTGAAGAACACTTCCATGGCACGTCGCACTGGGTAGAAATGTGGTCCTGAGACTGTTCCAGTGCTCTGGAAATATAGCTCTCCTTAAAAAACGAGCAGCGTGTTGCCCATCACTCGGCATACACAGAGGGCCTCCGAGGGACCGACCTTTGGGCCTCGATGTTGCTCAGCAAGCCCACAGGGGTCTGGAGGTACTCACGGATCTTGGAGGGAAAATGATGCACACCCGAGGGGCCTAGGAGTCCTGGAAAGGGTACTTCCTTTAAAATAAAGCAGAACAGGGGCTTCTCTGGTGGCGCACTGGTTGACAATCTGCCTGCCAATGCAGGGCACACGGGTTCGAGCCCTGGTCTGGGAGGATTCCACATGCCGTGGGGCAACTGGGCCCGTGAGCCACAACTACTGAGCCTGCGCCTCTGGAGCCTGTGCTCCGCAACAAGAGAGGTCGCGAGACTGAGAGGCCCACGCACCGCGATAAAGAGCGGCCCCCACTTACCGCAACTGGGGAGAGCCCTAGCACAGAAACGAAGACCCAACATAGCAATCAATCAATCAATCAATAAATCTTAAAACAACAATAAAAAATTAAAAAAATAAAATAAAATAAAGCAGAACAGCGACTAATACCTCATGGAAACAGCTGCATGCCGCCCTTTCTGCGCGGTTACTCAGGGACTTACCTCGAGGCCAGGACTCACGTTGAGTTTCCCTTTAGCTCTAGAGCGTGGCAGGATGAGCTCCACCCCGGCCATCGAAGCACCCGGCTTAGCTAGACAAAACTCATTTTCTTCCCAGAGCCATGCCTACAGCGGCTAGTGGCCTGTCAACAGCAGTCAATTTCAAGTAGTTTCAAGGCAGCATGAATTGGGCTTTCAAATGGGAAAGCAAGGATAGTTCCATCAGGCCCCCATTTACATGGGCACACGCAGCATGCATCCCTGTGCTTTCTAACAAGTCCAAAGAGACACAGGTTACCCAGTGGTTCCTTCCCTGAATAAACGCCTCGAAGCAGAGTGTTCCGCATCTAGCAAAATGCCTCAACCAAGGAACGCCTCAGCTAGGCCTCCAGGCCCGTGGCTCTTCAAAAGCCTGCAGTGTTACCCGAGGAACTGGGCTTTAGTTGCAGTTGGAACGCAAGCCGACATTCTCCTCGAGGCAGGGTGACTTCAGACAGGGGGTCCCAGATGGAATACGAAGCCGAGGGTTTTTCTCAGTGCAGCTCACACTAGGGCAATGAGTCAGACTTGCACGGCACGTTGGACCTGCTAGAACAGTGTTTGTGGACCTGTGGGAGTGCTGGGGAAATCAAGCTGTCCCAAGAAAGACTGCAGTCTGTTGCCCTACACCCGGCATACACAGAGTGGCTCCGAAGGGCTACGGGCCTGGATGTGGCTTAGCAGGCCCATGGGGGCCTGAGGGTACTCAGTGTTCTTGCAGGGAAAAGGGTGCCCACGCGAGGCTCCTAGATGTCCTGCAAAGCATACTGACGTTAAAATAATGCAGAGCAACCGCTATGGCCTCCTGGAAACTGCTGCATGCCTCCGCTTCTGCATGGCAATTCAGGGCCTTACCTTGAGACAACTGCTGACGCTGAGTGTCCCGTTAGCGACACAGCATGGTAGGATGCTGACTTTCTACTCGAGCAGAGTGACTTCAGGTACGAGGTCCTCGAAGAATCCTAAGCAGAGTGTTTTCTTATGGCAGCTAAGACGGGGGCCGTGAAGAACACTTCCATGGCACGTCGCACTGGGTAGAAATGTGGTCCTGAGACTGTTCCAGTGCTCTGGAAATATAGCTCTCCTTAAAAAACGAGCAGCGTGTTGCCCATCACTCGGCATACACAGAGGGCCTCCGAGGGACCGACCTTTGGGCCTCGATGTTGCTCAGCAAGCCCACAGGGGTCTGGAGGTACTCACGGATCTTGGAGGGAAAATGATGCACACCCGAGGGGCCTAGGAGTCCTGGAAAGGGTACTTCCTTTAAAATAAAGCAGAACAGGGGCTTCTCTGGTGGCGCACTGGTTGACAATCTGCCTGCCAATGCAGGGCACACGGGTTCGAGCCCTGGTCTGGGAGGATTCCACATGCCGTGGGGCAACTGGGCCCGTGAGCCACAACTACTGAGCCTGCGCCTCTGGAGCCTGTGCTCCGCAACAAGAGAGGTCGCGAGACTGAGAGGCCCACGCACCGCGATAAAGAGCGGCCCCCACTTACCGCAACTGGGGAGAGCCCTAGCACAGAAACGAAGACCCAACATAGCAATCAATCAATCAATCAATAAATCTTAAAACAACAATAAAAAATTAAAAAAATAAAATAAAATAAAGCAGAACAGCGACTAATACCTCATGGAAACAGCTGCATGCCGCCCTTTCTGCGCGGTTACTCAGGGACTTACCTCGAGGCCAGGACTCACGTTGAGTTTCCCTTTAGCTCTAGAGCGTGGCAGGATGAGCTCCACCCCGGCCATCGAAGCACCCGGCTTAGCTAGACAAAACTCATTTTCTTCCCAGAGCCATGCCTACAGCGGCTAGTGGCCTGTCAACAGCAGTCAATTTCAAGTAGCTTCAAGGCAGCATGAATGCAGCTTTCAAAATGGGAAAGCAAGGCTAGTTCCATCAGACCCCCATTTCCGCGGGCACACGCAGCATACATCCCTGTGCTTTCTAACAAGTCCAAAGAGACACAGGTTACCCAGTGGTTCCTTCCCTGAATCAACTCCTCGAAGCAGGGTGTTCCGCATCTAGCGAACTGCCTCCACCAAGGAACGCCCCAGCTAGGCCTCCGGGCCCGTGGCTCTTCAAAAGCCTGCAGTGTTACACGAAGAACCGGGCTTTAGTTGCAGTTGGAAAGCAAGCCGACATTCTCCTCGAGGCAGGGTGACTTCAGACACGGGGTCCCAGATGGAATACGAAGCCGAGGGTTTTTCTCAGTGCAGCTCACACTAGGGCAATGAGTCAGACTTGCACGGCACGTTGGACTTGCTAGAACAGTGTTCGTGGACCTGTGGGAGTGCTGGGGAAATCAAGCTGTCCCAAGAAAGACTGCAGTCTGTTTCCCTACACCCGGCATACACAGAGTGGCTCCGAAGGGCTACGGGCCTGGATGTGGCTTAGCAGGCCCATGGGGGCCTGAGGGTACTCAGTGTTCTTGCAGGGAAAAGGTTGCCCACGCGAGGCTCCTAGAGGTCCTGCAAAGCATACTGACGTTAAAATAATGCAGAGCAACCGCTATGGGCTCCTGGAAACTGCTGCATGCCTCCGCTTCTGCATGGCAATTCAGGGCCTTACCTTGAGACAACTGCTGACGCTGAGTGTCCCGTTAGCGACACAGCATGGTAGGATGCTGACTTTCTACTCGAGCAGAGTGACTTCAGGTACGAGGTCCTCGAAGAATCCTAAGCAGAGTGTTTTCTTATGGCAGCTCAGACGGGGGCCATGACGAACACTTCCATGGCACGTCGCACTGGGTAGAAATGTGGTCCTGAGACTCTTCCAGTGCTCTGGAAATATAGCTCTCCTTAAAGAACGAGCAGCGTGTTGCCCATCACTCGGCATACACAGAGGGCCTCCGAGGGACCGACCTTTGGGCCTCGATGTTGCTCAGCAAGCCCACAGGGGTCTGTAGGTACTCACGGATCTTGGAGGGAAAATGATGCACACTCGAGGGGCCTAGGAGTCCTGAAAAGGGTACTTCCTTTAAAATAAAGCAGAACAGGGGCTTCCCTGGGGGCGCAGTGGTTGAGAATCTGCCTGCCAATGCAGGGCACACGGGTTCGAGCCCTGGTCTGGGAGGATTCCACATGCCGTGGGGCAACTGGGCCCATGAGCCACAACTACTGAGCCTGCGCCTCTGGAGCCTGTGCTCCGCAACAAGAGAGGTCACAAGACTGAGAGGCCCATGCACCGCGATGAAGAGTGGCCCCCACTTACCACAACTGGGGAGAGCCCTAGCACAGAAACGAAGACCCAACATAGCAATCAATCAATCAATCAATCAATCAATCTTAAAACAACAATAAAAAATTAAAAAAATAAAATAAAATAAAGCAGAACAGCGACTAATACCTCATGGAAACAGCTGCATGCCGCCCTTTCTGCGCGGTTACTCAGGGACTTACCTCGAGGCCAGGACTCACGTTGAGTTTCCCTTTAGCTCTAGAGCGTGGCAGGATGAGCTCCACCCCCGCCATCGAAGCACCCAGCTTAGCTAGACAAAACTCATTTTCTTCCCAGAGCCATGCCTACAGAGGCTAGTGGCCTGTCAACAGCAGTCAATTTCAAGTAGCTTCAAGGCAGCATGAATGGAGCTTTCAAAATGGGAAAGCAAGGCTAGTTCCATCAGGCCCCCATTTCCGCGGGCACACGCAGCATACATCCCTGTGCTTTCTAACAAGTCCAAAGAGACACAGGTTACCAAGTGGTTACTTCCCTGAATCCACTCCGCGAAGCAGGGTGTACTGCATCTAGCGAACTGCCTCAACCAAGGAAAGCCCCAGCTAGGCCTCCGGGCCCGTGGCTCTTCAAAACCCTGCAGTGTTACCCGAGAAACTGGGCTTTACTTGCAGTTGGAAAGCAAGCCGACATTCTCCTGGAGGGAGGGTGACTTCAGACACGAGGTCCCAGATGGAATACGAAGCCGAGGGTTTTTCTCAGTGCAGCTCAGACTAGGGCAATGAGTCAGCCTTGCAAGGCACGTTGGACCTGCTAGAACAGTGTTCGTGGACCTGTGGGAGTGCTGGGGAAATCAAGCTGTCCCAAGAAAGACTGCAGTCTGTTGCCCTACGCTCGGCATACACAGACTGGCTCCGAAGGGCTACGGGCCTGGATGTGGCTTAGCGGGCCCATGGGGGCCTGAGGGTCCTCAGTGTTCTTGCAGGGAATAGGGTGACCACGCGAGGCTCCTAGATGTCCTGCAAAGCGCACTGACGTTAAAATAATGCAGAGCAACGGCTATGGCCTCCTGGAAACTGCTGCACGCCTCCGCTTCTGCATGGCAATTCAGGGCCTTACCTCGAGGCAAGTGCTCTCGCTGAGTGTCCCGTTAGCGCCACAGCATGGTAGGATGCTGACTTTCTCCTCGAGCAGAGTGACTTCAGGTACGAGGTCCTTGAAGAATCCTAAGCAGAGTGTTTTCTCATGGCAGCTCAGACGGGGGCCGTGACGAACACTTCCATGGCACGTCGCACTGGGTAGAAATGTGGTCCTGAGGCTGTTCCAGTGCTCTGGAAATGTAGCTCTCCTTAAAGAACGAGCAGTGTGTTGCCCATCACTCGGCATACACAGAGGGCCTCCGAGGGACCGAACTTTGGGCCTTGAAGTTGCTCAGCAAGTGCACAGGGGTCTGGAGGTACTCAGGGATCTTGGAGGGAAAATGATGCACACCCGAGGGGCCTAGGAGTCCTGAAAAGGGTACTTCCTTTAAAATAAAGCAGAACAGGGGCTTCCCTGGGGGCGCAGTGGTTGAGAATCTGCCTGCCAATGCAGGGTACACGGGTTCGAGCCCTGGTCTGGGAGGATTCCACATGCCGTGGAACAACTGGGCCCGTGAGCCACAACTACTGACCCTGCGCCTCTGGAGCCTGTGCTCCGCAACACGGGAGGCCGCGAGACTGAGAGGCCCACGCACCGCGATGAAGAGTGGCCCCCACTTACCGCAACTGGGGAGAGCCCTAGCACAGAAACGAAGACCCAACATAGCAATCAATCAATCAATCAATCAATCTTAAAACAACAATAAAAAATTAAAAAAATAAAATAAAATAAAGCAGAACAGCGACTAATACATCATGGAAACAGCTGCATGCCACCCTTTCTGCGCGGTTACTCAGGGACTTACCTCGAGGCCCGGACTCACGTTGAGTTTCCCTTTACCTCTAGAGCGTGGCAGGATGAGCTCCACCCCCGCCATCGAAGCACCCAGCTTAGCTAGACAAGACTCATTTTCTTCCCAGAGCCATGCCTACAGTGGCTAGTGGCCTGTCAACAGCAGTCAATTTCAAGTAGCTTCAAGGCAGCATGAATGGGGCTTTCAAAATGGGAAAGCAAGGATAGTTCCATCAGGCCCCCATTTCCATGGGCACACGCAGCATACATCCCTGTGCTTTCTAACAAGTCCAAACAGACACAGGTTACCCAGTGGTTCCTTCCCTGAATCAACTCCTCGAAGCAGAGTGTTCTGCATCTAGCAAACTGCCTCAACCAAGGAACGCCCCAGCTAGGCCTCCAGACCCGTGGCTCTTCAAAAGCCTGCAGTGTTACCCGAGGAACTGGACTTCAGTTGCAGTTGGAACGCAAGCCGACTTTCTCCTGGAGCCAGGGTGACTTCAGGCAGGAGGTCCCAGATGGAATGCGAGGCCGAGGGTTTTTCTCAGTGCAGCTCACACTAGGGCAATGAGTCAGACTTGCACGGCACGTTGGACCTGCTAGAACAGTGTTTGTGGACCTGTGGGAGTGCTGGGGAAATCAAGTTGTCCCAAGAAAGAGTGCAGTCTGTTGCCCTACACTCGGCATACACAGAGTGGCTCCGAAGGGCTACGGGCCTGGATGTGGCTTAGCAGGCCCATGGGGGCCTGAGGGTACTCAGTGTTCTTGCTGGGAATAGGGTGCCCACGTGAGGCGCCTAGATGTCCTGCAAAGCGTACTGACGTTAAAATAATGCTGAGCAACGGCTATGGCCTCCTGGAAACTGCTGCACGCCTTCGCTTCTGCATGGCAATTCAGGGCCTTACCTTGAGACAACTGCTGACGCTGAGTGTCCCGTTAGGGACACAGCATGGTAGGATGCTGACTTTCTCCTCGAGCAGAGTGACTTCAGGTACGAGGTCCTCGAAGAATCCTAAGCAGAGTGTTTTCTTATGGCAGCTCAGACGGGGGCCATGACGAACACTTCCATGGCACGTCGCACTGGGTAGAAATGTGGTCCTGAGACTGTTCCAGTGCTCTGGAAATATACCTCTCCTTAAAGAACGAGCAGCGTGTTGCCCATCACTCGGCATACACAGAGGGCCTCCTAGGGACCGACCTTTGGGCCTCGATGTTGCTCAGCAAGCCCACAGGGGTCTGGAGGTACTCAGGGATCTTGGAGGGAAAATGATGCACACCCGAGGGGCCTAGGAGTCCTGAAATGGGTACTTCCTTTAAAATAAAGCAGAACAGGGGCTTCCCTGGTGGCGCAGTGGTTGAGAATCTGCCTGCCAATGCAGGGCACACGGGTTCGAGCCCTGATCTGGGAGGATTCCACATGCCGTGGAACAACTGGGCCAGTGAGCCACAACTACTGACCCTGCGCCTCTGGAGCCTGTGCTCCGCAACACGGGAGGCCGCGAGACTGAGAGGCCCACGCACCGCGATGAAGAGTGGCCCCCACTTACCGCAACTGGGGAGAGCCCTAGCACACAAACGAAGACCCAACATAGCAATCAATCAATCAATCAATCTTAAAACAACAATAAAAAATTAAAAAAATAAAATAAACTAAAGCAGAACAGCGACTAATACCTCATGGAAACAGCTGCATGCCACCCTTTCTGCGCGGTTACTCAGGGACTTACCTCGAGGCCAGTACTCACGTTGAGTTTCCCTTTAGCTCTAGAGCGTGGCAGGATGAGCTCCACCCCGGCCATCGAAGCACCCGGCTTAGCTAGACAAAACTCATTTTCTTCCCAGAGCCATGCCTACAGAGGCTAGTGGCCTGTCAACAGCAATCAATTTCAAGTAGCTTCAAGGCAGCATGAATGGAGCTTTCAAAACGGGAAAGCAAGGCTAGTTCCATCAGGCCCCCATTTCCGCGGGCACACGCAGCATACACCCCTGTGCTTTCTAACAAGTCCAAAGAGACACAGGTTACCAAGTGGTTACTTCCCTGAATCAACTCCTCGAAGCAGGGTGTACTGCATCTAGCGAACTGCCTCAACCAAGGAAAGCCCCAGCTAGGCCTCCGGGCCCGTGCCTCTTCAAAACCCTGCAGTGTTACCCGAGAAACTGGGCTTTAGTTGCAGTTGGAAAGCAAGCCGACATTCTCCTCGAGGCAGGGTGACTTCAGACACGGGGTCCCAGATGGAATACGAAGCCGAGGGTTTTTCTCAGTGCAGCTCACACTAGGGCAATGAGTCAGACTTGCACGGCACGTTGGACCTGCTAGAACAGTGTTCGTGGACCTGTGGGAGTGCTGGGGAAATCAAGTTGTCCCAAGAAAGACTGCAGTCTGTTGCCCTACGCTCGGCATACACAGACTGGCTCCGAAGGGCTACGGGCCTGGATGTGGCTTAGCAGGCCCATGGGGGCCTGAGGGTCCTCAGTGTTCTTGCAGGGAATAGGGTGCCCACGCGAGGCTCCTAGATGTCCTGCAAAGCGTACTGACGTTAAAATAATGCAGAGCAACGGCTATGGCCTCCTGGAAACTGCTGCACGCCTCCGCTTATGCATGGCAATTCAGGGCCTTACCTCGAGGCAAGTGCTCTCGCTGAGTGTCCCGTTAGCGCCACAGCATGGTAGGATGCTGACTTTCTCCTCGAGCAGAGTGACTTCAGGTACAAGGTCCTCGAAGAATCCTAAGCAGAGTGTTTTCTCATGGCAGCTCAGACGGGGGCTGTGACGAACACTTCCATGGCACGTCGCACTGGGTAGAAATGTGGTCCTGAGGCTGTTCCAGTGCTCTGGAAATGTAGCTCTCCTTAAAGAACGAGCAGCGTGTTGCCCATCACTCGGCATACACAGAGGGCCTCCGAGGGACCGACCTTTGGGCCTCGATGCTGCTCAGCAAGCCCACAGGGGTCTGGAGGTACGCAGGGATCTTGGAGGGAAAATGATGCACACCCGAGGGGCCTAGGAGTCCTGGAAAGGGTACTTCCTTTAAAATAAAGCAGAACAGGGGCTTCCCTGGGGGCGCAGTGGTTGAGAATCTGCCTGCCAATGCAGGGCACACGGGTTCGAGCCCTGGTCTGGGAGGATTCCACATGCCGTGAGGCAACTGGGCCCGTGAGCCACAACTACTGACCCTGCGCCTCTGGAGCCTGTGCTCCGCAACACGGGAGGCCGCGAGACTGAGAGGCCCACGCACCGCGATGAAGAGTGGCCCCCACTTACCGCAACTGGGGAGAGCCCTAGCACAGAAACGAAGACCCAACATAGCAATCAATCAATCAATCAATCAATCTTAAAACAACAATAAAAAATTAAAAAAATAAAATAAAATAAAGCAGAACAGCGACTAATACCTCATGGAAACAGCTGCATGCCGCCCTTTCTGCGCGGTTACTCAGGGACTTACCTCGAGGCCAGGACTCACGTTGAGTTTCCCTTTAGCTCTAGAGCGTGGCAGGATGAGCTCCACCCCGGCCATCGAAGCACCCGGCTTAGCTAGACAAAACTCATTTTCTTCCCAGAGCCATGCCTACAGCGGCTAGTGGCCTGTCAACAGCAGTCAATTTCAAGTAGTTTCAAGGCAGCATGAATTGGGCTTTCAAATGGGAAAGCAAGGATAGTTCCATCAGGCCCCCATTTACATGGGCACACGCAGCATGCATCCCTGTGCTTTCTAACAAGTCCAAAGAGACACAGGTTACCCAGTGGTTCCTTCCCTGAATAAACGCCTCGAAGCAGAGTGTTCCGCATCTAGCAAAATGCCTCAACCAAGGAACGCCTCAGCTAGGCCTCCAGGCCCGTGGCTCTTCAAAAGCCTGCAGTGTTACCCGAGGAACTGGGCTTTAGTTGCAGTTGGAACGCAAGCCGACATTCTCCTCGAGGCAGGGTGACTTCAGACAGGGGGTCCCAGATGGAATACGAAGCCGAGGGTTTTTCTCAGTGCAGCTCACACTAGGGCAATGAGTCAGACTTGCACGGCACGTTGGACCTGCTAGAACAGTGTTTGTGGACCTGTGGGAGTGCTGGGGAAATCAAGCTGTCCCAAGAAAGACTGCAGTCTGTTGCCCTACACCCGGCATACACAGAGTGGCTCCGAAGGGCTACGGGCCTGGATGTGGCTTAGCAGGCCCATGGGGGCCTGAGGGTACTCAGTGTTCTTGCAGGGAAAAGGGTGCCCACGCGAGGCTCCTAGATGTCCTGCAAAGCATACTGACGTTAAAATAATGCAGAGCAACCGCTATGGCCTCCTGGAAACTGCTGCATGCCTCCGCTTCTGCATGGCAATTCAGGGCCTTACCTTGAGACAACTGCTGACGCTGAGTGTCCCGTTAGCGACACAGCATGGTAGGATGCTGACTTTCTACTCGAGCAGAGTGACTTCAGGTACGAGGTCCTCGAAGAATCCTAAGCAGAGTGTTTTCTTATGGCAGCTAAGACGGGGGCCGTGAAGAACACTTCCATGGCACGTCGCACTGGGTAGAAATGTGGTCCTGAGACTGTTCCAGTGCTCTGGAAATATAGCTCTCCTTAAAAAACGAGCAGCGTGTTGCCCATCACTCGGCATACACAGAGGGCCTCCGAGGGACCGACCTTTGGGCCTCGATGTTGCTCAGCAAGCCCACAGGGGTCTGGAGGTACTCACGGATCTTGGAGGGAAAATGATGCACACCCGAGGGGCCTAGGAGTCCTGGAAAGGGTACTTCCTTTAAAATAAAGCAGAACAGGGGCTTCTCTGGTGGCGCACTGGTTGACAATCTGCCTGCCAATGCAGGGCACACGGGTTCGAGCCCTGGTCTGGGAGGATTCCACATGCCGTGGGGCAACTGGGCCCGTGAGCCACAACTACTGAGCCTGCGCCTCTGGAGCCTGTGCTCCGCAACAAGAGAGGTCGCGAGACTGAGAGGCCCACGCACCGCGATAAAGAGCGGCCCCCACTTACCGCAACTGGGGAGAGCCCTAGCACAGAAACGAAGACCCAACATAGCAATCAATCAATCAATCAATAAATCTTAAAACAACAATAAAAAATTAAAAAAATAAAATAAAATAAAGCAGAACAGCGACTAATACCTCATGGAAACAGCTGCATGCCGCCCTTTCTGCGCGGTTACTCAGGGACTTACCTCGAGGCCAGGACTCACGTTGAGTTTCCCTTTAGCTCTAGAGCGTGGCAGGATGAGCTCCACCCCGGCCATCGAAGCACCCGGCTTAGCTAGACAAAACTCATTTTCTTCCCAGAGCCATGCCTACAGCGGCTAGTGGCCTGTCAACAGCAGTCAATTTCAAGTAGCTTCAAGGCAGCATGAATGCAGCTTTCAAAATGGGAAAGCAAGGCTAGTTCCATCAGACCCCCATTTCCGCGGGCACACGCAGCATACATCCCTGTGCTTTCTAACAAGTCCAAAGAGACACAGGTTACCCAGTGGTTCCTTCCCTGAATCAACTCCTCGAAGCAGGGTGTTCCGCATCTAGCGAACTGCCTCCACCAAGGAACGCCCCAGCTAGGCCTCCGGGCCCGTGGCTCTTCAAAAGCCTGCAGTGTTACACGAAGAACCGGGCTTTAGTTGCAGTTGGAAAGCAAGCCGACATTCTCCTCGAGGCAGGGTGACTTCAGACACGGGGTCCCAGATGGAATACGAAGCCGAGGGTTTTTCTCAGTGCAGCTCACACTAGGGCAATGAGTCAGACTTGCACGGCACGTTGGACTTGCTAGAACAGTGTTCGTGGACCTGTGGGAGTGCTGGGGAAATCAAGCTGTCCCAAGAAAGACTGCAGTCTGTTTCCCTACACCCGGCATACACAGAGTGGCTCCGAAGGGCTACGGGCCTGGATGTGGCTTAGCAGGCCCATGGGGGCCTGAGGGTACTCAGTGTTCTTGCAGGGAAAAGGTTGCCCACGCGAGGCTCCTAGAGGTCCTGCAAAGCATACTGACGTTAAAATAATGCAGAGCAACCGCTATGGGCTCCTGGAAACTGCTGCATGCCTCCGCTTCTGCATGGCAATTCAGGGCCTTACCTTGAGACAACTGCTGACGCTGAGTGTCCCGTTAGCGACACAGCATGGTAGGATGCTGACTTTCTACTCGAGCAGAGTGACTTCAGGTACGAGGTCCTCGAAGAATCCTAAGCAGAGTGTTTTCTTATGGCAGCTCAGACGGGGGCCATGACGAACACTTCCATGGCACGTCGCACTGGGTAGAAATGTGGTCCTGAGACTCTTCCAGTGCTCTGGAAATATAGCTCTCCTTAAAGAACGAGCAGCGTGTTGCCCATCACTCGGCATACACAGAGGGCCTCCGAGGGACCGACCTTTGGGCCTCGATGTTGCTCAGCAAGCCCACAGGGGTCTGTAGGTACTCACGGATCTTGGAGGGAAAATGATGCACACTCGAGGGGCCTAGGAGTCCTGAAAAGGGTACTTCCTTTAAAATAAAGCAGAACAGGGGCTTCCCTGGGGGCGCAGTGGTTGAGAATCTGCCTGCCAATGCAGGGCACACGGGTTCGAGCCCTGGTCTGGGAGGATTCCACATGCCGTGGGGCAACTGGGCCCATGAGCCACAACTACTGAGCCTGCGCCTCTGGAGCCTGTGCTCCGCAACAAGAGAGGTCACAAGACTGAGAGGCCCATGCACCGCGATGAAGAGTGGCCCCCACTTACCACAACTGGGGAGAGCCCTAGCACAGAAACGAAGACCCAACATAGCAATCAATCAATCAATCAATCAATCAATCTTAAAACAACAATAAAAAATTAAAAAAATAAAATAAAATAAAGCAGAACAGCGACTAATACCTCATGGAAACAGCTGCATGCCGCCCTTTCTGCGCGGTTACTCAGGGACTTACCTCGAGGCCAGGACTCACGTTGAGTTTCCCTTTAGCTCTAGAGCGTGGCAGGATGAGCTGCACCCCCGCCATCGAAGCACCCAGCTTAGCTAGACAAAACTCATTTTCTTCCCAGAGCCATGCCTACAGAGGCTAGTGGCCTGTCAACAGCAGTCAATTTCAAGTAGCTTCAAGGCAGCATGAATGGAGCTTTCAAAATGGGAAAGCAAGGCTAGTTCCATCAGGCCCCCATTTCCGCGGGCACACGCAGCATACATCCCTGTGCTTTCTAACAAGTCCAAAGAGACACAGGTTACCAAGTGGTTACTTCCCTGAATCCACTCCGCGAAGCAGGGTGTACTGCATCTAGCGAACTGCCTCAACCAAGGAAAGCCCCAGCTAGGCCTCCGGGCCCGTGGCTCTTCAAAACCCTGCAGGGTTACCCGAGGAACTGGGCTTTACTTGCAGTTGGAAAGCAAGCCGACATTCTCCTGGAGGGAGGGTGACTTCAGACACGAGGTCCCAGATGGAATACGAAGCCGAGGGTTTTTCTCAGTGCAGCTCAGACTAGGGCAATGAGTCAGCCTTGCAAGGCACGTTGGACCTGCTAGAACAGTGTTCGTGGACCTGTGGGAGTGCTGGGGAAATCAAGCTGTCCCAAGAAAGACTGCAGTCTGTTGCCCTACGCTCGGCATACACAGACTGGCTCCGAAGGGCTACGGGCCTGGATGTGGCTTAGCGGGCCCATGGGGGCCTGAGGGTCCTCAGTGTTCTTGCAGGGAATAGGGTGCCCACGCGAGGCTCCTAGATGTCCTGCAAAGCGCACTGACGTTAAAATAATGCAGAGCAACGGCTATGGCCTCCTGGAAACTGCTGCACGCCTCCGCTTCTGCATGGCAATTCAGGGCCTTACCTCGAGGCAAGTGCTCTCGCTGAGTGTCCCGTTAGCGCCACAGCATGGTAGGATGCTGACTTTCTCCTCGAGCAGAGTGACTTCAGGTACGAGGTCCTTGAAGAATCCTAAGCAGAGTGTTTTCTCATGGCAGCTCAGACGGGGGCCGTGACGAACACTTCCATGGCACGTCGCACTGGGTAGAAATGTGGTCCTGAGGCTGTTCCAGTGCTCTGGAAATATAGCTCTCCTTAAAGAACGAGCAGTGTGTTGCCCATCACTCGGCATACACAGAGGGCCTCCGAGGGACCGAACTTTGGGCCTTGATGTTGCTCAGCAAGTGCACAGGGGTCTGGAGGTACTCAGGGATCTTGGAGGGAAAATGATGCACACCCGAGGGGCCTAGGAGTCCTGAAAAGGGTACTTCCTTTAAAATAAAGCAGAACAGGGGCTTCCCTGGGGGCGCAGTGGTTGAGAATCTGCCTGCCAATGCAGGGTACACGGGTTCGAGCCCTGGTCTGGGAGGATTCCACATGCCGTGGAACAACTGGGCCCGTGAGCCACAACTACTGACCCTGCGCCTCTGGAGCCTGTGCTCCGCAACACGGGAGGCCGCGAGACTGAGAGGCCCACGCACCGCGATGAAGAGTGGCCCCCACTTACCGCAACTGGGGAGAGCCCTAGCACAGAAACGAAGACCCAACATAGCAATCAATCAATCAATCAATCAATCTTAAAACAACAATAAAAAATTAAAAAAATAAAATAAAATAAAGCAGAACAGCGACTAATACATCATGGAAACAGCTGCATGCCACCCTTTCTGCGCGGTTACTCAGGGACTTACCTCGAGGCCCGGACTCACGTTGAGTTTCCCTTTACCTCTAGAGCGTGGCAGGATGAGCTCCACCCCCGCCATCGAAGCACCCAGCTTAGCTAGACAAGACTCATTTTCTTCCCAGAGCCATGCCTACAGTGGCTAGTGGCCTGTCAACAGCAGTCAATTTCAAGTAGCTTCAAGGCAGCATGAATGGGGCTTTCAAAATGGGAAAGCAAGGATAGTTCCATCAGGCCCCCATTTCCATGGGCACACGCAGCATACATCCCTGTGCTTTCTAACAAGTCCAAACAGACACAGGTTACCCAGTGGTTCCTTCCCTGAATCAACTCCTCGAAGCAGAGTGTTCTGCATCTAGCAAACTGCCTCAACCAAGGAACGCCCCAGCTAGGCCTCCAGACCCGTGGCTCTTCAAAAGCCTGCAGTGTTACCCGAGGAACTGGACTTCAGTTGCAGTTGGAACGCAAGCCGACTTTCTCCTGGAGCCAGGGTGACTTCAGGCAGGAGGTCCCAGATGGAATGCGAGGCCGAGGGTTTTTCTCAGTGCAGCTCACACTAGGGCAATGAGTCAGACTTGCACGGCACGTTGGACCTGCTAGAACAGTGTTTGTGGACCTGTGGGAGTGCTGGGGAAATCAAGTTGTCCCAAGAAAGAGTGCAGTCTGTTGCCCTACACTCGGCATACACAGAGTGGCTCCGAAGGGCTACGGGCCTGGATGTGGCTTAGCAGGCCCATGGGGGCCTGAGGGTACTCAGTGTTCTTGCTGGGAATAGGGTGCCCACGTGAGGCGCCTAGATGTCCTGCAAAGCGTACTGACGTTAAAATAATGCTGAGCAACGGCTATGGCCTCCTGGAAACTGCTGCACGCCTTCGCTTCTGCATGGCAATTCAGGGCCTTACCTTGAGACAACTGCTGACGCTGAGTGTCCCGTTAGGGACACAGCATGGTAGGATGCTGACTTTCTCCTCGAGCAGAGTGACTTCAGGTACGAGGTCCTCGAAGAATCCTAAGCAGAGTGTTTTCTTATGGCAGCTCAGACGGGGGCCATGACGAACACTTCCATGGCACGTCGCACTGGGTAGAAATGTGGTCCTGAGACTGTTCCAGTGCTCTGGAAATATACCTCTCCTTAAAGAACGAGCAGCGTGTTGCCCATCACTCGGCATACACAGAGGGCCTCCTAGGGACCGACCTTTGGGCCTCGATGTTGCTCAGCAAGCCCACAGGGGTCTGGAGGTACTCAGGGATCTTGGAGGGAAAATGATGCACACCCGAGGGGCCTAGGAGTCCTGAAATGGGTACTTCCTTTAAAATAAAGCAGAACAGGGGCTTCCCTGGTGGCGCAGTGGTTGAGAATCTGCCTGCCAATGCAGGGCACACGGGTTCGAGCCCTGATCTGGGAGGATTCCACATGCCGTGGAACAACTGGGCCAGTGAGCCACAACTACTGACCCTGCGCCTCTGGAGCCTGTGCTCCGCAACACGGGAGGCCGCGAGACTGAGAGGCCCACGCACCGCGATGAAGAGTGGCCCCCACTTACCGCAACTGGGGAGAGCCCTAGCACAGAAACGAAGACCCAACATAGCAATCAATCAATCAATCAATCTTAAAACAACAATAAAAAATTAAAAAAATAAAATAAACTAAAGCAGAACAGCGACTAATACCTCATGGAAACAGCTGCATGCCACCCTTTCTGCGCGGTTACTCAGGGACTTACCTCGAGGCCAGTACTCACGTTGAGTTTCCCTTTAGCTCTAGAGCGTGGCAGGATGAGCTCCACCCCGGCCATCGAAGCACCCGGCTTAGCTAGACAAAACTCATTTTCTTCCCAGAGCCATGCCTACAGAGGCTAGTGGCCTGTCAACAGCAATCAATTTCAAGTAGCTTCAAGGCAGCATGAATGGAGCTTTCAAAACGGGAAAGCAAGGCTAGTTCCATCAGGCCCCCATTTCCGCGGGCACACGCAGCATACACCCCTGTGCTTTCTAACAAGTCCAAAGAGACACAGGTTACCAAGTGGTTACTTCCCTGAATCAACTCCTCGAAGCAGGGTGTACTGCATCTAGCGAACTGCCTCAACCAAGGAAAGCCCCAGCTAGGCCTCCGGGCCCGTGCCTCTTCAAAAGCCTGCAGTGTTACCCGAGAAACTGGGCTTTAGTTGCAGTTGGAAAGCAAGCCGACATTCTCCTCGAGGCAGGGTGACTTCAGACACGGGGTCCCAGATGGAATACGAAGCCGAGGGTTTTTCTCAGTGCAGCTCACACTAGGGCAATGAGTCAGACTTGCACGGCACGTTGGACCTGCTAGAACAGTGTTCGTGGACCTGTGGGAGTGCTGGGGAAATCAAGCTGTCCCAAGAAAGACTGCAGTCTGTTGCCCTACGCTCGGCATACACAGACTGGCTCAGAAGGGCTACGGGCCTGGATGTGGCTTAGCAGGCCCATGGGGGCCTGAGGGTCCTCAGTGTTCTTGCAGGGAATAGGGTGCCCACGCGAGGCTCCTAGATGTCCTGCAAAGCGTACTGACGTTAAAATAATGCAGAGCAACGGCTATGGCCTCCTGGAAACTGCTGCACGCCTCCGCTTATGCATGGCAATTCAGGGCCTTACCTCGAGGCAAGTGCTCTCGCTGAGTGTCCCGTTAGCGCCACAGCATGGTAGGATGCTGACTTTCTCCTCGAGCAGAGTGACTTCAGGTACAAGGTCCTCGAAGAATCCTAAGCAGAGTGTTTTCTCATGGCAGCTCAGACGGGGGCTGTGACGAACACTTCCATGGCACGTCGCACTGGGTAGAAATGTGGTCCTGAGGCTGTTCCAGTGCTCTGGAAATGTAGCTCTCCTTAAAGAACGAGCAGCGTGTTGCCCATCACTCGGCATACACAGAGGGCCTCCGAGGGACCGACCTTTGGGCCTCGATGCTGCTCAGCAAGCCCACAGGGGTCTGGAGGTACTCAGGGATCTTGGAGGGAAAATGATGCACACCCGAGGGGCCTAGGAGTCCTGGAAAGGGTACTTCCTTTAAAATAAAGCAGAACAGGGGCTTCCCTGGGGGCGCAGTGGTTGAGAATCTGCCTGCCAATGCAGGGCACACGGGTTCGAGCCCTGGTCTGGGAGGATTCCACATGCCGTGAGGCAACTGGGCCCGTGAGCCACAACTACTGACCCTGCGCCTCTGGAGCCTGTGCTCCGCAACACGGGAGGCCGCGAGACTGAGAGGCCCACGCACCGCGATGAAGAGTGGCCCCCACTTACCGCAACTGGGGAGAGCCCTAGCACAGAAACGAAGACCCAACATAGCAATCAATCAATCAATCAATCAATCTTAAAACAACAATAAAAAATTTAAAAAATAAAATAAAATAAAGCAGAACAGCGACTAATACCTCATGGAAACAGCTGCATGCCGCCCTTTCTGCGCGGTTACTCAGGGACTTACCTCGAGGCCAGGACTCACGTTGAGTTTCCCTTTAGCTCTAGAGCGTGGCAGGATGAGCTCCACCCCGGCCATCGAAGCACCCGGCTTAGCTAGACAAAACTCATTTTCTTCCCAGAGCCATGCCTACAGCGGCTAGTGGCCTGTCAACAGCAGTCAATTTCAAGTAGCTTCAAGGCACCATGAATGGAGCTTTCAAAATGGGAAAGCAAGGCTAGTTCCATCAGGCCCCCATTTCTGCGGGCACACGCAGCATACATCCCTGTGCTTTCTAACAAGTCCAAAGAGACACAGGTTACCAAGTGATTACTTCCCTGAATCCACTCCTCGAAGCAGGGTGTACTGCATCTAGTGAACTGCCTCCACCAAGGAAAGCCCCAGCTAGGCCTCGGGGCCCGTGGCTCTTCAAAAGCCTGCAGTGTTACCCGAGAAAGTGGGCTTTAGTTGCAGTTGGAAAGAAAGCCGACATTCTCCTCGAGGCAGGGTGACTTCAGACACGGGGTCCCAGATGGAATACGAAGCCGAGGGTTTTTCTCAGTGCAGCTCAGACTAGGGCAATGAGTCAGACTTGCACGGCATGTTGGACCTGCTAGAACAGTGTTCGTGGACCTGTGGGACTGCTGGGGAAATCAAGCTGTCCCAAGAAAGACTGCAGTCTGTTGCCCTACGCTCGGCATACACAGACTGGCTCCGAAGGGCTACGGGCCTGGATGTGGCTTAGCAGGCCCATGGGGGCCTGAGGTTCCTCAGTGTTCTTGCTGGGAATAGGGTGCCCACGCCAGGCTCCTAGATGTCCTGCAAAGCGTACTGACGTTAAAATAATGCAGAGCAACGGCTATGGGCTCCTGCAATCTGCTGCACGCCTCCGCTTCTGCATGGCAATTCAGGGCCTTACCTCGAGGCAAGTGCTCTCGCTGAGTATCCAGTTAGCGCCACAGCATGGTAGGATGCTGACTTTCTCCTCGAGCAGAGTGACTTCAGGTACGAGGTCCTCGAAGAATCCTAAGCAGAGTGTTTTCTCATGGCAGCTCAGACGGGGGCTGTGACGAACACTTCCATGGCACGTCGCACTGGGTAGAAATGTGGTCCTGAGGCTGTTCCAGTGCTCTGGAAATGTAGCTCTCCTTAAAGAACGAGCAGCGTGTTGCCCATCACTCGGCATACACAGAGGGCCTCCGAGGGACCGACCTTTGGGCCTCGATGCTGCTCAGCAAGCCCACAGGGGTCTGGAGGTACTCAGGGATCTTGGAGGGAAAATGATGCACACCCGAGGGGCCTAGGAGTCCTGAAAAGGGTACTTCCTTTAAAATAAAGCAGAACAGGGGCTTCCCTGGGGGCGCAGTGGTTGAGAATCTGCCTGCCAATGCAGGGCACACGGGTTCGAGCCCTGGTCTGGGAGGATTCCACATGCCGTGAGGCAACTGGGCCCGTGAGCCGCAACTACTGACCCTGCGCCTCTGGAGCCTGTGCTCCGCAACAAGAGAGGTCGCGAGACTGAGAGACCCACGCACCGCGATGAAGAGGGGCCCCCACTTACCGCAACTGGGGAGAGCCCTAGCACAGAAACGAAGACCCAACATAGCAATCAATCAATCAATCAATCAATCAATCTTAAAACAACAATAAAAAATTAAAAAAATAAAATAAAATAAAGCAGAACAGCGACTAATACCTCATGGAAACAGCTGCATGCCGCCCTTTCTGCGCGGTTACTCAGGGACTTACCTCGAGGCCAGGACTCACGTTGAGTTTCCCTTTAGCTCTAGAGCGTGTCAGGATGAGCTCCACCCCGGCCATCGAAGCACCCGGCTTAGCTAGACAAAACTCATTTTCTTCCCAGAGCCATGCCTACAGCGGCTAGTGGCCTGTCAACAGCAGTCAATTTCAAGTAGCTTCAAGGCAACATGAATGGAGCTTTCAAAATGGGAAAGCAAGGCTAGTTCCATCAGGCCCCCATTTCCGCGGGCACACGCAGCATACATCCCTGTGCTTTCTAACAAGTCCAAACAGACACAGGTTACCCAGTGGTTCCTTCCCTGAATCAACTCCTCGAAGCAGGGTGTTCCGCATCTAGCGAACTGCCTCCACCAAGAAACGCCCCAGCTAGGCCTCCAGGCCCGTGGCTCTTCAAAAGCCTGCAGTGTTACACGAAGAACCGGGCTTTAGTTGCAGTTGGAAAGCAAGCCGACATGCTCCTCGAGGCAGGGTGACTTCAGACACGGGGTCCCAGATGGAATAAGAAGCCGAGGGTTTTTCTCAGTGCAGCTCACACTAGGGCAATGAGTCAGACTTGCACGGCACGTTGGACCTGCTAGAACAGTGTTCGTGGACCTGTGGGAGTGCTGGGGAAATCAAGCTGTCCCAAGAAATACTGCAGTCTGTTTCCCTACGCTCGGCATACACAGACTGGCTCCGAAGGGCTACGGGCCTGGATGTGGCTTAGCAGGCCCATGGGGGCCTGAGGGAACTCAGTGTTCTTGCAGGGAAAAGGGTGCCCACGCGAGGCTCCTAGATGTCCTGTAAAGCATACTGACGTTAAAATAATGCAGAGCAACCGCTATGGGCTCCTGGAAACTGCTGCACGCCTCCGCTTCTGCATGGCAATTCAGGGCCTTACCTTGAGACAACTGCTGACGCTGAGTGTCCCGTTAGGGACACAGCATGGTAGGATGCTGACTTTCTCCTCGAGCAGAGTGACTTCAGGTACGAGGTCCTCGAAGAATCCTAAGCAGAGTGTTTCCTCATGGCAGCTCAGACGGGGGCTGTGACGAACACTTCTATGGCACGTCGCACTGGGTAGAAATGTGGTCCTGAGGCTGTTCCAGTGCTCTGGAAATGTAGCTCTCCTTAAAGAACGAGCAGTGTGTTGCCCATCACTCGGCATACACAGAGGGCCTCCGAGGGACCGACCTTTGGGCCTCGATGCTGCTCAGCAAGCCCACAGGGGTCTGGAGGTACTCAGGGATCTTGGAGGGAAAATGATGCACACCCGAGGGGCCTAGGAGTCCTGGAAAGGGTACTTCCTTTAAAATAAAGCAGAACAGGGGCTTCCCTGGGGGCGCAGTGGTTGAGAGTCTGCCTGCCAATGCAGGGCACACGGGTTCGAGCCCTGGTCTGGGAGGTTTCCACATGCCGTGAGGCAACTGGGCCTGTGAGCCACAACTACTGATCCTGCGCCTCTGGAGCCTGTGCTCCGCAACAAGAGAGGCCGCGAGACTGAGAGGCCCACGCACCGCGATGAAGAGTGGCCCCCACTTACCACAACTGGGGAGAGCCCTAGCACAGAAACGAAGACCCAACATAGCAATCAATCAATCAATCAATCTTAAAACAACAATAAAAAATTAAAAAAATAAAATAAAATAAAGCAGAACAGCGACTAATACCTCATGGAAACAGCTGCATGCTGCCCTTTCTGCGCGGTTACTCAGGGACTTACCTCGAGGCCAGGACTCACGTTGAGTTTCCCTTTAGCTCTAGAGCGTGTCAGGATGAGCTCCACCCCGGCCATCGAAGCACCCGGCTTAGCTAGACAAAACTCATTTTCTTCCCAGAGCCATGCCTACAGCGGCTAGTGGCCTGTCAACAGCAGTCAATTTCAAGTAGCTTCAAGGCAGCATGAATGGAGCTTTCAAAATGGGAAAGCAAGGCTAGTTCCATCAGGCCCCCATTTCCGCGGGCACACGCAGCATACATCCCTGTGCTTTCTAACAAGTCCAAACAGACACAGGTTACCCAGTGGTTCCTTCCCTGAATCAACTCCTCGAAGCAGGGTGTTCCGCATCTAGCGAACTGCCTCCACCAAGGAACGCCCCAACTAGGCCTCCAGGCCCGTGGCTCTTCAAAAGCCTGCAGTGTTACACGAAGAACCGGGCTTTAGTTGCAGTTGGAAAGGAAGCCGACATGCTCCTCGATGCAGGGTGACTTCAGACACGGGGTCCCAGATGGAATACGAAGCCGAGGGTTTTTCTCAGTGCAGCTCACACTAGGGCAATGAGTCAGACTTGCACGGCACGTTGGACTTGCTAGAACAGTGTTCGTGGACCTGTGGGAGTGCTGGGGAAATCAAGCTGTCCCAAGAAAGACTGCAGTCTGTTGCCCTACACCCGGCATACACAGACTGGCTCCGAAGGGCTACGGGCCTGGATGTGGCTTAGCAGGCCCATGGGGGCCTGAGGGTACTCAGTGTTCTTGCAGGGAAAAGGGTGCCCACGCGAGGCTCCTAGAGGTCCTGCAAAGCATACTGACGTTAAAATAATGCAGAGCAACCGCTATGGGCTCCTGGAAACTGCTGCACGCCTCCGCTTCTGCATGGCAATTCAGGGCCTTACCTTGAGACCACTGCTGACGCTGAGTGTCCCGTTAGGGACACAGCATGGTAGGATGCTGACTTTCTCCTCGAGCAGAGTGACTTCAGGTACGAGGTCCTCGAAGAATCCTAAGCAGAGTGTTTCCTCATGGCAGCTCAGACGGGGGCTGTGACGAACACTTCTATGGCACGTCGCACTGGGTAGAAATGTGGTCCTGAGGCTGTTCCAGTGCTCTGGAAATGTAGCTCTCCTTAAAGAACGAGCAGTGTGTTGCCCATCACTCGGCATACACAGAGGGCCTCCGAGGGACCGACCTTTGGGCCTCGATGCTGCTCAGCAAGCCCACAGGGGTCTGGAGGTACTCAGGGATCTTGGAGGGAAAATGATGCACACCCGAGGGGCCTAGGAGTCCTAGAAAGGGTACTTCCTTTAAAATAAAGCAGAACAGGGGCTTCCCTGGTGGCGCAGTGGTTGAGAGTCTGCCTGCCAATGCAGGGCACACGGGTTCGAGCCCTGGTCTGGGAGGTTTCCACATGCCGTGAGGCAACTGGGCCTGTGAGCCACAACTACTGATCCTGCGCCTCTGGAGCCTGTGCTCCGCAACAAGAGAGGCCGCGAGACTGAGAGGCCCACGCACCGCGATGAAGAGTGGCCCCCACTTACCACAACTGGGGAGAGCCCTAGCACAGAAACGAAGACCCAACATAGCAATCAATCAATCAATCAATCTTAAAACAACAATAAAAAATTTAAAAAATAAAATAAAATAAAGCAGAACAGCGACTAATACCTCATGGAAACAGCTGCATGCCGCCCTTTCTGCGCGGTTACTCAGGGACTTACCTCGAGGCCAGTACTCACGTTGAGTTTCCCTTTAGCTCTAGAGCATGGCAGGATGAGCTCCACCCCGGCCATCGAAGCACCTGGCTCACCTAGACAAAACTCATTGTCTTCCCAGAGCCATGCAAACAGTGGCTAGTGGCCTGTCAACAGCAGTCAATTTCAAGTAGTTTCAAGGCAGCATGAATGGGGCTTTCAAATGGGAAAACAAGGATAGTTCCATCAGGCCCCCATTTACATGGGCACACGCAGCATACATCCCTGTGCTTTCTAACAAGTCCAAACAGACACAGGTTACCCAGTGGTTCCTTCCCTGAATAAACGCCTCGAAGCAGAGTATTCCGCATCTAGCAAAATGCCTCAACCAAGGAACGCCTCAGCTAGGCCTCCAGGCCCGTGGCTCTTCAAAAGCCTGCAGTGTTACCCGAGGAACTGGGCTTTAGTTGCAGTCGGAACGCAAGCCGACATTCTCCTCGAGGCAGGGTGACTTCAGACAGGGGGTCCCAGATGGAATACGAAGCCGAGGGTTTTTCTCAGTGCAGCTCACACTAGGGCAATGAGTCAGACTTGCACGGCACGTTGGACCTGCTAGAACAGTGTTCGTGGACCTGTGGGAGTGCTGGGGAAATCAAGCTGTCCCAAGAAAGACTGCAGTCTGTTGCCCTACGCTCGGCATACACAGACTGGCTCCGAAGGGCTACGGGCCTGGATGTGGCTTAGCAGGCCCATGGGGGCCTGAGGGTACTCAGTGTTCTTGCAGGGAATAGGGTGCCCACGCGAGGCTCCTAGATGTCCTGCAAAGCGTACTGACGTTACAATAATGCAGAGCAACAGGCATGGCCTCCTGGAAACTGCTGCACGTCTCCGCTTCTGCACGGCAATTCAGGGCCTTACCTCGAGACAACTGCTTACGCTGAGTGTCCCGTTAGCGACACAGCATGGTAGGATGCTGACTTTCTCCTCGAGCAGAGTGACTTCAGGTACGAGGTCCTCGAGGAATCCTAAGAAGAGTGTTTTCTCATGGCAGCTCAGACGGGGGCCATGACGAACACTTCCATGGCACGTCGCACTGGCTAGAAATGTGGTCCTGAGGCTGTTCCAGTGCTCTGGAAATGTAGTTCTCCTTAAGGAACGAGCAGTGTGTTGCCCATCACTCGGCATACACACAGGGCCTCCGAGGGACCGACCTTTGGGCCTCAATGTTGCTCAACAGGCCCACAGGGGTCTGGAGATACTCACTGATCTTGGAGGGAAAATGATGCATACCCGAGGAGCCTAGGAGTCCTGAAAAGGGTACTTCCTTTAAAATAAAGCAGAACAGGGGCTTCCCTCGTGGCGCACTGGTTGAGAATCTGCCTGCCAGTGCAGGGTACACGGGTTCGAGCCCTGGTCTGGGAGGATCCCACATGACGCGGAGCAGCTGGGCCCGTGAGCCACAACTACTGAGCCTCCGCCTCTGGAGCCTGTGCTCCGCAACAAGAGAGGCCGCGACAGTGAGAGGCCTATGCACCGCGATGAACAGTGGCCCCCACTTACCGCAACTGGAGAGAGCCCTAGCAAAGAAACGAAGACCCAACATAGTAATCAATCAATAAATAAATCTTAAAAAAACAATAAAAAATTAAAAAAATAAAATAAAGCAGAACAGCAACTAAGACCTCATGGAAAGAGCTGCATGCCTCCCTTTCTGCGCGGCTACTCAGGGACTTACCTCGAGGCCAGTACTCACGTTGAGTTTCCCTTTAGCTCTAGAGCGTGGCAGGATGAGCTCCACCCCGGCTGTCGAAGCACCCGGCTTGGCTAGAGAAAACTCATTTTCTTCCCAGAGCCATGCCTACAGTGGCTAGTGGCCTGTCAACAGCAGTCAATTTCAAGTAGCTTCAAGTCAGCAAGAATGGAGCTTTCAAAATGGGAAAGCAAGGCTAGTTCCATCAGGCCCCCATTTCCTTGGTCACACGCAGCATACATCCCTATGATTTCTAATAAGTCCAATGAGACACAGGTTGCCCAGTGGTTCCTTCCCTGAATCAACTCCTCGAAGCAGGGTGTTCTGCAAATAGCGAACTGCCTCAACCAAGGAATGCCCCAGCTAAGCCTCCGGGCCCGTGGCTCTTCAAAAGCCTTCAGTGTTACCCGAGGAACTGGGCTTTAGTTGCAGTCGGAACGCAAGCCGACATTCTCCTGGAGGCAGGGTGACTTCAGACAGGGGGTCCCAGATCGAATGCGAAGCCGAGGGTTATTCTCTGCAGCTCAGACTAGGGCAATGAGTCACACTTGCACGGTATGTTGGACCTGCTAGAAAGGTGTTCGTCGACCTGTGGGAGTGTTGAGGAAATCAAGCTGTCCCAAGAAAGAGCGCAGTCTGTTTCCCTACACCCGGCATACACAGAGTGGCTCCGAAGGGCTACGGGCCTGGATGTGGCTTAGCAGGCCCATGGGGGCCTGAGGGAACTCAGTGTTCTTGCAGGGAAAAGGGTGCCCACGCGAGGCTCCTAGATGTCCTGTAAAGCATACTGACGTTAAAATAATGCAGAAAAACCGCTATGGGCTCCTGGAAACTGCTGCACGCCTCCGCTTCTGCATGGCAATTCAGGGCCTTACCTTGAGACAACTGCTGACGCTGAGTGTCCCGTTAGGGACACAGCATGGTAGGATGCTGACTTTCTCCTCGAGCAGAGTGACTTCAGGTACGAGGTCCTCGAAGAATCCTAAGCAGAGTGTTTCCTCATGGCAGCTCAGACGGGGGCTGTGACGAACACTTCTATGGCACGTCGCACTGGGTAGAAATGTGGTCCTGAGGCTGTTCCAGTGCTCTGGAAATGTAGCTCTCCTTAAAGAACGAGCAGTGTGTTGCCCATCACTCGGCATACACAGAGGGCCTCCGAGGGACCGACCTTTGGGCCTCGATGCTGCTCAGCAAGCCCACAGGGGTCTGGAGGTACTCAGGGATCTTGGAGGGAAAATGATGCACACCCGAGGGGCCTAGGAGTCCTGGAAAGGGTACTTCCTTTAAAATAAAGCAGAACAGGGGCTTCCCTGGTGGCGCAGTGGTTGAGAGTCTGCCTGCCAATGCAGGGCACATGGGTTCGAGCCCTGGTCTGGGAGGTTTCCACATGCCGTGAGGCAACTGGGCCTGTGAGCCACAACTACTGATCCTGCGCCTCTGGAGCCTGTGCTCCGCAACAAGAGAGGCCGCGAGACTGAGAGGCCCACGCACCGCGATGAAGAGTGGCCCCCACTTACCACAACTGGGGAGAGCCCTAGCACAGAAACGAAGACCCAACATAGCAATCAATCAATCAATCAATCTTAAAACAACAATAAAAAATTTAAAAAATAAAATAAAATAAAGCAGAACAGCGACTAATACCTCATGGAAACAGCTGCATGCCGCCCTTTCTGCGCGGTTACTCAGGGACTTACCTCGAGGCCAGTACTCACGTTGAGTTTCCCTTTAGCTCTAGAGCATGGCAGGATGAGCTCCACCCCGGCCATCGAAGCACCTGGCTCACCTAGACAAAACTCATTGTCTTCCCAGAGCCATGCAAACAGTGGCTAGTGGCCTGTCAACAGCAGTCAATTTCAAGTAGTTTCAAGGCAGCATGAATGGGGCTTTCAAATGGGAAAACAAGGATAGTTCCATCAGGCCCCCATTTACATGGGCACACGCAGCATACATCCCTGTGCTTTCTAACAAGTCCAAACAGACACAGGTTACCCAGTGGTTCCTTCCCTGAATAAACGCCTCGAAGCAGAGTATTCCGCATCTAGCAAAATGCCTCAACCAAGGAACGCCTCAGCTAGGCCTCCAGGCCCGTGGCTCTTCAAAAGCCTGCAGTGTTACCCGAGGAACTGGGCTTTAGTTGCAGTCGGAACGCAAGCCGACATTCTCCTCGAGGCAGGGTGACTTCAGACAGGGGGTCCCAGATGGAATACGAAGCCGAGGGTTTTTCTCAGTGCAGCTCACACTAGGGCAATGAGTCAGACTTGCACGGCACGTTGGACCTGCTAGAACAGTGTTCGTGGACCTGTGGGAGTGCTGGGGAAATCAAGCTGTCCCAAGAAAGACTGCAGTCTGTTGCCCTACGCTCGGCATACACAGACTGGCTCCGAAGGGCTACGGGCCTGGATGTGGCTTAGCAGGCCCATGGGGGCCTGAGGGTACTCAGTGTTCTTGCAGGGAATAGGGTGCCCACGCGAGGCTCCTAGATGTCCTGCAAAGCGTACTGACGTTACAATAATGCAGAGCAACAGGCATGGCCTCCTGGAAACTGCTGCACGTCTCCGCTTCTGCACGGCAATTCAGGGCCTTACCTCGAGACAACTGCTTACGCTGAGTGTCCCGTTAGCGACACAGCATGGTAGGATGCTGACTTTCTCCTCGAGCAGAGTGACTTCAGGTACGAGGTCCTCGAGGAATCCTAAGAAGAGTGTTTTCTCATGGCAGCTCAGACGGGGGCCATGACGAACACTTCCATGGCACGTCGCACTGGCTAGAAATGTGGTCCTGAGGCTGTTCCAGTGCTCTGGAAATGTAGTTCTCCTTAAGGAACGAGCAGTGTGTTGCCCATCACTCGGCATACACACAGGGCCTCCGAGGGACCGACCTTTGGGCCTCAATGTTGCTCAACAGGCCCACAGGGGTCTGGAGATACTCACTGATCTTGGAGGGAAAATGATGCATACCCGAGGAGCCTAGGAGTCCTGAAAAGGGTACTTCCTTTAAAATAAAGCAGAACAGGGGCTTCCCTCGTGGCGCACTGGTTGAGAATCTGCCTGCCAGTGCAGGGTACACGGGTTCGAGCCCTGGTCTGGGAGGATCCCACATGACGCGGAGCAGCTGGGCCCGTGAGCCACAACTACTGAGCCTCCGCCTCTGGAGCCTGTGCTCCGCAACAAGAGAGGCCGCGACAGTGAGAGGCCTATGCACCGCGATGAACAGTGGCCCCCACTTACCGCAACTGGAGAGAGCCCTAGCAAAGAAACGAAGACCCAACATAGTAATCAATCAATAAATAAATCTTAAAAAAACAATAAAAAATTAAAAAAATAAAATAAAGCAGAACAGCAACTAAGACCTCATGGAAAGAGCTGCATGCCTCCCTTTCTGCGCGGCTACTCAGGGACTTACCTCGAGGCCAGTACTCACGTTGAGTTTCCCTTTAGCTCTAGAGCGTGGCAGGATGAGCTCCACCCCGGCTGTCGAAGCACCCGGCTTGGCTAGAGAAAACTCATTTTCTTCCCAGAGCCATGCCTACAGTGGCTAGTGGCCTGTCAACAGCAGTCAATTTCAAGTAGCTTCAAGTCAGCAAGAATGGAGCTTTCAAAATGGGAAAGCAAGGCTAGTTCCATCAGGCCCCCATTTCCTTGGTCACACGCAGCATACATCCCTATGATTTCTAATAAGTCCAATGAGACACAGGTTGCCCAGTGGTTCCTTCCCTGAATCAACTCCTCGAAGCAGGGTGTTCTGCAAATAGCGAACTGCCTCAACCAAGGAATGCCCCAGCTAAGCCTCCGGGCCCGTGGCTCTTCAAAAGCCTTCAGTGTTACCCGAGGAACTGGGCTTTAGTTGCAGTCGGAACGCAAGCCGACATTCTCCTGGAGGCAGGGTGACTTCAGACAGGGGGTCCCAGATCGAATGCGAAGCCGAGGGTTATTCTCTGCAGCTCAGACTAGGGCAATGAGTCACACTTGCACGGTATGTTGGACCTGCTAGAAAGGTGTTCGTCGACCTGTGGGAGTGTTGAGGAAATCAAGCTGTCCCAAGAAAGAGCGCAGTCTGTTTCCCTACACCCGGCATACACAGAGTGGCTCCGAAGGGCTACGGGCCTGGATGTGGCTTAGCAGGCCCATGGGGGCCTGAGGGAACTCAGTGTTCTTGCAGGGAAAAGGGTGCCCACGCGAGGCTCCTAGATGTCCTGTAAAGCATACTGACGTTAAAATAATGCAGAAAAACCGCTATGGGCTCCTGGAAACTGCTGCACGCCTCCGCTTCTGCATGGCAATTCAGGGCCTTACCTTGAGACAACTGCTGACGCTGAGTGTCCCGTTAGGGACACAGCATGGTAGGATGCTGACTTTCTCCTCGAGCAGAGTGACTTCAGGTACGAGGTCCTCGAAGAATCCTAAGCAGAGTGTTTCCTCATGGCAGCTCAGACGGGGGCTGTGACGAACACTTCTATGGCACGTCGCACTGGGTAGAAATGTGGTCCTGAGGCTGTTCCAGTGCTCTGGAAATGTAGCTCTCCTTAAAGAACGAGCAGTGTGTTGCCCATCACTCGGCATACACAGAGGGCCTCCGAGGGACCGACCTTTGGGCCTCGATGCTGCTCAGCAAGCCCACAGGGGTCTGGAGGTACTCAGGGATCTTGGAGGGAAAATGATGCACACCCGAGGGGCCTAGGAGTCCTGGAAAGGGTACTTCCTTTAAAATAAAGCAGAACAGGGGCTTCCCTGGTGGCGCAGTGGTTGAGAGTCTGCCTGCCAATGCAGGGCACATGGGTTCGAGCCCTGGTCTGGGAGGTTTCCACATGCCGTGAGGCAACTGGGCCTGTGAGCCACAACTACTGATCCTGCGCCTCTGGAGCCTGTGCTCCGCAACAAGAGAGGCCGCGAGACTGAGAGGCCCACGCACCGCGATGAAGAGTGGCCCCCACTTACCACAACTGGGGAGAGCCCTAGCACAGAAACGAAGACCCAACATAGCAATCAATCAATCAATCAATCTTAAAACAACAATAAAAAATTAAAAAAATAAAATAAAATAAAGCAGAACAGCGACTAATACCTCATGGAAACAGCTGCATGCTGCCCTTTCTGCGCGGTTACTCAGGGACTTACCTCGAGGCCAGGACTCACGTTGAGTTTCCCTTTAGCTCTAGAGCGTGTCAGGATGAGCTCCACCCCGGCCATCGAAGCACCCGGCTTAGCTAGACAAAACTCATTTTCTTCCCAGAGCCATGCCTACAGCGGCTAGTGGCCTGTCAACAGCAGTCAATTTCAAGTAGCTTCAAGGCAGCATGAATGGAGCTTTCAAAATGGGAAAGCAAGGCTAGTTCCATCAGGCCCCCATTTCCGCGGGCACATGCAGCATACATCCCTGTGCTTTCTAACAAGTCCAAACAGACACAGGTTACCCAGTGGTTCCTTCCCTGAATCAACTCCTCGAAGCAGGGTGTTCCGCATCTAGCGAACTGCCTCCACCAAGGAACGCCCCAACTAGGCCTCCAGGCCCGTGGCTCTTCAAAAGCCTGCAGTGTTACACGAAGAACCGGGCTTTAGTTGCAGTTGGAAAGGAAGCCGACATGCTCCTCGATGCAGGGTGACTTCAGACACGGGGTCCCAGATGGAATACGAAGCCGAGGGTTTTTCTCAGTGCAGCTCACACTAGGGCAATGAGTCAGACTTGCACGGCACGTTGGACTTGCTAGAACAGTGTTCGTGGACCTGTGGGAGTGCTGGGGAAATCAAGCTGTCCCAAGAAAGACTGCAGTCTGTTGCCCTACACCCGGCATACACAGAGTGGCTCCGAAGGGCTACGGGCCTGGATGTGGCTTAGCAGGCCCATGGGGGCCTGAGGGTACTCAGTGTTCTTGCAGGGAAAAGGGTGCCCACGCGAGGCTCCTAGATGTCCTGCAAAGCATACTGACGTTAAAATAATGCAGAGCAACCGCTATGGGCTCCTGGAAACTGCTGCACGCCTCCGCTTCTGCATGGCAATTCAGGGCCTTACCTTGAGACCACTGCTGACGCTGAGTGTCCCGTTAGGGACACAGCATGGTAGGATGCTGACTTTCTCCTCGAGCAGAGTGACTTCAGGTACGAGGTCCTCGAAGAATCCTAAGCAGAGTGTTTCCTCATGGCAGCTCAGACGGGGGCTGTGACGAACACTTCTATGGCACGTCGCACTGGGTAGAAATGTGGTCCTGAGGCTGTTCCAGTGCTCTGGAAATGTAGCTCTCCTTAAAGAACGAGCAGTGTGTTGCCCATCACTCGGCATACACAGAGGGCCTCCGAGGGACCGACCTTTGGGCCTCGATGCTGCTCAGCAAGCCCACAGGGGTCTGGAGGTACTCAGGGATCTTGGAGGGAAAATGATGCACACCCGAGGGGCCTAGGAGTCCTAGAAAGGGTACTTCCTTTAAAATAAAGCAGAACAGGGGCTTCCCTGGTGGCGCAGTGGTTGAGAGTCTGCCTGCCAATGCAGGGCACACGGGTTCGAGCCCTGGTCTGGGAGGTTTCCACATGCCGTGAGGCAACTGGGCCTGTGAGCCACAACTACTGATCCTGCGCCTCTGGAGCCTGTGCTCCGCAACAAGAGAGGCCGCGAGACTGAGAGGCCCACGCACCGCGATGAAGAGTGGCCCCCACTTACCACAACTGGGGAGAGCCCTAGCACAGAAACGAAGACCCAACATAGCAATCAATCAATCAATCAATCTTAAAACAACAATAAAAAATTTAAAAAATAAAATAAAATAAAGCAGAACAGCGACTAATACCTCATGGAAACAGCTGCATGCCGCCCTTTCTGCGCGGTTACTCAGGGACTTACCTCGAGGCCAGTACTCACGTTGAGTTTCCCTTTAGCTCTAGAGCATGGCAGGATGAGCTCCACCCCGGCCATCGAAGCACCTGGCTCACCTAGACAAAATTCATTGTCTTCCCAGAGCCATGCAAACAGCGGCTAGTGGCCTGTCAACAGCAGTCAATTTCAAGTAGCTTCAAGGCAACATGAATGGAGCTTTCAAAATGGGAAAGCAAGGCTAGTTCCATCAGGCCCCCATTTCCGCGGGCACACGCAGCATACATCCCTGTGCTTTCTAACAAGTCCAAACAGACACAGGTTACCCAGTGGTTCCTTCCCTGAATCAACTCCTCGAAGCAGGGTGTTCCGCATCTAGCGAACTGCCTCCACCAAGAAACGCCCCAGCTAGGCCTCCAGGCCCGTGGCTCTTCAAAAGCCTGCAGTGTTACACGAAGAACCGGGCTTTAGTTGCAGTTGGAAAGCAAGCCGACATGCTCCTCGAGGCAGGGTGACTTCAGACACGGGGTCCCAGATGGAATAAGAAGCCGAGGGTTTTTCTCAGTGCAGCTCACACTAGGGCAATGAGTCAGACTTGCACGGCACGTTGGACCTGCTAGAACAGTGTTCGTGGACCTGTGGGAGTGCTGGGGAAATCAAGCTGTCCCAAGAAATACTGCAGTCTGTTTCCCTACGCTCGGCATACACAGACTGGCTCCGAAGGGCTACGGGCCTGGATGTGGCTTAGCAGGCCCATGGGGGCCTGAGGGTACTCAGTGTTCTTGCAGGGAAAAGGGTGCCCACGCGAGGCTCCTAGATGTCCTGTAAAGCATACTGACGTTAAAATAATGCAGAGCAACCGCTATGGGCTCCTGGAAACTGCTGCACGCCTCCGCTTCTGCATGGCAATTCAGGGCCTTACCTTGAGACAACTGCTGACGCTGAGTGTCCCGTTAGGGACACAGCATGGTAGGATGCTGACTTTCTCCTCGAGCAGAGTGACTTCAGGTACGAGGTCCTCGAAGAATCCTAAGCAGAGTGTTTCCTCATGGCAGCTCAGACGGGGGCTGTGACGAACACTTCTATGGCACGTCGCACTGGGTAGAAATGTGGTCCTGAGGCTGTTCCAGTGCTCTGGAAATGTAGCTCTCCTTAAAGAACGAGCAGTGTGTTGCCCATCACTCGGCATACACAGAGGGCCTCCGAGGGACCGACCTTTGGGCCTCGATGCTGCTCAGCAAGCCCACAGGGGTCTGGAGGTACTCAGGGATCTTGGAGGGAAAATGATGCACACCCGAGGGGCCTAGGAGTCCTGGAAAGGGTACTTCCTTTAAAATAAAGCAGAACAGGGGCTTCCCTGGGGGCGCAGTGGTTGAGAGTCTGCCTGCCAATGCAGGGCACACGGGTTCGAGCCCTGGTCTGGGAGGTTTCCACATGCCGTGTGGCAACTGGGCCTGTGAGCCACAACTACTGATCCTGCGCCTCTGGAGCCTGTGCTCCGCAACAAGAGAGGCCGCGAGACTGAGAGGCCCACGCACCGCGATGAAGAGTGGCCCCCACTTACCACAACTGGGGAGAGCCCTAGCACAGAAACGAAGACCCAACATAGCAATCAATCAATCAATCAATCTTAAAACAACAATAAAAAATTAAAAAAATAAAATAAAATAAAGCAGAACAGCGACTAATACCTCATGGAAACAGCTGCATGCTGCCCTTTCTGCGCGGTTACTCAGGGACTTACCTCGAGGCCAGGACTCACGTTGAGTTTCCCTTTAGCTCTAGAGCGTGTCAGGATGAGCTCCACCCCGGCCATCGAAGCACCCGGCTTAGCTAGACAAAACTCATTTTCTTCCCAGAGCCATGCCTACAGCGGCTAGTGGCCTGTCAACAGCAGTCAATTTCAAGTAGCTTCAAGGCAGCATGAATGGAGCTTTCAAAATGGGAAAGCAAGGCTAGTTCCATCAGGCCCCCATTTCCGCGGGCACACGCAGCATACATCCCTGTGCTTTCTAACAAGTCCAAACAGACACAGGTTACCCAGTGGTTCCTTCCCTGAATCAACTCCTCGAAGCAGGGTGTTCCGCATCTAGCGAACTGCCTCCACCAAGGAACGCCCCAACTAGGCCTCCAGGCCCGTGGCTCTTCAAAAGCCTGCAGTGTTACACGAAGAACCGGGCTTTAGTTGCAGTTGGAAAGGAAGCCGACATGCTCCTCGATGCAGGGTGACTTCAGACACGGGGTCCCAGATGGAATACGAAGCCGAGGGTTTTTCTCAGTGCAGCTCACACTAGGGCAATGAGTCAGACTTGCACGGCACGTTGGACTTGCTAGAACAGTGTTCGTGGACCTGTGGGAGTGCTGGGGAAATCAAGCTGTCCCAAGAAAGACTGCAGTCTGTTGCCCTACACCCGGCATACACAGACTGGCTCCGAAGGGCTACGGGCCTGGATGTGGCTTAGCAGGCCCATGGGGGCCTGAGGGTACTCAGTGTTCTTGCAGGGAAAAGGGTGCCCACGCGAGGCTCCTAGAGGTCCTGCAAAGCATACTGACGTTAAAATAATGCAGAGCAACCGCTATGGGCTCCTGGAAACTGCTGCACGCCTCCGCTTCTGCATGGCAATTCAGGGCCTTACCTTGAGACAACTGCTGACGCTGAGTGTCCCGTTAGGGACACAGCATGGTAGGATGCTGACTTTCTCCTCGAGCAGAGTGACTTCAGGTACGAGGTCCTCGAAGAATCCTAAGCAGAGTGTTTCCTCATGGCAGCTCAGACGGGGGCTGTGACGAACACTTCTATGGCACGTCGCACTGGGTAGAAATGTGGTCCTGAGGCTGTTCCAGTGCTCTGGAAATGTAGCTCTCCTTAAAGAACGAGCAGTGTGTTGCCCATCACTCGGCATACACAGAGGGCCTCCGAGGGACCGACCTTTGGGCCTCGATGCTGCTCAGCAAGCCCACAGGGGTCTGGAGGTACTCAGGGATCTTGGAGGGAAAATGATGCACACCCGAGGGGCCTAGGAGTCCTAGAAAGGGTACTTCCTTTAAAATAAAGCAGAACAGGGGCTTCCCTGGTGGCGCAGTGGTTGAGAGTCTGCCTGCCAATGCAGGGCACACGGGTTCGAGCCCTGGTCTGGGAGGTTTCCACATGCCGTGAGGCAACTGGGCCTGTGAGCCACAACTACTGATCCTGCGCCTCTGGAGCCTGTGCTCCGCAACAAGAGAGGCCGCGAGACTGAGAGGCCCACGCACCGCGATGAAGAGTGGCCCCCACTTACCACAACTGGGGAGAGCCCTAGCACAGAAACGAAGACCCAACATAGCAATCAATCAATCAATCAATCTTAAAACAACAATAAAAAATTTAAAAATAAAATAAAATAAAGCAGAACAGCGACTAATACCTCATGGAAACAGCTGCATGCCGCCCTTTCTGCGCGGTTACTCAGGGACTTACCTCGAGGCCAGTACTCACGTTGAGTTTCCCTTTAGCTCTAGAGCATGGCAGGATGAGCTCCACCCCGGCCATCGAAGCACCTGGCTCACCTAGACAAAACTCATTGTCTTCCCACAGCCATGCAAACAGTGGCTAGTGGCCTGTCAACAGCAGTCAATTTCAAGTAGTTTCAAGGCAGCATGAATGGGGCTTTCAAATGGGAAAACAAGGATAGTTCCATCAGGCCCCCATTTACATGGGCACACGCAGCATACATCCCTGTGCTTTCTAACAAGTCCAAACAGACACAGGTTACCCAGTGGTTCCTTCCCTGAATAAACGCCTCGAAGCAGAGTATTCCGCATCTAGCAAAATGCCTCAACCAAGGAACGCCTCAGCTAGGCCTCCAGGCCCGTGGCTCTTCAAAAGCCTGCAGTGTTACCCGAGGAACTGGGCTTTAGTTGCAGTCGGAACGCAAGCCGACATTCTCCTCGAGGCAGGGTGACTTCAGACAGGGGGTCCCAGATGGAATACGAAGCCGAGGGTTTTTCTCAGTGCAGCTCACACTAGGGCAATGAGTCAGACTTGCACGGCACGTTGGACCTGCTAGAACAGTGTTCGTGGACCTGTGGGAGTGCTGGGGAAATCAAGCTGTCCCAAGAAAGACTGCAGTCTGTTGCCCTACGCTCGGCATACACAGACTGGCTCCGAAGGGCTACGGGCCTGGATGTGGCTTAGCAGGCCCATGGGGGCCTGAGGGTACTCAGTGTTCTTGCAGGGAATAGGGTGCCCACGCGAGGCTCCTAGATGTCCTGCAAAGCGTACTGACGTTACAATAATGCAGAGCAACAGGCATGGCCTCCTGGAAACTGCTGCACGTCTCCGCTTCTGCACGGCAATTCAGGGCCTTACCTCGAGACAACTGCTTACGCTGAGTGTCCCGTTAGCGACACAGCATGGTAGGATGCTGACTTTCTCCTCGAGCAGAGTGACTTCAGGTACGAGGTCCTCGAGGAATCCTAAGAAGAGTGTTTTCTCATGGCAGCTCAGACGGGGGCCATGACGAACACTTCCATGGCACGTCGCACTGGCTAGAAATGTGGTCCTGAGGCTGTTCCAGTGCTCTGGAAATGTAGTTCTCCTTAAGGAACGAGCAGTGTGTTGCCCATCACTCGGCATACACACAGGGCCTCCGAGGGACCGACCTTTGGGCCTCAATGTTGCTCAACAGGCCCACAGGGGTCTGGAGATACTCACTGATCTTGGAGGGAAAATGATGCATACCCGAGGAGCCTAGGAGTCCTGAAAAGGGTACTTCCTTTAAAATAAAGCAGAACAGGGGCTTCCCTCGTGGCGCACTGGTTGAGAATCTGCCTGCCAGTGCAGGGTACACGGGTTCGAGCCCTGGTCTGGGAGGATCCCACATGACGCGGAGCAGCTGGGCCCGTGAGCCACAACTACTGAGCCTCCGCCTCTGGAGCCTGTGCTCCGCAACAAGAGAGGCCGCGACAGTGAGAGGCCTATGCACCGCGATGAACAGTGGCCCCCACTTACCGCAACTGGAGAGAGCCCTAGCAAAGAAACGAAGACCCAACATAGTAATCAATCAATAAATAAATCTTAAAAAAACAATAAAAAATTAAAAAATAAAATAAAGCAGAACAGCAACTAAGACCTCATGGAAAGAGCTGCATGCCTCCCTTTCTGCGCGGCTACTCAGGGACTTACCTCGAGGCCAGTACTCACGTTGAGTTTCCCTTTAGCTCTAGAGCGTGGCAGGATGAGCTCCACCCCGGCTGTCGAAGCACCCGGCTTGGCTAGAGAAAACTCATTTTCTTCCCAGAGCCATGCCTACAGTGGCTAGTGGCCTGTCAACAGCAGTCAATTTCAAGTAGCTTCAAGTCAGCAAGAATGGAGCTTTCAAAATGGGAAAGCAAGGCTAGTTCCATCAGGCCCCCATTTCCTTGGTCACACGCAGCATACATCCCTATGATTTCTAATAAGTCCAATGAGACACAGGTTGCCCAGTGGTTCCTTCCCTGAATCAACTCCTCGAAGCAGGGTGTTCTGCAAATAGCGAACTGCCTCAACCAAGGAATGCCCCAGCTAAGCCTCCGGGCCCGTGGCTCTTCAAAAGCCTTCAGTGTTACCCGAGGAACTGGGCTTTAGTTGCAGTCGGAACGCAAGCCGACATTCTCCTGGAGGCAGGGTGACTTCAGACAGGGGGTCCCAGATCGAATGCGAAGCCGAGGGTTATTCTCTGCAGCTCAGACTAGGGCAATGAGTCACACTTGCACGGTATGTTGGACCTGCTAGAAAGGTGTTCGTCGACCTGTGGGAGTGTTGAGGAAATCAAGCTGTCCCAAGAAAGAGCGCAGTCTGTTTCCCTACACCCGGCATACACAGAGTGGCTCCGAAGGGCTACGGGCCTGGATGTGGCTTAGCAGGCCCATGGGGGCCTGAGGGAACTCAGTGTTCTTGCAGGGAAAAGGGTGCCCACGCGAGGCTCCTAGATGTCCTGTAAAGCATACTGACGTTAAAATAATGCAGAGCAACCGCTATGGGCTCCTGGAAACTGCTGCACGCCTCCGCTTCTGCATGGCAATTCAGGGCCTTACCTTGAGACAACTGCTGACGCTGAGTGTCCCGTTAGGGACACAGCATGGTAGGATGCTGACTTTCTCCTCGAGCAGAGTGACTTCAGGTACGAGGTCCTCGAAGAATCCTAAGCAGAGTGTTTCCTCATGGCAGCTCAGACGGGGGCTGTGACGAACACTTCTATGGCACGTCGCACTGGGTAGAAATGTGGTCCTGAGGCTGTTCCAGTGCTCTGGAAATGTAGCTCTCCTTAAAGAACGAGCAGTTGTGTTGCCCATCACTCGGCATACACAGAGGGCCTCCGAGGGACCGACCTTTGGGCCTCGATGCTGCTCAGCAAGCCCACAGGGGTCTGGAGGTACTCAGGGATCTTGGAGGGAAAATGATGCACACCCGAGGGGCCTAGGAGTCCTGGAAAGGGTACTTCCTTTAAAATAAAGCAGAACAGGGGCTTCCCTGGGGGCGCAGTGGTTGAGAGTCTGCCTGCCAATGCAGGGCACACGGGTTCGAGCCCTGGTCTGGGAGGTTTCCACATGCCGTGAGGCAACTGGGCCTGTGAGCCACAACTACTGATCCTGCGCCTCTGGAGCCTGTGCTCCGCAACAAGAGAGGCCGCGAGACTGAGAGGCCCACGCACCGCGATGAAGAGTGGCCCCCACTTACCACAACTGGGGAGAGCCCTAGCACAGAAACGAAGACCCAACATAGCAATCAATCAATCAATCAATCTTAAAACAACAATAAAAAATTAAAAAAATAAAATAAAATAAAGCAGAACAGCGACTAATACCTCATGGAAACAGCTGCATGCTGCCCTTTCTGCGCGGTTACTCAGGGACTTACCTCGAGGCCAGGACTCACGTTGAGTTTCCCTTTAGCTCTAGAGCGTGTCAGGATGAGCTCCACCCCGGCCATCGAAGCACCCGGCTTAGCTAGACAAAACTCATTTTCTTCCCAGAGCCATGCCTACAGCGGCTAGTGGCCTGTCAACAGCAGTCAATTTCAAGTAGCTTCAAGGCAGCATGAATGGAGCTTTCAAAATGGGAAAGCAAGGCTAGTTCCATCAGGCCCCCATTTCCGCGGGCACACGCAGCATACATCCCTGTGCTTTCTAACAAGTCCAAACAGACACAGGTTACCCAGTGGTTCCTTCCCTGAATCAACTCCTCGAAGCAGGGTGTTCCGCATCTAGCGAACTGCCTCCACCAAGGAACGCCCCAACTAGGCCTCCAGGCCCGTGGCTCTTCAAAAGCCTGCAGTGTTACACGAAGAACCGGGCTTTAGTTGCAGTTGGAAAGGAAGCCGACATGCTCCTCGATGCAGGGTGACTTCAGACACGGGGTCCCAGATGGAATACGAAGCCGAGGGTTTTTCTCAGTGCAGCTCACACTAGGGCAATGAGTCAGACTTGCACGGCACGTTGGACTTGCTAGAACAGTGTTCGTGGACCTGTGGGAGTGCTGGGGAAATCAAGCTGTCCCAAGAAAGACTGCAGTCTGTTGCCCTACACCCGGCATACACAGAGTGGCTCCGAAGGGCTACGGGCCTGGATGTGGCTTAGCAGGCCCATGGGGGCCTGAGGGTACTCAGTGTTCTTGCAGGGAAAAGGGTGCCCACGCGAGGCTCCTAGAGGTCCTGCAAAGCATACTGACGTTAAAATAATGCAGAGCAACCGCTATGGGCTCCTGGAAACTGCTGCACGCCTCCGCTTCTGCATGGCAATTCAGGGCCTTACCTTGAGACCACTGCTGACGCTGAGTGTCCCGTTAGGGACACAGCATGGTAGGATGCTGACTTTCTCCTCGAGCAGAGTGACTTCAGGTACGAGGTCCTCGAAGAATCCTAAGCAGAGTGTTTCCTCATGGCAGCTCAGACGGGGGCTGTGACGAACACTTCTATGGCACGTCGCACTGGGTAGAAATGTGGTCCTGAGGCTGTTCCAGTGCTCTGGAAATGTAGCTCTCCTTAAAGAACGAGCAGTGTGTTGCCCATCACTCGGCATACACAGAGGGCCTCCGAGGGACCGACCTTTGGGCCTCGATGCTGCTCAGCAAGCCCACAGGGGTCTGGAGGTACTCAGGGATCTTGGAGGGAAAATGATGCACACCCGAGGGGCCTAGGAGTCCTAGAAAGGGTACTTCCTTTAAAATAAAGCAGAACAGGGGCTTCCCTGGTGGCGCAGTGGTTGAGAGTCTGCCTGCCAATGCAGGGCACACGGGTTCGAGCCCTGGTCTGGGAGGTTTCCACATGCCGTGAGGCAACTGGGCCTGTGAGCCACAACTACTGATCCTGCGCCTCTGGAGCCTGTGCTCCGCAACAAGAGAGGCCGCGAGACTGAGAGGCCCACGCACCGCGATGAAGAGTGGCCCCCACTTACCACAACTGGGGAGAGCCCTAGCACAGAAACGAAGACCCAACATAGCAATCAATCAATCAATCAATCTTAAAACAACAATAAAAAATTTAAAAAATAAAATAAAATAAAGCAGAACAGCGACTAATACCTCATGGAAACAGCTGCATGCCGCCCTTTCTGCGCGGTTACTCAGGGACTTACCTCGAGGCCAGTACTCACGTTGAGTTTCCCTTTAGCTCTAGAGCATGGCAGGATGAGCTCCACCCCGGCCATCGAAGCACCTGGCTCACCTAGACAAAACTCATTGTCTTCCCAGAGCCATGCAAACAGTGGCTAGTGGCCTGTCAACAGCAGTCAATTTCAAGTAGTTTCAAGGCAGCATGAATGGGGCTTTCAAATGGGAAAACAAGGATAGTTCCATCAGGCCCCCATTTACATGGGCACACGCAGCATACATCCCTGTGCTTTCTAACAAGTCCAAACAGACACAGGTTACCCAGTGGTTCCTTCCCTGAATAAACGCCTCGAAGCAGAGTATTCCGCATCTAGCAAAATGCCTCAACCAAGGAACGCCTCAGCTAGGCCTCCAGGCCCGTGGCTCTTCAAAAGCCTGCAGTGTTACCCGAGGAACTGGGCTTTAGTTGCAGTCGGAACGCAAGCCGACATTCTCCTCGAGGCAGGGTGACTTCAGACAGGGGGTCCCAGATGGAATACGAAGCCGAGGGTTTTTCTCAGTGCAGCTCACACTAGGGCAATGAGTCAGACTTGCACGGCACGTTGGACCTGCTAGAACAGTGTTCGTGGACCTGTGGGAGTGCTGGGGAAATCAAGCTGTCCCAAGAAAGACTGCAGTCTGTTGCCCTACGCTCGGCATACACAGACTGGCTCCGAAGGGCTACGGGCCTGGATGTGGCTTAGCAGGCCCATGGGGGCCTGAGGGTACTCAGTGTTCTTGCAGGGAATAGGGTGCCCACGCGAGGCTCCTAGATGTCCTGCAAAGCGTACTGACGTTACAATAATGCAGAGCAACAGGCATGGCCTCCTGGAAACTGCTGCACGTCTCCGCTTCTGCACGGCAATTCAGGGCCTTACCTCGAGACAACTGCTTACGCTGAGTGTCCCGTTAGCGACACAGCATGGTAGGATGCTGACTTTCTCCTCGAGCAGAGTGACTTCAGGTACGAGGTCCTCGAGGAATCCTAAGAAGAGTGTTTTCTCATGGCAGCTCAGACGGGGGCCATGACGAACACTTCCATGGCACGTCGCACTGGCTAGAAATGTGGTCCTGAGGCTGTTCCAGTGCTCTGGAAATGTAGTTCTCCTTAAGGAACGAGCAGTGTGTTGCCCATCACTCGGCATACACACAGGGCCTCCGAGGGACCGACCTTTGGGCCTCAATGTTGCTCAACAGGCCCACAGGGGTCTGGAGATACTCACTGATCTTGGAGGGAAAATGATGCATACCCGAGGAGCCTAGGAGTCCTGAAAAGGGTACTTCCTTTAAAATAAAGCAGAACAGGGGCTTCCCTCGTGGCGCACTGGTTGAGAATCTGCCTGCCAGTGCAGGGTACACGGGTTCGAGCCCTGGTCTGGGAGGATCCCACATGACGCGGAGCAGCTGGGCCCGTGAGCCACAACTACTGAGCCTCCGCCTCTGGAGCCTGTGCTCCGCAACAAGAGAGGCCGCGACAGTGAGAGGCCTATGCACCGCGATGAACAGTGGCCCCCACTTACCGCAACTGGAGAGAGCCCTAGCAAAGAAACGAAGACCCAACATAGTAATCAATCAATAAATAAATCTTAAAAAAACAATAAAAAATTAAAAAAATAAAATAAAGCAGAACAGCAACTAAGACCTCATGGAAAGAGCTGCATGCCTCCCTTTCTGCGCGGCTACTCAGGGACTTACCTCGAGGCCAGTACTCACGTTGAGTTTCCCTTTAGCTCTAGAGCGTGGCAGGATGAGCTCCACCCCGGCTGTCGAAGCACCCGGCTTGGCTAGAGAAAACTCATTTTCTTCCCAGAGCCATGCCTACAGTGGCTAGTGGCCTGTCAACAGCAGTCAATTTCAAGTAGCTTCAAGTCAGCAAGAATGGAGCTTTCAAAATGGGAAAGCAAGGCTAGTTCCATCAGGCCCCCATTTCCTTGGTCACACGCAGCATACATCCCTATGATTTCTAATAAGTCCAATGAGACACAGGTTGCCCAGTGGTTCCTTCCCTGAATCAACTCCTCGAAGCAGGGTGTTCTGCAAATAGCGAACTGCCTCAACCAAGGAATGCCCCAGCTAAGCCTCCGGGCCCGTGGCTCTTCAAAAGCCTTCAGTGTTACCCGAGGAACTGGGCTTTAGTTGCAGTCGGAACGCAAGCCGACATTCTCCTGGAGGCAGGGTGACTTCAGACAGGGGGTCCCAGATCGAATGCGAAGCCGAGGGTTATTCTCTGCAGCTCAGACTAGGGCAATGAGTCACACTTGCACGGTATGTTGGACCTGCTAGAAAGGTGTTCGTCGACCTGTGGGAGTGTTGAGGAAATCAAGCTGTCCCAAGAAAGAGCGCAGTCTGTTTCCCTACACCCGGCATACACAGAGTGGCTCCGAAGGGCTACGGGCCTGGATGTGGCTTAGCAGGCCCATGGGGGCCTGAGGGAACTCAGTGTTCTTGCAGGGAAAAGGGTGCCCACGCGAGGCTCCTAGATGTCCTGTAAAGCATACTGACGTTAAAATAATGCAGAGCAACCGCTATGGGCTCCTGGAAACTGCTGCACGCCTCCGCTTCTGCATGGCAATTCAGGGCCTTACCTTGAGACAACTGCTGACGCTGAGTGTCCCGTTAGGGACACAGCATGGTAGGATGCTGACTTTCTCCTCGAGCAGAGTGACTTCAGGTACGAGGTCCTCGAAGAATCCTAAGCAGAGTGTTTCCTCATGGCAGCTCAGACGGGGGCTGTGACGAACACTTCTATGGCACGTCGCACTGGGTAGAAATGTGGTCCTGAGGCTGTTCCAGTGCTCTGGAAATGTAGCTCTCCTTAAAGAACGAGCAGTGTGTTGCCCATCACTCGGCATACACAGAGGGCCTCCGAGGGACCGACCTTTGGGCCTCGATGCTGCTCAGCAAGCCCACAGGGGTCTGGAGGTACTCAGGGATCTTGGAGGGAAAATGATGCACACCCGAGGGGCCTAGGAGTCCTGGAAAGGGTACTTCCTTTAAAATAAAGCAGAACAGGGGCTTCCCTGGGGGCGCAGTGGTTGAGAGTCTGCCTGCCAATGCAGGGCACACGGGTTCGAGCCCTGGTCTGGGAGGTTTCCACATGCCGTGAGGCAACTGGGCCTGTGAGCCACAACTACTGATCCTGCGCCTCTGGAGCCTGTGCTCCGCAACAAGAGAGGCCGCGAGACTGAGAGGCCCACGCACCGCGATGAAGAGTGGCCCCCACTTACCACAACTGGGGAGAGCCCTAGCACAGAAACGAAGACCCAACATAGCAATCAATCAATCAATCAATCTTAAAACAACAATAAAAAATTAAAAAAATAAAATAAAATAAAGCAGAACAGCGACTAATACCTCATGGAAACAGCTGCATGCTGCCCTTTCTGCGCGGTTACTCAGGGACTTACCTCGAGGCCAGGACTCACGTTGAGTTTCCCTTTAGCTCTAGAGCGTGTCAGGATGAGCTCCACCCCGGCCATCGAAGCACCCGGCTTAGCTAGACAAAACTCATTTTCTTCCCAGAGCCATGCCTACAGCGGCTAGTGGCCTGTCAACAGCAGTCAATTTCAAGTAGCTTCAAGGCAGCATGAATGGAGCTTTCAAAATGGGAAAGCAAGGCTAGTTCCATCAGGCCCCCATTTCCGCGGGCACACGCAGCATACATCCCTGTGCTTTCTAACAAGTCCAAACAGACACAGGTTACCCAGTGGTTCCTTCCCTGAATCAACTCCTCGAAGCAGGGTGTTCCGCATCTAGCGAACTGCCTCCACCAAGGAACGCCCCAACTAGGCCTCCAGGCCCGTGGCTCTTCAAAAGCCTGCAGTGTTACACGAAGAACCGGGCTTTAGTTGCAGTTGGAAAGGAAGCCGACATGCTCCTCGATGCAGGGTGACTTCAGACACGGGGTCCCAGATGGAATACGAAGCCGAGGGTTTTTCTCAGTGCAGCTCACACTAGGGCAATGAGTCAGACTTGCACGGCACGTTGGACTTGCTAGAACAGTGTTCGTGGACCTGTGGGAGTGCTGGGGAAATCAAGCTGTCCCAAGAAAGACTGCAGTCTGTTGCCCTACACCCGGCATACACAGAGTGGCTCCGAAGGGCTACGGGCCTGGATGTGGCTTAGCAGGCCCATGGGGGCCTGAGGGTACTCAGTGTTCTTGCAGGGAAAAGGGTGCCCACGCGAGGCTCCTAGATGTCCTGCAAAGCATACTGACGTTAAAATAATGCAGAGCAACCGCTATGGGCTCCTGGAAACTGCTGCACGCCTCCGCTTCTGCATGGCAATTCAGGGCCTTACCTTGAGACCACTGCTGACGCTGAGTGTCCCGTTAGGGACACAGCATGGTAGGATGCTGACTTTCTCCTCGAGCAGAGTGACTTCAGGTACGAGGTCCTCGAAGAATCCTAAGCAGAGTGTTTCCTCATGGCAGCTCAGACGGGGGCTGTGACGAACACTTCTATGGCACGTCGCACTGGGTAGAAATGTGGTCCTGAGGCTGTTCCAGTGCTCTGGAAATGTAGCTCTCCTTAAAGAACGAGCAGTGTGTTGCCCATCACTCGGCATACACAGAGGGCCTCCGAGGGACCGACCTTTGGGCCTCGATGCTGCTCAGCAAGCCCACAGGGGTCTGGAGGTACTCAGGGATCTTGGAGGGAAAATGATGCACACCCGAGGGGCCTAGGAGTCCTAGAAAGGGTACTTCCTTTAAAATAAAGCAGAACAGGGGCTTCCCTGGTGGCGCAGTGGTTGAGAGTCTGCCTGCCAATGCAGGGCACACGGGTTCGAGCCCTGGTCTGGGAGGTTTCCACATGCCGTGAGGCAACTGGGCCTGTGAGCCACAACTACTGATCCTGCGCCTCTGGAGCCTGTGCTCCGCAACAAGAGAGGCCGCGAGACTGAGAGGCCCACGCACCGCGATGAAGAGTGGCCCCCACTTACCACAACTGGGGAGAGCCCTAGCACAGAAACGAAGACCCAACATAGCAATCAATCAATCAATCAATCTTAAAACAACAATAAAAAATTTAAAAAATAAAATAAAATAAAGCAGAACAGCGACTAATACCTCATGGAAACAGCTGCATGCCGCCCTTTCTGCGCGGTTACTCAGGGACTTACCTCGAGGCCAGTACTCACGTTGAGTTTCCCTTTAGCTCTAGAGCATGGCAGGATGAGCTCCACCCCGGCCATCGAAGCACCTGGCTCACCTAGACAAAACTCATTGTCTTCCCAGAGCCATGCAAACAGTGGCTAGTGGCCTGTCAACAGCAGTCAATTTCAAGTAGTTTCAAGGCAGCATGAATGGGGCTTTCAAATGGGAAAACAAGGATAGTTCCATCAGGCCCCCATTTACATGGGCACACGCAGCATACATCCCTGTGCTTTCTAACAAGTCCAAACAGACACAGGTTACCCAGTGGTTCCTTCCCTGAATAAACGCCTCGAAGCAGAGTATTCCGCATCTAGCAAAATGCCTCAACCAAGGAACGCCTCAACTAGGCCTCCAGGCCCGTGGCTCTTCAAAAGCCTGCAGTGTTACCCGAGGAACTGGGCTTTAGTTGCAGTCGGAACGCAAGCCGACATTCTCCTCGAGGCAGGGTGACTTCAGACAGGGGGTCCCAGATGGAATACGAAGCCGAGGGTTTTTCTCAGTGCAGCTCACACTAGGGCAATGAGTCAGACTTGCACGGCACGTTGGACCTGCTAGAACAGTGTTCGTGGACCTGTGGGAGTGCTGGGGAAATCAAGCTGTCCCAAGAAAGACTGCAGTCTGTTGCCCTACGCTCGGCATACACAGACTGGCTCCGAAGGGCTACGGGCCTGGATGTGGCTTAGCAGGCCCATGGGGGCCTGAGGGTACTCAGTGTTCTTGCAGGGAATAGGGTGCCCACGCGAGGCTCCTAGATGTCCTGCAAAGCGTACTGACGTTACAATAATGCAGAGCAACAGGCATGGCCTCCTGGAAACTGCTGCACGTCTCCGCTTCTGCACGGCAATTCAGGGCCTTACCTCGAGACAACTGCTTACGCTGAGTGTCCCGTTAGCGACACAGCATGGTAGGATGCTGACTTTCTCCTCGAGCAGAGTGACTTCAGGTACGAGGTCCTCGAGGAATCCTAAGAAGAGTGTTTTCTCATGGCAGCTCAGACGGGGGCCATGACGAACACTTCCATGGCACGTCGCACTGGCTAGAAATGTGGTCCTGAGGCTGTTCCAGTGCTCTGGAAATGTAGTTCTCCTTAAGGAACGAGCAGTGTGTTGCCCATCACTCGGCATACACACAGGGCCTCCGAGGGACCGACCTTTGGGCCTCAATGTTGCTCAACAGGCCCACAGGGGTCTGGAGATACTCACTGATCTTGGAGGGAAAATGATGCATACCCGAGGAGCCTAGGAGTCCTGAAAAGGGTACTTCCTTTAAAATAAAGCAGAACAGGGGCTTCCCTCGTGGCGCACTGGTTGAGAATCTGCCTGCCAGTGCAGGGTACACGGGTTCGAGCCCTGGTCTGGGAGGATCCCACATGACGCGGAGCAGCTGGGCCCGTGAGCCACAACTACTGAGCCTCCGCCTCTGGAGCCTGTGCTCCGCAACAAGAGAGGCCGCGACAGTGAGAGGCCTATGCACCGCGATGAACAGTGGCCCCCACTTACCGCAACTGGAGAGAGCCCTAGCAAAGAAACGAAGACCCAACATAGTAATCAATCAATAAATAAATCTTAAAAAAACAATAAAAAATTAAAAAAATAAAATAAAGCAGAACAGCAACTAAGACCTCATGGAAAGAGCTGCATGCCTCCCTTTCTGCGCGGCTACTCAGGGACTTACCTCGAGGCCAGTACTCACGTTGAGTTTCCCTTTAGCTCTAGAGCGTGGCAGGATGAGCTCCACCCCGGCTGTCGAAGCACCCGGCTTGGCTAGAGAAAACTCATTTTCTTCCCAGAGCCATGCCTACAGTGGCTAGTGGCCTGTCAACAGCAGTCAATTTCAAGTAGCTTCAAGTCAGCAAGAATGGAGCTTTCAAAATGGGAAAGCAAGGCTAGTTCCATCAGGCCCCCATTTCCTTGGTCACACGCAGCATACATCCCTATGATTTCTAATAAGTCCAATGAGACACAGGTTGCCCAGTGGTTCCTTCCCTGAATCAACTCCTCGAAGCAGGGTGTTCTGCAAATAGCGAACTGCCTCAACCAAGGAATGCCCCAGCTAAGCCTCCGGGCCCGTGGCTCTTCAAAAGCCTTCAGTGTTACCCGAGGAACTGGGCTTTAGTTGCAGTCGGAACGCAAGCCGACATTCTCCTGGAGGCAGGGTGACTTCAGACAGGGGGTCCCAGATCGAATGCGAAGCCGAGGGTTATTCTCTGCAGCTCAGACTAGGGCAATGAGTCACACTTGCACGGTATGTTGGACCTGCTAGAAAGGTGTTCGTCGACCTGTGGGAGTGTTGAGGAAATCAAGCTGTCCCAAGAAAGAGCGCAGTCTGTTTCCCTACACCCGGCATACACAGAGTGGCTCCGAAGGGCTACGGGCCTGGATGTGGCTTAGCAGGCCCATGGGGGCCTGAGGGAACTCAGTGTTCTTGCAGGGAAAAGGGTGCCCACGCGAGGCTCCTAGATGTCCTGTAAAGCATACTGACGTTAAAATAATGCAGAGCAACCGCTATGGGCTCCTGGAAACTGCTGCACGCCTCCGCTTCTGCATGGCAATTCAGGGCCTTACCTTGAGACAACTGCTGACGCTGAGTGTCCCGTTAGGGACACAGCATGGTAGGATGCTGACTTTCTCCTCGAGCAGAGTGACTTCAGGTACGAGGTCCTCGAAGAATCCTAAGCAGAGTGTTTCCTCATGGCAGCTCAGACGGGGGCTGTGACGAACACTTCTATGGCACGTCGCACTGGGTAGAAATGTGGTCCTGAGGCTGTTCCAGTGCTCTGGAAATGTAGCTCTCCTTAAAGAACGAGCAGTGTGTTGCCCATCACTCGGCATACACAGAGGGCCTCCGAGGGACCGACCTTTGGGCCTCGATGCTGCTCAGCAAGCCCACAGGGGTCTGGAGGTACTCAGGGATCTTGGAGGGAAAATGATGCACACCCGAGGGGCCTAGGAGTCCTGGAAAGGGTACTTCCTTTAAAATAAAGCAGAACAGGGGCTTCCCTGGTGGCGCAGTGGTTGAGAGTCTGCCTGCCAATGCAGGGCACACGGGTTCGAGCCCTGGTCTGGGAGGTTTCCACATGCCGTGAGGCAACTGGGCCTGTGAGCCACAACTACTGATCCTGCGCCTCTGGAGCCTGTGCTCCGCAACAAGAGAGGCCGCGAGACTGAGAGGCCCACGCACCGCGATGAAGAGTGGCCCCCACTTACCACAACTGGGGAGAGCCCTAGCACAGAAACGAAGACCCAACATAGCAATCAATCAATCAATCAATCTTAAAACAACAATAAAAAATTAAAAAAATAAAATAAAATAAAGCAGAACAGCGACTAATACCTCATGGAAACAGCTGCATGCTGCCCTTTCTGCGCGGTTACTCAGGGACTTACCTCGAGGCCAGGACTCACGTTGAGTTTCCCTTTAGCTCTAGAGCGTGTCAGGATGAGCTCCACCCCGGCCATCGAAGCACCCGGCTTAGCTAGACAAAACTCATTTTCTTCCCAGAGCCATGCCTACAGCGGCTAGTGGCCTGTCAACAGCAGTCAATTTCAAGTAGCTTCAAGGCAGCATGAATGGAGCTTTCAAAATGGGAAAGCAAGGCTAGTTCCATCAGGCCCCCATTTCCGCGGGCACACGCAGCATACATCCCTGTGCTTTCTAACAAGTCCAAACAGACACAGGTTACCCAGTGGTTCCTTCCCTGAATCAACTCCTCGAAGCAGGGTGTTCCGCATCTAGCGAACTGCCTCCACCAAGGAACGCCCCAACTAGGCCTCCAGGCCCGTGGCTCTTCAAAAGCCTGCAGTGTTACACGAAGAACCGGGCTTTAGTTGCAGTTGGAAAGGAAGCCGACATGCTCCTCGATGCAGGGTGACTTCAGACACGGGGTCCCAGATGGAATACGAAGCCGAGGGTTTTTCTCAGTGCAGCTCACACTAGGGCAATGAGTCAGACTTGCACGGCACGTTGGACTTGCTAGAACAGTGTTCGTGGACCTGTGGGAGTGCTGGGGAAATCAAGCTGTCCCAAGAAAGACTGCAGTCTGTTGCCCTACACCCGGCATACACAGAGTGGCTCCGAAGGGCTACGGGCCTGGATGTGGCTTAGCAGGCCCATGGGGGCCTGAGGGTACTCAGTGTTCTTGCAGGGAAAAGGGTGCCCACGCGAGGCTCCTAGATGTCCTGCAAAGCATACTGACGTTAAAATAATGCAGAGCAACCGCTATGGGCTCCTGGAAACTGCTGCACGCCTCCGCTTCTGCATGGCAATTCAGGGCCTTACCTTGAGACCACTGCTGACGCTGAGTGTCCCGTTAGGGACACAGCATGGTAGGATGCTGACTTTCTCCTCGAGCAGAGTGACTTCAGGTACGAGGTCCTCGAAGAATCCTAAGCAGAGTGTTTCCTCATGGCAGCTCAGACGGGGGCTGTGACGAACACTTCTATGGCACGTCGCACTGGGTAGAAATGTGGTCCTGAGGCTGTTCCAGTGCTCTGGAAATGTAGCTCTCCTTAAAGAACGAGCAGTGTGTTGCCCATCACTCGGCATACACAGAGGGCCTCCGAGGGACCGACCTTTGGGCCTCGATGCTGCTCAGCAAGCCCACAGGGGTCTGGAGGTACTCAGGGATCTTGGAGGGAAAACGATGCACACCCGAGGGGCCTAGGAGTCCTGGAAAGGGTACTTCCTTTAAAATAAAGCAGAACAGGGGCTTCCCTGGTGGCGCAGTGGTTGAGAGTCTGCCTGCCAATGCAGGGCACACGGGTTCGAGCCCTGGTCTGGGAGGTTTCCACATGCCGTGAGGCAACTGGGCCTGTGAGCCACAACTACTGATCCTGCGCCTCTGGAGCCTGTGCTCCGCAACAAGAGAGGCCGCGAGACTGAGAGGCCCACGCACCGCGATGAAGAGTGGCCCCCACTTACCACAACTGGGGAGAGCCCTAGCACAGAAACGAAGACCCAACATAGCAATCAATCAATCAATCAATCTTAAAACAACAATAAAAAATTTAAAAAATAAAATAAAATAAAGCAGAACAGCGACTAATACCTCATGGAAACAGCTGCATGCCGCCCTTTCTGCGCGGTTACTCAGGGACTTACCTCGAGGCCAGTACTCACGTTGAGTTTCCCTTTAGCTCTAGAGCATGGCAGGATGAGCTCCACCCCGGCCATCGAAGCACCTGGCTCACCTAGACAAAACTCATTGTCTTCCCAGAGCCATGCAAACAGTGGCTAGTGGCCTGTCAACAGCAGTCAATTTCAAGTAGTTTCAAGGCAGCATGAATGGGGCTTTCAAATGGGAAAACAAGGATAGTTCCATCAGGCCCCCATTTACATGGGCACACGCAGCATACATCCCTGTGCTTTCTAACAAGTCCAAACAGACACAGGTTACCCAGTGGTTCCTTCCCTGAATAAACGCCTCGAAGCAGAGTATTCCGCATCTAGCAAAATGCCTCAACCAAGGAACGCCTCAGCTAGGCCTCCAGGCCCGTGGCTCTTCAAAAGCCTGCAGTGTTACCCGAGGAACTGGGCTTTAGTTGCAGTCGGAACGCAAGCCGACATTCTCCTCGAGGCAGGGTGACTTCAGACAGGGGGTCCCAGATGGAATACGAAGCCGAGGGTTTTTCTCAGTGCAGCTCACACTAGGGCAATGAGTCAGACTTGCACGGCACGTTGGACCTGCTAGAACAGTGTTCGTGGACCTGTGGGAGTGCTGGGGAAATCAAGCTGTCCCAAGAAAGACTGCAGTCTGTTGCCCTACGCTCGGCATACACAGACTGGCTCCGAAGGGCTACGGGCCTGGATGTGGCTTAGCAGGCCCATGGGGGCCTGAGGGTACTCAGTGTTCTTGCAGGGAATAGGGTGCCCACGCGAGGCTCCTAGATGTCCTGCAAAGCGTACTGACGTTACAATAATGCAGAGCAACAGGCATGGCCTCCTGGAAACTGCTGCACGTCTCCGCTTCTGCACGGCAATTCAGGGCCTTACCTCGAGACAACTGCTTACGCTGAGTGTCCCGTTAGCGACACAGCATGGTAGGATGCTGACTTTCTCCTCGAGCAGAGTGACTTCAGGTACGAGGTCCTCGAGGAATCCTAAGAAGAGTGTTTTCTCATGGCAGCTCAGACGGGGGCCATGACGAACACTTCCATGGCACGTCGCACTGGCTAGAAATGTGGTCCTGAGGCTGTTCCAGTGCTCTGGAAATGTAGTTCTCCTTAAGGAACGAGCAGTGTGTTGCCCATCACTCGGCATACACACAGGGCCTCCGAGGGACCGACCTTTGGGCCTCAATGTTGCTCAACAGGCCCACAGGGGTCTGGAGATACTCACTGATCTTGGAGGGAAAATGATGCATACCCGAGGAGCCTAGGAGTCCTGAAAAGGGTACTTCCTTTAAAATAAAGCAGAACAGGGGCTTCCCTCGTGGCGCACTGGTTGAGAATCTGCCTGCCAGTGCAGGGTACACGGGTTCGAGCCCTGGTCTGGGAGGATCCCACATGACGCGGAGCAGCTGGGCCCGTGAGCCACAACTACTGAGCCTCCGCCTCTGGAGCCTGTGCTCCGCAACAAGAGAGGCCGCGACAGTGAGAGGCCTATGCACCGCGATGAACAGTGGCCCCCACTTACCGCAACTGGAGAGAGCCCTAGCAAAGAAACGAAGACCCAACATAGTAATCAATCAATAAATAAATCTTAAAAAAACAATAAAAAATTAAAAAAATAAAATAAAGCAGAACAGCAACTAAGACCTCATGGAAAGAGCTGCATGCCTCCCTTTCTGCGCGGCTACTCAGGGACTTACCTCGAGGCCAGTACTCACGTTGAGTTTCCCTTTAGCTCTAGAGCGTGGCAGGATGAGCTCCACCCCGGCTGTCGAAGCACCCGGCTTGGCTAGAGAAAACTCATTTTCTTCCCAGAGCCATGCCTACAGTGGCTAGTGGCCTGTCAACAGCAGTCAATTTCAAGTAGCTTCAAGTCAGCAAGAATGGAGCTTTCAAAATGGGAAAGCAAGGCTAGTTCCATCAGGCCCCCATTTCCTTGGTCACACGCAGCATACATCCCTATGATTTCTAATAAGTCCAATGAGACACAGGTTGCCCAGTGGTTCCTTCCCTGAATCAACTCCTCGAAGCAGGGTGTTCTGCAAATAGCGAACTGCCTCAACCAAGGAATGCCCCAGCTAAGCCTCCGGGCCCGTGGCTCTTCAAAAGCCTTCAGTGTTACCCGAGGAACTGGGCTTTAGTTGCAGTCGGAACGCAAGCCGACATTCTCCTGGAGGCAGGGTGACTTCAGACAGGGGGTCCCAGATCGAATGCGAAGCCGAGGGTTATTCTCTGCAGCTCAGACTAGGGCAATGAGTCACACTTGCACGGTATGTTGGACCTGCTAGAAAGGTGTTCGTCGACCTGTGGGAGTGTTGAGGAAATCAAGCTGTCCCAAGAAAGAGCGCAGTCTGTTTCCCTACACCCGGCATACACAGAGTGGCTCCGAAGGGCTACGGGCCTGGATGTGGCTTAGCAGGCCCATGGGGGCCTGAGGGAACTCAGTGTTCTTGCAGGGAAAAGGGTGCCCACGCGAGGCTCCTAGATGTCCTGTAAAGCATACTGACGTTAAAATAATGCAGAGCAACCGCTATGGGCTCCTGGAAACTGCTGCACGCCTCCGCTTCTGCATGGCAATTCAGGGCCTTACCTTGAGACAACTGCTGACGCTGAGTGTCCCGTTAGGGACACAGCATGGTAGGATGCTGACTTTCTCCTCGAGCAGAGTGACTTCAGGTACGAGGTCCTCGAAGAATCCTAAGCAGAGTGTTTCCTCATGGCAGCTCAGACGGGGGCTGTGACGAACACTTCTATGGCACGTCGCACTGGGTAGAAATGTGGTCCTGAGGCTGTTCCAGTGCTCTGGAAATGTAGCTCTCCTTAAAGAACGAGCAGTGTGTTGCCCATCACTCGGCATACACAGAGGGCCTCCGAGGGACCGACCTTTGGGCCTCGATGCTGCTCAGCAAGCCCACAGGGGTCTGGAGGTACTCAGGGATCTTGGAGGGAAAATGATGCACACCCGAGGGGCCTAGGAGTCCTGGAAAGGGTACTTCCTTTAAAATAAAGCAGAACAGGGGCTTCCCTGGTGGCGCAGTGGTTGAGAGTCTGCCTGCCAATGCAGGGCACACGGGTTCGAGCCCTGGTCTGGGAGGTTTCCACATGCCGTGAGGCAACTGGGCCTGTGAGCCACAACTACTGATCCTGCGCCTCTGGAGCCTGTGCTCCGCAACAAGAGAGGCCGCGAGACTGAGAGGCCCACGCACCGCGATGAAGAGTGGCCCCCACTTACCACAACTGGGGAGAGCCCTAGCACAGAAACGAAGACCCAACATAGCAATCAATCAATCAATCAATCTTAAAACAACAATAAAAAATTAAAAAAATAAAATAAAATAAAGCAGAACAGCGACTAATACCTCATGGAAACAGCTGCATGCTGCCCTTTCTGCGCGGTTACTCAGGGACTTACCTCGAGGCCAGGACTCACGTTGAGTTTCCCTTTAGCTCTAGAGCGTGTCAGGATGAGCTCCACCCCGGCCATCGAAGCACCCGGCTTAGCTAGACAAAACTCATTTTCTTCCCAGAGCCATGCCTACAGCGGCTAGTGGCCTGTCAACAGCAGTCAATTTCAAGTAGCTTCAAGGCAGCATGAATGGAGCTTTCAAAATGGGAAAGCAAGGCTAGTTCCATCAGGCCCCCATTTCCGCGGGCACACGCAGCATACATCCCTGTGCTTTCTAACAAGTCCAAACAGACACAGGTTACCCAGTGGTTCCTTCCCTGAATCAACTCCTCGAAGCAGGGTGTTCCGCATCTAGCGAACTGCCTCCACCAAGGAACGCCCCAACTAGGCCTCCAGGCCCGTGGCTCTTCAAAAGCCTGCAGTGTTACACGAAGAACCGGGCTTTAGTTGCAGTTGGAAAGGAAGCCGACATGCTCCTCGATGCAGGGTGACTTCAGACACGGGGTCCCAGATGGAATACGAAGCCGAGGGTTTTTCTCAGTGCAGCTCACACTAGGGCAATGAGTCAGACTTGCACGGCACGTTGGACTTGCTAGAACAGTGTTCGTGGACCTGTGGGAGTGCTGGGGAAATCAAGCTGTCCCAAGAAAGACTGCAGTCTGTTGCCCTACACCCGGCATACACAGAGTGGCTCCGAAGGGCTACGGGCCTGGATGTGGCTTAGCAGGCCCATGGGGGCCTGAGGGTACTCAGTGTTCTTGCAGGGAAAAGGGTGCCCACGCGAGGCTCCTAGATGTCCTGCAAAGCATACTGACGTTAAAATAATGCAGAGCAACCGCTATGGGCTCCTGGAAACTGCTGCACGCCTCCGCTTCTGCATGGCAATTCAGGGCCTTACCTTGAGACCACTGCTGACGCTGAGTGTCCCGTTAGGGACACAGCATGGTAGGATGCTGACTTTCTCCTCGAGCAGAGTGACTTCAGGTACGAGGTCCTCGAAGAATCCTAAGCAGAGTGTTTCCTCATGGCAGCTCAGACGGGGGCTGTGACGAACACTTCTATGGCACGTCGCACTGGGTAGAAATGTGGTCCTGAGGCTGTTCCAGTGCTCTGGAAATGTAGCTCTCCTTAAAGAACGAGCAGTGTGTTGCCCATCACTCGGCATACACAGAGGGCCTCCGAGGGACCGACCTTTGGGCCTCGATGCTGCTCAGCAAGCCCACAGGGGTCTGGAGGTACTCAGGGATCTTGGAGGGAAAATGATGCACACCCGAGGGGCCTAGGAGTCCTAGAAAGGGTACTTCCTTTAAAATAAAGCAGAACAGGGGCTTCCCTGGTGGCGCAGTGGTTGAGAGTCTGCCTGCCAATGCAGGGCACACGGGTTCGAGCCCTGGTCTGGGAGGTTTCCACATGCCGTGAGGCAACTGGGCCTGTGAGCCACAACTACTGATCCTGCGCCTCTGGAGCCTGTGCTCCGCAACAAGAGAGGCCGCGAGACTGAGAGGCCCACGCACCGCGATGAAGAGTGGCCCCCACTTACCACAACTGGGGAGAGCCCTAGCACAGAAACGAAGACCCAACATAGCAATCAATCAATCAATCAATCTTAAAACAACAATAAAAAATTAAAAAAATAAAATAAAATAAAGCAGAACAGCGACTAATACCTCATGGAAACAGCTGCATGCCGCCCTTTCTGCGCGGTTACTCAGGGACTTACCTCGAGGCCAGTACTCACGTTGAGTTTCCCTTTAGCTCTAGAGCATGGCAGGATGAGCTCCACCCCGGCCATCGAAGCACCTGGCTCACCTAGACAAAACTCATTGTCTTCCCAGAGCCATGCAAACAGTGGCTAGTGGCCTGTCAACAGCAGTCAATTTCAAGTAGTTTCAAGGCAGCATGAATGGGGCTTTCAAATGGGAAAGCAAGGATAGTTCCATCAGGCCCCCATTTACATGGGCACACGCAGCATACATCCCTGTGCTTTCTAACAAGTCCAAACAGACACAGGTTACCCAGTGGTTCCTTCCCTGAATAAACGCCTCGAAGCAGAGTATTCCGCATCTAGCAAAATGCCTCAACCAAGGAACGCCTCAGCTAGGCCTCCAGGCCCGTGGCTCTTCAAAAGCCTGCAGTGTTACCCGAGGAACTGGGCTTTAGTTGCAGTCGGAACGCAAGCCGACATTCTCCTCGAGGCAGGGTGACTTCAGACAGGGGGTCCCAGATGGAATACGAAGCCGAGGGTTTTTCTCAGTGCAGCTCACACTAGGGCAATGAGTCAGACTTGCACGGCACGTTGGACCTGCTAGAACAGTGTTCGTGGACCTGTGGGAGTGCTGGGGAAATCAAGCTGTCCCAAGAAAGACTGCAGTCTGTTGCCCTACGCTCGGCATACACAGACTGGCTCCGAAGGGCTACGGGCCTGGATGTGGCTTAGCAGGCCCATGGGGGCCTGAGGGTACTCAGTGTTCTTGCAGGGAATAGGGTGCCCACGCGAGGCTCCTAGATGTCCTGCAAAGCGTACTGACGTTACAATAATGCAGAGCAACAGGCATGGCCTCCTGGAAACTGCTGCACGTCTCCGCTTCTGCACGGCAATTCAGGGCCTTACCTCGAGACAACTGCTTACGCTGAGTGTCCCGTTAGCGACACAGCATGGTAGGATGCTGACTTTCTCCTCGAGCAGAGTGACTTCAGGTACGAGGTCCTCGAGGAATCCTAAGAAGAGTGTTTTCTCATGGCAGCTCAGACGGGGGCCATGACGAACACTTCCATGGCACGTCGCACTGGCTAGAAATGTGGTCCTGAGGCTGTTCCAGTGCTCTGGAAATGTAGTTCTCCTTAAGGAACGAGCAGTGTGTTGCCCATCACTCGGCATACACACCGGGCCTCCGAGGGACCGACCTTTGGGCCTCAATGTTGCTCAACAGGCCCACAGGGGTCTGGAGATACTCACTGATCTTGGAGGGAAAATGATGCATACCCGAGGAGCCTAGGAGTCCTGAAAAGGGTACTTCCTTTAAAATAAAGCAGAACAGGGGCTTCCCTCGTGGCGCACTGGTTGAGAATCTGCCTGCCAGTGCAGGGTACACGGGTTCGAGCCCTGGTCTGGGAGGATCCCACATGACGCGGAGCAGCTGGGCCCGTGAGCCACAACTACTGAGCCTCCGCCTCTGGAGCCTGTGCTCCGCAACAAGAGAGGCCGCGACAGTGAGAGGCCTATGCACCGCGATGAACAGTGGCCCCCACTTACCGCAACTGGAGAGAGCCCTAGCAAAGAAACGAAGACCCAACATAGTAATCAATCAATAAATAAATCTTAAAAAAACAATAAAAAATTAAAAAAATAAAATAAAGCAGAACAGCAACTAAGACCTCATGGAAAGAGCTGCATGCCTCCCTTTCTGCGCGGCTACTCAGGGACTTACCTCGAGGCCAGTACTCACGTTGAGTTTCCCTTTAGCTCTAGAGCGTGGCAGGATGAGCTCCACCCCGGCTGTCGAAGCACCCGGCTTGGCTAGAGAAAACTCATTTTCTTCCCAGAGCCATGCCTACAGTGGCTAGTGGCCTGTCAACAGCAGTCAATTTCAAGTAGCTTCAAGTCAGCAAGAATGGAGCTTTCAAAATGGGAAAGCAAGGCTAGTTCCATCAGGCCCCCATTTCCTTGGTCACACGCAGCATACATCCCTATGATTTCTAATAAGTCCAATGAGACACAGGTTGCCCAGTGGTTCCTTCCCTGAATCAACTCCTCGAAGCAGGGTGTTCTGCAAATAGCGAACTGCCTCAACCAAGGAATGCCCCAGCTAAGCCTCCGGGCCCGTGGCTCTTCAAAAGCCTTCAGTGTTACCCGAGGAACTGGGCTTTAGTTGCAGTCGGAACGCAAGCCGACATTCTCCTGGAGGCAGGGTGACTTCAGACAGGGGGTCCCAGATCGAATGCGAAGCCGAGGGTTATTCTCTGCAGCTCAGACTAGGGCAATGAGTCACACTTGCACGGTATGTTGGACCTGCTAGAAAGGTGTTCGTCGACCTGTGGGAGTGTTGAGGAAATCAAGCTGTCCCAAGAAAGAGCGCAGTCTGTTTCCCTACACCCGGCATACACAGAGTGGCTCCGAAGGGCTACGGGCCTGGATGTGGCTTAGCAGGCCCATGGGGGCCTGAGGGAACTCAGTGTTCTTGCAGGGAAAAGGGTGCCCACGCGAGGCTCCTAGATGTCCTGTAAAGCATACTGACGTTAAAATAATGCAGAGCAACCGCTATGGGCTCCTGGAAACTGCTGCACGCCTCCGCTTCTGCATGGCAATTCAGGGCCTTACCTTGAGACAACTGCTGACGCTGAGTGTCCCGTTAGGGACACAGCATGGTAGGATGCTGACTTTCTCCTCGAGCAGAGTGACTTCAGGTACGAGGTCCTCGAAGAATCCTAAGCAGAGTGTTTCCTCATGGCAGCTCAGACGGGGGCTGTGACGAACACTTCTATGGCACGTCGCACTGGGTAGAAATGTGGTCCTGAGGCTGTTCCAGTGCTCTGGAAATGTAGCTCTCCTTAAAGAACGAGCAGTGTGTTGCCCATCACTCGGCATACACAGAGGGCCTCCGAGGGACCGACCTTTGGGCCTCGATGCTGCTCAGCAAGCCCACAGGGGTCTGGAGGTACTCAGGGATCTTGGAGGGAAAATGATGCACACCCGAGGGGCCTAGGAGTCCTGGAAAGGGTACTTCCTTTAAAATAAAGCAGAACAGGGGCTTCCCTGGTGGCGCAGTGGTTGAGAGTCTGCCTGCCAATGCAGGGCACACGGGTTCGAGCCCTGGTCTGGGAGGTTTCCACATGCCGTGAGGCAACTGGGCCTGTGAGCCACAACTACTGATCCTGCGCCTCTGGAGCCTGTGCTCCGCAACAAGAGAGGCCGCGAGACTGAGAGGCCCACGCACCGCGATGAAGAGTGGCCCCCACTTACCACAACTGGGGAGAGCCCTAGCACAGAAACGAAGACCCAACATAGCAATCAATCAATCAATCAATCTTAAAACAACAATAAAAAATTAAAAAAATAAAATAAAATAAAGCAGAACAGCGACTAATACCTCATGGAAACAGCTGCATGCCGCCCTTTCTGCGCGGTTACTCAGGGACTTACCTCGAGGCCAGTACTCACGTTGAGTTTCCCTTTAGCTCTAGAGCATGGCAGGATGAGCTCCACCCCGGCCATCGAAGCACCTGGCTCACCTAGACAAAACTCATTGTCTTCCCAGAGCCATGCAAACAGTGGCTAGTGGCCTGTCAACAGCAGTCAATTTCAAGTAGTTTCAAGGCAGCATGAATGGGGCTTTCAAATGGGAAAACAAGGATAGTTCCATCAGGCCCCCATTTACATGGGCACACGCAGCATACATCCCTGTGCTTTCTAACAAGTCCAAACAGACACAGGTTACCCAGTGGTTCCTTCCCTGAATAAACGCCTCGAAGCAGAGTATTCCGCATCTAGCAAAATGCCTCAACCAAGGAACGCCTCAGCTAGGCCTCCAGGCCCGTGGCTCTTCAAAAGCCTGCAGTGTTACCCGAGGAACTGGGCTTTAGTTGCAGTCGGAACGCAAGCCGACATTCTCCTCGAGGCAGGGTGACTTCAGACAGGGGGTCCCAGATGGAATACGAAGCCGAGGGTTTTTCTCAGTGCAGCTCACACTAGGGCAATGAGTCAGACTTGCACGGCACGTTGGACCTGCTAGAACAGTGTTCGTGGACCTGTGGGAGTGCTGGGGAAATCAAGCTGTCCCAAGAAAGACTGCAGTCTGTTGCCCTACGCTCGGCATACACAGACTGGCTCCGAAGGGCTACGGGCCTGGATGTGGCTTAGCAGGCCCATGGGGGCCTGAGGGTACTCAGTGTTCTTGCAGGGAATAGGGTGCCCACGCGAGGCTCCTAGATGTCCTGCAAAGCGTACTGACGTTACAATAATGCAGAGCAACAGGCATGGCCTCCTGGAAACTGCTGCACGTCTCCGCTTCTGCACGGCAATTCAGGGCCTTACCTCGAGACAACTGCTTACGCTGAGTGTCCCGTTAGCGACACAGCATGGTAGGATGCTGACTTTCTCCTCGAGCAGAGTGACTTCAGGTACGAGGTCCTCGAGGAATCCTAAGAAGAGTGTTTTCTCATGGCAGCTCAGACGGGGGCCATGACGAACACTTCCATGGCACGTCGCACTGGCTAGAAATGTGGTCCTGAGGCTGTTCCAGTGCTCTGGAAATGTAGTTCTCCTTAAGGAACGAGCAGTGTGTTGCCCATCACTCGGCATACACACAGGGCCTCCGAGGGACCGACCTTTGGGCCTCAATGTTGCTCAACAGGCCCACAGGGGTCTGGAGATACTCACTGATCTTGGAGGGAAAATGATGCATACCCGAGGAGCCTAGGAGTCCTGAAAAGGGTACTTCCTTTAAAATAAAGCAGAACAGGGGCTTCCCTCGTGGCGCACTGGTTGAGAATCTGCCTGCCAGTGCAGGGTACACGGGTTCGAGCCCTGGTCTGGGAGGATCCCACATGACGCGGAGCAGCTGGGCCCGTGAGCCACAACTACTGAGCCTCCGCCTCTGGAGCCTGTGCTCCGCAACAAGAGAGGCCGCGACAGTGAGAGGCCTATGCACCGCGATGAACAGTGGCCCCCACTTACCGCAACTGGAGAGAGCCCTAGCAAAGAAACGAAGACCCAACATAGTAATCAATCAATAAATAAATCTTAAAAAAACAATAAAAAATTAAAAAAATAAAATAAAGCAGAACAGCAACTAAGACCTCATGGAAAGAGCTGCATGCCTCCCTTTCTGCGCGGCTACTCAGGGACTTACCTCGAGGCCAGTACTCACGTTGAGTTTCCCTTTAGCTCTAGAGCGTGGCAGGATGAGCTCCACCCCGGCTGTCGAAGCACCCGGCTTGGCTAGAGAAAACTCATTTTCTTCCCAGAGCCATGCCTACAGTGGCTAGTGGCCTGTCAACAGCAGTCAATTTCAAGTAGCTTCAAGTCAGCAAGAATGGAGCTTTCAAAATGGGAAAGCAAGGCTAGTTCCATCAGGCCCCCATTTCCTTGGTCACACGCAGCATACATCCCTATGATTTCTAATAAGTCCAATGAGACACAGGTTGCCCAGTGGTTCCTTCCCTGAATCAACTCCTCGAAGCAGGGTGTTCTGCAAATAGCGAACTGCCTCAACCAAGGAATGCCCCAGCTAAGCCTCCGGGCCCGTGGCTCTTCAAAAGCCTTCAGTGTTACCCGAGGAACTGGGCTTTAGTTGCAGTCGGAACGCAAGCCGACATTCTCCTGGAGGCAGGGTGACTTCAGACAGGGGGTCCCAGATCGAATGCGAAGCCGAGGGTTATTCTCTGCAGCTCAGACTAGGGCAATGAGTCACACTTGCACGGTATGTTGGACCTGCTAGAAAGGTGTTCGTCGACCTGTGGGAGTGTTGAGGAAATCAAGCTGTCCCAAGAAAGAGCGCAGTCTGTTTCCCTACACCCGGCATACACAGAGTGGCTCCGAAGGGCTACGGGCCTGGATGTGGCTTAGCAGGCCCATGGGGGCCTGAGGGAACTCAGTGTTCTTGCAGGGAAAAGGGTGCCCACGCGAGGCTCCTAGATGTCCTGTAAAGCATACTGACGTTAAAATAATGCAGAGCAACCGCTATGGGCTCCTGGAAACTGCTGCACGCCTCCGCTTCTGCATGGCAATTCAGGGCCTTACCTTGAGACAACTGCTGACGCTGAGTGTCCCGTTAGGGACACAGCATGGTAGGATGCTGACTTTCTCCTCGAGCAGAGTGACTTCAGGTACGAGGTCCTCGAAGAATCCTAAGCAGAGTGTTTCCTCATGGCAGCTCAGACGGGGGCTGTGACGAACACTTCTATGGCACGTCGCACTGGGTAGAAATGTGGTCCTGAGGCTGTTCCAGTGCTCTGGAAATGTAGCTCTCCTTAAAGAACGAGCAGTGTGTTGCCCATCACTCGGCATACACAGAGGGCCTCCGAGGGACCGACCTTTGGGCCTCGATGCTGCTCAGCAAGCCCACAGGGGTCTGGAGGTACTCAGGGATCTTGGAGGGAAAATGATGCACACCCGAGGGGCCTAGGAGTCCTGGAAAGGGTACTTCCTTTAAAATAAAGCAGAACAGGGGCTTCCCTGGGGGCGCAGTGGTTGAGAGTCTGCCTGCCAATGCAGGGCACACGGGTTCGAGCCCTGGTCTGGGAGGTTTCCACATGCCGTGAGGCAACTGGGCCTGTGAGCCACAACTACTGATCCTGCGCCTCTGGAGCCTGTGCTCCGCAACAAGAGAGGCCGCGAGACTGAGAGGCCCACGCACCGCGATGAAGAGTGGCCCCCACTTACCACAACTGGGGAGAGCCCTAGCACAGAAACGAAGACCCAACATAGCAATCAATCAATCAATCAATCTTAAAACAACAATAAAAAATTAAAAAAATAAAATAAAATAAAGCAGAACAGCGACTAATACCTCATGGAAACAGCTGCATGCTGCCCTTTCTGCGCGGTTACTCAGGGACTTACCTCGAGGCCAGGACTCACGTTGAGTTTCCCTTTAGCTCTAGAGCGTGTCAGGATGAGCTCCACCCCGGCCATCGAAGCACCCGGCTTAGCTAGACAAAACTCATTTTCTTCCCAGAGCCATGCCTACAGCGGCTAGTGGCCTGTCAACAGCAGTCAATTTCAAGTAGCTTCAAGGCAGCATGAATGGAGCTTTCAAAATGGGAAAGCAAGGCTAGTTCCATCAGGCCCCCATTTCCGCGGGCACACGCAGCATACATCCCTGTGCTTTCTAACAAGTCCAAACAGACACAGGTTACCCAGTGGTTCCTTCCCTGAATCAACTCCTCGAAGCAGGGTGTTCCGCATCTAGCGAACTGCCTCCACCAAGGAACGCCCCAACTAGGCCTCCAGGCCCGTGGCTCTTCAAAAGCCTGCAGTGTTACACGAAGAACCGGGCTTTAGTTGCAGTTGGAAAGGAAGCCGACATGCTCCTCGATGCAGGGTGACTTCAGACACGGGGTCCCAGATGGAATACGAAGCCGAGGGTTTTTCTCAGTGCAGCTCACACTAGGGCAATGAGTCAGACTTGCACGGCACGTTGGACTTGCTAGAACAGTGTTCGTGGACCTGTGGGAGTGCTGGGGAAATCAAGCTGTCCCAAGAAAGACTGCAGTCTGTTGCCCTACACCCGGCATACACAGAGTGGCTCCGAAGGGCTACGGGCCTGGATGTGGCTTAGCAGGCCCATGGGGGCCTGAGGGTACTCAGTGTTCTTGCAGGGAAAAGGGTGCCCACGCGAGGCTCCTAGATGTCCTGCAAAGCATACTGACGTTAAAATAATGCAGAGCAACCGCTATGGGCTCCTGGAAACTGCTGCACGCCTCCGCTTCTGCATGGCAATTCAGGGCCTTACCTTGAGACCACTGCTGACGCTGAGTGTCCCGTTAGGGACACAGCATGGTAGGATGCTGACTTTCTCCTCGAGCAGAGTGACTTCAGGTACGAGGTCCTCGAAGAATCCTAAGCAGAGTGTTTCCTCATGGCAGCTCAGACGGGGGCTGTGACGAACACTTCTATGGCACGTCGCACTGGGTAGAAATGTGGTCCTGAGGCTGTTCCAGTGCTCTGGAAATGTAGCTCTCCTTAAAGAACGAGCAGTGTGTTGCCCATCACTCGGCATACACAGAGGGCCTCCGAGGGACCGACCTTTGGGCCTCGATGCTGCTCAGCAAGCCCACAGGGGTCTGGAGGTACTCAGGGATCTTGGAGGGAAAATGATGCACACCCGAGGGGCCTAGGAGTCCTAGAAAGGGTACTTCCTTTAAAATAAAGCAGAACAGGGGCTTCCCTGGTGGCGCAGTGGTTGAGAGTCTGCCTGCCAATGCAGGGCACACGGGTTCGAGCCCTGGTCTGGGAGGTTTCCACATGCCGTGAGGCAACTGGGCCTGTGAGCCACAACTACTGATCCTGCGCCTCTGGAGCCTGTGCTCCGCAACAAGAGAGGCCGCGAGACTGAGAGGCCCACGCACCGCGATGAAGAGTGGCCCCCACTTACCACAACTGGGGAGAGCCCTAGCACAGAAACGAAGACCCAACATAGCAATCAATCAATCAATCAATCTTAAAACAACAATAAAAAATTAAAAAAATAAAATAAAATAAAGCAGAACAGCGACTAATACCTCATGGAAACAGCTGCATGCTGCCCTTTCTGCGCGGTTACTCAGGGACTTACCTCGAGGCCAGTACTCACGTTGAGTTTCCCTTTAGCTCTAGAGCATGGCAGGATGAGCTCCACCCCGGCCATCGAAGCACCTGGCTTACCTAGACAAAACTCATTGTCTTCCCAGAGCCATGCAAACAGTGGCTAGTGGCCTGTCAACAGCAGTCAATTTCAAGTAGTTTCAAGGCAGCATGAATGGGGCTTTCAAATGGGAAAGCAAGGATAGTTCCATCAGGCCCCCATTTACATGGGCACACGCAGCATACATCCCTGTGCTTTCTAACAAGTCCAAACAGACACAGGTTACCCAGTGGTTCCTTCCCTGAATAAACGCCTCGAAGCAGAGTATTCCGCATCTAGCAAAATGCCTCAACCAAGGAACGCCTCAGCTAGGCCTCCAGGCCCGTGGCTCTTCAAAAGCCTGCAGTGTTACCCGAGGAACTGGGCTTTAGTTGCAGTCGGAACGCAAGCCGACATTCTCCTCGAGGCAGGGTGACTTCAGACAGGGGGTCCCAGATGGAATACGAAGCCGAGGGTTTTTCTCAGTGCAGCTCACACTAGGGCAATGAGTCAGACTTGCACGGCACGTTGGACCTGCTAGAACAGTGTTCGTGGACCTGTGGGAGTGCTGGGGAAATCAAGCTGTCCCAAGAAAGACTGCAGTCTGTTGCCCTACGCTCGGCATACACAGACTGGCTCCGAAGGGCTACGGGCCTGGATGTGGCTTAGCAGGCCCATGGGGGCCTGAGGGTACTCAGTGTTCTTGCAGGGAATAGGGTGCCCACGCGAGGCTCCTAGATGTCCTGCAAAGCGTACTGACGTTACAATAATGCAGAGCAACAGGCATGGCCTCCTGGAAACTGCTGCACGCCTCCGCTTCTGCACGGCAATTCAGGGCCTTACCTCGAGACAACTGCTTACGCTGAGTGTCCCGTTAGCGACACAGCATGGTAGGATGCTGACTTTCTCCTCGAGCAGAGTGACTTCAGGTACGAGGTCCTCGAGGAATCCTAAGAAGAGTGTTTTCTCATGGCAGCTCAGACGGGGGCCATGACGAACACTTCCATGGCACGTCGCACTGGCTAGAAATGTGGTCCTGAGGCTGTTCCAGTGCTCTGGAAATGTAGTTCTCCTTAAGGAACGAGCAGTGTGTTGCCCATCACTCGGCATACACACAGGGCCTCCGAGGGACCGACCTTTGGGCCTCAATGTTGCTCAACAGGCCCACAGGGGTCTGGAGATACTCACTGATCTTGGAGGGAAAATGATGCATACCCGAGGAGCCTAGGAGTCCTGAAAAGGGTACTTCCTTTAAAATAAAGCAGAACAGGGGCTTCCCTCGTGGCGCACTGGTTGAGAATCTGCCTGCCAGTGCAGGGTACACGGGTTCGAGCCCTGGTCTGGGAGGATCCCACATGACGCGGAGCAGCTGGGCCCGTGAGCCACAACTACTGAGCCTCCGCCTCTGGAGCCTGTGCTCCGCAACAAGAGAGGCCGCGACAGTGAGAGGCCTATGCACCGCGATGAACAGTGGCCCCCACTTACCGCAACTGGAGAGAGCCCTAGCAAAGAAACGAAGACCCAACATAGTAATCAATCAATAAATAAATCTTAAAAAAACAATAAAAAATTAAAAAAATAAAATAAAGCAGAACAGCAACTAAGACCTCATGGAAAGAGCTGCATGCCTCCCTTTCTGCGCGGCTACTCAGGGACTTACCTCGAGGCCAGTACTCACGTTGAGTTTCCCTTTAGCTCTAGAGCGTGGCAGGATGAGCTCCACCCCGGCTGTCGAAGCACCCGGCTTGGCTAGAGAAAACTCATTTTCTTCCCAGAGCCATGCCTACAGTGGCTAGTGGCCTGTCAACAGCAGTCAATTTCAAGTAGCTTCAAGTCAGCAAGAATGGAGCTTTCAAAATGGGAAAGCAAGGCTAGTTCCATCAGGCCCCCATTTCCTTGGTCACACGCAGCATACATCCCTATGATTTCTAATAAGTCCAATGAGACACAGGTTGCCCAGTGGTTCCTTCCCTGAATCAACTCCTCGAAGCAGGGTGTTCTGCAAATAGCGAACTGCCTCAACCAAGGAATGCCCCAGCTAAGCCTCCGGGCCCGTGGCTCTTCAAAAGCCTTCAGTGTTACCCGAGGAACTGGGCTTTAGTTGCAGTCGGAACGCAAGCCGACATTCTCCTGGAGGCAGGGTGACTTCAGACAGGGGGTCCCAGATCGAATGCGAAGCCGAGGGTTATTCTCTGCAGCTCAGACTAGGGCAATGAGTCACACTTGCACGGTATGTTGGACCTGCTAGAAAGGTGTTCGTCGACCTGTGGGAGTGTTGAGGAAATCAAGCTGTCCCAAGAAAGAGCGCAGTCTGTTTCCCTACACCCGGCATACACAGAGTGGCTCCGAAGGGCTACGGGCCTGGATGTGGCTTAGCAGGCCCATGGGGGCCTGAGGGAACTCAGTGTTCTTGCAGGGAAAAGGGTGCCCACGCGAGGCTCCTAGATGTCCTGTAAAGCATACTGACGTTAAAATAATGCAGAGCAACCGCTATGGGCTCCTGGAAACTGCTGCACGCCTCCGCTTCTGCATGGCAATTCAGGGCCTTACCTTGAGACAACTGCTGACGCTGAGTGTCCCGTTAGGGACACAGCATGGTAGGATGCTGACTTTCTCCTCGAGCAGAGTGACTTCAGGTACGAGGTCCTCGAAGAATCCTAAGCAGAGTGTTTCCTCATGGCAGCTCAGACGGGGGCTGTGACGAACACTTCTATGGCACGTCGCACTGGCTAGAAATGTGGTCCTGAGGCTGTTCCAGTGCTCTGGAAATGTAGCTCTCCTTAAAGAACGAGCAGTGTGTTGCCCATCACTCGGCATACACAGAGGGCCTCCGAGGGACCGACCTTTGGGCCTCGATGCTGCTCAGCAAGCCCACAGGGGTCTGGAGGTACTCAGGGATCTTGGAGGGAAAATGATGCACACCCGAGGGGCCTAGGAGTCCTAGAAAGGGTACTTCCTTTAAAATAAAGCAGAACAGGGGCTTCCCTGGTGGCGCAGTGGTTGAGAGTCTGCCTGCCAATGCAGGGCACACGGGTTCGAGCCCTGGTCTGGGAGGTTTCCACATGCCGTGAGGCAACTGGGCCTGTGAGCCACAACTACTGATCCTGCGCCTCTGGAGCCTGTGCTCCGCAACAAGAGAGGCCGCGAGACTGAGAGGCCCACGCACCGCGATGAAGAGTGGCCCCCACTTACCACAACTGGGGAGAGCCCTAGCACAGAAACGAAGACCCAACATAGCAATCAATCAATCAATCAATCTTAAAACAACAATAAAAAATTAAAAAAATAAAATAAAATAAAGCAGAACAGCGACTAATACCTCATGGAAACAGCTGCATGCTGCCCTTTCTGCGCGGTTACTCAGGGACTTACCTCGAGGCCAGTACTCACGTTGAGTTTCCCTTTAGCTCTAGAGCATGGCAGGATGAGCTCCACCCCGGCCATCGAAGCACCTGGCTTACCTAGACAAAACTCATTGTCTTCCCAGAGCCATGCAAACAGTGGCTAGTGGCCTGTCAACAGCAGTCAATTTCAAGTAGTTTCAAGGCAGCATGAATGGGGCTTTCAAATGGGAAAGCAAGGATAGTTCCATCAGGCCCCCATTTACATGGGCACACGCAGCATACATCCCTGTGCTTTCTAACAAGTCCAAACAGACACAGGTTACCCAGTGGTTCCTTCCCTGAATAAACGCCTCGAAGCAGAGTATTCCGCATCTAGCAAAATGCCTCAACCAAGGAACGCCTCAGCTAGGCCTCCAGGCCCGTGGCTCTTCAAAAGCCTGCAGTGTTACCCGAGGAACTGGGCTTTAGTTGCAGTCGGAACGCAAGCCGACATTCTCCTCGAGGCAGGGTGACTTCAGACAGGGGGTCCCAGATGGAATACGAAGCCGAGGGTTTTTCTCAGTGCAGCTCACACTAGGGCAATGAGTCAGACTTGCACGGCACGTTGGACCTGCTAGAACAGTGTTCGTGGACCTGTGGGAGTGCTGGGGAAATCAAGCTGTCCCAAGAAAGACTGCAGTCTGTTGCCCTACGCTCGGCATACACAGACTGGCTCCGAAGGGCTACGGGCCTGGATGTGGCTTAGCAGGCCCATGGGGGCCTGAGGGTACTCAGTGTTCTTGCAGGGAATAGGGTGCCCACGCGAGGCTCCTAGATGTCCTGCAAAGCGTACTGACGTTACAATAATGCAGAGCAACAGGCATGGCCTCCTGGAAACTGCTGCACGCCTCCGCTTCTGCACGGCAATTCAGGGCCTTACCTCGAGACAACTGCTTACGCTGAGTGTCCCGTTAGCGACACAGCATGGTAGGATGCTGACTTTCTCCTCGAGCAGAGTGACTTCAGGTACGAGGTCCTCGAGGAATCCTAAGAAGAGTGTTTTCTCATGGCAGCTCAGACGGGGGCCATGACGAACACTTCCATGGCACGTCGCACTGGCTAGAAATGTGGTCCTGAGGCTGTTCCAGTGCTCTGGAAATGTAGTTCTCCTTAAGGAACGAGCAGTGTGTTGCCCATCACTCGGCATACACACAGGGCCTCCGAGGGACCGACCTTTGGGCCTCAATGTTGCTCAACAGGCCCACAGGGGTCTGGAGATACTCACTGATCTTGGAGGGAAAATGATGCATACCCGAGGAGCCTAGGAGTCCTGAAAAGGGTACTTCCTTTAAAATAAAGCAGAACAGGGGCTTCCCTCGTGGCGCACTGGTTGAGAATCTGCCTGCCAGTGCAGGGTACACGGGTTCGAGCCCTGGTCTGGGAGGATCCCACATGACGCGGAGCAGCTGGGCCCGTGAGCCACAACTACTGAGCCTCCGCCTCTGGAGCCTGTGCTCCGCAACAAGAGAGGCCGCGACAGTGAGAGGCCTATGCACCGCGATGAACAGTGGCCCCCACTTACCGCAACTGGAGAGAGCCCTAGCAAAGAAACGAAGACCCAACATAGTAATCAATCAATAAATAAATCTTAAAAAAACAATAAAAAATTAAAAAAATAAAATAAAGCAGAACAGCAACTAAGACCTCATGGAAAGAGCTGCATGCCTCCCTTTCTGCGCGGCTACTCAGGGACTTACCTCGAGGCCAGTACTCACGTTGAGTTTCCCTTTAGCTCTAGAGCGTGGCAGGATGAGCTCCACCCCGGCTGTCGAAGCACCCGGCTTGGCTAGAGAAAACTCATTTTCTTCCCAGAGCCATGCCTACAGTGGCTAGTGGCCTGTCAACAGCAGTCAATTTCAAGTAGCTTCAAGTCAGCAAGAATGGAGCTTTCAAAATGGGAAAGCAAGGCTAGTTCCATCAGGCCCCCATTTCCTTGGTCACACGCAGCATACATCCCTATGATTTCTAATAAGTCCAATGAGACACAGGTTGCCCAGTGGTTCCTTCCCTGAATCAACTCCTCGAAGCAGGGTGTTCTGCAAATAGCGAACTGCCTCAACCAAGGAATGCCCCAGCTAAGCCTCCGGGCCCGTGGCTCTTCAAAAGCCTTCAGTGTTACCCGAGGAACTGGGCTTTAGTTGCAGTCGGAACGCAAGCCGACATTCTCCTGGAGGCAGGGTGACTTCAGACAGGGGGTCCCAGATCGAATGCGAAGCCGAGGGTTATTCTCTGCAGCTCAGACTAGGACAATGAGTCACACTTGCACGGTATGTTGGACCTGCTAGAAAGGTGTTCGTCGACCTGTGGGAGTGTTGAGGAAATCAAGCTGTCCCAAGAAAGAGCGCAGTCTGTTTCCCTACACCCGGCATACACAGAGTGGCTCCGAAGGGCTACGGGCCTGGATGTGGCTTAGCAGGCCCATGGGGGCCTGAGGGAACTCAGTGTTCTTGCAGGGAAAAGGGTGCCCACGCGAGGCTCCTAGATGTCCTGTAAAGCATACTGACGTTAAAATAATGCAGAGCAACCGCTATGGGCTCCTGGAAACTGCTGCACGCCTCCGCTTCTGCATGGCAATTCAGGGCCTTACCTTGAGACAACTGCTGACGCTGAGTGTCCCGTTAGGGACACAGCATGGTAGGATGCTGACTTTCTCCTCGAGCAGAGTGACTTCAGGTACGAGGTCCTCGAAGAATCCTAAGCAGAGTGTTTCCTCATGGCAGCTCAGACGGGGGCTGTGACGAACACTTCTATGGCACGTCGCACTGGGTAGAAATGTGGTCCTGAGGCTGTTCCAGTGCTCTGGAAATGTAGCTCTCCTTAAAGAACGAGCAGTGTGTTGCCCATCACTCGGCATACACAGAGGGCCTCCGAGGGACCGACCTTTGGGCCTCGATGCTGCTCAGCAAGCCCACAGGGGTCTGGAGGTACTCAGGGATCTTGGAGGGAAAATGATGCACACCCGAGGGGCCTAGGAGTCCTGGAAAGGGTACTTCCTTTAAAATAAAGCAGAACAGGGGCTTCCCTGGGGGCGCAGTGGTTGAGAGTCTGCCTGCCAATGCAGGGCACACGGGTTCGAGCCCTGGTCTGGGAGGTTTCCACATGCCGTGAGGCAACTGGGCCTGTGAGCCACAACTACTGATCCTGCGCCTCTGGAGCCTGTGCTCCGCAACAAGAGAGGCCGCGAGACTGAGAGGCCCACGCACCGCGATGAAGAGTGGCCCCCACTTACCACAACTGGGGAGAGCCCTAGCACAGAAACGAAGACCCAACATAGCAATCAATCAATCAATCAATCTTAAAACAACAATAAAAAATTAAAAAAATAAAATAAAATAAAGCAGAACAGCGACTAATACCTCATGGAAACAGCTGCATGCTGCCCTTTCTGCGCGGTTACTCAGGGACTTACCTCGAGGCCAGGACTCACGTTGAGTTTCCCTTTAGCTCTAGAGCGTGTCAGGATGAGCTCCACCCCGGCCATCGAAGCACCCGGCTTAGCTAGACAAAACTCATTTTCTTCCCAGAGCCATGCCTACAGCGGCTAGTGGCCTGTCAACAGCAGTCAATTTCAAGTAGCTTCAAGGCAGCATGAATGGAGCTTTCAAAATGGGAAAGCAAGGCTAGTTCCATCAGGCCCCCATTTCCGCGGGCACACGCAGCATACATCCCTGTGCTTTCTAACAAGTCCAAACAGACACAGGTTACCCAGTGGTTCCTTCCCTGAATCAACTCCTCGAAGCAGGGTGTTCCGCATCTAGCGAACTGCCTCCACCAAGGAACGCCCCAACTAGGCCTCCAGGCCCGTGGCTCTTCAAAAGCCTGCAGTGTTACACGAAGAACCGGGCTTTAGTTGCAGTTGGAAAGGAAGCCGACATGCTCCTCGATGCAGGGTGACTTCAGACACGGGGTCCCAGATGGAATACGAAGCCGAGGGTTTTTCTCAGTGCAGCTCACACTAGGGCAATGAGTCAGACTTGCACGGCACGTTGGACTTGCTAGAACAGTGTTCGTGGACCTGTGGGAGTGCTGGGGAAATCAAGCTGTCCCAAGAAAGACTGCAGTCTGTTGCCCTACACCCGGCATACACAGAGTGGCTCCGAAGGGCTACGGGCCTGGATGTGGCTTAGCAGGCCCATGGGGGCCTGAGGGTACTCAGTGTTCTTGCAGGGAAAAGGGTGCCCACGCGAGGCTCCTAGATGTCCTGCAAAGCATACTGACGTTAAAATAATGCAGAGCAACCGCTATGGGCTCCTGGAAACTGCTGCACGCCTCCGCTTCTGCATGGCAATTCAGGGCCTTACCTTGAGACCACTGCTGACGCTGAGTGTCCCGTTAGGGACACAGCATGGTAGGATGCTGACTTTCTCCTCGAGCAGAGTGACTTCAGGTACGAGGTCCTCGAAGAATCCTAAGCAGAGTGTTTCCTCATGGCAGCTCAGACGGGGGCTGTGACGAACACTTCTATGGCACGTCGCACTGGGTAGAAATGTGGTCCTGAGGCTGTTCCAGTGCTCTGGAAATGTAGCTCTCCTTAAAGAACGAGCAGTGTGTTGCCCATCACTCGGCATACACAGAGGGCCTCCGAGGGACCGACCTTTGGGCCTCGATGCTGCTCAGCAAGCCCACAGGGGTCTGGAGGTACTCAGGGATCTTGGAGGGAAAATGATGCACACCCGAGGGGCCTAGGAGTCCTAGAAAGGGTACTTCCTTTAAAATAAAGCAGAACAGGGGCTTCCCTGGTGGCGCAGTGGTTGAGAGTCTGCCTGCCAATGCAGGGCACACGGGTTCGAGCCCTGGTCTGGGAGGTTTCCACATGCCGTGAGGCAACTGGGCCTGTGAGCCACAACTACTGATCCTGCGCCTCTGGAGCCTGTGCTCCGCAACAAGAGAGGCCGCGAGACTGAGAGGCCCACGCACCGCGATGAAGAGTGGCCCCCACTTACCACAACTGGGGAGAGCCCTAGCACAGAAACGAAGACCCAACATAGCAATCAATCAATCAATCAATCTTAAAACAACAATAAAAAATTAAAAAAATAAAATAAAATAAAGCAGAACAGCGACTAATACCTCATGGAAACAGCTGCATGCTGCCCTTTCTGCGCGGTTACTCAGGGACTTACCTCGAGGCCAGTACTCACGTTGAGTTTCCCTTTAGCTCTAGAGCATGGCAGGATGAGCTCCACCCCGGCCATCGAAGCACCTGGCTTACCTAGACAAAACTCATTGTCTTCCCAGAGCCATGCAAACAGTGGCTAGTGGCCTGTCAACAGCAGTCAATTTCAAGTAGTTTCAAGGCAGCATGAATGGGGCTTTCAAATGGGAAAGCAAGGATAGTTCCATCAGGCCCCCATTTACATGGGCACACGCAGCATACATCCCTGTGCTTTCTAACAAGTCCAAACAGACACAGGTTACCCAGTGGTTCCTTCCCTGAATAAACGCCTCGAAGCAGAGTATTCCGCATCTAGCAAAATGCCTCAACCAAGGAACGCCTCAGCTAGGCCTCCAGGCCCGTGGCTCTTCAAAAGCCTGCAGTGTTACCCGAGGAACTGGGCTTTAGTTGCAGTCGGAACGCAAGCCGACATTCTCCTCGAGGCAGGGTGACTTCAGACAGGGGGTCCCAGATGGAATACGAAGCCGAGGGTTTTTCTCAGTGCAGCTCACACTAGGGCAATGAGTCAGACTTGCACGGCACGTTGGACCTGCTAGAACAGTGTTCGTGGACCTGTGGGAGTGCTGGGGAAATCAAGCTGTCCCAAGAAAGACTGCAGTCTGTTGCCCTACGCTCGGCATACACAGACTGGCTCCGAAGGGCTACGGGCCTGGATGTGGCTTAGCAGGCCCATGGGGGCCTGAGGGTACTCAGTGTTCTTGCAGGGAATAGGGTGCCCACGCGAGGCTCCTAGATGTCCTGCAAAGCGTACTGACGTTACAATAATGCAGAGCAACAGGCATGGCCTCCTGGAAACTGCTGCACGCCTCCGCTTCTGCACGGCAATTCAGGGCCTTACCTCGAGACAACTGCTTACGCTGAGTGTCCCGTTAGCGACACAGCATGGTAGGATGCTGACTTTCTCCTCGAGCAGAGTGACTTCAGGTACGAGGTCCTCGAGGAATCCTAAGAAGAGTGTTTTCTCATGGCAGCTCAGACGGGGGCCATGACGAACACTTCCATGGCACGTCGCACTGGCTAGAAATGTGGTCCTGAGGCTGTTCCAGTGCTCTGGAAATGTAGTTCTCCTTAAGGAACGAGCAGTGTGTTGCCCATCACTCGGCATACACACAGGGCCTCCGAGGGACCGACCTTTGGGCCTCAATGTTGCTCAACAGGCCCACAGGGGTCTGGAGATACTCACTGATCTTGGAGGGAAAATGATGCATACCCGAGGAGCCTAGGAGTCCTGAAAAGGGTACTTCCTTTAAAATAAAGCAGAACAGGGGCTTCCCTCGTGGCGCACTGGTTGAGAATCTGCCTGCCAGTGCAGGGTACACGGGTTCGAGCCCTGGTCTGGGAGGATCCCACATGACGCGGAGCAGCTGGGCCCGTGAGCCACAACTACTGAGCCTCCGCCTCTGGAGCCTGTGCTCCGCAACAAGAGAGGCCGCGACAGTGAGAGGCCTATGCACCGCGATGAACAGTGGCCCCCACTTACCGCAACTGGAGAGAGCCCTAGCAAAGAAACGAAGACCCAACATAGTAATCAATCAATAAATAAATCTTAAAAAAACAATAAAAAATTAAAAAAATAAAATAAAGCAGAACAGCAACTAAGACCTCATGGAAAGAGCTGCATGCCTCCCTTTCTGCGCGGCTACTCAGGGACTTACCTCGAGGCCAGTACTCACGTTGAGTTTCCCTTTAGCTCTAGAGCGTGGCAGGATGAGCTCCACCCCGGCTGTCGAAGCACCCGGCTTGGCTAGAGAAAACTCATTTTCTTCCCAGAGCCATGCCTACAGTGGCTAGTGGCCTGTCAACAGCAGTCAATTTCAAGTAGCTTCAAGTCAGCAAGAATGGAGCTTTCAAAATGGGAAAGCAAGGCTAGTTCCATCAGGCCCCCATTTCCTTGGTCACACGCAGCATACATCCCTATGATTTCTAATAAGTCCAATGAGACACAGGTTGCCCAGTGGTTCCTTCCCTGAATCAACTCCTCGAAGCAGGGTGTTCTGCAAATAGCGAACTGCCTCAACCAAGGAATGCCCCAGCTAAGCCTCCGGGCCCGTGGCTCTTCAAAAGCCTTCAGTGTTACCCGAGGAACTGGGCTTTAGTTGCAGTCGGAACGCAAGCCGACATTCTCCTGGAGGCAGGGTGACTTCAGACAGGGGGTCCCAGATCGAATGCGAAGCCGAGGGTTATTCTCTGCAGCTCAGACTAGGGCAATGAGTCACACTTGCACGGTATGTTGGACCTGCTAGAAAGGTGTTCGTCGACCTGTGGGAGTGTTGAGGAAATCAAGCTGTCCCAAGAAAGAGCGCAGTCTGTTTCCCTACACCCGGCATACACAGAGTGGCTCCGAAGGGCTACGGGCCTGGATGTGGCTTAGCAGGCCCATGGGGGCCTGAGGGAACTCAGTGTTCTTGCAGGGAAAAGGGTGCCCACGCGAGGCTCCTAGATGTCCTGTAAAGCATACTGACGTTAAAATAATGCAGAGCAACCGCTATGGGCTCCTGGAAACTGCTGCACGCCTCCGCTTCTGCATGGCAATTCAGGGCCTTACCTTGAGACAACTGCTGACGCTGAGTGTCCCGTTAGGGACACAGCATGGTAGGATGCTGACTTTCTCCTCGAGCAGAGTGACTTCAGGTACGAGGTCCTCGAAGAATCCTAAGCAGAGTGTTTCCTCATGGCAGCTCAGACGGGGGCTGTGACGAACACTTCTATGGCACGTCGCACTGGCTAGAAATGTGGTCCTGAGGCTGTTCCAGTGCTCTGGAAATGTAGCTCTCCTTAAAGAACGAGCAGTGTGTTGCCCATCACTCGGCATACACAGAGGGCCTCCGAGGGACCGACCTTTGGGCCTCGATGCTGCTCAGCAAGCCCACAGGGGTCTGGAGGTACTCAGGGATCTTGGAGGGAAAATGATGCACACCCGAGGGGCCTAGGAGTCCTAGAAAGGGTACTTCCTTTAAAATAAAGCAGAACAGGGGCTTCCCTGGTGGCGCAGTGGTTGAGAGTCTGCCTGCCAATGCAGGGCACACGGGTTCGAGCCCTGGTCTGGGAGGTTTCCACATGCCGTGAGGCAACTGGGCCTGTGAGCCACAACTACTGATCCTGCGCCTCTGGAGCCTGTGCTCCGCAACAAGAGAGGCCGCGAGACTGAGAGGCCCACGCACCGCGATGAAGAGTGGCCCCCACTTACCACAACTGGGGAGAGCCCTAGCACAGAAACGAAGACCCAACATAGCAATCAATCAATCAATCAATCTTAAAACAACAATAAAAAATTAAAAAAATAAAATAAAATAAAGCAGAACAGCGACTAATACCTCATGGAAACAGCTGCATGCTGCCCTTTCTGCGCGGTTACTCAGGGACTTACCTCGAGGCCAGTACTCACGTTGAGTTTCCCTTTAGCTCTAGAGCATGGCAGGATGAGCTCCACCCCGGCCATCGAAGCACCTGGCTTACCTAGACAAAACTCATTGTCTTCCCAGAGCCATGCAAACAGTGGCTAGTGGCCTGTCAACAGCAGTCAATTTCAAGTAGTTTCAAGGCAGCATGAATGGGGCTTTCAAATGGGAAAGCAAGGATAGTTCCATCAGGCCCCCATTTACATGGGCACACGCAGCATACATCCCTGTGCTTTCTAACAAGTCCAAACAGACACAGGTTACCCAGTGGTTCCTTCCCTGAATAAACGCCTCGAAGCAGAGTATTCCGCATCTAGCAAAATGCCTCAACCAAGGAACGCCTCAGCTAGGCCTCCAGGCCCGTGGCTCTTCAAAAGCCTGCAGTGTTACCCGAGGAACTGGGCTTTAGTTGCAGTCGGAACGCAAGCCGACATTCTCCTCGAGGCAGGGTGACTTCAGACAGGGGGTCCCAGATGGAATACGAAGCCGAGGGTTTTTCTCAGTGCAGCTCACACTAGGGCAATGAGTCAGACTTGCACGGCACGTTGGACCTGCTAGAACAGTGTTCGTGGACCTGTGGGAGTGCTGGGGAAATCAAGCTGTCCCAAGAAAGACTGCAGTCTGTTGCCCTACGCTCGGCATACACAGACTGGCTCCGAAGGGCTACGGGCCTGGATGTGGCTTAGCAGGCCCATGGGGGCCTGAGGGTACTCAGTGTTCTTGCAGGGAATAGGGTGCCCACGCGAGGCTCCTAGATGTCCTGCAAAGCGTACTGACGTTACAATAATGCAGAGCAACAGGCATGGCCTCCTGGAAACTGCTGCACGCCTCCGCTTCTGCACGGCAATTCAGGGCCTTACCTCGAGACAACTGCTTACGCTGAGTGTCCCGTTAGCGACACAGCATGGTAGGATGCTGACTTTCTCCTCGAGCAGAGTGACTTCAGGTACGAGGTCCTCGAGGAATCCTAAGAAGAGTGTTTTCTCATGGCAGCTCAGACGGGGGCCATGACGAACACTTCCATGGCACGTCGCACTGGCTAGAAATGTGGTCCTGAGGCTGTTCCAGTGCTCTGGAAATGTAGTTCTCCTTAAGGAACGAGCAGTGTGTTGCCCATCACTCGGCATACACACAGGGCCTCCGAGGGACCGACCTTTGGGCCTCAATGTTGCTCAACAGGCCCACAGGGGTCTGGAGATACTCACTGATCTTGGAGGGAAAATGATGCATACCCGAGGAGCCTAGGAGTCCTGAAAAGGGTACTTCCTTTAAAATAAAGCAGAACAGGGGCTTCCCTCGTGGCGCACTGGTTGAGAATCTGCCTGCCAGTGCAGGGTACACGGGTTCGAGCCCTGGTCTGGGAGGATCCCACATGCCACGGAGCAGCTGGGCCCGTGAGCCACAACTACTGAGCCTCCGCCTCTGGAGCCTGTGCTCCGCAACAAGAGAGGCCGCGACAGTGAGAGGCCTATGCACCGCGATGAACAGTGGCCCCCACTTACCGCAACTGGAGAGAGCCCTAGCAAAGAAACGAAGACCCAACATAGTAATCAATCAATAAATAAATCTTAAAAAAACAATAAAAAATTAAAAAAATAAAATAAAGCAGAACAGCAACTAAGACCTCATGGAAAGAGCTGCATGCCTCCCTTTCTGCGCGGCTACTCAGGGACTTACCTCGAGGCCAGTACTCACGTTGAGTTTCCCTTTAGCTCTAGAGCGTGGCAGGATGAGCTCCACCCCGGCTGTCGAAGCACCCGGCTTGGCTAGAGAAAACTCATTTTCTTCCCAGAGCCATGCCTACAGTGGCTAGTGGCCTGTCAACAGCAGTCAATTTCAAGTAGCTTCAAGTCAGCAAGAATGGAGCTTTCAAAATGGGAAAGCAAGGCTAGTTCCATCAGGCCCCCATTTCCTTGGTCACACGCAGCATACATCCCTATGATTTCTAATAAGTCCAATGAGACACAGGTTGCCCAGTGGTTCCTTCCCTGAATCAACTCCTCGAAGCAGGGTGTTCTGCAAATAGCGAACTGCCTCAACCAAGGAATGCCCCAGCTAAGCCTCCGGGCCCGTGGCTCTTCAAAAGCCTTCAGTGTTACCCGAGGAACTGGGCTTTAGTTGCAGTCGGAACGCAAGCCGACATTCTCCTGGAGGCAGGGTGACTTCAGACAGGGGGTCCCAGATCGAATGCGAAGCCGAGGGTTATTCTCTGCAGCTCAGACTAGGGCAATGAGTCACACTTGCACGGTATGTTGGACCTGCTAGAAAGGTGTTCGTCGACCTGTGGGAGTGTTGAGGAAATCAAGCTGTCCCAAGAAAGAGCGCAGTCTGTTTCCCTACACCCGGCATACACAGAGTGGCTCCGAAGGGCTACGGGCCTGGATGTGGCTTAGCAGGCCCATGGGGGCCTGAGGGAACTCAGTGTTCTTGCAGGGAAAAGGGTGCCCACGCGAGGCTCCTAGATGTCCTGTAAAGCATACTGACGTTAAAATAATGCAGAGCAACCGCTATGGGCTCCTGGAAACTGCTGCACGCCTCCGCTTCTGCATGGCAATTCAGGGCCTTACCTTGAGACAACTGCTGACGCTGAGTGTCCCGTTAGGGACACAGCATGGTAGGATGCTGACTTTCTCCTCGAGCAGAGTGACTTCAGGTACGAGGTCCTCGAAGAATCCTAAGCAGAGTGTTTCCTCATGGCAGCTCAGACGGGGGCTGTGACGAACACTTCTATGGCACGTCGCACTGGCTAGAAATGTGGTCCTGAGGCTGTTCCAGTGCTCTGGAAATGTAGTTCTCCTTAAGGAACGAGCAGTGTGTTGCCCATCACTCGGCATACACAGAGGGCCTCCGAGGGACCGACCTTTGGGCCTCAATGTTGCTCAACAGGCCCACAGGGGTCTGGAGATACTCACTGATCTTGGAGGGAAAATGATGCATACCCGAGGAGCCTAGGAGTCCTGAAAAGGGTACTTCCTTTAAAATAAAGCAGAACAGGGGCTTCCCTCGTGGCGCACTGGTTGAGAATCTGCCTGCCAGTGCAGGGTACACGGGTTCGAGCCCTGGTCTCGGAGGATCCCACATGCCGCGGAGCAGCTGGGCCCGTGAGCCACAACTACTGAGCCTCCGCCTCTGGAGCCTGTGCTCCGCAACAAGAGAGGCCGCGACAGTGAGAGGCCTATGCACCGCGATGAACAGTGGCCCCCACTTACCGCAACTGGAGAGAGCCCTAGCAAAGAAACGAAGACCCAACATAGTAATCAATCAATAAATAAATCTTAAAAAAACAATAAAAAATTAAAAAAATAAAATAAAGCAGAACAGCAACTAAGACCTCATGGAAAGAGCTGCATGCCTCCCTTTCTGCGCGGCTACTCAGGGACTTACCTCGAGGCCAGTACTCACGTTGAGTTTCCCTTTAGCTCTAGAGCGTGGCAGGATGAGCTCCACCCCGGCTGTCGAAGCACCCGGCTTGGCTAGAGAAAACTCATTTTCTTCCCAGAGCCATGCCTACAGTGGCTAGTGGCCTGTCAACAGCAGTCAATTTCAAGTAGCTTCAAGTCAGCAAGAATGGAGCTTTCAAAATGGGAAAGCAAGGCTAGTTCCATCAGGCCCCCATTTCCTTGGTCACACGCAGCATACATCCCTATGATTTCTAATAAGTCCAATGAGACACAGGTTGCCCAGTGGTTCCTTCCCTGAATCAACTCCTCGAAGCAGGGTGTTCTGCAAATAGCGAACTGCCTCAACCAAGGAATGCCCCAGCTAAGCCTCCGGGCCCGTGGCTCTTCAAAAGCCTTCAGTGTTACCCGAGGAACTGGGCTTTAGTTGCAGTCGGAACGCAAGCCGACATTCTCCTGGAGGCAGGGTGACTTCAGACAGGGGGTCCCAGATCGAATGCGAAGCCGAGGGTTATTCTCTGCAGCTCAGACTAGGGCAATGAGTCACACTTGCACGGTATGTTGGACCTGCTAGAAAGGTGTTCGTCGACCTGTGGGAGTGTTGAGGAAATCAAGCTGTCCCAAGAAAGAGCGCAGTCTGTTTCCCTACACCCGGCATACACAGAGTGGCTCCGAAGGGCTACGGGCCTGGATGTGGCTTAGCAGGCCCATGGGGGCCTGAGGGAACTCAGTGTTCTTGCAGGGAAAAGGGTGCCCACGCGAGGCTCCTAGATGTCCTGTAAAGCATACTGACGTTAAAATAATGCAGAGCAACCGCTATGGGCTCCTGGAAACTGCTGCACGCCTCCGCTTCTGCATGGCAATTCAGGGCCTTACCTTGAGACAACTGCTGACGCTGAGTGTCCCGTTAGGGACACAGCATGGTAGGATGCTGACTTTCTCCTCGAGCAGAGTGACTTCAGGTACGAGGTCCTCGAAGAATCCTAAGCAGAGTGTTTCCTCATGGCAGCTCAGACGGGGGCTGTGACGAACACTTCTATGGCACGTCGCACTGGGTAGAAATGTGGTCCTGAGGCTGTTCCAGTGCTCTGGAAATGTAGCTCTCCTTAAAGAACGAGCAGTGTGTTGCCCATCACTCGGCATACACAGAGGGCCTCCGAGGGACCGACCTTTGGGCCTCGATGCTGCTCAGCAAGCCCACAGGGGTCTGGAGGTACTCAGGGATCTTGGAGGGAAAATGATGCACACCCGAGGGGCCTAGGAGTCCTGGAAAGGGTACTTCCTTTAAAATAAAGCAGAACAGGGGCTTCCCTGGGGGCGCAGTGGTTGAGAGTCTGCCTGCCAATGCAGGGCACACGGGTTCGAGCCCTGGTCTGGGAGGTTTCCACATGCCGTGAGGCAACTGGGCCTGTGAGCCACAACTACTGATCCTGCGCCTCTGGAGCCTGTGCTCCGCAACAAGAGAGGCCGCGAGACTGAGAGGCCCACGCACCGCGATGAAGAGTGGCCCCCACTTACCACAACTGGGGAGAGCCCTAGCACAGAAACGAAGACCCAACATAGCAATCAATCAATAAATCAATCTTAAAACAACAATAAAAAATTAAAAAAATAAAATAAAATAAAGCAGAACAGCGACTAATACCTCATGGAAACAGCTGCATGCTGCCCTTTCTGCGCGGTTACTCAGGGACTTACCTCGAGGCCAGGACTCACGTTGAGTTTCCCTTTAGCTCTAGAGCGTGTCAGGATGAGCTCCACCCCGGCCATCGAAGCACCCGGCTTAGCTAGACAAAACTCATTTTCTTCCCAGAGCCATGCCTACAGCGGCTAGTGGCCTGTCAACAGCAGTCAATTTCAAGTAGCTTCAAGGCAGCATGAATGGAGCTTTCAAAATGGGAAAGCAAGGCTAGTTCCATCAGGCCCCCATTTCCGCGGGCACACGCAGCATACATCCCTGTGCTTTCTAACAAGTCCAAACAGACACAGGTTACCCAGTGGTTCCTTCCCTGAATCAACTCCTCGAAGCAGGGTGTTCCGCATCTAGCGAACTGCCTCCACCAAGGAACGCCCCAACTAGGCCTCCAGGCCCGTGGCTCTTCAAAAGCCTGCAGTGTTACACGAAGAACCGGGCTTTAGTTGCAGTTGGAAAGGAAGCCGACATGCTCCTCGATGCAGGGTGACTTCAGACACGGGGTCCCAGATGGAATACGAAGCCGAGGGTTTTTCTCAGTGCAGCTCACACTAGGGCAATGAGTCAGACTTGCACGGCACGTTGGACTTGCTAGAACAGTGTTCGTGGACCTGTGGGAGTGCTGGGGAAATCAAGCTGTCCCAAGAAAGACTGCAGTCTGTTGCCCTACACCCGGCATACACAGAGTGGCTCCGAAGGGCTACGGGCCTGGATGTGGCTTAGCAGGCCCATGGGGGCCTGAGGGTACTCAGTGTTCTTGCAGGGAAAAGGGTGCCCACGCGAGGCTCCTAGAGGTCCTGCAAAGCATACTGACGTTAAAATAATGCAGAGCAACCGCTATGGGCTCCTGGAAACTGCTGCACGCCTCCGCTTCTGCATGGCAATTCAGGGCCTTACCTTGAGACCACTGCTGACGCTGAGTGTCCCGTTAGGGACACAGCATGGTAGGATGCTGACTTTCTCCTCGAGCAGAGTGACTTCAGGTACGAGGTCCTCGAAGAATCCTAAGCAGAGTGTTTCCTCATGGCAGCTCAGACGGGGGCTGTGACGAACACTTCTATGGCACGTCGCACTGGGTAGAAATGTGGTCCTGAGGCTGTTCCAGTGCTCTGGAAATGTAGCTCTCCTTAAAGAACGAGCAGTGTGTTGCCCATCACTCGGCATACACAGAGGGCCTCCGAGGGACCGACCTTTGGGCCTCGATGCTGCTCAGCAAGCCCACAGGGGTCTGGAGGTACTCAGGGATCTTGGAGGGAAAATGATGCACACCCGAGGGGCCTAGGAGTCCTAGAAAGGGTACTTCCTTTAAAATAAAGCAGAACAGGGGCTTCCCTGGTGGCGCAGTGGTTGAGAGTCTGCCTGCCAATGCAGGGCACACGGGTTCGAGCCCTGGTCTGGGAGGTTTCCACATGCCGTGAGGCAACTGGGCCTGTGAGCCACAACTACTGATCCTGCGCCTCTGGAGCCTGTGCTCCGCAACAAGAGAGGCCGCGAGACTGAGAGGCCCACGCACCGCGATGAAGAGTGGCCCCCACTTACCACAACTGGGGAGAGCCCTAGCACAGAAACGAAGACCCAACATAGCAATCAATCAATCAATCAATCTTAAAACAACAATAAAAAATTAAAAAAATAAAATAAAATAAAGCAGAACAGCGACTAATACCTCATGGAAACAGCTGCATGCCGCCCTTTCTGCGCGGTTACTCAGGGACTTACCTCGAGGCCAGTACTCACGTTGAGTTTCCCTTTAGCTCTAGAGCATGGCAGGATGAGCTCCACCCCGGCCATCGAAGCACCTGGCTCACCTAGACAAAACTCATTGTCTTCCCAGAGCCATGCAAACAGTGGCTAGTGGCCTGTCAACAGCAGTCAATTTCAAGTAGTTTCAAGGCAGCATGAATGGGGCTTTCAAATGGGAAAACAAGGATAGTTCCATCAGGCCCCCATTTACATGGGCACACGCAGCATACATCCCTGTGCTTTCTAACAAGTCCAAACAGACACAGGTTACCCAGTGGTTCCTTCCCTGAATAAACGCCTCGAAGCAGAGTATTCCGCATCTAGCAAAATGCCTCAACCAAGGAACGCCTCAGCTAGGCCTCCAGGCCCGTGGCTCTTCAAAAGCCTGCAGTGTTACCCGAGGAACTGGGCTTTAGTTGCAGTCGGAACGCAAGCCGACATTCTCCTCGAGGCAGGGTGACTTCAGACAGGGGGTCCCAGATGGAATACGAAGCCGAGGGTTTTTCTCAGTGCAGCTCACACTAGGGCAATGAGTCAGACTTGCACGGCACGTTGGACCTGCTAGAACAGTGTTCGTGGACCTGTGGGAGTGCTGGGGAAATCAAGCTGTCCCAAGAAAGACTGCAGTCTGTTGCCCTACGCTCGGCATACACAGACTGGCTCCGAAGGGCTACGGGCCTGGATGTGGCTTAGCAGGCCCATGGGGGCCTGAGGGTACTCAGTGTTCTTGCAGGGAATAGGGTGCCCACGCGAGGCTCCTAGATGTCCTGCAAAGCGTACTGACGTTACAATAATGCAGAGCAACAGGCATGGCCTCCTGGAAACTGCTGCACGTCTCCGCTTCTGCACGGCAATTCAGGGCCTTACCTCGAGACAACTGCTTACGCTGAGTGTCCCGTTAGCGACACAGCATGGTAGGATGCTGACTTTCTCCTCGAGCAGAGTGACTTCAGGTACGAGGTCCTCGAGGAATCCTAAGAAGAGTGTTTTCTCATGGCAGCTCAGACGGGGGCCATGACGAACACTTCCATGGCACGTCGCACTGGCTAGAAATGTGGTCCTGAGGCTGTTCCAGTGCTCTGGAAATGTAGTTCTCCTTAAGGAACGAGCAGTGTGTTGCCCATCACTCGGCATACACACAGGGCCTCCGAGGGACCGACCTTTGGGCCTCAATGTTGCTCAACAGGCCCACAGGGGTCTGGAGATACTCACTGATCTTGGAGGGAAAATGATGCATACCCGAGGAGCCTAGGAGTCCTGAAAAGGGTACTTCCTTTAAAATAAAGCAGAACAGGGGCTTCCCTCGTGGCGCACTGGTTGAGAATCTGCCTGCCAGTGCAGGGTACACGGGTTCGAGCCCTGGTCTGGGAGGATCCCACATGACGCGGAGCAGCTGGGCCCGTGAGCCACAACTACTGAGCCTCCGCCTCTGGAGCCTGTGCTCCGCAACAAGAGAGGCCACGACAGTGAGAGGCCTATGCACCGCGATGAACAGTGGCCCCCACTTACCGCAACTGGAGAGAGCCCTAGCAAAGAAACGAAGACCCAACATAGTAATCAATCAATAAATAAATCTTAAAAAAACAATAAAAAATTAAAAAAATAAAATAAAGCAGAACAGCAACTAAGACCTCATGGAAAGAGCTGCATGCCTCCCTTTCTGCGCGGCTACTCAGGGACTTACCTCGAGGCCAGTACTCACGTTGAGTTTCCCTTTAGCTCTAGAGCGTGGCAGGATGAGCTCCACCCCGGCTGTCGAAGCACCCGGCTTGGCTAGAGAAAACTCATTTTCTTCCCAGAGCCATGCCTACAGTGGCTAGTGGCCTGTCAACAGCAGTCAATTTCAAGTAGCTTCAAGTCAGCAAGAATGGAGCTTTCAAAATGGGAAAGCAAGGCTAGTTCCATCAGGCCCCCATTTCCTTGGTCACACGCAGCATACATCCCTATGATTTCTAATAAGTCCAATGAGACACAGGTTGCCCAGTGGTTCCTTCCCTGAATCAACTCCTCGAAGCAGGGTGTTCTGCAAATAGCGAACTGCCTCAACCAAGGAATGCCCCAGCTAAGCCTCCGGGCCCGTGGCTCTTCAAAAGCCTTCAGTGTTACCCGAGGAACTGGGCTTTAGTTGCAGTCGGAACGCAAGCCGACATTCTCCTGGAGGCAGGGTGACTTCAGACAGGGGGTCCCAGATCGAATGCGAAGCCGAGGGTTATTCTCTGCAGCTCAGACTAGGGCAATGAGTCACACTTGCACGGTATGTTGGACCTGCTAGAAAGGTGTTCGTCGACCTGTGGGAGTGTTGAGGAAATCAAGCTGTCCCAAGAAAGAGCGCAGTCTGTTTCCCTACACCCGGCATACACAGAGTGGCTCCGAAGGGCTACGGGCCTGGATGTGGCTTAGCAGGCCCATGGGGGCCTGAGGGAACTCAGTGTTCTTGCAGGGAAAAGGGTGCCCACGCGAGGCTCCTAGATGTCCTGTAAAGCATACTGACGTTAAAATAATGCAGAGCAACCGCTATGGGCTCCTGGAAACTGCTGCACGCCTCCGCTTCTGCATGGCAATTCAGGGCCTTACCTTGAGACAACTGCTGACGCTGAGTGTCCCGTTAGGGACACAGCATGGTAGGATGCTGACTTTCTCCTCGAGCAGAGTGACTTCAGGTACGAGGTCCTCGAAGAATCCTAAGCAGAGTGTTTCCTCATGGCAGCTCAGACGGGGGCTGTGACGAACACTTCTATGGCACGTCGCACTGGGTAGAAATGTGGTCCTGAGGCTGTTCCAGTGCTCTGGAAATGTAGCTCTCCTTAAAGAACGAGCAGTGTGTTGCCCATCACTCGGCATACACAGAGGGCCTCCGAGGGACCGACCTTTGGGCCTCGATGCTGCTCAGCAAGCCCACAGGGGTCTGGAGGTACTCAGGGATCTTGGAGGGAAAATGATGCACACCCGAGGGGCCTAGGAGTCCTGGAAAGGGTACTTCCTTTAAAATAAAGCAGAACAGGGGCTTCCCTGGTGGCGCAGTGGTTGAGAGTCTGCCTGCCAATGCAGGGCACACGGGTTCGAGCCCTGGTCTGGGAGGTTTCCACATGCCGTGAGGCAACTGGGCCTGTGAGCCACAACTACTGATCCTGCGCCTCTGGAGCCTGTGCTCCGCAACAAGAGAGGCCGCGAGACTGAGAGGCCCACGCACCGCGATGAAGAGTGGCCCCCACTTACCACAACTGGGGAGAGCCCTAGCACAGAAACGAAGACCCAACATAGCAATCAATCAATCAATCAATCTTAAAACAACAATAAAAAATTAAAAAAATAAAATAAAATAAAGCAGAACAGCGACTAATACCTCATGGAAACAGCTGCATGCTGCCCTTTCTGCGCGGTTACTCAGGGACTTACCTCGAGGCCAGGACTCACGTTGAGTTTCCCTTTAGCTCTAGAGCGTGTCAGGATGAGCTCCACCCCGGCCATCGAAGCACCCGGCTTAGCTAGACAAAACTCATTTTCTTCCCAGAGCCATGCCTACAGCGGCTAGTGGCCTGTCAACAGCAGTCAATTTCAAGTAGCTTCAAGGCAGCATGAATGGAGCTTTCAAAATGGGAAAGCAAGGCTAGTTCCATCAGGCCCCCATTTCCGCGGGCACACGCAGCATACATCCCTGTGCTTTCTAACAAGTCCAAACAGACACAGGTTACCCAGTGGTTCCTTCCCTGAATCAACTCCTCGAAGCAGGGTGTTCCGCATCTAGCGAACTGCCTCCACCAAGGAACGCCCCAACTAGGCCTCCAGGCCCGTGGCTCTTCAAAAGCCTGCAGTGTTACACGAAGAACTGGGCTTTAGTTGCAGTTGGAAAGGAAGCCGACATGCTCCTCGATGCAGGGTGACTTCAGACACGGGGTCCCAGATGGAATACGAAGCCGAGGGTTTTTCTCAGTGCAGCTCACACTAGGGCAATGAGTCAGACTTGCACGGCACGTTGGACTTGCTAGAACAGTGTTCGTGGACCTGTGGGAGTGCTGGGGAAATCAAGCTGTCCCAAGAAAGACTGCAGTCTGTTGCCCTACACCCGGCATACACAGAGTGGCTCCGAAGGGCTACGGGCCTGGATGTGGCTTAGCAGGCCCATGGGGGCCTGAGGGTACTCAGTGTTCTTGCAGGGAAAAGGGTGCCCACGCGAGGCTCCTAGATGTCCTGCAAAGCATACTGACGTTAAAATAATGCAGAGCAACCGCTATGGGCTCCTGGAAACTGCTGCACGCCTCCGCTTCTGCATGGCAATTCAGGGCCTTACCTTGAGACCACTGCTGACGCTGAGTGTCCCGTTAGGGACACAGCATGGTAGGATGCTGACTTTCTCCTCGAGCAGAGTGACTTCAGGTACGAGGTCCTCGAAGAATCCTAAGCAGAGTGTTTCCTCATGGCAGCTCAGACGGGGGCTGTGACGAACACTTCTATGGCACGTCGCACTGGGTAGAAATGTGGTCCTGAGGCTGTTCCAGTGCTCTGGAAATGTAGCTCTCCTTAAAGAACGAGCAGTGTGTTGCCCATCACTCGGCATACACAGAGGGCCTCCGAGGGACCGACCTTTGGGCCTCGATGCTGCTCAGCAAGCCCACAGGGGTCTGGAGGTACTCAGGGATCTTGGAGGGAAAATGATGCACACCCGAGGGGCCTAGGAGTCCTAGAAAGGGTACTTCCTTTAAAATAAAGCAGAACAGGGGCTTCCCTGGTGGCGCAGTGGTTGAGAGTCTGCCTGCCAATGCAGGGCACACGGGTTCGAGCCCTGGTCTGGGAGGTTTCCACATGCCGTGAGGCAACTGGGCCTGTGAGCCACAACTACTGATCCTGCGCCTCTGGAGCCTGTGCTCCGCAACAAGAGAGGCCGCGAGACTGAGAGGCCCACGCACCGCGATGAAGAGTGGCCCCCACTTACCACAACTGGGGAGAGCCCTAGCACAGAAACGAAGACCCAACATAGCAATCAATCAATCAATCAATCTTAAAACAACAATAAAAAATTAAAAAAATAAAATAAAATAAAGCAGAACAGCGACTAATACCTCATGGAAACAGCTGCATGCTGCCCTTTCTGCGCGGTTACTCAGGGACTTACCTCGAGGCCAGTACTCACGTTGAGTTTCCCTTTAGCTCTAGAGCATGGCAGGATGAGCTCCACCCCGGCCATCGAAGCACCTGGCTTACCTAGACAAAACTCATTGTCTTCCCAGAGCCATGCAAACAGTGGCTAGTGGCCTGTCAACAGCAGTCAATTTCAAGTAGTTTCAAGGCAGCATGAATGGGGCTTTCAAATGGGAAAGCAAGGATAGTTCCATCAGGCCCCCATTTACATGGGCACACGCAGCATACATCCCTGTGCTTTCTAACAAGTCCAAACAGACACAGGTTACCCAGTGGTTCCTTCCCTGAATAAACGCCTCGAAGCAGAGTATTCCGCATCTAGCAAAATGCCTCAACCAAGGAACGCCTCAGCTAGGCCTCCAGGCCCGTGGCTCTTCAAAAGCCTGCAGTGTTACCCGAGGAACTGGGCTTTAGTTGCAGTCGGAACGCAAGCCGACATTCTCCTCGAGGCAGGGTGACTTCAGACAGGGGGTCCCAGATGGAATACGAAGCCGAGGGTTTTTCTCAGTGCAGCTCACACTAGGGCAATGAGTCAGACTTGCACGGCACGTTGGACCTGCTAGAACAGTGTTCGTGGACCTGTGGGAGTGCTGGGGAAATCAAGCTGTCCCAAGAAAGACTGCAGTCTGTTGCCCTACGCTCGGCATACACAGACTGGCTCCGAAGGGCTACGGGCCTGGATGTGGCTTAGCAGGCCCATGGGGGCCTGAGGGTACTCAGTGTTCTTGCAGGGAATAGGGTGCCCACGCGAGGCTCCTAGATGTCCTGCAAAGCGTACTGACGTTACAATAATGCAGAGCAACAGGCATGGCCTCCTGGAAACTGCTGCACGCCTCCGCTTCTGCACGGCAATTCAGGGCCTTACCTCGAGACAACTGCTTACGCTGAGTGTCCCGTTAGCGACACAGCATGGTAGGATGCTGACTTTCTCCTCGAGCAGAGTGACTTCAGGTACGAGGTCCTCGAGGAATCCTAAGAAGAGTGTTTTCTCATGGCAGCTCAGACGGGGGCCATGACGAACACTTCCATGGCACGTCGCACTGGCTAGAAATGTGGTCCTGAGGCTGTTCCAGTGCTCTGGAAATGTAGTTCTCCTTAAGGAACGAGCAGTGTGTTGCCCATCACTCGGCATACACACAGGGCCTCCGAGGGACCGACCTTTGGGCCTCAATGTTGCTCAACAGGCCCACAGGGGTCTGGAGATACTCACTGATCTTGGAGGGAAAATGATGCATACCCGAGGAGCCTAGGAGTCCTGAAAAGGGTACTTCCTTTAAAATAAAGCAGAACAGGGGCTTCCCTCGTGGCGCACTGGTTGAGAATCTGCCTGCCAGTGCAGGGTACACGGGTTCGAGCCCTGGTCTGGGAGGATCCCACATGCCACGGAGCAGCTGGGCCCGTGAGCCACAACTACTGAGCCTCCGCCTCTGGAGCCTGTGCTCCGCAACAAGAGAGGCCGCGACAGTGAGAGGCCTATGCACCGCGATGAACAGTGGCCCCCACTTACCGCAACTGGAGAGAGCCCTAGCAAAGAAACGAAGACCCAACATAGTAATCAATCAATAAATAAATCTTAAAAAAACAATAAAAAATTAAAAAAATAAAATAAAGCAGAACAGCAACTAAGACCTCATGGAAAGAGCTGCATGCCTCCCTTTCTGCGCGGCTACTCAGGGACTTACCTCGAGGCCAGTACTCACGTTGAGTTTCCCTTTAGCTCTAGAGCGTGGCAGGATGAGCTCCACCCCGGCTGTCGAAGCACCCGGCTTGGCTAGAGAAAACTCATTTTCTTCCCAGAGCCATGCCTACAGTGGCTAGTGGCCTGTCAACAGCAGTCAATTTCAAGTAGCTTCAAGTCAGCAAGAATGGAGCTTTCAAAATGGGAAAGCAAGGCTAGTTCCATCAGGCCCCCATTTCCTTGGTCACACGCAGCATACATCCCTATGATTTCTAATAAGTCCAATGAGACACAGGTTGCCCAGTGGTTCCTTCCCTGAATCAACTCCTCGAAGCAGGGTGTTCTGCAAATAGCGAACTGCCTCAACCAAGGAATGCCCCAGCTAAGCCTCCGGGCCCGTGGCTCTTCAAAAGCCTTCAGTGTTACCCGAGGAACTGGGCTTTAGTTGCAGTCGGAACGCAAGCCGACATTCTCCTGGAGGCAGGGTGACTTCAGACAGGGGGTCCCAGATCGAATGCGAAGCCGAGGGTTATTCTCTGCAGCTCAGACTAGGGCAATGAGTCACACTTGCACGGTATGTTGGACCTGCTAGAAAGGTGTTCGTCGACCTGTGGGAGTGTTGAGGAAATCAAGCTGTCCCAAGAAAGAGCGCAGTCTGTTTCCCTACACCCGGCATACACAGAGTGGCTCCGAAGGGCTACGGGCCTGGATGTGGCTTAGCAGGCCCATGGGGGCCTGAGGGAACTCAGTGTTCTTGCAGGGAAAAGGGTGCCCACGCGAGGCTCCTAGATGTCCTGTAAAGCATACTGACGTTAAAATAATGCAGAGCAACCGCTATGGGCTCCTGGAAACTGCTGCACGCCTCCGCTTCTGCATGGCAATTCAGGGCCTTACCTTGAGACAACTGCTGACGCTGAGTGTCCCGTTAGGGACACAGCATGGTAGGATGCTGACTTTCTCCTCGAGCAGAGTGACTTCAGGTACGAGGTCCTCGAAGAATCCTAAGCAGAGTGTTTCCTCATGGCAGCTCAGACGGGGGCTGTGACGAACACTTCTATGGCACGTCGCACTGGCTAGAAATGTGGTCCTGAGGCTGTTCCAGTGCTCTGGAAATGTAGTTCTCCTTAAGGAACGAGCAGTGTGTTGCCCATCACTCGGCATACACACAGGGCCTCCGAGGGACCGACCTTTGGGCCTCAATGTTGCTCAACAGGCCCACAGGGGTCTGGAGATACTCACTGATCTTGGAGGGAAAATGATGCATACCCGAGGAGCCTAGGAGTCCTGAAAAGGGTACTTCCTTTAAAATAAAGCAGAACAGGGGCTTCCCTCGTGGCGCACTGGTTGAGAATCTGCCTGCCAGTGCAGGGTACACGGGTTCGAGCCCTGGTCTGGGAGGATCCCACATGACGCGGAGCAGCTGGGCCCGTGAGCCACAACTACTGAGCCTCCGCCTCTGGAGCCTGTGCTCCGCAACAAGAGAGGCCGCGACAGTGAGAGGCCTATGCACCGCGATGAACAGTGGCCCCCACTTACCGCAACTGGAGAGAGCCCTAGCAAAGAAACGAAGACCCAACATAGTAATCAATCAATAAATAAATCTTAAAAAAACAATAAAAAATTAAAAAAATAAAATAAAGCAGAACAGCAACTAAGACCTCATGGAAAGAGCTGCATGCCTCCCTTTCTGCGCGGCTACTCAGGGACTTACCTCGAGGCCAGTACTCACGTTGAGTTTCCCTTTAGCTCTAGAGCGTGGCAGGATGAGCTCCACCCCGGCTGTCGAAGCACCCGGCTTGGCTAGAGAAAACTCATTTTCTTCCCAGAGCCATGCCTACAGTGGCTAGTGGCCTGTCAACAGCAGTCAATTTCAAGTAGCTTCAAGTCAGCAAGAATGGAGCTTTCAAAATGGGAAAGCAAGGCTAGTTCCATCAGGCCCCCATTTCCTTGGTCACACGCAGCATACATCCCTATGATTTCTAATAAGTCCAATGAGACACAGGTTGCCCAGTGGTTCCTTCCCTGAATCAACTCCTCGAAGCAGGGTGTTCTGCAAATAGCGAACTGCCTCAACCAAGGAATGCCCCAGCTAAGCCTCCGGGCCCGTGGCTCTTCAAAAGCCTTCAGTGTTACCCGAGGAACTGGGCTTTAGTTGCAGTCGGAACGCAAGCCGACATTCTCCTGGAGGCAGGGTGACTTCAGACAGGGGGTCCCAGATCGAATGCGAAGCCGAGGGTTATTCTCTGCAGCTCAGACTAGGGCAATGAGTCACACTTGCACGGTATGTTGGACCTGCTAGAAAGGTGTTCGTCGACCTGTGGGAGTGTTGAGGAAATCAAGCTGTCCCAAGAAAGAGCGCAGTCTGTTTCCCTACACCCGGCATACACAGAGTGGCTCCGAAGGGCTACGGGCCTGGATGTGGCTTAGCAGGCCCATGGGGGCCTGAGGGAACTCAGTGTTCTTGCAGGGAAAAGGGTGCCCACGCGAGGCTCCTAGATGTCCTGTAAAGCATACTGACGTTAAAATAATGCAGAGCAACCGCTATGGGCTCCTGGAAACTGCTGCACGCCTCCGCTTCTGCATGGCAATTCAGGGCCTTACCTTGAGACAACTGCTGACGCTGAGTGTCCCGTTAGGGACACAGCATGGTAGGATGCTGACTTTCTCCTCGAGCAGAGTGACTTCAGGTACGAGGTCCTCGAAGAATCCTAAGCAGAGTGTTTCCTCATGGCAGCTCAGACGGGGGCTGTGACGAACACTTCTATGGCACGTCGCACTGGCTAGAAATGTGGTCCTGAGGCTGTTCCAGTGCTCTGGAAATGTAGTTCTCCTTAAGGAACGAGCAGTGTGTTGCCCATCACTCGGCATACACACAGGGCCTCCGAGGGACCGACCTTTGGGCCTCAATGTTGCTCAACAGGCCCACAGGGGTCTGGAGATACTCACTGATCTTGGAGGGAAAATGATGCATACCCGAGGAGCCTAGGAGTCCTGAAAAGGGTACTTCCTTTAAAATAAAGCAGAACAGGGGCTTCCCTCGTGGCGCACTGGTTGAGAATCTGCCTGCCAGTGCAGGGTACACGGGTTCGAGCCCTGGTCTGGGAGGATCCCACATGACGCGGAGCAGCTGGGCCCGTGAGCCACAACTACTGAGCCTCCGCCTCTGGAGCCTGTGCTCCGCAACAAGAGAGGCCGCGACAGTGAGAGGCCTATGCACCGCGATGAACAGTGGCCCCCACTTACCGCAACTGGAGAGAGCCCTAGCAAAGAAACGAAGACCCAACATAGTAATCAATCAATAAATAAATCTTAAAAAAACAATAAAAAATTAAAAAAATAAAATAAAGCAGAACAGCAACTAAGACCTCATGGAAAGAGCTGCATGCCTCCCTTTCTGCGCGGCTACTCAGGGACTTACCTCGAGGCCAGTACTCACGTTGAGTTTCCCTTTAGCTCTAGAGCGTGGCAGGATGAGCTCCACCCCGGCTGTCGAAGCACCCGGCTTGGCTAGAGAAAACTCATTTTCTTCCCAGAGCCATGCCTACAGTGGCTAGTGGCCTGTCAACAGCAGTCAATTTCAAGTAGCTTCAAGTCAGCAAGAATGGAGCTTTCAAAATGGGAAAGCAAGGCTAGTTCCATCAGGCCCCCATTTCCTTGGTCACACGCAGCATACATCCCTATGATTTCTAATAAGTCCAATGAGACACAGGTTGCCCAGTGGTTCCTTCCCTGAATCAACTCCTCGAAGCAGGGTGTTCTGCAAATAGCGAACTGCCTCAACCAAGGAATGCCCCAGCTAAGCCTCCGGGCCCGTGGCTCTTCAAAAGCCTTCAGTGTTACCCGAGGAACTGGGCTTTAGTTGCAGTCGGAACGCAAGCCGACATTCTCCTGGAGGCAGGGTGACTTCAGACAGGGGGTCCCAGATCGAATGCGAAGCCGAGGGTTATTCTCTGCAGCTCAGACTAGGGCAATGAGTCACACTTGCACGGTATGTTGGACCTGCTAGAAAGGTGTTCGTCGACCTGTGGGAGTGTTGAGGAAATCAAGCTGTCCCAAGAAAGAGCGCAGTCTGTTTCCCTACACCCGGCATACACAGAGTGGCTCCGAAGGGCTACGGGCCTGGATGTGGCTTAGCAGGCCCATGGGGGCCTGAGGGAACTCAGTGTTCTTGCAGGGAAAAGGGTGCCCACGCGAGGCTCCTAGATGTCCTGTAAAGCATACTGACGTTAAAATAATGCAGAGCAACCGCTATGGGCTCCTGGAAACTGCTGCACGCCTCCGCTTCTGCATGGCAATTCAGGGCCTTACCTTGAGACAACTGCTGACGCTGAGTGTCCCGTTAGGGACACAGCATGGTAGGATGCTGACTTTCTCCTCGAGCAGAGTGACTTCAGGTACGAGGTCCTCGAAGAATCCTAAGCAGAGTGTTTCCTCATGGCAGCTCAGACGGGGGCTGTGACGAACACTTCTATGGCACGTCGCACTGGGTAGAAATGTGGTCCTGAGGCTGTTCCAGTGCTCTGGAAATGTAGCTCTCCTTAAAGAACGAGCAGTGTGTTGCCCATCACTCGGCATACACAGAGGGCCTCCGAGGGACCGACCTTTGGGCCTCGATGCTGCTCAGCAAGCCCACAGGGGTCTGGAGGTACTCAGGGATCTTGGAGGGAAAATGATGCACACCCGAGGGGCCTAGGAGTCCTGGAAAGGGTACTTCCTTTAAAATAAAGCAGAACAGGGGCTTCCCTGGGGGCGCAGTGGTTGAGAGTCTGCCTGCCAATGCAGGGCACACGGGTTCGAGCCCTGGTCTGGGAGGTTTCCACATGCCGTGAGGCAACTGGGCCTGTGAGCCACAACTACTGATCCTGCGCCTCTGGAGCCTGTGCTCCGCAACAAGAGAGGCCGCGAGACTGAGAGGCCCACGCACCGCGATGAAGAGTGGCCCCCACTTACCACAACTGGGGAGAGCCCTAGCACAGAAACGAAGACCCAACATAGCAATCAATCAATAAATCAATCTTAAAACAACAATAAAAAATTAAAAAAATAAAATAAAATAAAGCAGAACAGCGACTAATACCTCATGGAAACAGCTGCATGCTGCCCTTTCTGCGCGGTTACTCAGGGACTTACCTCGAGGCCAGGACTCACGTTGAGTTTCCCTTTAGCTCTAGAGCGTGTCAGGATGAGCTCCACCCCGGCCATCGAAGCACCCGGCTTAGCTAGACAAAACTCATTTTCTTCCCAGAGCCATGCCTACAGCGGCTAGTGGCCTGTCAACAGCAGTCAATTTCAAGTAGCTTCAAGGCAGCATGAATGGAGCTTTCAAAATGGGAAAGCAAGGCTAGTTCCATCAGGCCCCCATTTCCGCGGGCACACGCAGCATACATCCCTGTGCTTTCTAACAAGTCCAAACAGACACAGGTTACCCAGTGGTTCCTTCCCTGAATCAACTCCTCGAAGCAGGGTGTTCCGCATCTAGCGAACTGCCTCCACCAAGGAACGCCCCAACTAGGCCTCCAGGCCCGTGGCTCTTCAAAAGCCTGCAGTGTTACACGAAGAACCGGGCTTTAGTTGCAGTTGGAAAGGAAGCCGACATGCTCCTCGATGCAGGGTGACTTCAGACACGGGGTCCCAGATGGAATACGAAGCCGAGGGTTTTTCTCAGTGCAGCTCACACTAGGGCAATGAGTCAGACTTGCACGGCACGTTGGACTTGCTAGAACAGTGTTCGTGGACCTGTGGGAGTGCTGGGGAAATCAAGCTGTCCCAAGAAAGACTGCAGTCTGTTGCCCTACACCCGGCATACACAGAGTGGCTCCGAAGGGCTACGGGCCTGGATGTGGCTTAGCAGGCCCATGGGGGCCTGAGGGTACTCAGTGTTCTTGCAGGGAAAAGGGTGCCCACGCGAGGCTCCTAGATGTCCTGCAAAGCATACTGACGTTAAAATAATGCAGAGCAACCGCTATGGGCTCCTGGAAACTGCTGCACGCCTCCGCTTCTGCATGGCAATTCAGGGCCTTACCTTGAGACCACTGCTGACGCTGAGTGTCCCGTTAGGGACACAGCATGGTAGGATGCTGACTTTCTCCTCGAGCAGAGTGACTTCAGGTACGAGGTCCTCGAAGAATCCTAAGCAGAGTGTTTCCTCATGGCAGCTCAGACGGGGGCTGTGACGAACACTTCTATGGCACGTCGCACTGGGTAGAAATGTGGTCCTGAGGCTGTTCCAGTGCTCTGGAAATGTAGCTCTCCTTAAAGAACGAGCAGTGTGTTGCCCATCACTCGGCATACACAGAGGGCCTCCGAGGGACCGACCTTTGGGCCTCGATGCTGCTCAGCAAGCCCACAGGGGTCTGGAGGTACTCAGGGATCTTGGAGGGAAAATGATGCACACCCGAGGGGCCTAGGAGTCCTAGAAAGGGTACTTCCTTTAAAATAAAGCAGAACAGGGGCTTCCCTGGTGGCGCAGTGGTTGAGAGTCTGCCTGCCAATGCAGGGCACACGGGTTCGAGCCCTGGTCTGGGAGGTTTCCACATGCCGTGAGGCAACTGGGCCTGTGAGCCACAACTACTGATCCTGCGCCTCTGGAGCCTGTGCTCCGCAACAAGAGAGGCCGCGACAGTGAGAGGCCTATGCACCGCGATGAACAGTGGCCCCCACTTACCGCAACTGGAGAGAGCCCTAGCAAAGAAACGAAGACCCAACATAGTAATCAATCAATAAATAAATCTTAAAAAAACAATAAAAAATTAAAAAAATAAAATAAAGCAGAACAGCAACTAAGACCTCATGGAAAGAGCTGCATGCCTCCCTTTCTGCGCGGCTACTCAGGGACTTACCTCGAGGCCAGTACTCACGTTGAGTTTCCCTTTAGCTCTAGAGCGTGGCAGGATGAGCTCCACCCCGGCTGTCGAAGCACCCGGCTTGGCTAGAGAAAACTCATTTTCTTCCCAGAGCCATGCCTACAGTGGCTAGTGGCCTGTCAACAGCAGTCAATTTCAAGTAGCTTCAAGTCAGCAAGAATGGAGCTTTCAAAATGGGAAAGCAAGGCTAGTTCCATCAGGCCCCCATTTCCTTGGTCACACGCAGCATACATCCCTATGATTTCTAATAAGTCCAATGAGACACAGGTTGCCCAGTGGTTCCTTCCCTGAATCAACTCCTCGAAGCAGGGTGTTCTGCAAATAGCGAACTGCCTCAACCAAGGAATGCCCCAGCTAAGCCTCCGGGCCCGTGGCTCTTCAAAAGCCTTCAGTGTTACCCGAGGAACTGGGCTTTAGTTGCAGTCGGAACGCAAGCCGACATTCTCCTGGAGGCAGGGTGACTTCAGACAGGGGGTCCCAGATCGAATGCGAAGCCGAGGGTTATTCTCTGCAGCTCAGACTAGGGCAATGAGTCACACTTGCACGGTATGTTGGACCTGCTAGAAAGGTGTTCGTCGACCTGTGGGAGTGTTGAGGAAATCAAGCTGTCCCAAGAAAGAGCGCAGTCTGTTTCCCTACACCCGGCATACACAGAGTGGCTCCGAAGGGCTACGGGCCTGGATGTGGCTTAGCAGGCCCATGGGGGCCTGAGGGAACTCAGTGTTCTTGCAGGGAAAAGGGTGCCCACGCGAGGCTCCTAGATGTCCTGTAAAGCATACTGACGTTAAAATAATGCAGAGCAACCGCTATGGGCTCCTGGAAACTGCTGCACGCCTCCGCTTCTGCATGGCAATTCAGGGCCTTACCTTGAGACAACTGCTGACGCTGAGTGTCCCGTTAGGGACACAGCATGGTAGGATGCTGACTTTCTCCTCGAGCAGAGTGACTTCAGGTACGAGGTCCTCGAAGAATCCTAAGCAGAGTGTTTCCTCATGGCAGCTCAGACGGGGGCTGTGACGAACACTTCTATGGCACGTCGCACTGGGTAGAAATGTGGTCCTGAGGCTGTTCCAGTGCTCTGGAAATGTAGCTCTCCTTAAAGAACGAGCAGTGTGTTGCCCATCACTCGGCATACACAGAGGGCCTCCGAGGGACCGACCTTTGGGCCTCGATGCTGCTCAGCAAGCCCACAGGGGTCTGGAGGTACTCAGGGATCTTGGAGGGAAAATGATGCACACCCGAGGGGCCTAGGAGTCCTGGAAAGGGTACTTCCTTTAAAATAAAGCAGAACAGGGGCTTCCCTGGGGGCGCAGTGGTTGAGAGTCTGCCTGCCAATGCAGGGCACACGGGTTCGAGCCCTGGTCTGGGAGGTTTCCACATGCCGTGAGGCAACTGGGCCTGTGAGCCACAACTACTGATCCTGCGCCTCTGGAGCCTGTGCTCCGCAACAAGAGAGGCCGCGAGACTGAGAGGCCCACGCACCGCGATGAAGAGTGGCCCCCACTTACCACAACTGGGGAGAGCCCTAGCACAGAAACGAAGACCCAACATAGCAATCAATCAATAAATCAATCTTAAAACAACAATAAAAAATTAAAAAAATAAAATAAAATAAAGCAGAACAGCGACTAATACCTCATGGAAACAGCTGCATGCTGCCCTTTCTGCGCGGTTACTCAGGGACTTACCTCGAGGCCAGGACTCACGTTGAGTTTCCCTTTAGCTCTAGAGCGTGTCAGGATGAGCTCCACCCCAGCCATCGAAGCACCCGGCTTAGCTAGACAAAACTCATTTTCTTCCCAGAGCCATGCCTACAGCGGCTAGTGGCCTGTCAACAGCAGTCAATTTCAAGTAGCTTCAAGGCAGCATGAATGGAGCTTTCAAAATGGGAAAGCAAGGCTAGTTCCATCAGGCCCCCATTTCCGCGGGCACACGCAGCATACATCCCTGTGCTTTCTAACAAGTCCAAACAGACACAGGTTACCCAGTGGTTCCTTCCCTGAATCAACTCCTCGAAGCAGGGTGTTCCGCATCTAGCGAACTGCCTCCACCAAGGAACGCCCCAACTAGGCCTCCAGGCCCGTGGCTCTTCAAAAGCCTGCAGTGTTACACGAAGAACCGGGCTTTAGTTGCAGTTGGAAAGGAAGCCGACATGCTCCTCGATGCAGGGTGACTTCAGACACGGGGTCCCAGATGGAATACGAAGCCGAGGGTTTTTCTCAGTGCAGCTCACACTAGGGCAATGAGTCAGACTTGCACGGCACGTTGGACTTGCTAGAACAGTGTTCGTGGACCTGTGGGAGTGCTGGGGAAATCAAGCTGTCCCAAGAAAGACTGCAGTCTGTTGCCCTACACCCGGCATACACAGAGTGGCTCCGAAGGGCTACGGGCCTGGATGTGGCTTAGCAGGCCCATGGGGGCCTGAGGGTACTCAGTGTTCTTGCAGGGAAAAGGGTGCCCACGCGAGGCTCCTAGATGTCCTGCAAAGCATACTGACGTTAAAATAATGCAGAGCAACCGCTATGGGCTCCTGGAAACTGCTGCACGCCTCCGCTTCTGCATGGCAATTCAGGGCCTTACCTTGAGACCACTGCTGACGCTGAGTGTCCCGTTAGGGACACAGCATGGTAGGATGCTGACTTTCTCCTCGAGCAGAGTGACTTCAGGTACGAGGTCCTCGAAGAATCCTAAGCAGAGTGTTTCCTCATGGCAGCTCAGACGGGGGCTGTGACGAACACTTCTATGGCACGTCGCACTGGGTAGAAATGTGGTCCTGAGGCTGTTCCAGTGCTCTGGAAATGTAGCTCTCCTTAAAGAACGAGCAGTGTGTTGCCCATCACTCGGCATACACAGAGGGCCTCCGAGGGACCGACCTTTGGGCCTCGATGCTGCTCAGCAAGCCCACAGGGGTCTGGAGGTACTCAGGGATCTTGGAGGGAAAATGATGCACACCCGAGGGGCCTAGGAGTCCTAGAAAGGGTACTTCCTTTAAAATAAAGCAGAACAGGGGCTTCCCTGGTGGCGCAGTGGTTGAGAGTCTGCCTGCCAATGCAGGGCACACGGGTTCGAGCCCTGGTCTGGGAGGTTTCCACATGCCGTGAGGCAACTGGGCCTGTGAGCCACAACTACTGATCCTGCGCCTCTGGAGCCTGTGCTCCGCAACAAGAGAGGCCGCGAGACTGAGAGGCCCACGCACCGCGATGAAGAGTGGCCCCCACTTACCACAACTGGGGAGAGCCCTAGCACAGAAACGAAGACCCAACATAGCAATCAATCAATCAATCAATCTTAAAACAACAATAAAAAATTAAAAAAATAAAATAAAATAAAGCAGAACAGCGACTAATACCTCATGGAAACAGCTGCATGCTGCCCTTTCTGCGCGGTTACTCAGGGACTTACCTCGAGGCCAGTACTCACGTTGAGTTTCCCTTTAGCTCTAGAGCATGGCAGGATGAGCTCCACCCCGGCCATCGAAGCACCTGGCTTACCTAGACAAAACTCATTGTCTTCCCAGAGCCATGCAAACAGTGGCTAGTGGCCTGTCAACAGCAGTCAATTTCAAGTAGTTTCAAGGCAGCATGAATGGGGCTTTCAAATGGGAAAGCAAGGATAGTTCCATCAGGCCCCCATTTACATGGGCACACGCAGCATACATCCCTGTGCTTTCTAACAAGTCCAAACAGACACAGGTTACCCAGTGGTTCCTTCCCTGAATAAACGCCTCGAAGCAGAGTATTCCGCATCTAGCAAAATGCCTCAACCAAGGAACGCCTCAGCTAGGCCTCCAGGCCCGTGGCTCTTCAAAAGCCTGCAGTGTTACCCGAGGAACTGGGCTTTAGTTGCAGTCGGAACGCAAGCCGACATTCTCCTCGAGGCAGGGTGACTTCAGACAGGGGGTCCCAGATGGAATACGAAGCCGAGGGTTTTTCTCAGTGCAGCTCACACTAGGGCAATGAGTCAGACTTGCACGGCACGTTGGACCTGCTAGAACAGTGTTCGTGGACCTGTGGGAGTGCTGGGGAAATCAAGCTGTCCCAAGAAAGACTGCAGTCTGTTGCCCTACGCTCGGCATACACAGACTGGCTCCGAAGGGCTACGGGCCTGGATGTGGCTTAGCAGGCCCATGGGGGCCTGAGGGTACTCAGTGTTCTTGCAGGGAATAGGGTGCCCACGCGAGGCTCCTAGATGTCCTGCAAAGCGTACTGACGTTACAATAATGCAGAGCAACAGGCATGGCCTCCTGGAAACTGCTGCACGCCTCCGCTTCTGCACGGCAATTCAGGGCCTTACCTCGAGACAACTGCTTACGCTGAGTGTCCCGTTAGCGACACAGCATGGTAGGATGCTGACTTTCTCCTCGAGCAGAGTGACTTCAGGTACGAGGTCCTCGAGGAATCCTAAGAAGAGTGTTTTCTCATGGCAGCTCAGACGGGGGCCATGACGAACACTTCCATGGCACGTCGCACTGGCTAGAAATGTGGTCCTGAGGCTGTTCCAGTGCTCTGGAAATGTAGTTCTCCTTAAGGAACGAGCAGTGTGTTGCCCATCACTCGGCATACACACAGGGCCTCCGAGGGACCGACCTTTGGGCCTCAATGTTGCTCAACAGGCCCACAGGGGTCTGGAGATACTCACTGATCTTGGAGGGAAAATGATGCATACCCGAGGAGCCTAGGAGTCCTGAAAAGGGTACTTCCTTTAAAATAAAGCAGAACAGGGGCTTCCCTCGTGGCGCACTGGTTGAGAATCTGCCTGCCAGTGCAGGGTACACGGGTTCGAGCCCTGGTCTGGGAGGATCCCACATGCCACGGAGCAGCTGGGCCCGTGAGCCACAACTACTGAGCCTCCGCCTCTGGAGCCTGTGCTCCGCAACAAGAGAGGCCGCGACAGTGAGAGGCCTATGCACCGCGATGAACAGTGGCCCCCACTTACCGCAACTGGAGAGAGCCCTAGCAAAGAAACGAAGACCCAACATAGTAATCAATCAATAAATAAATCTTAAAAAAACAATAAAAAATTAAAAAAATAAAATAAAGCAGAACAGCAACTAAGACCTCATGGAAAGAGCTGCATGCCTCCCTTTCTGCGCGGCTACTCAGGGACTTACCTCGAGGCCAGTACTCACGTTGAGTTTCCCTTTAGCTCTAGAGCGTGGCAGGATGAGCTCCACCCCGGCTGTCGAAGCACCCGGCTTGGCTAGAGAAAACTCATTTTCTTCCCAGAGCCATGCCTACAGTGGCTAGTGGCCTGTCAACAGCAGTCAATTTCAAGTAGCTTCAAGTCAGCAAGAATGGAGCTTTCAAAATGGGAAAGCAAGGCTAGTTCCATCAGGCCCCCATTTCCTTGGTCACACGCAGCATACATCCCTATGATTTCTAATAAGTCCAATGAGACACAGGTTGCCCAGTGGTTCCTTCCCTGAATCAACTCCTCGAAGCAGGGTGTTCTGCAAATAGCGAACTGCCTCAACCAAGGAATGCCCCAGCTAAGCCTCCGGGCCCGTGGCTCTTCAAAAGCCTTCAGTGTTACCCGAGGAACTGGGCTTTAGTTGCAGTCGGAACGCAAGCCGACATTCTCCTGGAGGCAGGGTGACTTCAGACAGGGGGTCCCAGATCGAATGCGAAGCCGAGGGTTATTCTCTGCAGCTCAGACTAGGGCAATGAGTCACACTTGCACGGTATGTTGGACCTGCTAGAAAGGTGTTCGTCGACCTGTGGGAGTGTTGAGGAAATCAAGCTGTCCCAAGAAAGAGCGCAGTCTGTTTCCCTACACCCGGCATACACAGAGTGGCTCCGAAGGGCTACGGGCCTGGATGTGGCTTAGCAGGCCCATGGGGGCCTGAGGGAACTCAGTGTTCTTGCAGGGAAAAGGGTGCCCACGCGAGGCTCCTAGATGTCCTGTAAAGCATACTGACGTTAAAATAATGCAGAGCAACCGCTATGGGCTCCTGGAAACTGCTGCACGCCTCCGCTTCTGCATGGCAATTCAGGGCCTTACCTTGAGACAACTGCTGACGCTGAGTGTCCCGTTAGGGACACAGCATGGTAGGATGCTGACTTTCTCCTCGAGCAGAGTGACTTCAGGTACGAGGTCCTCGAAGAATCCTAAGCAGAGTGTTTCCTCATGGCAGCTCAGACGGGGGCTGTGACGAACACTTCTATGGCACGTCGCACTGGCTAGAAATGTGGTCCTGAGGCTGTTCCAGTGCTCTGGAAATGTAGTTCTCCTTAAGGAACGAGCAGTGTGTTGCCCATCACTCGGCATACACACAGGGCCTCCGAGGGACCGACCTTTGGGCCTCAATGTTGCTCAACAGGCCCACAGGGGTCTGGAGATACTCACTGATCTTGGAGGGAAAATGATGCATACCCGAGGAGCCTAGGAGTCCTGAAAAGGGTACTTCCTTTAAAATAAAGCAGAACAGGGGCTTCCCTCGTGGCGCACTGGTTGAGAATCTGCCTGCCAGTGCAGGGTACACGGGTTCGAGCCCTGGTCTGGGAGGATCCCACATGCCGCGGAGCAGCTGGGCCCGTGAGCCACAACTACTGAGCCTCCGCCTCTGGAGCCTGTGCTCCGCAACAAGAGAGGCCGCGACAGTGAGAGGCCTATGCACCGCGATGAACAGTGGCCCCCACTTACCGCAACTGGAGAGAGCCCTAGCAAAGAAACGAAGACCCAACATAGTAATCAATCAATAAATAAATCTTAAAAAAACAATAAAAAATTAAAAAAATAAAATAAAGCAGAACAGCAACTAAGACCTCATGGAAAGAGCTGCATGCCTCCCTTTCTGCGCGGCTACTCAGGGACTTACCTCGAGGCCAGTACTCACGTTGAGTTTCCCTTTAGCTCTAGAGCGTGGCAGGATGAGCTCCACCCCGGCTGTCGAAGCACCCGGCTTGGCTAGAGAAAACTCATTTTCTTCCCAGAGCCATGCCTACAGTGGCTAGTGGCCTGTCAACAGCAGTCAATTTCAAGTAGCTTCAAGTCAGCAAGAATGGAGCTTTCAAAATGGGAAAGCAAGGCTAGTTCCATCAGGCCCCCATTTCCTTGGTCACACGCAGCATACATCCCTATGATTTCTAATAAGTCCAATGAGACACAGGTTGCCCAGTGGTTCCTTCCCTGAATCAACTCCTCGAAGCAGGGTGTTCTGCAAATAGCGAACTGCCTCAACCAAGGAATGCCCCAGCTAAGCCTCCGGGCCCGTGGCTCTTCAAAAGCCTTCAGTGTTACCCGAGGAACTGGGCTTTAGTTGCAGTCGGAACGCAAGCCGACATTCTCCTGGAGGCAGGGTGACTTCAGACAGGGGGTCCCAGATCGAATGCGAAGCCGAGGGTTATTCTCTGCAGCTCAGACTAGGGCAATGAGTCACACTTGCACGGTATGTTGGACCTGCTAGAAAGGTGTTCGTCGACCTGTGGGAGTGTTGAGGAAATCAAGCTGTCCCAAGAAAGAGCGCAGTCTGTTTCCCTACACCCGGCATACACAGAGTGGCTCCGAAGGGCTACGGGCCTGGATGTGGCTTAGCAGGCCCATGGGGGCCTGAGGGAACTCAGTGTTCTTGCAGGGAAAAGGGTGCCCACGCGAGGCTCCTAGATGTCCTGTAAAGCATACTGACGTTAAAATAATGCAGAGCAACCGCTATGGGCTCCTGGAAACTGCTGCACGCCTCCGCTTCTGCATGGCAATTCAGGGCCTTACCTTGAGACAACTGCTGACGCTGAGTGTCCCGTTAGGGACACAGCATGGTAGGATGCTGACTTTCTCCTCGAGCAGAGTGACTTCAGGTACGAGGTCCTCGAAGAATCCTAAGCAGAGTGTTTCCTCATGGCAGCTCAGACGGGGGCTGTGACGAACACTTCTATGGCACGTCGCACTGGGTAGAAATGTGGTCCTGAGGCTGTTCCAGTGCTCTGGAAATGTAGCTCTCCTTAAAGAACGAGCAGTGTGTTGCCCATCACTCGGCATACACAGAGGGCCTCCGAGGGACCGACCTTTGGGCCTCGATGCTGCTCAGCAAGCCCACAGGGGTCTGGAGGTACTCAGGGATCTTGGAGGGAAAATGATGCACACCCGAGGGGCCTAGGAGTCCTGGAAAGGGTACTTCCTTTAAAATAAAGCAGAACAGGGGCTTCCCTGGGGGCGCAGTGGTTGAGAGTCTGCCTGCCAATGCAGGGCACACGGGTTCGAGCCCTGGTCTGGGAGGTTTCCACATGCCGTGAGGCAACTGGGCCTGTGAGCCACAACTACTGATCCTGCGCCTCTGGAGCCTGTGCTCCGCAACAAGAGAGGCCGCGAGACTGAGAGGCCCACGCACCGCGATGAAGAGTGGCCCCCACTTACTTACCACAACTGGGGAGAGCCCTAGCACAGAAACGAAGACCCAACATAGCAATCAATCAATAAATCAATCTTAAAACAACAATAAAAAATTAAAAAAATAAAATAAAATAAAGCAGAACAGCGACTAATACCTCATGGAAACAGCTGCATGCTGCCCTTTCTGCGCGGTTACTCAGGGACTTACCTCGAGGCCAGGACTCACGTTGAGTTTCCCTTTAGCTCTAGAGCGTGTCAGGATGAGCTCCACCCCGGCCATCGAAGCACCCGGCTTAGCTAGACAAAACTCATTTTCTTCCCAGAGCCATGCCTACAGCGGCTAGTGGCCTGTCAACAGCAGTCAATTTCAAGTAGCTTCAAGGCAGCATGAATGGAGCTTTCAAAATGGGAAAGCAAGGCTAGTTCCATCAGGCCCCCATTTCCGCGGGCACACGCAGCATACATCCCTGTGCTTTCTAACAAGTCCAAACAGACACAGGTTACCCAGTGGTTCCTTCCCTGAATCAACTCCTCGAAGCAGGGTGTTCCGCATCTAGCGAACTGCCTCCACCAAGGAACGCCCCAACTAGGCCTCCAGGCCCGTGGCTCTTCAAAAGCCTGCAGTGTTACACGAAGAACCGGGCTTTAGTTGCAGTTGGAAAGGAAGCCGACATGCTCCTCGATGCAGGGTGACTTCAGACACGGGGTCCCAGATGGAATACGAAGCCGAGGGTTTTTCTCAGTGCAGCTCACACTAGGGCAATGAGTCAGACTTGCACGGCACGTTGGACTTGCTAGAACAGTGTTCGTGGACCTGTGGGAGTGCTGGGGAAATCAAGCTGTCCCAAGAAAGACTGCAGTCTGTTGCCCTACACCCGGCATACACAGAGTGGCTCCGAAGGGCTACGGGCCTGGATGTGGCTTAGCAGGCCCATGGGGGCCTGAGGGTACTCAGTGTTCTTGCAGGGAAAAGGGTGCCCACGCGAGGCTCCTAGAGGTCCTGCAAAGCATACTGACGTTAAAATAATGCAGAGCAACCGCTATGGGCTCCTGGAAACTGCTGCACGCCTCCGCTTCTGCATGGCAATTCAGGGCCTTACCTTGAGACCACTGCTGACGCTGAGTGTCCCGTTAGGGACACAGCATGGTAGGATGCTGACTTTCTCCTCGAGCAGAGTGACTTCAGGTACGAGGTCCTCGAAGAATCCTAAGCAGAGTGTTTCCTCATGGCAGCTCAGACGGGGGCTGTGACGAACACTTCTATGGCACGTCGCACTGGGTAGAAATGTGGTCCTGAGGCTGTTCCAGTGCTCTGGAAATGTAGCTCTCCTTAAAGAACGAGCAGTGTGTTGCCCATCACTCGGCATACACAGAGGGCCTCCGAGGGACCGACCTTTGGGCCTCGATGCTGCTCAGCAAGCCCACAGGGGTCTGGAGGTACTCAGGGATCTTGGAGGGAAAATGATGCACACCCGAGGGGCCTAGGAGTCCTAGAAAGGGTACTTCCTTTAAAATAAAGCAGAACAGGGGCTTCCCTGGTGGCGCAGTGGTTGAGAGTCTGCCTGCCAATGCAGGGCACACGGGTTCGAGCCCTGGTCTGGGAGGTTTCCACATGCCGTGAGGCAACTGGGCCTGTGAGCCACAACTACTGATCCTGCGCCTCTGGAGCCTGTGCTCCGCAACAAGAGAGGCCGCGAGACTGAGAGGCCCACGCACCGCGATGAAGAGTGGCCCCCACTTACCACAACTGGGGAGAGCCCTAGCACAGAAACGAAGACCCAACATAGCAATCAATCAATCAATCAATCTTAAAACAACAATAAAAAATTAAAAAAATAAAATAAAATAAAGCAGAACAGCGACTAATACCTCATGGAAACAGCTGCATGCTGCCCTTTCTGCGCGGTTACTCAGGGACTTACCTCGAGGCCAGTACTCACGTTGAGTTTCCCTTTAGCTCTAGAGCGTGGCAGGATGAGCTCCACCCCGGCTGTCGAAGCACCCGGCTTGGCTAGAGAAAACTCATTTTCTTCCCAGAGCCATGCCTACAGTGGCTAGTGGCCTGTCAACAGCAGTCAATTTCAAGTAGCTTCAAGTCAGCAAGAATGGAGCTTTCAAAATGGGAAAGCAAGGCTAGTTCCATCAGGCCCCCATTTCCTTGGTCACACGCAGCATACATCCCTATGATTTCTAATAAGTCCAATGAGACACAGGTTGCCCAGTGGTTCCTTCCCTGAATCAACTCCTCGAAGCAGGGTGTTCTGCAAATAGCGAACTGCCTCAACCAAGGAATGCCCCAGCTAAGCCTCCGGGCCCGTGGCTCTTCAAAAGCCTTCAGTGTTACCCGAGGAACTGGGCTTTAGTTGCAGTCGGAACGCAAGCCGACATTCTCCTGGAGGCAGGGTGACTTCAGACAGGGGGTCCCAGATCGAATGCGAAGCCGAGGGTTATTCTCTGCAGCTCAGACTAGGGCAATGAGTCACACTTGCACGGTATGTTGGACCTGCTAGAAAGGTGTTCGTCGACCTGTGGGAGTGTTGAGGAAATCAAGCTGTCCCAAGAAAGAGCGCAGTCTGTTTCCCTACACCCGGCATACACAGAGTGGCTCCGAAGGGCTACGGGCCTGGATGTGGCTTAGCAGGCCCATGGGGGCCTGAGGGAACTCAGTGTTCTTGCAGGGAAAAGGGTGCCCACGCGAGGCTCCTAGATGTCCTGTAAAGCATACTGACGTTAAAATAATGCAGAGCAACCGCTATGGGCTCCTGGAAACTGCTGCACGCCTCCGCTTCTGCATGGCAATTCAGGGCCTTACCTTGAGACAACTGCTGACGCTGAGTGTCCCGTTAGGGACACAGCATGGTAGGATGCTGACTTTCTCCTCGAGCAGAGTGACTTCAGGTACGAGGTCCTCGAAGAATCCTAAGCAGAGTGTTTCCTCATGGCAGCTCAGACGGGGGCTGTGACGAACACTTCTATGGCACGTCGCACTGGCTAGAAATGTGGTCCTGAGGCTGTTCCAGTGCTCTGGAAATGTAGTTCTCCTTAAGGAACGAGCAGTGTGTTGCCCATCACTCGGCATACACACAGGGCCTCCGAGGGACCGACCTTTGGGCCTCAATGTTGCTCAACAGGCCCACAGGGGTCTGGAGATACTCACTGATCTTGGAGGGAAAATGATGCATACCCGAGGAGCCTAGGAGTCCTGAAAAGGGTACTTCCTTTAAAATAAAGCAGAACAGGGGCTTCCCTCGTGGCGCACTGGTTGAGAATCTGCCTGCCAGTGCAGGGTACACGGGTTCGAGCCCTGGTCTGGGAGGATCCCACATGCCGCGGAGCAGCTGGGCCCGTGAGCCACAACTACTGAGCCTCCGCCTCTGGAGCCTGTGCTCCGCAACAAGAGAGGCCGCGACAGTGAGAGGCCTATGCACCGCGATGAACAGTGGCCCCCACTTACCGCAACTGGAGAGAGCCCTAGCAAAGAAACGAAGACCCAACATAGTAATCAATCAATAAATAAATCTTAAAAAAACAATAAAAAATTAAAAAAATAAAATAAAGCAGAACAGCAACTAAGACCTCATGGAAAGAGCTGCATGCCTCCCTTTCTGCGCGGCTACTCAGGGACTTACCTCGAGGCCAGTACTCACGTTGAGTTTCCCTTTAGCTCTAGAGCGTGGCAGGATGAGCTCCACCCCGGCTGTCGAAGCACCCGGCTTGGCTAGAGAAAACTCATTTTCTTCCCAGAGCCATGCCTACAGTGGCTAGTGGCCTGTCAACAGCAGTCAATTTCAAGTAGCTTCAAGTCAGCAAGAATGGAGCTTTCAAAATGGGAAAGCAAGGCTAGTTCCATCAGGCCCCCATTTCCTTGGTCACACGCAGCATACATCCCTATGATTTCTAATAAGTCCAATGAGACACAGGTTGCCCAGTGGTTCCTTCCCTGAATCAACTCCTCGAAGCAGGGTGTTCTGCAAATAGCGAACTGCCTCAACCAAGGAATGCCCCAGCTAAGCCTCCGGGCCCGTGGCTCTTCAAAAGCCTTCAGTGTTACCCGAGGAACTGGGCTTTAGTTGCAGTCGGAACGCAAGCCGACATTCTCCTGGAGGCAGGGTGACTTCAGACAGGGGGTCCCAGATCAAATGCGAAGCCGAGGGTTATTCTCTGCAGCTCAGACTAGGGCAATGAGTCACACTTGCACGGTATGTTGGACCTGCTAGAAAGGTGTTCGTCGACCTGTGGGAGTGTTGAGGAAATCAAGCTGTCCCAAGAAAGAGTGCAGTCTGTTGCCCTACACTCGGCATACACAGAGTGGCTCCGTAGGGCTACGGGTCTGGATGTGGCTTAGCAGGCCCATGGGGGCCTGAGGGTACTCAGTGTTCTTCCAGGGAATAGAGTGCCCACGCGGGGTTCCTAGATGTCCTGCAAAGCGTACTGACGTTAAAACAATGCAGAGCAGCGGCTACGGTCTCATGGAAAATGCTGCACACCTCCGCTTCTGCATGGCAATTCAGAGCCTTACCTGAAGGCAATTGCTCACGTTGGGTTTCCCGTGAGCGACAGAACATGGTAGGATGCTGACTTTCTCCTTGAGTAAGGTGGCTTCAGGTATGCAGTCATTGAAGAATTTTAAGCAGAGTGTTTTCTCATGTCACCTCAGACGAGGGCCATGACGAAGACTTCTATGGCACGTCGGACTGTCTAGATGTGTGGTCTTGATGCTGTTCGAGTGCTCTGGAAATGTAACCCTAACCCTCTAACACTAACCCTCACCCTCCCCTTAACCTTAACCTTAAACCCTAACCCCTAACCCTTAACCCTAACCCTAGCCCCAACCCTAAAACCCTAACTCTAACCCTAACCCTAAACGTAGTCCTAACAAAGGCCACGAACCTGTCCCTAACTCAGTCCCTGACACAATAGCTAACAAAGGCTCTGATGCTAGTCCTAACTAAGGCCCTGACACTGTTCCTTACTAAGGCTCTGACACTACTCCTAACTCAGGCCGTGATACAATATATAACAAAGGCTATGATGCTAGTTCTAACTATGGCCCTGACACTGTCATAACTAAGGCCTTGACACTACACCTAACTCAGGCCCTGACACTGGCCCTAACTAAGGCCCTGACATTACTCCTAATTCAGGCCCTGACACTGGCCCTAACTAACGCCCTGACACTACTCCTAACTCAGACCCTGACACTGTCCCTAACTAAGGCCCTAACACTACTCCTAACTCAGTCCCTCACATTGTACCTAGCAAAGGCTCTGATGCTAGTCCTAACTAAGCTCCTGACACTGTCCCTAACTAAGGCCCTGCTGCTGTCAATATCTAAAGTCCTGACACTATCCTGAGCTAATTTCTGCACCCATCTCTTACCAAGTTCCTGAAATTGTCCCTAAATAAGCCCTGACGCTCTCCCTAAGTGAAGCCCTGAGGTTGTCTCTAACAGAAGCCCTAATAATGTCTTTAACAAAGACCCTGATGCTGATCCTAACGAGGCCGTTATGCTCCTCCTAAGTCCTGCCCTGACACAGTCCCTAACTCAGGTGCTAACTGAGAGAGCCCTCAGGTATTCCCTGTCGCTGTACCTTAGTCAGTCTCTGAAGCTGTCCCTACATCAAGCCCTGACACTGGTCCTGAATAAGGCCATGACGCTGTTCCTATATAAGGCCCTGATGCTCTCAGTAACTAAGGTCTTCACACTATCCCTAGCCCATAACTTGGCTCTGTCCCTAGCTAATGTCCTGCCTCTTATCCTAACTAAGAACCTAACGCTGATCCTACGAAGGCCCTGATGCTACTCGTAAGTCATGCCGATACTGTCCCTAGCTAAGTCCCTGACGCTCGGCCTCACTCAGGCCCTGCCGCTCTCCCTAAGTCAGGCTCTGACATTGTCCCTACCCGAAGCCCTGACGTTGGTCCTAAATAAGGCCCTGATACTGTCAGTAAGGTCTTGACACTATCCCTAGGTCATTTCCTGACACTATCCCTAGACCTTAACCTCATCCTGTCCCTAGCTAATGTCCTGCCTCCCATCCTAACTGAAGCCCTATTGTTCTGCCTAACTAAGGCCCTGACTAGTCCTAACTAAGGCCGTGACACTGTCTCTAACTAAGGCCCGGAAGCTGTCCCTAATACAGACCCTGCGGCCGGCAATAACTAAAGGCCTGACAGTATCCTGAGCTAATATCCTGACCCATCTCTTACCAAGGTCCTGACACTGTCCCTATGTAAGCCCTGATACTGTCCCTAAGTGAAGCCCTGAGTCTGTCCCTAACTCAGGCCCAGACGCAGTACCTAACTCAGACCCTCAAAATGTCTTTGAGACCCTGATGCTCTTCCTAAGTCACGCCCTGACACTGTCCCTAGCTAAGGCCCTGACGCTAGGTCTTACTCAGGCTCCGTCGCTCTCCCTAAGTCAGGCTCTGACGCTGTCCCTACCTGAGGCCCTGACACTAGCCCTAAGTAAGGCCCTGATACTCCTCTCTGTAAGTAAGGTCTTGACACTATCCCTAGCTCATTTCCTGACACTATTCCTAGACCTTAACCTAACCCTGTCCCTAGCTAATGTCTTGCCTCTTATGCTAACTAAAGTCCTGATGCTCTCCCTAACTAAGGCCCTGAAATTAGTCCCAAGGCTCTGACACTGTCCCTAACTACGGCCTGGATGCTTGTCCTAACTCAGGCCCTCACACTGTCCCTAACTAAGGCCCTGACACTACTCCTAACTCAGTCCCTCACACTGTACCTAGCAAAGGCTCTGATGCTAGTCCTAACTAAGCGCCTGACACTGCCCCTAACTAAGGCCCTGCTGCTGTCGATAACTAAAGTCCTGACTCTATCCTGAGCTAATATCCTGACCTATCTCTTACCAATGTACTGACACTGTCCCTAAGTAAGCCCTGACACTGTCCCTAAGTGAGGCCCTGAGGCTGTCCCTAACTAAGGCCCTGACGCCCAGCCTAACTCAGGCCCTCATGCTAGGCCTAACCCTGGCCCTGACATTGTCCCTAACAAAGGCCCTGACCCTAGTCTTACCTTAGGCCCTGATGTTTGGTCTAATTCAGGTTCTGACGCTGTCCCTAACTAAGGCCCTGAAGCTGTCCCTAACGTCAGCCTTGCTGCCATCAATAACCAATGTGCTGACACTATCCTAAGCTAGTATCTTGATCCATCTCTTACCATGGTCCTGACACTGTCCCTACTAAAGTCCTGATGCCGTCCCAAAGTGTGGCCCTGAGGCTGTCCCTTTGAAGCCCTGTTGCTGTACCTAACTCAGGCCCTGATAATGTCTTTAACTAAGGCCCCGATGCTGATCCTAGCTAAGATCCTGACGCTAGGCCTCACTCAGTCCCTGACATTGTCCCTAACTCAGGTCCTGACACTTTGCCTAACTCAGGCCCTGAAGCTGTCCCTAACTCAGGCCCTGACACTTTGCCTAACTCAGGTCCTGGCAATAACTTTAACTAAGACCGTGATGCTGATCCTAACTACAGTCCTGATGCTGGTCCTACGTCATGCCCTGACACTCTCCCCAGCTCAGGATCTGATGCTGTCTGTAATATCTTGGTCTCTCCCTCCCTAATTCCCCGAGGCTTTCCATAACTATAGACCTGACACTGTTTCTAACTAACTGCCTGACTCTGTACCTAACTGATACTGAATAATCAGCCTCTCTGCACCGGTTCTGAATCAAATCTTGAGAACAGTGTTTTGGAAAAATAGAAAAGATTAGTTTTATCACTCTGCCAGCCAATGGAGGACACAGCAGGCTCGTGCCCTCGACAGCTGTGTGTCCCAGTGTGGGAGGATTTGGTGTTTTAGAGCGATGGTTCAAGGGTGTGGTTGCTCATAAGGATCAGTGTGTATGCAGGGCCTGCACTCCTTTAATCTGGTCTCAGATAGTTTCTTGATGAGCTCCTCTGGAATGAAGAATGCTAACATCTTCCACTTGTTGGGGGTTTTAGTTCTTTAAGGAGCTCAAAGATATTGTTATGTGTATCCCTTGAGGCAGAACCAGGATCCTGCCACAAGGCTGCACTATTGTTTCTTGACTCTTCCTCCCTGTCTCTGCATCCCCTCACTTCCCTGATTAGCAACTGTTCGAATTTGCCCTTTGGAACTCAGGGAAGGTCCTGGAGTCTCTAGTCTATTCCCTACAAACAAGTTAGGAGGCACACAGAAAGGCTTCTGTGCCCAGGAGACCACAGAGTCCCTCTCAGCTTCACTCCTCCTCTTCTGGATACTCCTCAATCTTGAGGAGAACAGATTTTTGACAAGAAAAGGAATAATCATTTCAGATTGAGACATTAATCATAAACTTGGCACAGGAACTCGGTTTTAAGGGGACTCGGTTTTAATCCCCACTTCACTTTTATCTTTCCCCACATCCTTCAAGGAACAGGGTGATGACCGCTCTGGCTACTTCTCGCTTAAATGGGGCGCAGTCCTGCCTAAATCTAGGGGAATGGATACCAAGTTAGAAATATTTGAGTTCCAAGTCCTGTACCTGAGACTCGTATGATTAAGATCTCAGTCCCTTGGTCCCCCATTTTGGTGCAACCAATCCAGTTAAAATAGGAGGGGTAACAACTGAAATTTTAATAGTAAAAATAGATCTCATTCCCTTAGGAATTCAGGAGAAGAAGTCTGAAACCTGGTCTGGAACTGGCACTTCAGAGAGGCTTCGCAGCCAGTTGTCTAATTCTACCTAAGTAGGTTTTAACTTCTGATGTAGTACTGATGTATCCATAACAGGAGCTATTGACCACTACACATATGTCTCATCTTTCTATTAGTATCTGATCTAACGTCATTGTTTGAAATTTAATCGTTAAGAGAGGAGTCCTTGAAAACGTACGGTTGCAGCTACCAGCAGACATTGTTTTGAGAATGGCTAGTGGCATCCTGAGTCTGATATAGCTCAGAAATTCAATTTCAACAATACAGGAACGCGGGGACTTACCTGGTGGTTCAGTGGTTAAGACTTCGCCTTCCAACGCAGGGGGTGCCGGTTTGATCTCTGGGCAGGAAGCTAAGATCCCACATGCCTCGTGGCCTAAAAACCAAAACATGAAACAGAAACAATATTGTAACAAACTCAATAGACTTAAAAAATGGTCCACATCCAAAAAAAAAAAAAAAAAAACTTAAAAACAAAAAAAAAATACAGGAATGCATCTAAATCACATCTACAATGGTCACTTAGGTTTATCTTGGATGTCTGAACCATAGTTACTTTTTGACTGTCAAATGCATTCCCCTCCTCAATGCCAAAGCAGATGTACAATTCATATCCAAAAGGCCAAAAAACAGGCCACTTTGGTCAGTAAAATTTAAGTTAAACCATGTAGAAGCCAGAGTGACTTCCTCACACCTCAATACGTGAAGAGTTTTTTTCCCTTTTGATTACAAGTCTTTCAATAGAAAGCACTGATGATCAAAATGTCAATCCGTCAGTGCCAGAATGATTCAGCTGTTTGGCCCCGGTGTAGATCATGGCCCTCAGCGCTAGGCCTCCTTTATATTTGCCTAGTTAATCCACATTGGGGGAATACTGATCAGGTATCGTGAACATGCTCAGAGGTATGTTAATGAGAAAACACTTTATATAGGCCATACATTTTATTATTCATACCCAATTGTCACACAAGCATTGTACATGTGCTTTTAGCAGTAGACCTAAAGCAAACAGTGATACATCATGAGTAATTACACTCTGATAACTTCACTAGGTAATTTTCCTTTCCTCTTAAACATCAGGGCAAAATGAAGCCAACACAGTAACTTTCATAAATACACACTTCAGTACAGAGGTGTCATTTACCCAATTGCTCCAAGTCCTAAGTAGCTTCAGGTGAAGGACTTCCCTGTGTCTGGGAAACACAGATCAAAGCCAGTAACAAAAAACCAAAAACATTATAACCATATTCACCAGTTCACTCAGTAACCAATCCTTTTGTTAACTTTTTATGAAGCCATCCGATTCTCCATTAAGATTTTTCATTTCTTACCCAGTTTGGCATTATGATATGAAATTTATCAGAGACCTGTGCTTGCCAAAAGGTCCTTCACATAGATCTTCTTGAAGATGGAACAGTTTTGCAAAGTGTTAGAGCACAACAGTAACCATCTATAAATCACATAAAGACTTAAAAGGTCATGGTTAAACATTTGATCACAATGTAAGTGACAAAAGAAACCATTATTGCTGTGACATACAACATTTAAAAATAACTAGAATTATGACTGATAAAATTTTACCAGGACATACTAGATTTTTAGGAATTCCATGTAATTTAACATACTAATCAAACATTTCTCTCTGAGATGGCTCAAGGGCCTTCTAAAGCATCTCCAAGTTAGCTGGAGATCAAAAGAACTGTTAGCATTGGCCAAACAACACTCATTCACTGAACCAAAGTAAAGAGATTTCAAACAAAAATACAGATCACAGACACAGGCAAAGAAACTCACAAGCTGTCCACAATCAAAAACGGCATTCCAAGAAAACTTTGGAGGGAGAAACCAAATCCAGGCTTGCCCTAACCCACTTCCAACAAAATCCATCTTAGAAAATCCCGGTCATGCACAACTCTTTCCTCAGTGTTCCCTTTTCACAAATGTTCATCACTTCTGTATCCATCTTATGTTGCCCCTTATTTTTTTCCACATTCAGACACAACCAGCTCTAGTACAAAGTGACTTTCTTTTCTCTTTGTACCATCAGCCTGTTACCTAGCTGCTCACTTTCTTTATTACGTAGCTTCATAAATGCTTGAACATACAGAACTTCTTCTGTCTTTCTCTTCCTGTGACAAAATAACTAGCTGAAGGATAGTATAGTCATTTAGGCTACCATTCAAAGACCACCTTTCCGCATTTTTCAAGAATGTATCCATACGCTGGCCAGACAAAATTACAATAGAATTTCATTCTTTTCTTAGTCTTAGGTTTACAACTATAGGTTGACCAGTCTGCCAGGATTTTGCCCACTGGCTATCAGATGGAACTGAAGAAGAAGCACTTCTTATGTCTGAACCATAGAACACTCAAATGCGGGCTAAGAACAGAACAAAATCCTAACCACCAATGGAAGCCTCAAACCAAAGGAACCAGAAACCAAACAGAAACCAAAAACCAAACAGCACAAGACTCAAATCAGCTTCCAAGTCTCAACTTAGCCTGTGACCTCTGTCCAAGTGGTGCACCTTCCAAATGAGATTTCCTGGAATGAAAAGTCACCCAAATGGGAACCAAGGTTCCCCCAAATGTACAGGGCTAAAAGGACCTCAGAGTGCCTGCCAGGAGAGTTACCACATGCTGGCTGAGGTGCTGCAACATCCCAAATGCTATTTTTCTGGTTCCCCAAAATAATCCCTTGGAGTAGGACATTCGGGGCAGTCCAGGCAGGAGGAAGAGAGGAATGTCCTCAAGGCAAAGACAGCCTCGGCAGCTGCTAGGGTGGTCCCTCTTCCACCATCTACTCCTGCCCCAGAGTTTTAACTGCTGGGATGACTGGGGCTTGGCCTTTCCAGGCAAGGGTCCCACGTGGTCCGGGCTCTAAAGGAATTCTCCAACCCTACACTCTCTCGAAAGAGGCTGGCGTGGAGAAAATCTCAGTGTCCAATCAAGTCAGGGGACCCACAGGGGCCATCCCCAAGTCAGCCCCACACTGGGTACTAAATTTGATGTCGAAAACTCGACCTCTGTGCACCAGTGCCAAATCGAATCTCAGAGAGAGAGGTTTGGAGGAAGTAGAAAAGAATAGCTTTACTGCTTTGGCAGCCAAAGGGGGACACAGAAAACTCGTGCCCTCAAAAACCGTGCGTCCCAATGCAGGAGGATCTGGTGAGGAGTTTTACAGAAATGGTTTAAGGACACAGTTGATCCTAAGGATTAGTGTGTGCACAGGGCCTTAACTCACTTTAATCTGGCCTCAGATGGTCTCTTGATGAGCTTCTCTGGAATGAAGAACACGAAAATCTTCTATTTTGTGGGGGTTTTAGGTTGGTAAAGCGCCCAAAGATACTCTTAAGTGTATCCCTTGAGGCAAAACCAGGATCCTGCCCCAAGGCTGCACTACTGTTTCTTGACTCTTCCTCCCTTGTCTCTGCATCCCCTCCCTTCCCTGATTAGCAACTATTCGAATCTGCCCTTTGGAACTCAGGGAAGGTCCTGGAGTCTCAAGCCTAACTAAGGCCCTTACACTACTCCTAACTCAGTCCCTGACACTGTACCTAACAAAGGCTCTGATGCAAATCCTAACTCAGGCCCTGACACTGTCTCTAACTAAGGCCCTGCTGCCGTCAATATTTAAGTCCTGACATTATCCTGAGCTAATACCCTGACCCTGATCTTACCAAGGTCCTGAAACTGTCCCAAACTAAGCCCCTGGCGCTGTCCCTAAGTGAGGCCCTGAGGCTGTCCCTAACAGAGGCCCTGATAATGTCTTTAACGAAGACCCTAAGGCTGATCCTACAGAGGCCCTCATGCTGCTCCTAGGTCATGCCCTGACACTGTCACTCACTCAGGCCCTAAAGATAGGCCTCACTTAGGCCCTGTTGCCGTACCTTAGTTAGGCTCTGACGCTGTCCCTACATAAAACCTTGACACTGGTCCTGATGAAGGCCCTGACGCTGGTCCTAACTAAGGCCCTGATGCTCTCAATAACTAAGGTCTTCACGCTATTCCTAGCTCATATCCTGACACTACCACTGGCCTGGAACCTGACTCTGTCCCGAGCTAATGTCCTGCCCCTTATCCTCACTGAAGCCCTAATGCTCTCCCTAACTAAGGCCCAGACTAGTCCTAACTAAGGCCCTGACACTGTCTCTAACTAAGGTCCGGAATCTGTCCCTAATATAGGCCCTGCTGCCGGCAATAACTGAAATCCGGACACTATCCTGAGCTAATATCCTGACCCATCTCTAACCAAGGTCCTGACACCGTCCCTAAGAAAGCCCTGTCGCTGTCTTTAAGTGAAGACCTGAGGCTGTGCCTAACTCAGGCCCTGAAGCTATGCCTAACTGAGGCCTTGACGCTGTGACTAACTCAGGCCCTGATCATGTCTGTAACTAAGACCCTAATGCTGATGCAACAAAGGCCCTGATGCTGCTACTAAGTCATGACCTGACAGTGTCCCCAGCTAAGGGCCTGACGCTAGGCCTCACTCAGGCCCTGTCGCTCTCCCAGAGTCAGGCGCTGACGCTGTCCCTACCTGAAGCCCTGACACTGGTCCTAAATTAGGCCCTGATGCCCTAAGTAACTAAGGTCTTGACACTATCCCTAGGTCATTTCCTGACACGATCCCTAGACCTTAACCTAACGTTGTCTTTAGGTAATGTCGAGCCTCCTATGCTAACTAAATCCCTGACACTGTCCCTAACTAAGGCCCTGACACTACACCTAACTCAGACCCTGACACTGTCCCTAAGGTCCTGACACTACTCCTCACTCAGTCTCTGACACTGTACCTAACAAAGGCTCTGATGCTAGTCCTAACTAAGCTCCTGACACTGTCCCTAACTAAGGCCCTGCTGCTGTCAATATCTAAAGTCCTGACATTATCCTGAGCTAATATCCTGACCCATGTCTTACCAAGGTCCTGAAACTGTCCCAAAGTAAGCCCTGATGCTGTCCCTAAGTGAGGCCCTGAGGCTGTCCCTAACAGAGGCCCTGATGTCTTTAACGAATACCCTAATGCTGATCCTACAGAGGCCCTTATACTGCTCCTAAGTCATGCCCTGACACTGTCCCTAACTCAGGCCCTAAAGATAGGCCTCACTTAGGCCCTGTTGCCGTACCTTAGTTAGGCTCTGATGCTGTCCGTACGTGAAGCCCTGACACTGGTCCTGATTAAGGCCCTGACGCTGGTCCTAACTAAGGCCCTGATGCTCTCAATAACTAAGGCCTTCACGCTATCCCTAGCTCATTTCCTGACACTTTCCCTGGCCTTGAACCTGACTGTGTCTGGAGCTAATGTCCTGCTTCTTATCCTAACTGAAACCCTAATGCTCTCGATAACTAAGGCCCTGACACTGTCCCTAACTAAGGCCCGGAATCTATCTCTAATATAGGCCCTGCTGCCGGCAATAACTAAAACCCTGACACTATCCTGAGCTAATATCCTGACCCATCTCTAACCAAGGTCCTGACAAGGTCCCTAAGAAAGCCCTGTCGCTGTCCCTAACTCAGGCCCTCAAACTATCCCTAACTGAGGCCTTGACACTGTGACTAACTCAGGCCCTGATCATGTCTAAAGATACCCTAATGCTTATCCAGCCAAGGCCCTGATGCTGCTACTAAGTCATGACCTGACAGGGTCCCCAGCTAAGGCCCTGACGCTAGGCCTCACTCAGTACCTGTCGCTCTCCCTAAGTCAGCCTCTGATGCTGGCCCTACCTGAAGCCCTGACACTGGTTCTAAATAAGGCCCTGATACTCTCAGTAACTAAGGTCTTGACACTATCCCTAGCTCATTTCCTGACACTATCCCTAGACCTTAACCTAACCCTGTCCCTAGCTAATGTCTTGCCTCTTATGCTAACTAAATCCCTGATGCTGTCCCTAACTAAGGTCCTGAAATTAGTCCCGAGGCCATGACCCTGTCCCTAACTGAGGCCTGGAGGCTGTCCCTAACAAAGGCCCTCAACTTATCTTTAACTGCGGCCCTGACACTCTCCCTCACTAAGGATTGAGGCTGTCTCTATCTAAGGCCCTGAGTCTGTCTTTAACTAATGGCCTCATTCTTTCCCTAACAAAGGCCCTGACACAGTCCCTAACTAAGGCCCTGACACGGTCCCTAATAACATGAGCTGTCCCTCATTAATGCCCCGATGCGGCCCATAAATGATGTACTGAAGACAGCACTAAGGTCCAGACGATGTCACTAATGACCCAAAATGTCTCTTACTAAGGCCCTCAAATTACCTCTAACTGAGGCCCTAAAGATGTCCATAACTAAGTCCCTGACACTATCTCTAACTAAGACCCTCAAGTTATCTTTTTTTTTTTAGGCTTTATTTATTTATTTATTTATTTTTAGGTTTACTTGGAAAGGCAGTAATTTAATGATACTTTTTTTTTTTCACACACACACACTGTATTTTATTTTTACAAGAGATAAATAGACTGACACCAAGCATTGTACATGGATGACCACAACAAAAGCAACAATGATTGCAATTACCAAACATGAAACACACTCATACTATGTCATAATATTGACATTCAGTCCAGTAATCCTCCACTGTAACAGCTCCTTTACTTTGCAGTGAAAATTGATTTGTATATTCTTTGCCTCTGAGTCCTTGTGGGATTTTTTTTTTTTTAATTCAGACAGAAAGTCACAAAAATTATACTCATCCTCATCAGTTCACTCAGTCCCATGTAATTAATTTTTTTTTCATCTTGATCTTTTGTTAGCACTTTTATGAGTTCATCAGTTTTTCACTAGAGTTCTGAAAATGCTTATTCATTCAGTTCAGCAGTACAGTCAGTTACCAGAAACCTGTACTTGTCAGAGTCTTTTCCATGAATTTCTTGAAGATGTAACCCTTTTATAGGAACATATTTGCAAAATCATCAGAGTACACCCAGAACTGTCTGTAAATGACAAAAGACTTAAAAATGACCACGGTTAAAGATTTGATGAAAGTTCATAATAATGCAGTTGACAAGAAAATTAGTTATTTCTGAGATATACATTTTAAAGTAATAACTAGGATTATTACTTATAACATTATACCAGAACATATAAGATTTTTAGAAATTTCATGTAATGTCTGAAACATTTATATTAACATATTTCCATACATATTTCCATACAAATACAAATATAAGATTTTTAGAAATTTCATGTAATGTCTGAAACATTTATATTAACATATTTCCATACAAATAACCCAATGAAAGTTTAGTATTAGTTGTTTTGTTTGTTTTTTTATACTGCAGGTTCTTATTAGGCATCAATTTTATACACATCAGTGTATACACGTCAATCCCAATCGCCCAATTCAGCACACCACCATCCCCACCCCACCGCAGTTTTCCCCCCTTGGTGTCCATATGTCCATTCTCTACATCTGTGTCTCAACTTCTGCCCTGCAAACTGGCTCATCTGTACCATTTTTCTAGGTTCCACATACATGCATTAATATACGATATTTGTTTTTCTCTTTCTGACTTACTTCACTCTGTATGACAGTCTCTAGATCCATCCACGTCTCAACAAATGACTCAATTTCGTTCCTTTTTATGGCTGAGTAATATTCCATTGTACATATGTACCACAACTTCTTTATCCATTTGTCTGTTGATGGGCATTTAGGTTGCTTCCATGACCTGGCTATTGTAAATAGTGCTGCAATGAACATTCGGGTGCATGTGTCTTTTTGAATTACAGTTTTCTCTGGGTATATGCCCAGTAGTGGGATTGCTGGGTCATATGGTAATTCTATTTTTAGTTTCTTAAGGAACCTCCATATTGTTCTCCATAGTGGCTGTATCAATTTACATTCCCACCAACAGTGCAAGAGGTTTCCCTTTTCTCCACACCCTCTCCAGCATTTGTTGTTTGTAGATTTTCTGATGATGCCCATTCTAACAGGAGTGAGGTGATACCTCATTGTAGTTTTGATTTGCATTTCTCTAATAATTAGTGATGTTGAGCATCTTTTCATGTGCTTCGTGGCCGTCTGTATGTCTTCTTTGGAGAAATGTCTGTTTAGGTCTTCTGCCCATTTTTGGATTGGGGTGTTTGTTTCTTTAATATTGAGCTGAATGAGCTGTTTATATATTTTGGAGATTAATCCTTTGTCCGTTGATTCATTTGCAAATATTTTCTCCCATTCTGAGGGTTGTCTTTTCGTCTTGTTTATGGTTTCCTTTGCTGTGCAAAAGCTTTGAAGTTTCATTAGGTCCCCCTTGTTTATTTTTGTTTTTATTTCCATTACTCTAGGAGGTGGATCAAAAAAGATCTTGCTGTGATTTATATCAAAGAGTGTTCTTCCTATGTTTTCCTCTAAGAGTTTTATAGTGTCCAGTCTTATATTTAGGTCTCTAATCCATTTTGAGTTTATTTTTGTGTATGGTGTTAGGGAGTATTCTAATTTCATTCTTTTACATGTAGCTGTCCAGTTTTCCCAGCACCACTTATTGAAGAGACTGTCTTTTCTCCATTGTATATCTTTGCCTCCTTTGTCATAGATTAGTTGACCATAGGTGCGTGGGTTAATCTCTGGGCTTTCTATCTTGTTCCATTGATCTATGTTTCTGTTTTTGTGCCAGTACCATATTGTCTTGATTACTGTAGCTTTGTAGTATAGTCTGAAGTCAGGGAGTCTGATTCCTCCAGCTCCATTTTTTTCCCTCAAGACTGCTTTGGCTATTCGGGGTCTTTTGTGTCTCCATACAAATTTTAAGATGATTTGTTCTAGCTCCGTAAAAAATGCCATTGGTAATTTGATAGGGATTGCATTGAATCTGTAGATTGCTTTGGGTAGTATACTCATTTTCACAATGTTGATTCTTCCAATCCAAGAACATGGTATATCTCTCCATCTGTTGGTATCATCTTTAATTTCTTTCATCAGTGTCTTATAGTTTTCTGCATACAGGTCTTTTGTCTCCCTAGGTAAGTTGATTCCTAGGTATTTTATTCTTTTTGTTGCAATGGTAAATGGGAGTGTTTCCATAATTTCTCTTTCAGATTTTTCATCATTAGTGTATAGGAATGCAAGAGATTTCTGTGCATTAATTTTGTATCCTGCAACGTTACCATATTCATTAATTAGCTCTAGCAGTTTTCTGGTGGCAGTTTTAGGATTCTCTATGTATAGTATCATGTCATCCGCAAACAGTGACAGTTTTACTTCTTCTTTTCCAATTTGTATTCCTTTTATTTCTTTTTCTTCTCTGATTGCCGTGGCTAGGACTTCCAGAACTATGTTGAATAATAGTGGTGAGAGTGGACATCCTTGTCTCGTTCCTGATCTTAGAGGAAATGCTTTCAGTTTTTCACCATTGAGAATGATGTTTGCTGTGGGTTTGTCATATATGGCCTTTATTATGTTGAGGTAGGTTCCCTCTATGCCCACTTTCTGGAGAGTTTTTATCAGAAATGGGTGTTGAATTTTGTCAAAAGCTTTTTCTGCATCTATTGAGATGATCATATGGTTTTTATTCTTCAATTTGTTAATATGGTGTATCACATTGATTGATTTGCGTATATTGAAGAATCCTTGCATCCCTGGGATAAATCCCACTTGATCGTGGTGTATGATCCTTTTAATGTGTTGTTGGATTCTGTTTGATAGTATTTTGTTGAGGATTTTTGCATCTATATTCATGAGCGATATTGGTCTGTAATTTTCTTTTTTTGTAGTGTCTTTGTCTGGTTTTGGTATCAGGGTGATGGTGGCCTCATAGAATGAGTTTGGGAGTGTTCCTTCCTCTGCAATTTTTTGGAAGAGTTTGAGAAGGATGGGAGTTAGCTCTTCTCTAAATGTTTGATAGAATTCACCTGTGAAGCCATCTGGTCCTGGACTTTTGTTTGTTGGAAGATTTTTAATCACAGTTTCAATTTCATTACTTGTGATTGGTCTGTTCATATTTTCTGTTTCTTCCTGGTTCAGTCTTGGAAGGTTATACCTTTCTAAGAATTTGTCCATTTCTTCCAGGTTGTCCATTTTATTGGCATAAAGTTGCTTGTAGTAGTCTCTTAGGATGCTTTGTATTTCTGCGGTGTCTGTTGTAACTTCTCCTTTTTCATTTCTGATTTTATTGATTTGAGTCCTCTCCCTCTTTTTCTTGATGAGTCTGGCTAATGGCTTATCAATTTTGTTTATCTTCTCAAAGAACCAACTTTTAGTTTTATTGATCTTTGCTATTGTTTTCTTTGTTTCTATTTCATTTATTTCTGCTCTGATCTTTATGATTTCTTTCCTTCTGCTAACTTTGGGTTTTGTTTGTTCTTCTTTCTCTAGTTTCTTTAGGTGTAAGGTTAGATTGTTTACTTGAGATTTTTCTTGTTTCTTTAGGTAGGCTTGTATAGCTATAAACTTCCCTCTTAGAACTGCTTTTGCTGCATCCCATAGGTTTTGGGTCGTCGTGTTTTCATTGTCATTCGTCTCTAGGTATTTTTTTATTTCCTCTTTGATTTCTTCAGTGATCTCTTGGTTATTTAGTAACGTATTGTTTAGCCTCCATGTGTTTGTCTTTTTTACGTTTTTTTCCCTGTAATTCATTTCTAATCTCATAGCGTTGTGGTCAGAAAAGATGCGTGATATGATTTCAATTTTCTTAAATTTACTGAGGCTTGATTTGTGACCCAAGATGTGATCTATCCTGGAGAATGTTCCGTGCGCACTTGAGAAGAACGTGTAATCTGCTGTTTTTGGATGGAATGTCCTATATATATCAATTAAATCTATCTGGTCTATTGTGTCATTTAAAGCTTCTGTTTCCTTATTTATTTTCATTTTGGATGATCTGTCCATTGGTGTAAGTGAGGTATTAAAGTCCCCCACTATTATTGTGTTACTGTCGATTTCCTCTTTTATAGCTGTTAGCAGTTGCCTTATGTATTGAGGTGCTCCTATGTTGGGTGCATATATATTTATAATTGTTATATCTTCTTCTTGGATTGATCCCTGGATCATTATGTAGTGTCCTTCCTTGTCTCTTGTAACATTCTTTATTTTAAAGTCTATTTTATCTGATATGAGTATAGCTACTCCAGCTTTCTTTTGATTTCCATTTGCATGGAATATCTTTTTCCATCCCCTCACTTTCAGTCTGTATGTGTCCCTAGGTCTAAAGTGGGTCTCTTGTAGACAGCATATATATGGGTCTTGTTTTTGTATCCATTCAGCCAGTCTATGTCTTTTGGTTGGGGCATTTAATCCATTCACGTTTAAGGTAATTATCGATATGTATCTTCCTATGACCATTTTCTTAATTGTTTTGGGTTTGTTTTTGTAGGTCCTTTTCTTCTCTTGTGTTTCCCACTTAGAGAAGTTCCTTTAGCATTTGTTGTAGAGCTGGTTTGGTGGTGCTGAATTCTCTTAGCTTTTGCTTGTCTGTAAAGCTTTTGATTTCTCCATCAAATCTAAATGAGATCCTTGCCGGGTAGAGTAATCTTGGTTGTAGGTTCTTCCCTTTCATCACTTTAAGTATATCATGCCACTCCCTTCTGGCTTGCAGAGTTTCTGCTGAGAAATCAGCTGTTAACCTTATGGGAGTTCCCTTGTATGTTATTTGTCGTTTTTCCCTTGCTGCTTTCAATAATTTTTCTTTGTCTTTAATTTTTGCCACTTTGATGACTACGTGTCTCGGCGTGTTTCTCCTTGGGTTTATTCTGTATGGGACTCTCTGCGCTTCCTGGACTTGGGTGGCTATTTCCTTTCCCATGTTAGGGAAGTTTTCGACTATAATCTCTTCAAATATTTTCTCTGGTCCTTTCTCTCTCTCTTCTCCTTCTGGGACCCCTATAATGCGAATGTTGTTGCGTTTAATGTTGTCCCAGATGTCTCTTAGGCTGTCTTCATTTCTTTTCATTCTTTTCTCTTTAGTCTGTTCCGCAGCAGTGAATTCCACCATTCTGTCTTCCAGGTCACTTATCCGTTCTTCTGCCTCAGTTATTCTGCTATTGATTCCTTCTAGTGTAGTTTTCATTTCAGTTATTGTATTGGTCATCTCTGTTTGTTTGTTCTTTAATTCTTCTAGGTCTTTGTTAATCATTTCTTGCATCTTCTCAATCTTTGCCTCCATTCTTATTCTGAGGTCCTGGATCATCTTCACTATCATTATTCTGAATTCTTTTTCTGGAAGGTTGCCTATCTCCACTTCATTTAGTTGTTTTTCTGGGGTTTTTTCTTGTTCCTTCATCTGGTACATAGCCCTATGCCTTTTCATCTTGTCTATCTTTCTGTAACTGTGGTTTTTGGTCCACAGGCTGCAGGATTGTAGTTTTTCTTGCTTCTGCTGTCTGCCCTCTGGTGGTTGAGGCTATCTAAGAGGCTTGATCCTCAAGTTATCTTTAACTGAGGCCATGACAGTGTCCCTAACAAAGAACTTGACACTGTCTCTAACTAAGGCCCTGAGTCTGTCTTTACCTAACGGCCTCACTCTTTCCCCAACTACTCCCTGACGCTGCCCCTAACCAAGGCCCTGACTGTGTGCCTAATTGCCTGAGCTGTCTTTCACTAATACCCTGACCCTGTCCATAACTAACGCCCTGAAGATGTCCCTAATGAACAGCCTGAAGTGTCTCTTACTAAGGTCCTCAAGTTTTCTCTGAGGCCCTGACACTCTCCCTAATTAAGGCCTTGACACTGTCTTTAAGTAATGGCCGGATGCAGTTCCTCCCTGAGATGCTGATGCTCTCACTAAGACCCTGAAGTCTCTACCTGAGAAGCTGACACCGTCTGTAACTGATTTCCTGACTTTTTCCTTAACTAACATCCTAATTTTAACACCCTGACACTGGTCCTAACTACGGCCCTGATGCTGAAACTATCTAAGGCCCTGACGATGTCCCTAATAGACTTAGATGTCCCTCACTGTGGTCCTGATCCTGTCCATTACTAAGGTCCTGAAGATGTGCCTAAGTACGTCTCTGACCCTGTCCTAAGGCCCTGACCCTCTTCCTAACTAAGGGCCTTGACGCTGTCTCTACACAAGGCCCTGACACTGCCCTTAAATAACGGCCTGACACTGGTCCCAAGTATGGACCTGATCCTGTCCATAACTAAGCCCCTGAAGATGTCCCTCATTAAGTCTCTGACACTGCCCTTAATAAGCCCCTGACACTGTCCCTAGCTAATGGCCTAAGCTATAACTTACAAAGCCCCTAACACTATCCCCAAGATGCTGACACCCTCCCTAACTTAGGCTTTGATGCTGCCCCTTAGTGCCTAAGTGGTGACAAAATAACACCCTGATTCTATTACTAAGGCCCTGAATATATCCCTAAGAAAGTCTCTGAAGTGTCCCTAACTAACGGCCTAAACTGTCTCTTACTAAGGCCCTCACGTTATCTCTGAGGGCCTGACAGCACTGTCCCGAAGGCCCTGTTGTGGCCCTAACTAATGTCCTGATGCTGAACCTGAGGCCCTGATGCTCTTCTTAACTAAGGCCTTGATGCCGATTCTACCTGAGGCCCTGAAACTGTCTGTAACTAATGACCTGACTCTTTGCCTAACTAACACCCTAATTTTGTCCCTCATTAATGCCCTGACACTGGTCGACACTACAGCCCTGATGCTGACCCAATCTAAGGCCTTGACGATGTCCCTAATAGCCTTAGATTTCCCTCACTGTTGGCCTGACCCTGTCCCTCACCAAGGCCCTGACCTCTTCCTGACTAAGGCTGTGATGACGTCTCTACCTGAGGCACTGACACTGTCTATAATAACGGCCGACTCTTTCCCTAACACCCTGATGCTGTCCCTAATAGCCTCATGTATCTCTCAATAACGCCCTGATCCTGTTCATAACTAAGGCCCTGAATATGTCCCTAAGTATGTCTCTGACGCTGTCCTTAACTAAGGCCCTGATGCTCTACCTAAGGCACTGACACTATCTATAATAATGGCCTGACTCTTTCCCTAACACCCTGATGCTATCCCTAATTGAGGCCCTGAAGATGTCCCTAATACCCTTAGGTATTCCTCTGTATCACCCTGATCCTGTCCATAACTAAGGCCCTGAATATGTCCCTAGGTAAGTCTCTGACGCTGTCCCTAACTAAGGCCCTGATGCTGTCTCTATCTCAGAACCTGACATTCTAATGTCCTGACTCTCCCTAACTAACATCCTGGCGTTGCCCCTAAGTGAGGCCCCGACACTCTTCTTAACTCAGCACTTGCCGCTGTCCCTACCTAAAACCCTGACACTGTCTGTAACTAATGACCTGACTCTTTCCCTAACTAACACCCTAGTTTTGGCCCTGACTAACGCCCTGACACTGGTTCTAATTATGGCCATGATGCTGGCTCGAAGGCCCTGAAGATATCCCTAAGTAACAGCCTGAACTGGGTCTAACTAAGGCTCTCACGTTATCTCTAACTGAAGCACTGACACTGTCCCTAACTTAGGCCCTGACGCTGTCCCTTATAGTCTAAGCTGTCACTAAATAATGCCCTGATCCTGTCCATAACTAAGGCCCTGAATATGTCCCTAAGTACATCTCTGACCATGTCCCTAACAGCCTGAACCCTCTTCAAGTTATCTCTGACGCTCTGACACTGGACCTTCCAAAGAACGACACTGGTCACCATCTACACGGCACATAAAACTAACTAAAAGCGCACAGTATTCCACATTAAACCCTTACTCTCCTGAGGCCCCTGAAGATGCGCCCCACCCACCCAGCAGTCAGCTGCACAGGAAGATTCTCCACACTTGCTCATTTTTTCCTCTTGTGGAGTCTCCTCACCAGTGGCTCCTGAGAAAACCCAGTTGCTGTCAGTGTGGACAATGCCTCATGGTCCAGAAGCCTCAGCCCTGACAGGAGACAAAGCTCCTGTCTGCTTGTCACGGAGCAAGGTCTGTGGACAGGGTGCACCTGTGCCCCCAGGGTCAGACAGGTGGGTTCAGCGCCCCCTGTGGGACGTCAGAGAAGTGCCGGGAGCGCCGCACTCACAAACCCAGAGGCCTCATCCAGAAGGCAGTTCTGCTGTATATACTAAGTTTGGAAATCCAAACTGAAATGGAGCCAAGTATCTCACTGTATCTTCTCAAAAGATGCTTAAGGAGCAATTAATTACAAACCATATATAATGAAATGAATGTAGACACAAACTTTACAACTTAAACCAAAATTCACTCAAAATTGCCCATAGACAAATTTAAATTACCAAACTATAAAAGTCCTAGAAAAAAAAGAGATAATCTACATGACTTTGGGTCTGGTGACCTTATTCAGAAAACCGGAAGACAAAACCACAAACTGCAAGAAACTATTTCCAAAACACATATCTGATAAAAGATTTGTACTCAAATTATGCCAACAGTGCCATTAAAATTTGGTAAAGATTGAAACACACACCTGGCCCAAGAAGATAAACAGGCGGTAAATAAGCATACAAGAATATCCTCAAGATGCTGGTGGAATGCACGTACAACCAACTTTGGAAGACAGTTTTGGCAGTTTTTTCCAAATCTAAAAAGTCTCACCTTAGGATCCAAGAAGTGTACCTCTTGTATTTAGACAACTGCTTTGAAAAACTGTGTTCAAACCAAAACTAGCATCAAGTAATGCACAGCAGCTCTATTCATAATGGCTAAAAACTTAAAGATATCAGGATGTCCTTCTGTAGATGAATTCATAAGCAAATTAGGGCACATACATGTCAAGGGGAGAAGAATACACCACCCCAAAATATGCCCATTTGACAAAAGGATTATTTTGGACTGATTAATTTAAGAAACAGCAGACCCAGGAGAATCTTTCAAAACCAAGTAGAAAATGCCCTTTTAGGAGGTAAATTTACATTTATTAAGGATATCTCCATTTGTAAGGGTATGTCCCTCTCTGGACGAGGAACTGAATGATGACTAAATATCAAGAAAAGCTTGTTGGGACTTCCCTGCTGGTCCAGTAATTAAGACTCCATGCTCCCAATGCAGGGGACCAGGGTTCAATCCCTGGTCAGGGAACTAGATCCCGCATGCTGCAATTAAGAGCCAGCATGCCGCAACTAAAGATTTCACAGGCCGCAACTGAGACCCGGCACAGCCAAATAAATCAATGTTTAAAAAAAAAAAGCTTGTCAATGAAACAGGCCTGGATGTAAATCTGTGTAACAACCATACCCTTGTTTACTGGGCTTTGACTAATAACATCCCTTAAATGGCTTCCTCCATTCCCTAACATCTTTCTTTTGTTCTCAGCAGAAGATAGCATTTAAGGTAATGGCTTGGGCCATTTCAGGGAGTGACTCAGTTTTCCTGGGTATCTTTCAAGTATACAGGAGGTACACATGGTATATATTAAACTTCTGATTGTTTTCTCCAGTTCGTCTCTTTTTCATTACAAGGGAGATCTCAATAAAGAACATAGAAATGTAGAGGGAAAACTATTTTTCCTCTCATATACATGCAATGCAATAGTATTCAGAGATATAAAGGAATGGACCATCAACCGTGCAAAAAAAAAAAAAAATAGATGCATCTAACACTTACATTGCTAAGTGAAAGAATCCAGTCTGAAGTGCTACACACTGTATGACCTCATTTATATGACATTCTAGAAAAGGCAAAACTGACAATGGTAAACAGTTTATGGAATATGTGGTTGAAATAGTCCATATGATACTTTAGTGGTGAATACCTGTCACTATGCATTTGTCTACACCCACAGATTTTTACAACCCAACAAGTAATTTACAATCTATTCAAACTTAGCTACTTAGGATATGGGAGTATCAAAGACTGGAATACAGAATGTAACAAAGAATCTAACTGATTCAGAAATGTATGAAAAAACTCACTGTTGGTAGTGGGACAAATGGGCTGACCTAAGTTAACTTTGGAAATGTACAGAATCTGTAGGCCAAAGACAAAATGTGCCATACATACACAGTGGACTCTGTGTTCTTTCCATGAGGGGTAGTAGCTAACAGTACCGAAACTACTATATCAGTAATCGAATGGAACAAGCACTGAATTTAATAAATGACAAATGGTGGAAGCCAGGTTTCTTACCACTGGAGTGGGATGTTACAGTCAAACAAAGGGAGAAGGTTACAATAACCATGTCATAACAGATCCGGTTGGAGACATCAGTATAAACTATCTTTAGCCTAATAGAGATACACATAGTTCCACATGGAAATCTTTATAATTATGTGTATATGCATAGGCTGGGATACATGCACATATTTCCATGCACTGTCAGCTGAGCATATTTAGCTCCCACGTGTAAGTTTTTAATACCATTCTCTAATAAAAGGAACAAGGGCTCTTTGAAGAAAGGGCTGATGCTAGGACTGAGACAGTAAATATATGAAGCAGGATAATCTTAAAATATCAGAAAGTAAAGAAGTACCAACAATTTTAAAAACCCAGAAAAGGAAAATTATGTAAAATGAAACCAGGAGCAAATGGGAAAAGCTCTCAACAGCCAGAGCAAGAATTAAGTAGGCAGTCTAATAATGTAGTGCTGGATTATAACCAAAAGTTTACAGTAATTATTCACGTGTCCAAACTGGTAAAAATAAATTACATAGTTTTTGATGAACGGTGTTAAATAGAAATCTCCTATGCAGAAAGCTTCTAAGCAATGTATATAGCCACTCAGCTGTCCATCAAGGATGTGAAGCTAACCCCTCTCTCCTCAAGTGTGGGTTCTGCATTATGACTTCCTCCTAAATAAAACACACAGGATGGACGTGGGGAAAAAATTAACCTCACTGTGGGAAAACTTGACACACACTACTTCAGCTAGGTGACCAAAGTTAAGAATATAAGTGAGAAGTTTCCTTAAGAGCCTGTCCTCTTGATATATAGTGAAGAGGAAGCACTTCACCTCTGTGGTCTGCCTTTTCAAAGCCAAGTCTAACCACGACAAAACCACCAAGCAAATCCCAGTGCCCGGCAGTCTATAAAATACCTGACCAGTCCTCCTCCACACTGTCAAGGTCATGGAAACAAGGAGAGTCTGAGCAACTGTCAAAGCCCAGAAGAGACTAAACAGACATGATGGCCCCATGTCCTTTGAGATCCTGGAACAAGGAAAGGTATAACAAAGGGCACATGAATAGGGACTTCACTTAATAATAAAGTATCAATATTTGTTCATTATTTGTCATGATTCTGTAGAAAATTAGACAGGAAAGATTAAACATCAAATAAGAGAAACCTACTGTAACAAACTGGAAATCTAGAGGAAAAGGGGGATTTCTTTGTAAAAACACATTACCAAAATGCACCCTAAATTAAGGAAAATACAAAAAGACCAATTAATCACTGAGGAACCTCTTCCCCATACTGGTTATCCTATCACTGTTCCAGGGTTTCCCTCTCCTGGGACAGGGAAGGAACAGGGACAGAGATGTTTGGCAGCTCCCCTAGTATCTGACCCCACCCAGTGTCTTCATCTCCCCCAGCCATGCCTACCCAGTGAGGACACCTGAGGAAGGATCAGGGATTATTGTTTCAGATGTATCAACCAGGACTTTTTCTTTTCCCAGCGACTGGACACACTTACTGAAGTAAAATAAATTAGTATTTATTGTAAGGGTAGAAATAAATTAATACTTGCAAGTGGCAAGTTGAAGAATGGGTTTGGACCTGGCAGGTCCAGTGGCTCACACTGTCTCAGTGTGACCTTGCTTCTCTCCAAAACTTTGTCCTGCTCAGTGCCTTTGGGGGACCCCATTCACAGGCACAGGCTCTCTCACTGCCCTTGGGCCAACAGCAATTCTAGGCTGACAACCACTCACCATCCATTTTCCGAGAAAGAGTTTCTCCTTTTCTTGGATTCCAAGAAAGTCATGGTTTTAAATGTCTTTGATCTGGCTTGGGTTGCATTCTCATCCTTGACCCATCACCAGAAGATGGAAAGTGGGACTGGCTAGATGTGGGCTGTAAACCCATCTTCGAGCTGGGTGGAACATGGGCTTATCCTTCTGCAACTGTTTGGACTGGAAGCAGGTGAGATGTAATTCCCAAAGGAAAACTGAGGCACCTGGGCCTGAGAACAGATGCTGGCTGGCAGAAAGCAACAGATTCTAAGTCAATGACAGCTCACTGCACAGCACAGAATCTGACACAAAAGGAAGAAAGGGGTTCACTCAGGTTCAGGGGCTGCAGCTACTCATCCAGTGCTCTTACTGTCCTCCTAAGACTGCAAGAAGTTCTTTCACTTACTGAAAAGTCAGGATCATTGGTGGTGGTAAACTCAAGTCTCTTTCCTTGGGCATCAGGTCCTCACATCCCAGAGGCGGGCCCAGAACAGCCCATGTGCCCTCAGAAGACACACAGACCTCATTCCTGCCCCTGAGAGGTGGGAGCCCTTGAGTTATGCCATCTCCCTGGCCATATTAATTGCCCATCCCTGAAAAACAATACTGCTCCTTTTCCAGTTTCTTCTCTCTCCTTTACTAAGAGGAAGAAACCAAATGCTAGGGTGGTAAGGAAACTCTTGTGCAATGAAGTAATGGGAGGCTCAAGAATTATTCCAAGCCATGGAACCCATAGTTGGCAGGCTTTCCAGAGGCCACATGGATGCATATGGCTCTCCAAGACAATGCAGTGTCACTGTGAACCTTCCATTGGGAGGTCCAGTTGCCCCCATATCTTTGATTCTTTTTTTTTTTTTTTTTTTTTTTTTTTAAATTAAGTAATTATTTATTTTTGGCTGTGTTGGGTCTTCGTTTCTGTGGGAGGGCTTTCTCCAGTTGCGGCGAGCGGGGGCCACTCTTCATCGCGGTGCGCGGGCCTCTCACCGTCGCGGCCTCTCTCGTTGCGGAGCACAGGCTCCAGACGCGCAGGCTCAGTAGTTGTGGCTCACGGGCCCAGCTGCTCCGCGGCACGTGGGATCTTCCCAGACCAGGGCTCGAACCCGCGTCCCCTGCATTGGCAGGCAGACTCTCAACCACTGCGCCACCAGGGAAGCCCTATCTTTGATTCTTAATGACTACGAATGTCAAAAGTTTCTAACGACTGACAGGACAAAGGATTGCAGGGCCATGGTCTGCTGTATGGTTGTTGTGTCAGGGACACACTCCAATGTTTAGAGGATTATTACTTCTCTTGGCAGCCTATGAGGCTGTGAGCAGGAGGCCTTTTTCTCAACCACATGCATGTTGGTAGTTGAAACTTCTCAAAGGAATGTCTACACTGACCAGGTAGCTCTTGAATTGCCCGGCATCCTGGTCAGCTCCGTAACTATACATGAGGGCCTGGCAATGCCCAGGCTGGACTGAGCTAGAGGACCACAGATGCCTGCCTGGCTAGTCAGAGGTCAAGGGCTGTCCTGCCTGAGACGTGATCATCTATTCATGCCCACTCAGATGGGACAAAGGATGCCTCCAGTGCCAGGAGGGCCCCACCAGCCCTTAAGAAGGCAGCATGTGGGGGCTGGCAGGTCACTGCACCCAGTCCTGTATAAATCCACACATGCCCACTGAGTGCCCTCCTGTCTGGGCTGTGCTGGAACCTGGGGCTGCCCAGGCAGACTAGGGCCAGCATCACCCTTCCCAGGTAGGAGGGCAGAAGGAAATCATGCATGACTTCTGACACCCTCCCTAATCCTTGACAGAGGTTGAGTTGGATGAGAAACAGTCCGAGACAAGAACAGACATTTCATTCTTCTCTCAGAGCCCAGGACTGGGGGAAGGGAGGCCAGAAAAACAGCTACTGACCTCAGCTCCCTGACTCCTATTTGACCCTGGGCAAGTCCTATCCATTCTGGAGGCTTCAGAGAGAAGGAGAGGGGAGGGCAATGAGGGTCAACTGTGCTTAAACCTAACTCTAACCTTTACCCTGAGAACCCTAACCTCTAACCTTAACCCCGTAACAACCCTAGCCCCAGACCTCTAGACCCTCGCCCCTGACCCCTAAACTCTAATCCCCGACCCTGACCCTTTAACCACAACCCTCTACCATGACTCTCCAGCAATGACCCATAACCCTAAACCGTGACCCCTGAACCCTCACATTGACTCAACCCCAGGCCTAAAGCCTGGCCTAGTGGGTACCGAGGGATGACTCTATGAACTCTCAAATAAACCAAGGAATTAAATCTTCCTGACCATGAATTTAGCAATGGTTTCTTAGATTTGACAGTAAAGCATAAGAAATGAAAGAAAAAAATAGACAAATTGGATTTCCTCAAAATTACAAACCTTTGTGCATCAAAAGAGGCTATCCAGAAAGTAAAAAGACAGCCCACAGAATGGAAGACAATATTGGCACGTTGTATATCTGATAAGACTCTTTACCTAGAGTATACCCAGGGCTTTTCCAACTCATCAACAAAAAGACAAACAATAAAATTTTTGAAACAGACAAATGGCTTGCGTGGACTGCTCTCCAGGCAAGACATACAAATGGTCAACAAGGACATGAAAAGATGTCAAACATCAGTAGTCATGATGAAAATGCAAATTAAAGCCACAGTGTGATGCCCCTTCACACACACTAGAACAAAAACAACAACAAAAATAAATTTTAAAATATATAAATAAAAATAACAAATGTTGGCAACAATGTAGAGAAATTGGAACCCTTAAAAGTTGCTTGTAGAGATGTACAATGGTGCAGTCTATGTGTACAAAACTTTAGCATTTACTCAAAAGTATAAAATATAATTACCATGTGGTTCAACAACTCCACTCCTAGATATATACCCAAAAAATGGAAAACAGGTGTTCAAACAAAAACTTGTACACCAATTATTCATAGCAGCACTGTTCACAATAGCTCAAGGTAGAAAAGATTTAAATGTCCATCAGCAGGTAAATGGATAAGCAAAATAAGGTAGATCCATAAGCTGCATTATTCTGTCATATAAAGGAATAAAGTAAAATTATACATTCGCTATGGTGGCTCCTCAAAAACATGGAAAATGTATGATCCCTTGATTCCACTCCAGGGTGTACACCCAAAATATTAGAAAGCAAGGACTGGAACAGGTATTTGTACCCCGTATTCATAGCAACATTATTCACAATAGTCAAAAGGTGGAAGCAACACAACACATTCTTCAACAGATGAATGGATAAGTACAGTGTATTATATACACAATGGGATATGATTCAACCTTTAAAACTAAGGTAATTCTCACACATGCTACAATGTGATGAACCTTGACATCATTATGCTAAGTGAAACAAGCCGGACACAAAAAGGACAAACGTTCTATGATTCCACTAGTACGAGGTATCCAGATAAGTCAAACTCAAAGACAAAGTAGAATAAGGTTGCCAGGGGTTGAGGTGAGTTAGTGTTTAATGGCTACGGTTTCGCATGGGGAAAATAAAGTTCTGGAGATGGATGGTGAGGATATTTTTACAACAATGTGAATGTAGTTAATACCATAGAACTGTATACTTAAAAATAGTTTAAATGGGGTTTCCCTCGTGGCACAGTGGTTAAGAATCCGCCTGCCAATGCAGGGGACATGGGTTCAAGCGCTGGTCCTGGAAGATCCCGCGTACCGCACAGCAACTAAGCCCACGAGCCACAGCTACTGAGCCTTCGTGCCACAACTACTGAAGCCCATGCGCCTAGAGCCCGTGCTCCACAACAAGAGAAGCCACCACAATGAGAAGCCTGCACATGGCAACGAAGAGTAGCCCCCTCTCGCCGCAACTAGAGAAAGCCTGCACACAGCAACAAAGACCCGACACAGCCAAAAAATAAAAAATAAAATAAATTTTTTCAAAAAGCTTTAAAAAAAATGGTTTAAATGGTAAATGTTATGTGTTTTTAATCACGATGGAAAAAATGAATGAAATAATGATCAATGTTACAATGTGGATAAACACTGAAAACATCCTAAGTGAAAGAAGCCATACAGAAAAACCACCCAGATCATGCTCATCTTGTACACTTTAAATCCAGCAAGGTTTTTAAAGTGACGAAAAGCCCCAGTGATGGTTCCAGGAAAAGAAAACTGTATCCGAATGGGAAAATACATTTCCACAAAGCTGGGGCAGCTGGTGAAAGTTGAAGCAAGTCTGTGGATAGGATTATAATGTGGAAACCATAATTATTCCTCATTTTGGGGTTATGTGCTGGTTCCCTGGGAGAGTGGCCCTCCCACTGTCACAGGGTAAAACAAACTGGAGTATTTTGTGAATGTGGAAAACTTTATACTGCTATTTAAAGTTTTTTATACACTTGAAATTTACTAGAAAATAAAGTACTTATCAAAACAACCATGTCGTACCACACCAGAAATGCAGACATCAAACTCTGTTACAGAGGCCAAGCCCTACCCAGATCCAACTCACCCGCAGTGGTGATGCCAATCACCCTCGTAGGAGTCCACATACTATGAGAGGCACCGTGGGAAGATTACATTGGGAGCCACTATGTCTTGGGTGCTGTGGATGACGTGGATGTAGCTGAAACAGTGGGATTTCTCAAGTCTAGTTTTCCACATCCAACCACCAAAAAGCTGTTAGAACTAAAAAATGAATCCAGTAAAGGTGCAGGATACAAAAAAAAAAAGAAAAAAATCAATGCACAAAAATCATTTGCGATTCTATACACTAATAATGAGCCATCAGAAAGAGAATTTTTTTTAAAAAACCCCACTTACAATTGCAAAACCCCAGAACTGCTCACCTCAGGAGGGGACTGGCATGGCCACTGCCTGATCAAAGAGAGCAGAGAAGGGCTCCCCAGCTGGGACACAGACTCTGCACGAGTGGCCTCTCCCTGAGCCATTACATCACCTCGTGTGACTTGAGGGAAGGAAGGACCGAGGCACACTTGGTTCCTAAGGAGGATGGGATAGGCTCAGTCACGTCCCCCAAATTCACATGCTGAATCCCTAACCCCCAGGACCCCAGGATGTGGCTGTATTTGGAGATGGGATTTTTAAACAGGTGATCAAGGTAAAAATGAGGTCACTAGGGTGGATCCTAATCCAATAGGATTGATGTCCTACAAGAAGAGATTAGGACACAGATAGGCACAGGGGGAGACCACGTGAGGACCTGGGGAGAAGATGGCTGTCTAAGCACCAAGGAGAGAGGCCTCAGGAGAAGCCAGCCTGCACACACCTTGATCTCAGACAGCATCCAGGACTGGGAGATAGGTCTGTTATTCAAGCTGCCCAGTCTGTGGTATTTGTTACGGCAGTCCTGAGCCGACTCACACGCAGGGTAACTCAGGGCTCAGACTGGACAGAGCCCACTCTCCATCCCCCTGTACGGGAGTTACAGGATCCTCAGGAACTGAGGAGGGGGTCCCTGAGGAGAGGCACAAGATAGAAGATGCTAGGCGTTAACACGACTGCATTCGTGTTAAACGTGCCTGAAGCCCATTCACACGAGATGGTCTTGTCCTGTATGTACATCGGCACCTTCAGTCTGAACTGAGATCTTTGGCTTCACCACCTCCACTGAGGGCATTAGCTTCACCTGCTGTGGACCGTCTCCTATAGGATTTCCAGAACCACAAAGCATCGAAGCTTCACAGGACCCAGAGTCTGTGCGCTAGCGTCCGGGCGACCCTCACAGCAGGGCCGCGCAGCTGCCCATCAGAACCTATTTCCCTTTTTCCTGTTCACAGCTAACCTGCACCTCCCAGCCTTCCCACCCCTTCCAGCTGGGGCACAGTGTCTCGTGTTACCAAGGGGGAGAGGTGGAGGTGGTGAGGGCCTTGACCAGCCTGCATCCTAGGACGGAGGGCATGATGCCCACCTGGTCACCCCACCCTGCTGGTTGGAGCCCTCACCTGGAAGCAGGGAGGAGAAACAAGGGGGCCAGAGCCTGACACCTGACACCCACCTGCCCTGGACTCTCACATGAAAGGGACAGAGACATCTTGAGCTTCAGCCCAGTTTTGGGAGACACTTTGTTCCAGCAACAAACTTCTGCCTTAAAAGCCAAGGTGCTTTACAAACCCCTCCCCAGCTGTCACAGAAAGTCAGGCTTAATCTCATCACACTTTTCTCAAACCCCAGCTCACGCTGAGACCACCTCTCAGGTGATGGTGCTTCAGAGCAGCCCCTTTAAAAGATCCCTGGTGTTCAGCTCTCCCAGCCCTGCCTTCAGTTTAAGGGAGAAGTTTCCTTGACAACCTTGACAAACCTGCTCAGTTTCCTTGACAACCAAGCTTCGCAATCTCCCAAACTCTTCTGCTTCAAACATTCCTATTCTAAGCTTGATGAGCCTAAAGTGACAGTGCTGTCATCATGTGCCAGAGAATGACTCCTCCAAGCCCGTAGTCACTGGTTACATGATGCTATTGATGATGACATCCCAGAAGAGCCAGCTTGGCAAGGTAACCACTTCTGAACTCGGCACTGGGTCCCTTTCCACGGACAGAGTGGAGTGACTGTTTCCACGGGCCCCGTGGTGGAAGAGCTCACCTCATGCAGCCAGGACTTCATCCCTTCCAGGTGATTCCAGGGTCCTCATTCTCCCCAGACCCCCACCCACGTGGCTGCTGTCTGTGCCAGTCTATACGGGACCTTGGTAATCTCCTAAAATGAGGGTTATTTTATACACAGGTAATGGGTTGAATGCTGGCCCCAAACGATGTGCCCCCCCTCAGAACACGTGAACAGGACCATATCTGGGAAAAGGGTCTTTGTATATGTAGTTAAGAATCTCGAGGTGAGGTCATCTTGGGTTAGGGTGGCCCTCAATCCGATTGAGAGAGTCCTTATGAGAGACAAAAGAGGAGAAACACAGACTTAGAGGAGAAGCCACGTGAAGATGAAGGCAGAGATGGGAGGGATGCAGCCTCAAGCCTGGGGACTCCTGAGCCCCCAGAAGCTGGAAAAGGCAGGAAGAACCCTATCCCGGAGCCTTTGGAGAGACTTCCATCCTGCAACACCTTGATCTCAGGTGTCTGGTCTCCAGGACTGGGGGAGGATGAATTCCTGTTGTTTTAAACCACCCAGCTTGTGATCATTTGTTACAGAAGACACAGAACGGTCACACAGACCCTGCTCTGTAGGATCCTGGAAGTGCGGGTCTCACTAAAGGCCGACAGAGGCTGGACTGCAGAGCCCTTAAAGTCAGCATTGGGACCCAGAAATCCTAAAGCAGAGGCTGGACACCAGAATGTTGAGGGGTCAGTCGGAAGCCCGTCCCCAAGGGTGCCGGCTGCACACGGCCTCCCCAGGTTTTTACACCTGTACATGCTGGGGTAAGTATTTCCATCCTGATTCAGGACTTCTGATGTCACCGTTCACGTTGCTCATTAAGAACCCACTAGTTACACCGATGAAAACCCTATCAGGACACTTGCTCCAGTGGTAAACAATTCTGAAGTTGGTCAGAGGTGGGGAATCGTCTCACACGCAGCCGGCAGCCCCCCCGCCAGGAGCGTCCTCATTGCAAAGCTGGGGGACCGTGCCAAGGCGTCTCTGCGTAAACGTGAGCTGAGCCCCAGGCCAGCTGCTGCTGAACTTTTCCCACCCTTCCCAGGTAAAACACCTGAATGTGTGCAAGGACTTGAAAGCCTAGAGGAAGGGGCTTGGAGCCACACCAGCGACAGCACGCAGGCCGAGTTGGTGCCTGCAGGCCAGGAGGATGGTCCTGGCCCCGGGCGCTCATCTGGAAGCTTTCCATTTCCCTGCCTGAGGTACCCCTCCTATCCCGGCCCCCACTGCTTTTTTCCTTCCTCACCTCTACCAGGGAGAAATTCCAACGGCAGGTACTGGTGACACATCCTCTTCTTTAGCAGGTGGCAGCCTGGCAACTCCTGCGGAAAGTCCAGCAGAGCCCCACTCACACCGGGCCACCCATAGAGCCGTGGGCCCTACTCCCTCCCACCAGCCCAGCCCCGAGACTGCTGATGGGGCAGAGAATATGGCATCAGGCACAGATGCAGGGGCTCTTGCTGCCTGGAGGGGCGTTTATATACACCTCAACCCAGGCACACCTGGGGAGGGCTGGCCGGCCGGGTCAGGCTGCCCAGGTCATCCAATCCTCGCCCCTCAGGGGCTCATAACTGCAGAAAATGGGCCTTGCTGCACCAGCCAGGTCCAAGGAACAGGTGTAGGGTCCTGAGGGTCAGGATAGACACGGGGCTGCAGCTCTGCTTGTTTTCTAATCATTTTATCTGGTCCATGAGTGGGAGACAACTTCAAGAAGACCCTCTCCTAATGAGAGGAACCCAGGAGTCAGGGAGAGGAGGGGTGGTGGGTGGAGACAGAGGCCTGGTGCCCTGGCTGCAGTGGAAGCCCCTGGAAGACCAGGTGGAGGGAGGCCACACAGAGTGAAGCCCAGGGTCACAGACCTTTCGGAGCTGCTGTTTGTTAGTTCAAGTCCTGCTCTGAGGTGCTCTGGGTCAGCTCTGACCAACAGGTGGGCTGGGAGTGCTCTGCAATGAGAGCTATGTGCACGGCTCCTGTGTACCCAGCCCTGCTGGGGTACCTGCCCAGAGGAGCTCCGTATCCTGGGAGGGGCCTGACCACGAGAGCCCCGGGGGCTGCTGGGTGCCTGCCCAGGTGAGCTCCATATCCTGGGAGGGGCCTGCCCACGACAGCCCCGGGGGCTGCTGGGTACCTGCTCAGGTGAGCCCCATATCCTGGGAGGGGTCTGCCCACGAGAGCCCCATGGGCTGCTGGGTACCTGCTCAGGTGAGCTCCATATCCTGGGAGGGGCCTGCCCACGAGAGCCCCGGGTGCTGGGAGGGGGGCGTGTGTATGAGCGTCCTCTCTCTGCAGCTGGCACAGAGTTGCTTAGCAATTTCCCTGTGGGCGGTGCTGGGATAAAATTAGAACCAGGAGATGCTGCAGGCCCCATGAACCCCTGTCCATCCAGAGTGATGAGGTCAGTAGACGGGTGCTGGCCACTGGGCTGCGTGAGGGAGGCCCCACGGGTATCTCTTGTGTCTTCCGCCTGACACCATGGAGGTCTCCCCAGGACAGAGCAGACAGCCTGCCTGGGGCAGGTGGGAGCTCCTGGTGACCCTGCAGGGGACATGAGAGGGACGGACCAGGCAGGAGGGGGTGGGAGCCCAGGCAGAGCCATGGGGCTCGGGGCCGAGGGGGCTTTTCTGGGTCTGAGCTGAGAGTGGACGAGCCGGTGGTGCGTGTGATCCAGGAAAGCTGCCCTGGTGACGTGAGGCTGAACCTGCTTCAGAGTGACAAGCTTCCGGGTGATCCCAGAACAGGATAGTGAGACGGATCCTGTTAGAAGAAGGTGAGTGAATCCCCCAAGAGGAGGCTCTGTGAGCTGGCCCCGGGAAGGGGGCGAAGGGAACAGGCGTGGAAGCTGCGGGGAGTGGGCAGTCCCCCTTGGCGGGCGGCGGGTGCAGACCCCACTCCGTGGTCGCCCATCTGTGCTTCTGGCTGGATTACTTGGCCTCCCGGAGCCTCAGCTTCCCAGTCACTATCGGGTGATGGTAGCATGGATTGACTAGTAATTTCCTCAGAACAGGGTAGAAAGGGAAATGGAAAATGGACATTCCACAGAACACCGTCAGTATGGGAATCGCAGGTCCTGTTTCCCGCAGGTCTGTTTTCAGGATCAGGAGAGCAAATCCGAGCAGACTTGCAGCAGAGCCTGGGGATGGGCTCCGTTTGGTGGGTCCCCCGGTTTCCTGAATCTCGGAAGGAGCAGCTCCAGTGGGCAGTGGCAGTTTCATCCCACACCTGGAAACATCCAAACATCAAGGCCCAGCTGCCCCCGAGCCCTGTGTCTGGGCCCCCGGGAGGCAGACGGGACAGGCCGGCCTCCTCCTCGGCTCTCTTCCTGCCCAGAACAGGTGAGGTCCAGGCCGTCATTAGGGAGAAGCAGGGATGGGGGTGTCCCACGTGGGAAGAGGACACGGAGCAGCTCGTGTACGTGGACGTCCACACCAGGAATGTGGGTCGGTGGGACGCGGGCACCGGGAGGGGCAGACGGTGGGCTGAGGAAGCAGGGCGGGGCCGGGGGTCCCGAGGAGGGGGTGCAACAAGCTTTGCCTGTGCCGGGCCTCAGACTCCACGGGGCTTCCCTCCCCTGGTCACTGGGGAGGAGGAGCCGAGCAGCGTTGGTGGGGTGACCACTCGCGTCCCCAGGCCCTGCCAGCATCAGACCTTCAGGCTCGGGGTCAGGGAGCCTGATGAGTGCAGGTCCAGCCGTGCCCGCCAGGGAGTCCTGGAGGGGTCGGGCGGGAAGCACTGGTGTGGTCATCCCCTGTGCGGAAGCTTCCAAGCCAGTGTCCAGTGGGAGCTCTCACCTTGCACGTGGGTTTCACGTCCACAGCTCAGATCACCTTCTAGCCACTTGGTTTGTTTTCCAGACACAAAGTCCTAATATCTCCCATGTCCCCTGCCCGTGAAAAGGCGCGTCTGATCTGGCACCAGATGCTGCCTCTGGTCCCTCCTGACTGGACGCCCAGCAGCCAGTGTCACCGCGTCATGACTGTCAGAGGGTGTCAGGCGTGGGGGGACGAGAGCACACGGTCCAGGCCCACGAGGGGCCGTGCCGTCCACAGAGCCGGTGCTGTGGCTCTAGGTGTTCCCTCCCCCCACCCCCGGGCAGAGACCACCATCCCCTTACAGACTGTTACCAAGTGAAGTCACATGGACCCTGCTCGGACCCTGGCCTGGCGAGGCGCTCTGCCTCAGCGGGGAAGGTTTCCTTTTCCATGTGGGTTCAAGTAGGCAAATAACAAAACCAAAGCTGAGACCAACACAGCACAGGCTCTGTTCAGTGGCCAAAGAATGGAGAAGCGGGAACTAAGTTCACAGATCAACTTCTCATTTGGTTCACTAACAAAGTAACAAAGGTAAAAACCGGCCAAACCAGAATTCTATACCCAGGTGAAAATACCTTTTAAAAATAAAGGTTAACTAAAGAAGTTTTCAGACACACAGAAACTCCCCAGATCTGTACTATGTGTATCCCAGATACTAGAGCTAACAGACAGGAATTAAACCACATTTAACATGTTGAATAAATAGAAGAAAACATGGAGAAAGTAGCTGAAAAGATGGATGATATCGACAGAATCCGTACAAAGAATCAGACAGAGACTCTAGTAGCACATAAACTGTCTGCAGCCGCCTCCCCAGTGCGGGAGAGGAAAGGACCGAGGACAAGTCACAGGGCAAAGCACAGAATCATGACAGGGAACCTAGGAAAGACAGAGCAGGGGGTGTGATGGCGACACTCGGCCTCTCCAGGGCCAGGAAAACCCCGGGTGGCGTCCAAGCCCCAAAGACAGCCGGGCAGACAGGAAGCGGGAGCTGGGGGAGGGGGGACAGTATGTGCAAAGGGCCAGAGGCCAGCGAGCGCACCGGGCAGGGGAGGGGGAAGAAGCGCAGAGCCAGGCAGGAGGGGGCAGCAGGGGGCCAGCTGAGCCCCTCCTCACGGAGAGGAGAGGAAAGGTCATTTCCACCTGGCTGTCAGGACCCAGAAGGAAGCACAGCCTTAGCGATTGGTGCTGAGTCTTGTTAGAAACTCAGGTGAAGACGTGGTCTTAGGACAGACCGTGTTTTAGGATGTGGCCAACTTCCTGGTCCACGGCTAATTCCTTTTCATCCTGGCCAAGAGCAGACAGGTCTTATTAGCATTTGCAGGCTCAAAAGAGCTCATCTTGCAATGAAATATTTGGGGTCTAGCTTGGGATAACAAAGAGAAATAAAGCAATTCCCAGAGAATTTAATAGCAGGTGGGCTTTTGTTTTTTTGTTTTAATTCCACTTTTTTTAGGAGGGGCGAGATTTTTCCCCTTCAAGTTTTGGGACGATATAGACAGAGGAGGAAGCTTGGAGCTGGAACCGGTTCCATCCATGAGTCTCCTGCCACGTTCTGTGCCGTGGGTTCTGCCTCTAGTGCAGTACACGGACGCAGGGCCGAGGGTCCGGACAGTGAGGGACCACCTGAAACACTCCAGCTTCCTTTGTGGAAGAGGTCCGTGCATTCCACCCTCAGCGGTCGGCATCTGTGTGTACAGGTGATGTCCACAGGTGAGGCCAGCTCCTGGTGACTTAGCCACAAACTTGTGGTAGTCAGAGTGACCCTCAGAGACACGGGATGAACCTGCCCCAAAGTGAACAGGTTTTAACCTCGCCAGCAACTCCTGGTGTCTAGGGATACCTCACACGCTGGATTAGACTATTCTTGCCTCGGATTTTAAATGTACCATGTCTTTCTGTCAGGAAAAACAGAGTCTATTTGTATTGCATCTCTCTTTGCAATCTTGCTTAAAGGGGAGAATATTCCCCCTTCCACGGAGAGCTCCCTCCATGGCTGATATTGACTGCTGAACAGCAGGCTTCAAAAATCCAGCAAAGGAGAAAATCTCTGAAGAACAGCCTGTGCCTTTCAGAACAGGCAGACAACAACACCTGTTAGAGGAAAATGCCAGTTTTAGAAAGAAAACTGTTGTTACTTGAGAAATCATCACGGTTTCTGATACCCGCAAGATTGTGGGGAGGTTGGCGTTTACAGCATCTTTTGCCAACTTATCAATTCCTGATTAATGAGTTTTCCTCTTAAATTAAACATCTGCAAACAGCTTTTTATGTGGCTCAGAAACTGGCAAATAAGAGAGCTGGTGTCTGTTTGGAAATGGCCCTGTTTGTAGGCTGAAATCAGCAATGTCCTATGGTTCAAATTAATACAGAGAAAGTGAGCTTTTCCAGAGGTTGGTGGAGGCGTCGTGTACGTACAGAGTGGTGTCTGCATCCCAGGCGAGATGCTCTGCGCAACATCAGAGCCGAGGGCCGTGCTAACTGTACACGGGTCGCCCCAGACGCCCCACTCGTCCCTCTAATCACCCGCCCCCGCCCCAAGCGCACAGACCCCCGAGCCTGCAAGCCCCTGCCCCTGTGGTTGGACTTTACAGAACGGCGGCTTATATAAAGAGCGCCTGTTCTTTCGTGCCTGGCTTCCTTCATTTCACGTTCGTGAGAGGCGTGGTTTTGTGGCGTGTCAGTCCGGTAACTTTCATCACTGGGGAGCAATCAGTTGTCTGAATATAACTCAGTTATCCATTCTGCTGTTGCGGGGCATTTGGGCATTTGGGGCTGTTACATATACCTCTGCTGTGGCTGCTCTGGACAGGTACCTGGGGGGAGCGTGGGCGTGCCCTCTGTCCACCACGTCGCACAAGTGGGATTGCCGGCTTGTATGCTGTGCATGGGTGGGTAAGGTTTTAGCATGTCACGCGTCAGGCTGTTTTCCAAGGTGCCGACACCAATTCCTGTGACCACCAGCAGTGGTCGGGGGCCTGCTGCTGCAGCCTCACCAACACCTGCCCTACTACCCGGCATCACTCTCCCTGAGGCCAGCGCTTCGCCCTGTCTCCGTCGGCCGATTCTGACGTGTTTGGGACCATCTCGCGCCTGTGCACGGATACACTGTGTGCGATTTCTGGCTGACTTGCACAGACCCTTTGTTCTGAGGCTGACAAGCTGCAAAGGTCTTCTCCCGTCCTGTGCCTGCCTCTCGTTTCCTGTGTCTTTACTTTGGATGATTGTCTCATCTTAGTTCTAATACAGTTCCTCTTTAGGACTCCCCTGGCGGTCCAGTGGGTAGGACTCCGCGTGTCCACTGCAGGGGGCACCAGGGTGGTCGGGGGAACTAAGATCCCACAAGCCAAGCAGCGTGGCCAAACAAAATTTAAAAACATACTTCCTCTTTACAGTCTTTTCCTCTGCAGTTCGTGTTTTTGAGTTTGGCGGTTTGTCCTTCAAGAAATACGTGGTGCCTCATGGTCGTCAGACGTGGCAGCGCGAGGCCGGCATCCAGCCGCCCCACACACCTGGGGAGAGCCGGCCCGAGGAGACGGGCGCTTAGGAGGCTGAGGCAGCGGAGGGGTCAGTATTTCTGTGCTTCGAGGGCGGCCCCTGAATCTGCCTTGAGAACAACATGACATCATCTGGCTTCGTGGAAGTTTACATTTTTCCCTAATATCCCCCAAGTCTGGATAAACAGGATTTCTATTTCTTCCCTTAGAAAACAGTTGATTTATTTACCTACAGCAATTAATTTCATTTAAGGGGGCTGATAGAAATACTTATGATGTATCAGGATGAAAAATTAATGGATGAAAAAATCAGAGTAGGGCTTCCCTGGTGGCTCAGTGGTTAAGAATCCGCCTGCCAATGCAGGAGACACGGGTTCGAGCCCTGGTCCGGGAAGATCCCACATGCCGTGGAGCAACTAAGCCCGTGCACCACAACTACTGAGCCTGCGCTCTAGAGCCCGCAAGCCACAGCTACTGAGCCTGCACACCTAGAGGCCGCGCTCTGCAACAAGAGAAGCCACCGCAATGAGAAGCCCGCGCAACACAACGAAGAGTAGCCCCCGCTCACTGCAATTAGAGAAAGCCCGCACACAGCAACAAAGACCCAACACAGCCAGAAATAAAATAAATAAAATAAATAAATTTGTTAAAAAAAAAATCAGGGCAAAAGGAAAATAAAGGCAGATCGGTTTGGAGAAGATGGCAGTCTGATTTGATTTGTGAATGAAACTCAGACTATTTAGAATGACAGTAATAGTCAGATTACTCCCAATAACATTTTCGAAGCACATGCCTCAGGGTGTCGATAGAGTTTCTAAAAAAATAGAGGAGGGTCCTGTTATCAAATACATTTGAAAAATGAAGAGTCAGACAGAAAAACAGGGGCCACCTGCCCCAGAACCCTTTTTCAGAGGATTCTCATACCCTTCATGCAATCTTCCCGACTAATGAGCATATTAAAGCAATTAAAACAACAAGATCCAGCATCACCACAGGCAGAGCCCTGTTCATGTGCCGCTCATATGTTCACTCAGACCCCTTTGTGCCCATTGCACAGATGGGAAACTGAGGCCAGAAACCCCTCCCCAGCCCCGGGTTCCAGGAACTCGTCCTTGGTCAGAATCGGCCAGGAGAGTGTCAGCCACACCTTCTGACAAGAGCCCCGAGTGAGGGGTCTGTGCTCCTTCGTGGGGGGCAGCCCCCCTCAGAGTCAGCCCAGTGAGGCTGGGGCCAGGCCCTTTATCTCAAGAGGGGTTCCCAGGGTCCACTTCCCATCACGGCTGAGCTTGTGCACGTCAGACCCGCCGGCCCCCTGCATCCTCTGGGCAGACAAGCAGCTAGCCAGCAGAACACAGCAGCAGGCTGAGCAGACCGAGGAGTCGGTACACAGAGAGGAACGTGTACGTGCGTCTCCCTTATCAGGGCCTTTTGCCTGAGGGAAGTTGGCCCCATTCAGGTGGGTGAAACCTCGGGAGGAAAACCCACGTCCACTGGTGTGAAGACCCAGAGATGGCTGGGTGACCACAGCAGCTGGAGACCAAGGGGGAATCCCAGAAAGGGGAGCTCTCACCCCAAATCTCCCACTGACCCCAACACATGTGCGGGACTCCAAGTGGCCATGAGAAAACCTGTCAGAGATGGCAGGGAGACAGAACTTGGGGTTTACCTGATTGACCTGATTAAACAAAAATCCAGACACTCATGGGGGGAGGCAGGATCTCCACAACGCATTGTCCGAGATGTGCAGGATGCAATCCAAAATTACTGGACATACAAAGAGAGGGAAAACTGTGGCCTATCATCTGAACAGACCTCCAGCCCCAGGTGACCCAGGTGACCCAGGTGATGAAGACAGCAGACACGGACTTTAAGGAGCCATTCAACGTGTGCTCAGGTAAAACGTGAAAGAATATGCTCACATTGCATGAAAAAAAGGAAATGTCAGCAGTAATAAAAAAAAAAAAAGACTGTAGAACGTAATCAAATAGAAACTCTAGAGCCAAGAAATACAGTATTCAAAATAAAAAATTTACTGTGCAAAACAGCAGATTGGAGATGATAGAAGACAGAGCCGGTGATCTACAGAATAAATCAGCAGAATTTATCCACCCTGAAGAAGAGAGAAAAGGAAAAGAAGTGAGCAGAAGCCCACTGACCTGCGGGCCAAGAACAAAGATCCCGCCTGTGTAATCCGAGTCCCGGTGGGGGGAGGAGAGAGGGGCTTGCAGAGGAAGCACTTAGAATAAACAGCAGCTGCATTTCCCGTTTTGGCAAGTTGCATGCATTTGCTGAGGCGCACAAAGTGTGGACAGAGCATCAGGGGACCTGGCTGCCCAGGGGTCCCAGAGGAGGGGCCCAGAGGGGCCGGACCCTGATTCCCCTGGGCTCAGAGCAGCACTACCCGCCAGAGTCAGCCGGGCTCTGCCGGAGGTTAGCAAATGCTCCAAGTGGGCCCCCCAGGACGAAATGCATCTGGACGTGCCTCCTGCACCATTTCCATCTCAAGGCACCCTGCTGTCCGGGGCCTACGAAGAGCATCCAGCCCAAGCTTCGAGGTGAGCCACTGTGCCCGGGGCCCGGCCGTCCACCCTCAGGGCTTCCCTGCCGGCCTTTCCTCTGCGAGGGGCACACGCCTCCCCCCAGGAGCCAGGAGCCAGGAGACGAGCCCAAATCTGGACCCGGCCCCGGCCCAGGAACTCTTGTCCCACCTCCCTCCCAGTCACTGCAGTGTCCACCTGGGGGGTCCCCCTCCCGCCCTTCCCTGCCTCCTGCCCTGCAAAGGCCACCCCAGGAGGCACCTTATTTCCCTGGTGAAGGGCTCCTGGGGCCAATGTACACGACCACACTCAATATAAAATTCCCACAATGAGCTAAGAAATAAGAAAAATGTTACTTGAGGCTGAGTAATAGCCCACTGTATGTATGTGCCGCATCTTCTTTATCCACGCCTCTGCGGACGGATATCTAGGTTGCTTCCACGTCCTGGCTATGTACATAGTGCTGCTGTGAACATTGGGCTGCATGTTTCTTTTCGAATTATGTTTTTCTCCAGATGTACGCCCAAGAGTGGGATTGCTGGATCATATGGCAGCTCTATTTTTAGTTTTTTAAGGAACCTCCATACTGTTCTCCACAGTTTACATTCCCACCAACAGTGTAGGAAGGTTCCCATTTTCTCTACACCCTCTCCAGCATTTGATATCTGTAGACTTTTTGATGATGGCCGTTCTGACTGATGTGAGATGATCCCTCATTGTAGTTTTGATCTGCACTTCTCTAATAATTAGTGATGCTGAACATCTTTTCATGTGCCTGTGGACCATGTGTACGTCTTCTTTGGAGAAATTTCTATTTAGGTCCTCCGCCCATTTTTTGATTGGGTTGTTTGGTTTTTTGGTATTGAGCCACATGAGCTGTTTGTATATTTTGGAGACTAATCCCTTGTGAGTCACATCATTTGCAAATATTTTCTACCATTCTGTGGATGGTGTTTTCATTTAGTTTATGGTTTCCTTTGCTGTGCAAAAGCTTTTAAGTTTAATTGGTCCCATTTGTTTATTTTTGTTTCATTTTCATTACTCTAGGAGGTGGATCCAAAAAGAATGAAATGATGCCATTTGCAGAAACATGGATGGACCTAGAGATGATCATACTAAGTGAAGTAAGTCAGACAAACATCATATAATATCACTTATATGTAGAATCTAAAAAAATGATACGAATGAACTTATTTACAAAAGAGAAACAGACTCACAGACACAGAGAACAGACCTGTGGTTACCAAAGGGGGAAGTGGGGAAGTGATAAATTAGGAGTTTGGGATTAACAGATACACAAAACTATATATAAACTAGATAACCAACAAGGACCTACTATATAGCACAGGGAACTCTACTCAATACTCTGTAATAACCTACATGGGAAAAGAGTCTGAAAAAGAATGGATATATGTATACGTATACCTGAATCACTTTGCTGTACACCTGAAACTAACACAGCATTGTAAATCAACTGTACTCCAGTATAAAAGAAAAATTTTAAAAGAACGCTATTTACAATATGGCTGCCTTACTATGAGCATAATCATGTATTGTTTGGAGGCCTTCCTCTCATACATCTTAAGATAAAGGGGGTTTGATGCCAGCTGTTTTTTTTTAACCTCAGCCTACGAGGCTTCTCAGGAGCAGCCCATCCAGAAGAGAAGGCGGTGATTTTGGTAACACTATCTTGCCAGGAGCCAGCGAGCAGGGAAGACTCCCCAGGCTGCCCTCCGGTTTCTGGCCGGGGAGCCGAGGGACGCGTGCCTGCCAGGGCCTGCGGCGGGAGCCCATTGTGTCTCCAGGGGCCGCCAGACTGAAGGCAGCTCGTCTTTCCGGCCTCTGACCGGATGCCAAGCACTGTGTCACCAAGCCCGTATAAAAGTCACGGGCAGACACAGTCCAGGCGTGCTGGGGACACGGGAGGACACCTGCCTAAAGGAGCTGCGCCGACCGGCCCGGACAGACCTCAGAGTAAGCCTGGGTGATGCGACCCCGGCAGCGGGCCGTCCGTGGGATGTGGGAGTCAGGGCCGCACACTTGCGTTTTCTGGGGATTTAACTTTGTTAGCAGCTTCTCCCATTCAGCCTTCTGGTGACAAAGCCCGGGATGGAGACCGAGCTGCCGGCCCCCTCCCCCTTCCTCCCACCCCGGGGCCGACTGCTGGACTGTTTCCACTGTCCGCTGCTGGCTTTCTGGTGCCCCTTGTCCGTCTCTCTGTCTGTCTGTCTGTCCGTTGTTTCTGCTCTGTGAGGGTTTGAAGGGCTGCACTGCAGGGCTGGTCTTCCCAAGAGTAAAAGCTCTGATACCCCGTGTCTCTGGGAAGCCCCGCAAGGAGAACAGCCAACCTCACCTTAAAATGTCAACTTTTCCCTCGGTCAGAACGAGTCCAGCGCCAACCCCTGGTCCCTCCCGGAGGCAAAACCCTTGAGTGGATGCACCCCAGCCCCACATACAGTCGCCCACGTTTTCACTCTTTTAGTTCACCGGCAGCACCGCCAGCGAGGATTCGGCCCCGGGGGATAAACTGCCGCGTTTCTAAGTCCTCTGGTCTACGGGGCCCCCAGAAAAGCGGTCGCCCTCCCGCCTCCTCAGAACCGGCCCCAGTGGCCTCCGCAGCCCTGGCCTCGCTCCTGCGTCCCTGAGCTGGAGGCCACGGCGGCAGCAACACCCATATGACATCACACAGAGCTCCCTGAAGATGTTCCAGTCCCTCTTCTTGGCTGCCTGAGCCAGGTTCCAGAACCTTCCCGTCCTGAGCCCGCCCACCAGGGAGGTGCATCACGGGGGGCGGGGGGAGCTGTCCCGGGATCTGAGGGGATCCAGCGCCGTGTCGGCTCCCTGAGCCCCACCGCACGGCCCAGGTTCCCAGGGGAGCGCGGAGCTCGGGCAGCTGCGCACCGGGGTCACCCGCGGTCAGAGCCCGAGGGCCTCACACACGGGGCGGGGCGCCGCTCCCCCTCCAGCCTCGCCCTGGAGCCCAGCCGGCCTCCGCGGAGACCCGCACCAGGCAGGCAGCTGGCGGGCCAGCCTGGCCCAGGGCAGGAACGGGAGCTACAGTCAGACCAGCCTCGCTTCGCTGTAGGCTCTGGGCTCGAGGGGCTGCTGGGGTCCTGATTTCTGCGTCGGGTGAGTGCAGAAGAACTGGTTGAAAGTGAGCGCTTCCGTCAGCCTTACTTTACTGTATTCTGTCCAATAGTCGACCTGAAGGTTTTAGCGCTACCCGACACACTCGCCCCCGCGGCCAGGTGTATCCCAGGCGGAGGGAGAGCCGCCCCTGGGCGGTCAGGCGAGGCCGCTGGGGGCACCGCCAGGGGCAGCACTGGGGAGCCGGCGCTCAGGGTCAGTGCCATCAGCTCTGCAGGCCCAGAGACCACGCCTACCGGGCAACCAGGGGTCACAGGCTCCTCGGGCCACACAGGACACCACGGACCCCTGGTGGAGCTGCCACAGTTCCAGAGGTGAGGCCGGCTCCACTGAGACCAGAGTGCTCCCGAGGGCTGAGCAGGGCGCAGGAAACTCAAACCCACAAGCCGGTCCCCAGGGACCCTTCCCCCCCCAAGGAAGCCTGCCCCCTCCAGGGACCCCTGCCCACCCCAGGGACCCTTGCCCCCCCCAGGGACCCCTGCCCACCCCAGGGACCCCTGCCCCCCCCAGGGACCCTTGCCCTCCCCCAAGGACCCCTGCCCACCCCAGGGACACTTGCCCCCCCAGGGACCCTTGCCCTCCCCCAGGGACCCCTGCCCACCCCAGGGACCCCTGCCCACTCCCCCAGGGACCCCTGCCCTCCCAGGGACCCCTGTCCTCTCCCAGTGAACCCTGCCCTCCCCCAGGGCCCCCTGCCTTCCTTATGGGCCTCCACCCCTTGGAGGCCTGGGGCCAGCACTGGGTCAGTCTCCAAAGCCCAGGGGACCTCCTCTTAGGCCCCCCACTTCCTCTCATCAGGGGACAACGTGACAAGTTAGTGTAACGTCTTAGCTGAGATCTCCCAGATTCTACAGCCTCCTCCTGACCCTGATTAGGTGTGGCGGACGCCAGTCTCCACCTGCTTCTAAGAAGCCGTGGGGAGCACGGTGGGGCCGGTCCCCCGAGGCTGAGGCGGGCGGCCCGGCTGAGCACCCGCTGCCCTGGCGCCCTCTCAGGTGGGGCTGGGCAGCATGTGCCCGCAGGGCCCCCCACAAGCCTGCCCTGTGCCGCCGGCGGGAGGCGGGGAACCCAGAGGCCCCGGGGAGGGGCTCCTCTACCAAAACCCGCTCCTCTGGACTCGGGCCAGCAGCCGGGCAGAGCAGGGAACCCCCTTTGCTGCCTTCACCTCGAAGGTCACAGGGTCAGGGTCAGGGTCAGGGATGTGTCTGCCCCACTCAGGAGGAGGGTCCCCGGGGCTCCCGCTGCTCTCTGGCCGCAGGAGGGGCTGAGCACCAGCTGCCACCCAGAGCCGGACGGAGCTGTGAACACCTTCACCAGCTGTCCCTGTGGCCACAACACTTCCTCCCTCCCTCCTTCCTTCCTTCCCTCCATCCTTCCTTCCCTCCTTCCTTCCTGCCTTCCTCCCTCCCTCCTTCCCTCCTTCCCTCCTTCCCTCCTTCCCTCCTTCCTTCCTTCCTTCCTTCCCTCCTTCCCTCCTTCCTTCCTTCCCTCCTTCCCTCCTTCCTTCCTGCCTTCCTTCCCTCCTTCCCTCCTTCCTTCCTTCCCTCCCTCCCCCCTTCCTGCCTTCCTTCCCTCCTTCCCTCCTTCCCTCCCTCCCTCCTTCCTGCCTTCCTTCCTGCCTTCCTTCCCTCCTTCCCTCCTTCCTTCCTTCCCTCCCTCCTTCCCTCCTTCTCTCCTTCCCTCCTTCCCTCCTTCCTTCCTTCCCTCCTTCCTTCCTGCCTTCCTTCCTGCCTTCCTCCCTCCCTCCTTCCCTCCTTCCTTCCTTCCCTCCTTCCCTCCTTCCTTCCTTCCCTCCTTCCTTCCTGCCTTCCTTCCTGCCTTCCTCCCTCCCTCCTTCCCTCCTTCCCTCCTTCCCTCTTTCCTTCCCTCCTTCCCTCCTTCCTTCCCTCCTTCCCTCCTTCCCTCCTTCCTTCCTTCCCTCCTTCCTTCCTCCCTCCCTCCCTCCTTCCCTCCTTCCTTCCTTCCTGCCTGCCTGCCTTCCTCCCTCCCTCCTTCCCTCCTTCCTTCCTGGCTTCCTCCCTCCCTCCTTCCCTCCTTCCTTCCTTCCTTCCTTCCTGCCTTCCTCCCTCCCTCCTTCCCTCCCTCCCTCCTGCCTTCCTTCCCTCCTTCCCTCCTTCCTTCCTTCCCTCCTTCCTTCCTGCCTTCCTCCCTCCCTCCTTCCCTCCTTCCTTCCTTCCTTTTCCTTCCTTCCTTCTCCTTCCTTCCTTCCTTCCATGTACCACAGCCCCAGATGCTATAGGTGCTTCTGGTGCTGTCCTGGGTGCCCTGTATGCTTCCGGAAGAGAGTCTCCAGCAAGAGAAGAAATGACCAGGCCGATAAGATGGCCCTGCGGTCAGGCAGGTGGGGGCTCTGCTTCCCCCAAAGGTGAATGTGCAGAAGCCCGTGAGAGCCCGGGTCCGAGCTCATGGGGCTGGAGCTCGTGGAGCGGGTCGCAGTGAGCAAGCACACGGCACCATCCAGCATCCAGAGGGGAAGCCACTGAGGCCAGGCTGTGATCTGGAGAGAGAGGCCCCAAGCAGGTGGAGCAGGCTGGCCGTGCGGACACACGGTGTTCACCGTCGGGGTCCTCACCGTCCGTGGATGGGATATTGGCCGTGGAGGGGATATTGGGGTTATTTTCTTTTTTGTGGTGTCTGTTCTTTTTAGTATCAGGGTGATGCTGGCCTCAGAGAATGAATTAAGGTGCTTTTGGATAAAATATAAACATATACATGTGTCTATTAAGTCTGTCTGGTTTAATGCATCGTTTAAGGCCAGTATTTTCTTACTGACTTTCTGTCTAGGTGATCCATCCTTTTGATATAAGTTGCTAGTTAAAGTCCTCTACTACTATTGTGTTACTATCTATTTCTCCCTTTATGTTTAACATTACTTTATGTATTTAGGTGCTCCTGTGATGGGTGCATACATACATATTTACAATTGTTATAACTTCTTATTAGATTGACCCCTTCATCATTACGTAATATACTTCTTTGTCTCTTGTTACAATTTTTGTTTTAAAGTCTATTTTGTCTGATATAAGTATTGCTACCCCAGATTTCTTTTCATTTCCATTTGCATGGAATACCTTTTTCCATCCCCTCACTTTTAGTCTGTGTGTGTCTTTAGATGAGAAGTGAGTCTTCAGTAGGCAGCATATATGGGTCTTATTTCTTCATCCACTCAGCCACTCTATGTCTTACGGAGCATTTAGTTCATTGACATTTAAAGTAATTATTGATAGATATGTGCTTATTGCCATTATATTAGTTGTTTTCTGATAGTTTTGTAGTTCTTTTTTTGTTTCTTTCTTCTTCTTTTGCTCCCTTCCCTGTGATTTGATGACTATTTAATGTTATGTTTGGATTCCTTTCTTTTGTGTGTGTGTGTATCTGTTACAGGTTTTTAGTTTGTGGCTATCATGGGGTTCATATATAACAACCTATATAAATACGTGATTATTTAATTTGATGACCTCTTAAGCTCAAATGCATTTTAACAACCCTACATTTTTATCCCACACACACATTTAGTTTAGTTGATGTTATATTTTACACCTTAGCCACTTATTGTGGATGTAGATGATTTTAATGATTTTGTCTTTAAACCTTCCTACCAGCTTTATACGTTGCCGATCTGCTACTTTTACTGTATGTTTGCCTTTACCAGTGAGATATTTTTTTCTTTCATAATTTTTATAAGTTCTAGTTGTGGTCTTTTCTGCTTAGAGAAATCCCTTTAACATTTCTGTAAGGCTGGTTTAGTGGTGCTAAAGGCTGGTTTAGTGGTGCTAAAGGTAAAAACCTTTTGTTTGTCTGTAAAACTCTTTTTCTCCCCTTCAAATCTGAAAGATAGCTTTGCCTTGGTTATAGGTTTTTTTCCCTTTCATCACTTAGTATATACACTGCCACTCCTTTCTGGCCTGCAAAGTTTCTGCTGAAAAGTCAGCTGATGGTCTTATGGGGGTTCCCTTGTAGGTAACTAGTCTCTTTTCTCTTGCTGCTTTTAAGATTCTCTCTTTATCTTTAGTTTTGCCGTTTTACTTGTAATATGTCTCGATGTGAACCTCTTTAGGTTGTTCTCGTTTAGGACTCTCTATGCTTCCTGGACCTGGATGTCTTTTTTCTTGCCCAGCTTAGGGAAGTTTTCAGCAATTATTTCTTCAAGTAAGTTATCTGCTCCTTGTTCCCACTTTTCTCATCCTGGGACCCCTATCATGCAAATGTTAGTACGCTTGATGTTGTCACAGAAGTCTCTTAAACTATCCTCATCTCTTCATTTCAGATGATTTCCACTACTCTGTCTTCCAGACCACAGATCCAGTCCTCTGTATGATCTAATCAACAGTTGATTCCTTCTAGTGTTGTTTTTTTTCCCCAGCAATTCTAGTCTTCAGCTCTGTTTGGTTCTTCTTTATATTGTCTAACTCTTTGTTGGAATTCTCACTGTGTTCATTCTTCTTCTGAGTTCCGTGAACATCTTTATGATCATTACCTTTTGTTTAGTTCTTTTCCTGAGGTCCTCTGTCTCCTCATTTTGCTTAATTCCCTGTGTTTGTTTCTATGTGTTAGGATATTTGGTTACGTTTCCCAGTCTTGGATGAGTGGCCTTCTGTAGGAGATGTTCCGTGGGGCCCAGCAGTGCACTTCCCTCTGGCACCAGAGCTCTGTGCTCTAGGGGTGACCTCCACGTGGGCTGCGTGAACCCTTCTGTTGTGGTGGCACCGACTTCTGTGGGCCCAGTGAAGGGCAGGGTAGCCTTCCTGAGCAGCTAGCTGTGTGGCCCAGGTGGGGCGTGGGACCACTGCCAGCCCACTGGTGGCCAGGGCCAGGTCCCCACATGGCCGACTGCAACCTGGGGCACTTGGAGATGGGTCCTACCGCAGCTGAGTATGGGGCTTGGGGGAATCCCCAGTGCTGATGCTGGGGCACTGGTGGGTGGGGCTGGACCCTGGACTTGCTGGTGGTCAGGGCTGGGTCCCTGTGCAACTGGCTGCTCAGCCGGGGAGGAGGGGGGCAGTCCCAGGACTGGTGCTGACCGGCTCATGTTGGGTAAGCCCCTGGCACTGATAGGCTAGAGAGAGGACACCAAAATGGTCCTTGCCAGCATCTGTGTCCATGTGGTAGAACAAGCCTCCAAACCTGGCTGCTGCAGCATCTGTGTCCCCAGGGGGTGTCAACATCTGTGTCCCCTGGGGGGGCAGGAGGCTCTCCAAGATCAGCAAGGGGTCTGACCCAGGCTCCTTCAAATTACTGCCTCTGCCCTGGGTCTTGGAGTGTGTGAGATTTTGCCTTTAAGAGCAGAGCCTATTACCCACAGCCCTCTGGCTCTCTTGAAAGTAAGCCCCACTGGCCTTCAAAGCCAGACATTCTGGGGGTTCATCTTCCTGGTGCAGGACCCCCAAGCTGGGGAGCTACATGTGGGGCTCAGACCCCTTGCTCCTTGGGGAGAACCTCTATGCTTGTGAAATCCCTCCCCTTTGTGGGTTGCAGACCCGAGGGTGGGGGTCTTGGCTATACTGTGTCTCCAGCCCTCCCGCCTGTCTGGTGGCGGCTCCTTCCGTATACCCTCAGCTGTGGGAGATGCTGCCAGCCTCTGGTCACTCTCGCTGACAGCTGCCCTGTGAGTGGTTGTTAGAGTCTGGATGTGCTCGCAGGAGGAGGTGAGCTCAGGGTCTCCTCCACCATCTTGGCTCCTTCCCCATCACTGCTGATTTCGGAGTTGTTAACAGCCTCCTTTCACGGAGTTCACTCATTCCTTTATTTGCTCTGCAAATACACGTGTGTATCCTGGTGCCACAGGGGGCCTGTGGTCCCCTGGAGACACACCGAGGCCCATGGGACCCAGAGGAGGGGCCCTGCCTGATGGTCAGGAGAGGCTGGGGTCCTCGGAGTGTGGACATGACGGCGGAGTAGGGCTCATGCCTGGAGGCTGGGGAGGGGCTACATTCCAGGACGAGGGACAGAGGGCCACGCAGAGTCACACAGAGTGAAGAGGGGTCTCCCCTCGCGCCCATGGCGTTCTGCAATTTCACTGTCACAGTAGACCCTGTCTCCAGCTGGGCTGCACTTGCTCCCAGATCCAGCCCGTCGCCACCTGCTTGGCGAGAACATGGTGAAGACAGCCCAGCCCCACGTGCCAGGGTGAGGACCAAAATAAACGATGGCCCTGAAAGATGGGTGCAGGGCAGGCTGTCCCATCCCACGGGCTCCTGGCATGGACGGCAGTGACCAGGAGAGGGGGCGGCCCGCCCCGCGGCTCGGACAGGACAGCCCTTCCAGCCGTTTCCCCTCCTGCCCCGCCCTCCTGCCCAGACCCTCCCTGCCAGCTCCACCCTCCGCCCTTGATGCCTGCAAGTGTCTTTTTTGTTTCTCCTTCAGAATCCACAGCAGGTGCAGGCTTGGCGCTTTGGGGTTAGTCACGCAGCCGCGTAAACCCCGACCCAACAAGCCAGCAGCCTCGGAGATTTAAAGTTGTTTTAAGGGATCTGCTGCCGGTCTCCAGGCTCTGGTTTCTTCTTTAGTTTTTGTAAGCATCCTGCGCCTGAGCATGGAGGCCTGGCCTCCCCGAGAAGCTTTTAGACTGCGAAGCAGGCGGCTCATCATTCTTCCTCTCTTCTCCCGGGTTCCTGCACCAACACCATCTCCTTCTCCCACACTGCGCCTGGGTCCAGCTCTGGCCACAGATGTGAGCAGCTGTCCCTATGGCCAGCCCTCTGTCCTGAGGGTCAACCAGTGTCCAGAGCACAGAAGTTGCTCCCCAGTACTCACGCCCACGCACACAGGCACGCGTGCACACGTGCACACACATGCAGCGTGTGTTGACAGGCTGGCGCTGGGCCCCTTCTTCGCTAGAAGCCATGGACCAGCCTCGTAGAGGTGGAGCAACAGGGGAGCCGGCGCTGTGGGGGCTGAGGGCTGGGACCCCCCCGTTTTCCCCCCCTCCCGCTGCCCCCCGCTGCCCCCCCGCTCCGCCTCCCCGCGGCCCCCCCGCTGCCCCCCCCGCTGCCCCCCCCCACCCCCGCTCCACCTCTGCCAGCAGGGAGCAGCCTGGTTGGCCCTTCAGCGCACGGCCTGAGGTTTTAACAGCAGCCAACTCTAGATGAAAAACAAAAGCTCATTCTGTCCCCAGAAACTTACCTTGATCTCGATTTCTAATTAAGCCGAGGTGCCTTTCCAATGATCTCGGCTGGTTTCAGGGGTCCACTGGGGTCCTGGAATCTCCCACCGGGCTTCTCTTGAAACAGTGTCCACCTGTGTGTTCTGAAACATGGGGTCTTGATAGAACACGTGGGGTGCAGCCAGGCCAGCAGATCAGGCTGTGACTGCCGTTGAACAGTTTGTCACTCATGGTCCCCAGAGGAGGGGGCACGCCCCACCCTTCAGGGCCTCCCGGAGAGTGGCAGGGTCGGCTGAGGGGCAGGGAGAGAGGGGGCTGTGATTTCCGTGGGAAGGCCCAGGTGAGGCAGGGCAAGCTGAGTGATTCCAGTGGCCCAGGGTGCAGGGCTGTCCCTGGCTTTCTGGTACCTGGTCCTGGGTGATGAGGGCAAGTGGATCATGGCCCGGAGTGTGGCAGCCATAGAGGGAGTCTCTGGATTGGTTGGGGTGTGTTTGGAAAGGCACCCAGGAGGCAGGAAGCCCAGGCACAGCACTGGGACGTCCAGAAGAAGGCGTGTCGGGGTCGTGTGTGCAGGGTAGACACTAGGGCCCTGAGCTTACAGAAGCTGGAAACCTGGTTATGCACTGAGGTGCTGGAAGGTACCACAGGCTGAAGCAACAGACATTGAAAGTCTCCATCCTGGAGGCTGGACTCCAAGAACCAGGCCTGGGCAGCGGGGTCCCCTGAGGCCTCGCTCCTTGCCATGTGGACAGCCGCCTCCTCCCCGGGTCTTCACGGGGTGCCCCTCTGTGCGTGTCTGTGCCCTGACCTCCTCTTCCTATAAGGACCCCATCTCTACTGGGTCAGGGCCACCCTAGTGACCTTTTCTAGCCTTAATTACCTCAATCACGTTGTGCAGTCCTGGGGGTGGGACGCCCACCTAGGACTTGGAGGACACGGTTCAGCGACAGCTCGGGGGGCTCAGGAAGGGACACCTGCCATGTGGAGTCATATGAACTGCCAGCCGTCCTCACCCAAGAGCACCCGCGTGAAACATCCAAGGACCCAAAATGGGATTTGCCATCAGCTGCTACTTCCTCTAATACAGGAAACCGTTCCAGAAGGTGGCAGGGCCACTGGTCTTAGACAGGCCATGAGGGGCTGACAGTCCAACGCCCCAAAAAGGTGTACAGGGTGCCCGGGGAATGTCTGGGGCCGAGCCAACTTCTTTATTGTTAACAGGCTGGTTTCATGTGCTCTCGCACCAACACAGCACAAAGTGACTGAGGTCCTGTAATTCTCCTTTACCCAGAAAATGAGTAAAAGCTACACCTTGAAGAATCCGGGAAGGGTATCCTATGATGCTGGGATGATAAAAATGTTTTGGGAGAAAAAAATCGAGCTTCACACTAAACAGCTGCAGAACGAGGACATGAGGATGCGCAGGAGTGCCCTGGACAGGTGAGCGCAGAGCCAGCAACCTGGGGGCACAGACACACCTGCACCAGGGCTGCTCAGCCCTCAGGACGCGGGCGTCCACAGACCCCACCACCACCTCCCGCTTCCTTCCCCCGGATCAGTGTCACAGGAGAAACGGGTACGAAACCCTGAACACCAGCCACATTAACTCAGCTTCAGAGTCACATCATTGAATCACTAGTGGGAGAGAGGACACCCCATCCCTCCCTCCCCCATCCCTCCATCACCCCATCCCTCCCTCCCCCATCCCTCCATCACCCTATCCCTCCTTCACCCCATCCCTCCTTCACCCCATCCCTCCTTCACCCCATCCCTCCATCCCCCCATCCCTCCATCACTCCATCCCTCCATCACCCCATCCCTCCCTCCCCCATCCCTCCGTCACCCCATCCCTCCATCTCCCCATCCCTCCATCACCGCATCCCTCCATCACCCCATCCCTCCATCACCCCATCCCTCCCTCCCCCATCCCTCCATCACCCTATCCCTCCCTCACCCCCATCCCTCCATCCCCCCATCCCTCCTTCACCCCATCCCTCCATCTCCCCATCCCACCATCACCCCATCCCTCCATCACCCCATCCCTCCATCACCCCATCCCTCCCTCCCCCATCCCCCCATCACCCCATCCCTCCATCACCCCATCCCTCCATCTCCCCATCCCTCCATCACCCCATCCCTCCATCTCCCCATCCCACCATCACCCCATCCCTCCATCACCCCATCCCTCCCTCCCCCATCCCTCCATCACCCCATCCCTCCCTCACCCCCATCCCTCCATCACCCCCATCCCTCCATCACCCCCATCCCTCCCTCCCCCATCCCTCCATCACCCCGTCCCTCCATCACCCCGTCCCTCCTTCACCCCGTCCCCCCATCACCCCGTCCCCCCTTCACCCCATCCCTCCCTCTCCCCATCCCTCCATCTCCCCATCCCACCATCACCCCATCCCTCCATCACCCCATCCCTCCTTCACCCCCTCCCTCCATCACCCCCTCCCTCCATCACTCCATTCCTCCATCATCCCACCCCTCCATCACCTTATCCCTCCTCACCCCATCTCTCCATCACCCCATCCATTCATCCCCACTCTCCTGAGGGTCTTGTAGGAAGTTGTTGCCCAGGGTTAGTCTGGCTTTGTCTGTTTTCTGACAGTTGTTCCCACTGAGTTCAGGATAAAACAACGTGTCCCTCCTACTCCTTCCCACACATTTGCTTGCCTTGCAGATTCAAAGCCACCCCTTTCTTTACTGGGTGGACTCCAGGGGCCTGTGAGTTCTGAGGGCGTCTCCCTGAGCTCAGGCGACCCCGAGCAGGCCCAGGAGTAACCGCTCGTGGACAGCTTAGAGGGCGTATTAGCACAGAGTTTGCACCTAGACAAGGATCCGAATGGCCAGAAACTTCCAAAGTGGGCGCAGCCTTAGTCCCCAGATAGTACCAGCAGCTGCCGCCCTGGGAGCTGGGCTGGAAAGGAGAATTCTTGGGGGCCGCGGCGAGACCAGGCCTGCACTGACCTTGTGAGCAGCCAGAGGTCTGGCTGCCGGGCTGGCCGCCCCCCACCCGTCATCCAAGGCTTCCGGCCACTCGGCACAGGTGTGGGGGCCGTGACGTCTCCTCTCCTCACGGTGCAGCCCCCAGAGCCGGTCACTGCGCCCACCTGGCCTCCTGCGGCAGGGGTCCTGGCACAGAACCCTCACACGAATTGCTCCTCCCCACCCCAGGCTCCCTCCCGGGTCTCCGCGGCCTTGTCCCTGTCTTTCATGTGTCATCAGGCCCTGGGATGTTCTGGGTCTTTGGCCCATGGGGGCAGGTCCCAAGAGTGGGCCACGGGTCAGCACCGGCCCAGTTAGTCACAGAGGTCCTGGGCTGCTAGGGGCCGGACTGGGGAAGGGGGTGACATCTTCGCCCCTCTGGAGAGAAGTGGCTGTTATGGGGCCTCGGACCCCCCCAGCCCACACCTTACTCCTGGCCGGCAGCAGCTCTGGGCCACATCCCCAGGGCCACCCACAGCCTGGAAAAGGGCAGGAGCGTGGCCAAGGCGCGGGGCCCGGCTGTCCCAGCCTCTCCACCGGCTGCTGGGAGGCGCCCTCCTCACCTAGGTCCCTGGGCACTGGGACAGGCGTCTGCGGGGACGCTCGTTACCAGTCTGCCCGCCAGCCCTGGAGGTCAGTCCGGCCAGGCGCCCCCCAACCTGCCTCCCTCCAAACCAAACCACACGCTCACACGTGGCCCACAGGCAGGTGTGGGGCCTGGGGGAGCCTGACCCCTTGGCCAGGCTGTTCCCGCCCGGGCGCACCCCGTGTGTTGTGCTGTGGTCACCGCAGCAGGCCACCTTCCCAGGAAGGTCCCGCCCGAGGGGCCAGCGTGAGGGCGCATCCAGACCCTGGGAGCACAGGTGCCTGCAGACACGGGCGCGTCCCCAGGTGCGAGTTCAGGACGCAGCTGGATCCCCGCTTTCCCTTCCGGGAGGAGCCCAAGTGAGACCCTCCGTGGCAGGCAAGGCCTGAAGCGCGGGCACCAGCCGGCAGGGAGGGGGCAGCTTAGCTCGCACGCGGCCAAGGTGCCCACAGACGGGCCCAGCTGACCCCAGTCCTCCCTGAGCCCAAACGGTCGCCCGCCCCAGGCTCCGCAGCGAGTGGGCTCGGAAGCTGGAGACGAGGAATCAGACGATGCTGAGCCGCCAGGAGGCGCCCCCAGGCCCGCCCCGCCCGGCGCCCCCGACCAGCCCGCAGCCTGAGGCCCGACCTGCTTCCCCCGACGGCCCTGCCGTGGCCCCCGCGCCAGCAGAACCGCTTTGCGGTTTTGCGTCTCTAGCGTGATGCAAGCACCCAATAAAATCTAAGATAAGTGGATGTTTTGTGCGCATTTTTCTTTGTAATATGTACACATATTAAAAGCGACAGTGACGCTACTAACTTACAACAAGCCACAGAGAGAAGCCGCTGGGCTGCAGGGACTCGTGCAAATTCAAACACAGTTTCATTCACCTTTGATCAAAATGTGTGCAAAAGCTCAGCCTCAGGATACTGCCTGATGTGAAGGTGTGCAAAGCATGTGCTTTCCCAGAATTCCTTTACACACTTTACTCATTACCCGGAACATCTCAGGAAGCTAAGCAGTCTCGTCCTCAGCCAGAAATTTCACTCGGGTTTGGAGGCACAAATCTCCTGAGTCCACAGAGGCCGTTCGAGCTGGGATTCGGTGCTTCAGGCTCAGTCGTGTCCCCCCCAGCCCCCCAGCGGGGGCTGTGACCACCCCAAACGGGCAGGAGGGCCAAGCATGCAGCAGAGGCCGGGCCGCAGCAGGAGGACCTGGTCTGTCTCATCTCCTGATGAGGCCCAGACACCAGCCGGTGCCTGACCCCACTCCGCCAGCCTGCCTGTGTGCGCCCGGCGGTGGCCACTGCGGCCCCTCGTTGGCGGTGCAGGACTGCCGGTATGGGGCTGGGGTCTAGCTCACGTCATCTCTCCAGACTGAGTAACAGGGAAGGACAAATCTGACTCCATATTGGGTCTGTTTCTTTAACTTTTGTATCTTATTGCTTTTGCTACAAGTTAATCACTAAAAGAATGTTGCCTATAACCTGAAATATACAAGGTAGCCCATTCTCAAGGCTCTGACCTGTAAGGGTACAACACTTTTCATTCATATAAAGAGAAAAATTTGCAGGACAGAGAATACCACTTGTCTTGTTGGAGGTTTACAGGAACATCGGGACCTGACCTACATGGGCAGCTGCAGGAACAAAAGAGTCTACACCAAGAAGTCTGCAGCAACCAGCCACACCCCTCCCCTTCTGACTTGGGTGAGACGGTTCTCTGGGACATGCATCCACCATCTTCTTGGTCTGCCGGCTTTCCTAATAAAGTCCCTATTCCCTGCCCCAGCACCTGGTCTCTCAATTTATTGGCCTGTCGTGCGGCCAGCAGTACAAGCTCGGACTCGGTAACAACTGGGTTTGGATTCTGTTTTGTTCTGACCCTCTGGTCCAGTTGGCGAGCAGAGGGGAAGGAGCATGACTTCACCAGTTTTGGGAGCCTCTCCAGAGACTTAACCAGAGAAAAAACGTGACACCAATGGCCACGTGACATCCTGTGACATCCACGTGACATCCTGCGCTGAACACAGATGCCTTGTAGGGCATTTCCAGAGCTGACCACACAGACTGGACAGGCAAGCGAAAATCCAGCAGGAAAGGCCTGGAACCTGACACAAAGCGTGGATGTTTAGCTCCCCAAGTGACCCAGTGGAGAGAACCTAGCAAAGGTCCCTTACGACACCAACTTGCAAACACATGTTCCTTGGGTCACCTCGCGGGCTGTCTGTCATTGCTCATGACTCAGGAGTTTCCATTGATAAACATGCTGGGAACGTGGTGATTAATTGCCCTAAAAATAGTTGGAGAATAGAAGTCCGTCACTAAGACTCACAAAGCCCCAGGCTGCTGGAAGGTAATTTCATCTATGATGTGCTTAGAGCTCCGTGCTGTCAACACTGATAAACAGAGGCCTGGACCGTTTGCGGTGGACGGGCGTGTTGGTGCAGCAGCCCTAGCTGTGAGGCCGTGCACAGTCTCTGTCCTCACTGCCTGTCACGCTGTGGTCACTCTTCAGTGACCCAGTGAATTTCCCTTCGTGGCAAAAGCCAAAATGGCATGGAGACAAGGCTCTTCACCAACTGCATCTTCTCTCTTTATCGTTGATCTTAGCCTCAGGCGAAGCCAAGCTAGACTCTGAGGTCAGAAGGCACTCGGTGAGGGAGAGGGGAGGGAGAGGGCGCTGCAGCGAGGGCGGGCAGGACCCCAGCCCCAGGGGCCCACGTGAGGGCTCAGGACCGAGCCCTCCGCACACCTGGCTCTTTTGTAATTTTCCACGTGTGCAGAGCATGGTTAGGGGCTGAATTCCAACAGAATATCCACTCGTTCCTCTTCTGGAGGAGAATCTGAGACACAGAGAAGGGGGGATGGGGCCCCAGCCACGCAGCCTGGAGAAGAGAGCGAAGAGGGCCTTTCTCTTCTCTCCACAAGCCTTTGCCCTTTCCCGGCATCGGGAGTAACTGAGGGCAGGGCCGTGATGGCGGAGGGTGTGGGGTCACCCGGGCTGCCTGATGTGAGGGGCACCCCCGAGCCCGGGGCACTCCCGTCCTCAGGTTGGGCACAGACACCTGCTCCCAGCGGGTCTGTGCGGGCACCTGCCGCTCTCGGGCCTCCACGGGGCACCTGGGGTCCGTCCACTGTGCCCATCAGCTCTTCCCCAAAACAGCATCGCTGCTCAGGTCTGACGTTCATCCTAACACAGCAGGGTAACGCCCGGTGGCTAGTTGGGTTTTTTCCTGCTGTATCACGGAAGGGCTTCCGTAACTCACACCACGTTTTGCCGAGCTCAGCAAGGCTGAACAGAGCCGCGCGCTCTGAAGAGTAACCGTAACCCTGAGTCCACAGCGGCTCACCCTCCAGAACCGAGCCGGGGTCGGGCAGCTAGGTGACGGTCCGGCAGAGCCTCGTAGGGCTGCCCGGGCCCCCCCGGCTTGCTGTGCTCTTCCTCATCCATGAGCCCCTTGCTCAGCCTGCGTGGGACTCGGTCCCAGTTCTGGCCGGAACCACAGCCCACAGCCCAGAAATTCCTGACACCTGTGGTCAAGCATCTTAATGTTTCTGCCGGGAAAACAGGGAAGTTTCCTCTCAGTGTGATATGAGAGGGTCTGGCTGACAAGTGAGCTACAAAGAAAGCTTCTACTTTTCAGAGCTATTTGGACCTGGGCACTGCAGACAAGGGACTGAGGGGCTGTCATGGTGGGAAGGAAAGCCGCCCACGCGGGGCTGGCCTCTGAATTCGAGACCCCGTGGGCGGCACCCGCGGAGGCTCCCTGGAGGAGGGTCCTCCCTGCAGAGCAGCGATGCTGGGACCTGCCAAACCAAGAACAGGGCTAATTAAACGAGGAAGTCAGTCATCCTTAGAGGTGGCTGGCTGTGTACCATTTCTTTTTCCTTCAGCACACATCTTTTAAGAACAAGAGCATTTCTCAGCCTAGCCAAAATTAAGTTACTATGCTCAACAAAAAGGTATAAAGATTCCTTAACACCAGTTAATGCTGAGTCCTTTTTCGAATGTGCCCAGTTACCCCCAAATTCCTGTGACAGCAGGTTTGTGTGAACAAGACTCGCATCGAACAGGTGACTCTACTTCCGGGGGGAGACCAGCATCCTGGGACCGTCCCCCCCACCCCGTCCTGAGGGGCCCCTTCCTCGCGGTGTCATTTGTCTGCTTCTCTATCCTCTTAAAGATGGAAATTCGCTCCAAGGGCTCAAGGGGTTCGAGCTAAACACCAGAGCTTCATCACCTCCCTCCCAAAGACCGGCACCTGGGCGCCCTCTGTGTGAGACTGAGTCTGAGTCTGCGTCCGAGAGACACACGTCCCCACCTCCCACCCCCCCCCGCTGACGCCAGATAAGCCTAGAAAGCTGACAAGGGGGACTTGCTCATCTGTCACCACTTTTATGTTCATTAGACAACATCCCTTTTTCAAGTGGGTTCTTCTTGTGACTGGAGTGGTTTGGTTAGACTGCCTCTCATGAGTGCAGAAAGCAGGATAATGTTTCATTTTCCCTTTGCCACCAATATTCAAAATGAAAAGTTGGCTTAATGTCGACCTTGGATCTATTTCCCAGGCTTCCTATTGAGTATGACCGTGGATCTACTTCCCAGGCTTCCTATTGAGTATGACCCTGGATCTACTTCCCAGGCTTCCTATTGAGTATGACCCTGGATCTACTTCCCAGGCTTCCTATTGAGTATGACCGTGGATCTACTTCCCAGGCTTCCTATTGAGTATGACCGTGGATCTATTTCCCAGGCTTCCTATTGAGTATGACCGTGGATCTACTTCCCAGGCTTCCTATTGAGTATGACCCTGGATCTACTTCCCAGGCTTCCTATTGAGTATGACCCTGGATCTACTTCCCAGGCTTCCTATTGAGTATGACCGTGGATCTACTTCCCAGGCTTCCTATTGAGTATGACCGTGGATCTACTTCCCAGGCTTCCTATTGAGTATGACCGTGGATCTACTTCCCAGGCTTCCTATTGAGTATGACCCTGGATTCGTGGATTTACATCGACTGGATGCAGTCAGTCAACTCGGAGCATCACCTTCGGTGCTTGAATTGTCACAGATTTGACCAGTGGGACCTTTTCAAATGATTTTCCACTCATCTTGAAAGTTCCCTTGCTTTCTGAAACAACAAAAGGTCCTAAGCTTGTGTGTACCGCAGCTGCCCCGGAACAGAAAATGAATAAACCAATTGTGGTACATTCAATAGTAAAATAATAGGAATAAAAAGTAACAAACTGCTGATACGTGCACCAATGTGGCACGTGTTGTGAAAGGGGGTTGGGGTGTGATAAAAACGTGCCCATCCTGCAGGTGACATCCCAGAAGGGGCAGAGAGAGTCATGGTGAAAGCGGGACCCCGGTCCCCTCCGGGCAGGGGATCATCTCCGAACAGCTCAGGGACCGAGTGGGGGTGGAGGTGCTCCAGATCTCGTTCGGGTGGAGGTTACATGACACACAATCCTCATGGCGCATGGAGCTGACCCTTGGATCGTGCACTTTATTACATGTGAATTTCATCCCAATAGAAAAGGTTTACAGTGAAAGAGCAGGTGCACCCCATCTCTGCTGCTGACCGGTGGGGGGGGGGGGCTCCTCCCATCTGAAGGGACGCGTTGCCCCCAGGGAGGGCGAGTGCTGGGCCCTGATGGGGGCAGGGGTGCTTATGCCACCCAGGGATCTCAGGTCCCCGGTCTCACGCGTTGCCCACCGGGATCCACTGTCCCTCTCCTCCCAGTCGGACCCTGACCTGGGCAGGTGCACCTGGGACCGCTGAATGGTCCTTGGGCTCAGGATGGGGGAGGGGAGGATCCTCCCGGCTTCACATGCGGCCTTTGACTGACGGTGCCTCATCTGGCCTCGTTCTGTCCCTCTCCAGCCATCACTGTCCCCACATCATCCACCAGCCCTACTGTCCCTCCCTCGCCTGGTCTGCGCCCGCCAGCACTCACTTCCTGGACCCCAGCCCATGGCAAGCACTTGTGGGGTCCCCTGGTCCTGGGATGGAAATGCCATGAGGGGTGGGTCCTCACTGCCAGTCCCAGGGGCCTGGGCTGTGGGATCCCAGGGGCAGACAGGGGCCCCATCACAGCAGGGTGCAGGCTGCCGCCAGGGGGCCCTGGAAGACGGGAGGTCGACAGGACTGTGCAGGGGAGACATGGGGCCGTGGCCAGTCCCCGAGGGGCTCTGCAGACGTATCCAGGCGAGCAAGGGGCCGGGCCTTACACTCGTGCAGAGGGCGAGGTCCAGGCCAGGGCGGCAGTCTGAGAGGGACGACGGGGGAGGGGCAGCCGTGCACTGGCCCCACCCAGGGAGCAGTGCTTGACGGGGCTGGGGGTGCAGACCAGTGGTCACTGCGTCCCTCATCGGCTGCCGGAGAGAAGGCCGGTGTGAGCATGATGAACATAAACCCAGCCTAGAACCAAACCAACGGCTATAAATAGACTTTTCTCAACCTGGGGAAGACAGAGACTTTGTGCAGAGTGCAGTGTTTTGTGAGCTGCGAACTGTTCGGGGCCATCTGATTCGTGCTGTTGTCGGCAGGACAACGTTCCCCCCGATATCCACGTCCAAATCCCCAGAACCTGTGCGTATGCGACCTTCATACAAAGCGACTTCTCAGATGTAGTTAAATTAGGGGTCTTGAGATGGGGGATTATCCTGGGTTATCCAGATGGACCAATGTCATCACATGGGTCCTTATAAAAGGGAAGCAGCTCACTATCTCAGAGGGATGTCCGCACCCTGTGTTCATTGCAGTATTATTTACAATAATGGAAATAATCGAAGTGTCTGTAGACAGATGAATGGATATAGAAGATGCGGTATACATATATACATACAATTATTCAGCCATGAGAAGGAAATCCTGCCATATGTGACCTTGAGGACACTACACTAAGTGAGATAAGCCTGACAGAGAAAGACAAATAACATATGATCTCACTTACGTGTGGAATAGAGGGAAAACATGGTAGAAACAGAGAGCAGAATGGTGGTTACCAGGGACGGTGGGGAGGGGGAAATGAGGAAATATTGGTCAAGGGGTACAAACTTCTAGTTCTAAGGTTAACAAGCTCTGGGATCTAACGCACAGCCTGGTGCCTCTGGCTAACAGGACTGTTCTGTATCCGTGAAAGTGGCTAAGAGAGTAGATCTTAAATGTTATCACCACAAACAAACAAACAAAAAAACATGGTACCCATGTGAGGTGATGGAGGTGTTAGCTAACCTTATTGTGGAATCATTTCGCAACATATACACGTATCAATTCACCACCGTAAACTTACACAATGTTATGTGTCAATTATTTCTCAATGAAGCCGGAAAAAAAGGAGGGAGGCAAGAAGGTCAGAATCAGAGATTAGAGGGTCCACGGGAGAGGGACACAGTGGCCTCCGGGACCTGGAAAAGGCAGATTCTCCCTGGAGCTCCAGAAGGAACCGGCCCTGAGGACACCTTGATTTTAGCCCCATGGGACCCCCTCTGCACTGTGCAACGTGAGTCCCACTCCAGGGCTGTAAGAAAATTAATTTGAGCTGTTTTAAGCCAGTAAGTTTGTGATGATTTGTTACAGAAACTACATCGTACTAACTAGTGCGCTTCGCCTGGACCCCCTCAGGTGGGGAAACTGGTTACATCACATGGGGTGGAGAAGACCAGGAGAGAATTTCAGTCGTGCGGGCGGGGGATGGTGCCCGGGGGCGGTGGGGGGAGGGGGTCGCCCACCTAGAAGGTCTTCTGAGCAGGTCTGGGAGCCGAGGACGTGGGGGGAGGAGGTGGCGCTGGCCTGATTCCGGCCCCTGGATGCATCTCTCCCTGGAGGTGCATCTGCGGGCCACGCACGGGCGCCGCTCACCCTTCAGGGGTAATCGACTTAGAAACACGTTTCAGAAAATCGTAAACAAAAGCAGTTATTCTTGCGCACAGAGGGGAGAAAATACAACGGGCCGCTTTCCCAGCTCTGCACAGAGACCCTCCGGGCGGGTGGCCAAGCCTCCGGCGCACCCGCCGCTCAGGTTCAGCCCAACCCCCTTCGCAGCACAAGCTCAGGGGACCCCTCACCGCCCCATGCAGACGCTTCCGCTCCGGCCCCGAGGACCTACCCGCCCCCCAACGCCCCCAGAGATCCAACAGAGCCATTCGCCGTGAGACCTGAGGACAGGTGATGTGGAAGAACACGGAAGCTTGAACTTTATCAGGATGAAGTGACAACACAGGGCTTGGGGCTCCGAAAGCCAGGCGTGAGGGTGTCTGTGCAAAGCCATGGCGCACCTCCCTGTTTGCATTGCAGGCCCCAGAACAGAGACCTGCCCTCCCCGCCAGGATCTTTCTTGGGTTAATCCCCATTCAGGTGAGAGGACCCAACTTCTAGTTCACGCGCTGGTAGGGGTGCCACCTGGGAAGGACCTCAAGGGAGCCGCTGAGCGTAGGAGCTCCCGCCCGGGACAGCCCCATCTGTGGATGAGAAGGCAGAGCACGGAGTGGCCGGGCCAGGGGACAGTGGCCCTGGGTCAAGACCGCCAGTGGTCACTGGGTGGACGGCCACCTGGGAAGGCTTGACTCCTCTTATCTCCCCGTGTGTGGGTTTATCGCCCTCTCCGAGGGTCTAGCCACCCAACAACAGCCCATGCGATTCACCCCCCGCCGCAGCCCTGCATGAACGCCCCGAGTGCCCCCACCTGCAGCCCTGATCTTCTCAAATCCTTTGAAGCCCAGGTGCATGATTTCCTGCCCAGCACCCAGGCCGGGCAGCTCATGGCTGCAGCTTCGAAAGACACGCTCAGAACGATGCCTAAGAAAGCGGGGCATCGCCAGAGAGGCCCCCATGAAAGGCGCTGAGCCGACGCAGGGTCTCCCGAGGCCGAGGGTGCTGTCAGAGGGCACCCACCGAGGGTGGTCTGCGTGCCTCCCCCCAGGGGCTCCGTAAGCAGCCCTAAGTGGGCAGCACGCCCACTGGAAGACCTTGTCCTCACGGGAGGGGCAGACCCAGCCCTGTGCCCCCAGCAGACGCCACTTCTGCCAAGGTTACATCAATTCCAAGTCTGACTCTGCCATCAGCACCCTGAGAGCTGCCGCTGTGACCGTCCAACGCTTTGGGCAGGCGTGTTCACTCTGCCCTGTCGCTGACCTGGGTGCCCTTGGGTTGCTAGGTTGGCAGGAAACTTACACCTCTCGCCTTGGCAGACTGACTGGGGCCGACTTGCCCTGCTGCCACCATGGCTGTAAAACTGGACAAATACAGAGCAGCAGGCAGAGCGGACCGTGAGCCACTGCCCCGTCGCCGGCCCTCTGCCTGGGGCTGCTGCCCCTCCCCTGGGAGGTGGAGCCCAGAGGAGCCGTGACTTCACTGAGACCAGCACCAGCGTCCAGGGCTGCAGACACTCCCGGGAGCCGCAGCACCGGGCACGAACGAGAACCACAAGGGGACGAAAATGGAACTAAAATGGACCCGACAAGCAGCAGACCAGCCTCCTCACCAGTCAGGGCAAAACTCAAGGCCTGAAGGAAGGAAGTCGATTCTCGGGCCCCAAACCTAGCCGCCATCAGCAGCGTCAGGACCCCAGGACGGGTCGCCAAGGAAACAGCGCCACGTCTGAAACAAAAACTTCACTGACGGGCTTAACTGCAGAAAAAAGGCAAGTGAGCCAGAAGGCAGAGGAATAGGAGTTATCCCACCAGCAAAGAGAAAACAAGAAAATAAAAGAGCAACGCCCTAACCCCCCTGGGTACAGCCTGGGGGAATATACACGAGCCCCAAAGGGGAAAGGGAGGGAGCAGATGGGCAGAGAAAAAACTGCCTGAAGAATTCGTGGCTTTGGAGTAAGGTGGTGCCGTTCCAAGGCGGACCCGACGCTCCCCACCCAATCCCACCACCTCTCTTCCCTTTCCAGGTGTGTCTCCAATAAAACGTGCCCCCCCAAACTCCTTCCCAGCATCTGCTTCCCAGACAACCCAACCTGTGACACTTAATTTCTTTTTTTGTTTGTTTGTTTTTCACTGATCTATTTTTTTTTTAGGATTGACATATAGACATATATACACTTAGTTTCTTAAAGTAAGAGCTGCCTCGTGTTGCCGAGTTTATGGTGTAGAAGTTACACACACGACAACGACAGCACAAGGATGGGGTTAATGGAATTACACTGTTGCTAGGCTCTTAGGTTTTTGCGAAGTGGCAACAGACTGTGATAGTTAAGGATGCATATTGTAACCCCTGGAATAACTACCAAAAAAGTAATACAGCAAGGCACAGCCAAAAGACCAACAGAGGAATTAAAAGGTGAGGTGGCCCAGCGACCGCTGGAGGGGCAGATGCAGGGCTGGGAGAAGCGTCTTCCTGTCTGACCCAGAGTGACTTCTGCCTCTTCACTAAGTGGCTGTGTTTCAAACGCAGCTCAATAAAGAACATGAAACAGCTTCCCTTGGTTAAGCGGCATTGTGTTTTGGCTGGACCAGGCTCCTTTCAAATCTAAATAAAAATTAGCAGAAATAAAGTGCCTTGGGCCGCCCACACCCCGGGAAGTTTTGGCAGCCACTGTGAGTGATTCCCGGGGAGAGAGGAGGGTAGGACTGGGGTCCAGGGCGGAACCCGGGAAGCAGGAAAGAGGGCATCGACCCTCAGAGTCCAGGGCCAGGTGGGGAGAGGTTCTGGCCATTCCCACCCAAGGCCCAGAGTCGCGGCCCAGCCTCCCCTGCAGACCCCCACACCCTCGGGTGAGCCCAGAGGTGGTCAGGGTCCCCCACCAAGCAGCGGCCCTTCAGGAGTGGAAGCCTCCCTCCTTGTGCCCAGAGGTGAGAACCGTGCATCCCAGGGTCAGGCAGCCTGAAGAGGACGGAGACCCGGCAGTGGCTCTGCCTGCTGCCCCAGGGACACACCAAGCCAGGGGGATGATTTCAGATGATTTCAGGTGTGCACCTCCGCCCCGCCCACCAGCCTGAAAACAGGAAATCGGACAACGTGGGCCGAGGGATCCACCTGGTGGCCCCCTGACCCGGCGGCCCATCCCACACGCAGAGTCGGCGCTGGGGCAGCGGGGCCTCCCCTCCCGGGACTCCACACGCCAGAAGCCCAGGAGTCGCAGCGTCTCCTGACCCTCAGGGACTCAGCCAGGGCCACCCTCTGCCCCTCTGCCCTTCTGCACCGAGCAGGGCCCTGCGGCCGGCACGGCTGGGGCCGAGGTCAAGGCTGCTGGGGCAGGACGCGTGCTGGGGGTGGGACATGGGACAGCGGGGCCACGACACAGGCGCCGCACGTGAGACCCTGGAAGTGGGAGGGACGGGGTGCATCTTGGGCAACAGCGGCCAGAGCAGAGAGAACACAGGGTCCCCATGACCTCCGCTGCAGGTGCGGGTCACACCTGTGCCGTGCCAGTGGCTCTCCAGCTCCAGCCGCCTGCTCTGCCGCCAGGCCTGTCCTCGGCCTCCCAGGCCCCCTCCGGGGCAGAACTCAGCTGTGGCCTCGGGCTGGGTTGGCGGCCCCTCCACCTGGACCCAGGTGGAGACAGTGGTGGAGCCCGGTGCTGACCGGGGCCACTCAGCCTGTCTGCCCAGGTGCCTGGGGACCCTGCTACCGCCTGTGGTCACGCACCAAGCTCCAGCTGGGCCCAGGGACCCCCGTTCCCCCCACAGGGAGCCTGACAGTGGGAAGAGTTCCCGGGGAGCCAGACCCCTGAGTCCCGCGTGGAGGGCAGCGCCCACCCTCCACACCCAGGAAGGAAATGAGCCCCACCCTTCGTGGCCACCAGGCGCACGGCTGTCCCCGTGTCCCTGCCTGCACGCGCACAGGCATCACCCACCCCACCCCCACGCTAACACCCCTCCGGGGCCCAGGCAGGCTCCTCGGGAGGATCGCCTGCTCCCCCGGGCGTGTCCCACGTCACCGAGGCCGCACACGGGAGAAGCAACGGGAGGACGTGCCTGGGCCGCGGCAGGACCCTGGGCCATCGCTCTCGTTTCCTCCTCCATCTTCTTCCCTGTTTTCCTCCTTCTCTAGAATAAGCACGTGTCATGTTCACGGTTTTCTTGTGGCTGAAGGAAACGTCGTCCTTCTGTGTGTCCCCTGCAGCTGCGGGGCTGGCACTGTGACGGGAGGTGAAAACCCCAGCAGGGCCGGGCGGGCCAGGCTGTTTGGTGAACAGAGTCGTCCTGTCGGGAATTACGGACAGCCTTCGTTTCAATGTGCTTCACAGACGTTGCACTTCTTACAAAGTGAGGGTCTGTGGGGACCCTGCATCCAGCAAGTCCGCTGGGGCCACTTTTCCAGCAGCGTCTGTTCATTTCATGTCTCTGTGTCACATTTTGGTAATTCTCGTAATACTTCGATCTGTTTCATTCTTATATTTGTTGTGGTGGTCTGTGACCATGATCTTTGATATTACTATTTCAACTGTTTCAAATAGCAACAATTATAATAGTAACATAATTTAATCACAAACCACGCCCACATAAGAGGCGAACTTAATCCATAAATGTGGTGTGTTCTGACTGCTCCACTGACCAGCTGGTCCCCCATCTCTCCCTCTCCTCAGACCCCCTATTCCCTGAGCCACAACAATATTGAAATTAGGCCAGTTAATCACCCTACAGTGACCTCCAGGTGCTCAAATGAAAGGAAGAGTCGCACGTCTCTCACTTTAAGTCAAAACCTAGAAATGGTGAAGCTCAGTGAGGAAAGCAGGTCTAAAGCTGAGAGATGGTGAAAGCTGGCCCTCTTGCACCAAACAGTTAGCCAAGCTGTGGATGCAAAGGAAAAGTCCTTGAAGGAAATTAAAAGTACCACTTCAGTTAACACATGAATGATATAAAGAGAAACTGCCTTATTGCTGGTATGGAGAAAGTTTGAGTGGTCTGGATAGAAGATCAAACCAGCCACAATATTCCCTTAATCAAAGCCTAATCCACAGCAAGGCCCTAACTCTCTTCAATTCTGTGAAGGCTGAGATTGGTGAGGAAGCTGCAGAAGATAAGTTTTAAGCTGGCAGAGGTTGGTCCATGAGGTTGAAGGAAAGACGCCGTTTCCATAACATCAAAGTGCAAAGTGAAGCAGCAAGTGCTGATGTAGAAGACGCAGCAGTTTATCCAGAAGATCCAGCTAAGGAAATTCATGAAGGTGGCTACTCTATAAACAACAGATTTTCAGTGTAGACGAAACAGCCTTCTACTGGAAGAAGATGCCATCTAGGACTTTCATAACTAGAGAGGAAAAGTCAATGCCGGCTTTGGAGCTTCAAAGGGGCTAATGCACCTGGTGATTCAAGTTGAAGCCAATGCTCATATACCATCTGAAAATCCTAGGGCCCCTAAGAATTATGATAAATCTACTGTGTTTGGTCTGTAAATGGGCTAACAAAGGCTGGATGATAGCACATCTGTTGACAACATGGTTTACTGAACATTTTAAATTAATTTATTTATTTTTGGCTGCGTTGGGTCTTCGTTTCTGTGCGAGGGCTCTCTCCAGCTGTGGCGAGCGGGGGCCACTCTTCATCGCAGTGCGCGGGCCTCTCACTATCGCGGCCTCTCCTGTTGCGGAGCACAGGCTCCAGACGCGCAGGCTCAGTAGTTGTGGCTCACGGGCTTAGCTGCTCCGCGGCATGTGGGTTCTTCCCAGACCAGGGCTCGAACCCGTGTCCCCTGCATTGGCAGGCAGATTCTCAACCACTGCGCCACCAGGGAAGCCCAGTTTACTGAACATTTTAAGCCATATACTGCTCAGAATAAGAAGAGTCCTTTCAAAGTATTACTGCTCATTGGCAATGGACCTGGTCACCCAAAAGCTCTGATGCGCAATGAGATGAAGGTTGTTCTCATGCCTGCTGACACAACATCCATTCTGCAGCCCATGGATCAAGGAGTCATTTCAACTTTCAAGTCTTATTTTTTAAGAAATACATTTCACAAGGCTATAGCTGCCATAAGACAGCGATTCCTCTGATGGATCTGGGTAGAGTCAACTGAAAACCTTCTGGAAAGGACTCACCATTCTAGATGCCATTAGGAACACTCGTGATTCATGGGAAGAGGTCCAAATACCTACATTAACAGGGGTTGGAAGAAGCTGATTCCAGCCCTCATGGATGACTTTGAGGGGTTTAAGACCTCAGTGAAGGAAGGAACTGCAGATGTGGTGGAAATAGCAAGAGAACTAGAATAGAACTGGGGCCTGAAGATGTGACTAAATTGCTGCAGTCTCAGGATAAAACTTTAAGCAATGAGGAGTTGCTTCTATGGGTGAGCAAAGAAAGTGGTTCCTTGAGATGGATCTACTCCTGGTGACAATGCTGTGAAGACTGTTGAAATGACAACAAAGGATTTAGAAAATTAAATAAACTTCGTTGATAAAGCAGCAGCAGGGTTTGAGAAGATTGACTCCAGTTTTGGAAGAAGTTCTACTCTGGGTAAAAGACTACAAACAGCATTGCATGCTACAGAGAAATCTTTCATGAAAGGAAAAGTCGATCAATGAGGCAAACTTCACTGTCATCTGATTTTAAGAAATTGCTGCCCCAGACTTCAGTAACCCCCACCCTGATCAGTCAGCAGCCACCCCATCGAGGCAAAGCCCTCCGCCCGCAAACAGATCAGGCTCAGACATTGGTTAGCATTTTTTAGCAATAAAGTATCTTTTAATTAAGGTATGCACGTTGTATTTTAGACACAATGCTATTGCACACTTAATAGACTACAGTATGGTATATACATACCTTTCATATGCACCAGGAAACCAAAAAGTTCATATGACTCACTTTATTGCAGTGTCTGGAACTGAACCCCACTACCTCCGAGATATGTCAGTACTTTGACTGTTACAGACTACCCCCCAAATCCCATTTTGTGTTATCTAGAGAGAACCATGCTGCTGGATAACGCAGAGAAGAAACTTGAGGAGAAAAACTGCAGGCGTCCCAGGAAGCAGTCTTAACCTTCTGTCTCCGGGAGCCAGAATTTGTCGTTTACTTTCACAATGAAACTGGACCCAGTGGTTCAAATCACAAATACTAAGTGTGCAGTTCTTGCGAGGCCCCCAGAGCAGCAGCTCCCCCCAGAAGAAAGCCCACACCCCGTGTCTAGAGTCACATGTCCTGGGAAAGGAAGCAACATGGCCCTCTGCCCCACGCACTCCACTCAAGGTCCCGCGGGGGGCAGGGCACACTCACCAGCCCCTTTCTGACTAGAGCTGTATAACTTTCTAGAAGGGAATGCCAGACTGCCCTAGCGGATGAGAACATCTGGACTACAAAACAGACGTGTTTCCTAAGTGTCAATGAAAATTAATCAATAGTCAATCCAAGAAAGAAATAGAAAATTTTACTCTAGCCAACCTCAGGATTATAACTGCGGAGAGTCTTTCAGAAAGCGCTGGGGAGTGCTCTGCCCATTAGAAGTCAAAGCCCATTTACATAAGGTCTTGAGACAGAGTTATGCATCAAATGACGTGTTATTGACAGTTCACATAATCCAGACCTGCACGTACAGAGTGAATAGTGGGGCACGGGTCCTTGTGGGCCCTCACAGGATTAGGAAGGAAGGTTCCCTCCTAAGGAGGTCTGGTTGACGCAGATGCACAGCACGCACTAAAGGGGAGGGAGGAGGCCCAAACGGGCAAGGGAACATTTTTGTTTAAAATTTTTCTCATCTTGCCATAAAATATGAATTTTTTTTCATCATAATGAAAGTCAACAGTCTGCCGTCTAATCTTTCAACTAAGAGAACAGGTGATGAAAAGACGGTGCAGCCCAGCCGCCGCCCCCGTCCTCGGGAGGGGCACCAGCTAGTCAGGTTCGGCCAGATCAAGCCCCCTGCCCTGCGTGTGGTCCCCTGAACCTGCTCTGGAAACAGGCTGAGGAGAGCAGGGGTTTGTGTCCCAGGCCGTGACCCTATGGCCTCTCCCTAGAGGGCAAGAGATCAGGAAATCGTTCACACTTTAAGTGCCCCATCTTTGGTTGAACTAATAGTAATTACATTTGAAACGTGTCTGCCTTTAGTCCTCTTAGGCCCAATGTGGTCACTCAGGCTGCACAGGGGCTGGGGTGCCGGCTGCCCTGGATTTGAGCCCCAGGCTCGCCCTTGGCGTTTTATCCAGTGTCCGCGAGCCTGAACTTCCCTTGACCACGCACTCAGCCCGCACGCCTGAATGCTGGCGGGGGGCGGGGGGCGGGGGGGGCGCCATGGGGGGTGCACAGATCAAGTGTGGGTATTGCTCTCGCTTTCATCGTATTCCTGAATCTTAATTCTGAATGAATTAATTATTAAGTAATTAAATGAAATTTAATTATTTATGAAAACGTGTGCTAGTGATGCTGACGATGGGTGGAGTTTGCTGGGTTTTAAGGAACCTTCTGATTAAACAGTAAACAGTTAAAGAGCGGCAGGGCCTTCCCGCCTCCCCCATCGCAGGGCTGCACTTCCCGGCAGCGGCCACGCGGGGGCGCCGCAGGACAATGCGGGCGGCCGGGCGGGGGCAGGAGGAGGGGCCGGAGCTGGGGGCGGGGCCTGGGGCGGCAGGAGACCGAGGGGCTGGGGAAGGGTGGGAGGGACGGGGCGGGGCTGGGAGTGCCTATTGAGGACCCCCGGACCCGGAGGCGCTGCACCCCCACCTCTTACGCCATCCGTGATGCCGCCCTCTCCCCACTCCCTGTTTGGAGGACCCTAGCGCTCCCCACATTTTCTGCTTCCGGCTGGTGTGGACCTTACTGAGGTCCCCGTGTGCTCACACCTAAGGGGACACCGCTCTTCGCAGGTTCCTAGGGCGAGGGGTGCTGAAGACCCAGAGGGGCCATACGGGAACCCGACCCTCCCTCTCCCTGCACGTGCGCGGGGCCGGCGAGCGATGGGAGGGACAGAGATGAGGTCAAGGTGTGCGGCCAGCAGGGCCCGGGGAGGCACAGACCGTTACCGTGAGTCCAACAGGCCCAGGACCGCCCGCCGCACGGCGCTGGCCGGTGGTGGTGGTGGGGGAGGGGCAGGTTACTGTCTGCCTGGGGTGGCCCAGCTGACCACCAGGAGGTCCCAGAAGCCAGGAACTGGTGCAGACCCCACCCACACGGGAGGGAGGGGGTTGGGAGGTGGTGCTGGGGGCAGATTCCCCAAACCTACCCCAGGACCAAGGGTGACTCCGCCCTCTGAGCCGGTGTGGTCGGACTCCCGGACTGAACATCCACAGGAAGAGTGACCGGCCACCACTGAAATTCTCAGTCACAGCATCCAGTTTAAGCCACCCAGGCAAGCTTTGCATCTGCGAAATAATTTTAGTTTATCTAGAAGTTGGAAACCATGGAGGTGACGCTGCCGTTCGGCCAGGGCTGGGGAGGGAGAGACCTGCGCCAGCAGAGGTCGCACTGGAACCAGGAACAGAGGTGACGCCCCTATGGACAGCACAGCCTCCACGCAGCCAGTTCCGGGCAAAGCCAGAGAGCCAGAGGCAGGGGGCCCCTGACAGGTGGGGGCAGAGGGAGCCCGCCCACTGTCCGTGCTGACCCCAGCGCAGGAACTGCAACTGCCCTTTCGGTCAGACCCCCCGATTCAGCAAAAGTGCTTTATGCACACTTAGCATGCTATCAGTTAGAGAAGAGCAGAACTGAACCTCTGGGAAAACAGACCTCAGAACTCGGAGGGCTCTCAGAGCCGTGGGGGTTGAGCCTCTCAATGTAGAGCCAGCAATATGGCCCTGGGCTCCGTGAATGGTTAATGAGCCCAGGGATTCCAGTTATTAGAGTAATGGTTTTCTATTTTGGCGAGGGGGGGGGGTGTTTGTTTTTGGTCTCGGTTTTTTTTTTTTGGCTGCGTTGGGTCTTTGTCGCTGTGTGCAGGTTTCTCTAGTTGTGGCGAGCGGAGGCTACTCTTCGTTGCGGTGCACGGGCTTCTCATTGCGGTGGCTTCTCTTTGTTGCAGAGCACGGGCTCTAGGCGTGCAGGCTTCAGTAGTTGCAGCACGTGGGCTCAGTAGTTGCAGCACGTGGGCTCAGTAGTTGTGGCTCGTGGACTCTAGAGCGCAGGCTCTATAGTCGTGGCGCACGGGCTTAGTTGCTCCGCGGCATGTGGGATCTTCCCAGACCAGGGCTGGAACCCGTGTCCCCGGCATTGGCAGGCGGATTCTTAACCACTGTGCCACCAGGGAAGTGCCTAGAGTAATGTTCTACCTCTAGTGCCAGGTTGGCTAGCCATGGAGGACTTTAATTTGGGCATGAAATGGCCATGGTCTTACCAAGGAGGTGATCCAGAACTGTAGGTTAACAACCTAATCTGTGGTTTCCTCTGCTGTATCTTCAGGAAACACCATATCTCCTGGGGCTGGATTGAGAGGCAGCCCAAAGCAGTGTACAGAAAGGACCTAATTCTTGGAAAACAGGTAGACAAGATTATGGGTAAGAAGACAATGCTGAAAATCTAGTCTAAAAGACAAGGCGGGGTTGAAAGTGGAAAGTGGACAATGAAGGCCGAAGTCAGGATAGGGGAGAACAGACAGGAGGAAGCAACTGAAGAATAACTTTGTGCAAAAGCTGAAGAAATAAAAGCCTCCATCAGCGCAAGAGTTCAAGGAGGCAGTCGCCTCCTTGTGGTGCCTAGTATGTGACATGGGGCTTAAAGACAGCTCCCTAAAGGAATTGTGCAGGGCCGAAGAGGACAGCTAGGCGGGGGGAAAGACTACCTGAAGCTAAAAGAAAACAGAATCAGAAAATGTGGCCCCAGGAAGGGAGCTAAGAGTCCGATGGTAATTGCAAGCAGAGACCGATCGGATCCTGTGTTGTTTCAGATATGCATGTTCTCCCCTGTCTCTCCTCTGCCCTTTGCAGTGAACTACTGGAAAGAATAACACTGTCTCCTCTTACTCATTCTCAGCCCTTTGCACTCAGACTTCATCCCCCATACTCCACTCATCATTGTAAAGGTGGTTTCCTAACTGAAAAATCCTATAGATTTACTTATTTTAATCCTCATTTTGCTACTTTTATTTCCATCAAGCCTCTTCTCAAAAGTCTCCTAATCAAAAGCCTTCTCTCAGAAGAGGAGAGAGGCCTCTCAAAAGGCCTTTCCTGATTCCCCCGAATAAAACAGTGCTTATGTCATAAAAAAGTTAAAAATAAAAGTAAATTAGAACCCCAACCACCACAGACACCACCAGGCTAGGTCGTCACACCACAGTGTAGATGGGAAAACCAAGGTGGGAGGGTCAGTCCTGCTCTCAGGTGAGGGTTTCACCCAGTGTCGACACACCACTGAGGGTGGGAAGGTGGTTTCTGTCCTAAGAGTGAGGGTCTCACCCAGTGTAGACAGACCACTGAGGGTGGGAGGGTGGGTCCTGCACTAAGGGTGAGAGTCTCACCCAGTGTAGACACACCATTGAGGGTGGAGGGTGGATCCCGCCCAAATAGTGAGGGTCTTACCCAGTGTAGACACAGCACTGAGGGTGGAGGGTGGGTCTCGCACTAAGGGTGAGGTTAGCGCATAGGGCACCTGGTGGCCTGGCCTCGTGCTGTCTGGTGAGGCTCTGCTCGGGCTGGCTGAGGTGTCCAGGCTCACATCGCGTGCAGGTCTGGCCTCCCCGTAGGGTGGAAACTTCCGTGGTTCTGGTGTCGTGTGGGGTCTCTGTGGGCAGACATGGGGCTGGCACATGCCGCTCTGGTGCTGATGTAAAGCCCCCTCCTCCCCTGCCGTCTCAGGCAGCCCTGTCTGTGCGGGAGCCCCGCCCCGCCTTCCCCACTCGCCCCGAGGGCAGGCCTGAGGGCTGAATCTCCAGCACCGCTGGATTCCATCCACTCACCCCTCCCCACAGGGCAGGCCTTCCCAAACTCTCATCCAGCCAGGGGATGCAAGTCTCAAACCTCAGGGCTCTGCAGACAACCCCCCCACCAGGGTCCTGGGGCCGGCTCTGCATGGGGGGCTACAGGGTGGCCTGACCCAGCTGCCCGCTGTCACGTCCCCAGCTGCCTGGACCCACATGGCCTAACACCCCTGCCCCTTAGAACCGGACCTGTGGCCTTTAAGATGGAAATCCAGGGTGTGCATACAAGTGACAGGACAGTTTTCTGACCTACAGCACAGATGGCGTTTCTTAAACCAGAACAGCACTGTGGATGTAAATGCTCCAGGGGAACCATGAGCAGAATCTGGTAAAGCGCTGGCTGGCCTCCTGCGCCTCCCATGGGGAAGGTACCTCCTCAGCTCCTGGGACCCTGGTGTTGGGGGGGAGGAAGAGGCTTGCCAACCACACCTCAAGGGGCTGTGATCTTTGCACAGTGGGTGGTGTAGGACCTCCTCCCCCCCACCGCCCACCCCGCCCTGACAGCCTGTGCTGAACAGGTCCGAGCGTCCCGTCCAGGGATCCAGAAGCCATCGAGGGAAGGAGACCCTGCGGGGACTGGGACCCAGGTGTTGGCCCGTGTGCCCACCTCGCCCTCCCACCTCACACCTTCAGCTCAGCCCGAGTGCCATGTGGCTGCTTCTTCCTAACTTTTATTTTATCGGAGTGTAACACACGTACAGAAAAGCGCCTGGAACACACACGGTCAGCTCAGGGGATGACCACGGCGTGAGCTGCCACGACACCACAACTCACGGCAGGAGACAGAACACGGAAGCAGGGGGCGTCCAAGGCGGCCGGGGGCTTGCTGGGGGGACAGGGAGGTCACTTGGCTCGCTGCCCAGGCGGCCCTGCTGGGGGATGAAGTGGGGACCAACGAGAGGCGCCACACTTCACACCCGCGGGGAGTGGTCAGGGCTGAACTTGTACAGGTACATTATCCAGAGGATGCAGACGGTCATGGAGACCCAGATCCAGACTTCTTCGTAGGGGTCAAAGCAGAAGCCTTCGGCCCAGCAGAAGTCCTCCTCCCAGTAGGACCCAGGGCAGGACTTGCCCGCCCTGGGCCCCGGCTGCCTCTGCTTCTTGGAAAAGCCATGAGCGGCAAGGCCATTGCTTTGAGGGCCACTGGCATCGTTGCCAGAGCCCTTGCTCTGAATGATACTGAGGACGGAGAAGGGGATAGTGACGGAGCCCTCGCTGATGGGGACGGGGCCACCGGCATTGGTCCCTGGAAGGGGCTCACGGCCAGCGGTGGCAGGGCCGCTGCCGCCATCCTCCTTCCCTTTGCCTTCGGTGACGCCAGCAGAGGAAGCCCCGCCTTTGCCCTTGTCGGCGAAGATGAAAGGGAAGGTGAGAGAGCCGTAGATGAGGTCAAAGGGGTCCTCGCCTTCAAGGACCACATCGGTCAAGGAAGAGGGGAAGGTGACGGAGCCCTCCCCGTTGTTCATGAGGCCGATGATGTAGGTCATTGGCCGCAGGCCGTTTCCCTCGGTGACTTCAATGATGGGACCGCTGCTGCCGAACGCGGGGCCCCAGCCGTCGTCTGCATCTTCGTCTTCATTTTCATCTTCATCAGGGTCGGAGACGCAGCCGTGGCCTTTGTAGATGAAGCCCGTCATCTCCTTGGTGCCGCTGACGAGGAGGCCTTTGCCGTGGAAGACGGGGGCTTTGATGTTCACCGGGAAGCGTTTGCCTTTGGACGTGGCCTTGGAACTGGTGGGCAGGTAGAGGGAGCCCCTGCCGACGATGAGCGGCCCGGCGGGGTCGGCCACGGGCCCCTTGTCCTTGCGCACAAGGGAGAAGGGGACAGTGACGATCTCCTCATCCTCGCCGAAGAAGTCCCTGCCCTCGGAGAGGGGGTTCTTGATGAAGTCGGCCACGGAGAGGGGGACCGTGATGGAGTTGGGGGTGTAGCCCCTGGAGCGGTCCACCACAAGCCCGCAGCCAAGCGTGCGCAGCTGTTGGCTGGCGGTGGGGGCGTCCACGTTGCTGCCGCCATACAGGGTGAACCTGCCCTTGATGGTGCTGGGGCTCTTGACCTCGGGCCCCCAGGCGGGGTCCGGGGGCTTCTGGAAGAAGCAGACCCCCAGGTGGCAGGCCTCACAGTGCTCGCCGAAGCAGATCTCGGGGCACTGGTCAGAGCCTGGGCCCTCCCCGTAGCACTTCTGCACGACGAACTGCACCAGCTTGCTGAGGAAGAGCCGCACGTTGAGCAGGCTGACCTGGCAGGCGGCCCCGGCCGGCGGGCACAGCCGGCACCGCTGGGCCCAGATGCGCATCTTCACCAGCCCCTGCCGGGCATCCTCGTCCCACCACAGGTGGAAGAGGATGTGCACGTGGGCCGAGGACCAGCCCCACTGGCAGCGGCCACACTGGAGCCTGGGGAGGAGAGAGGGGGTGAGCGGGGCCGGGGTGGCCCTCCCCCGGGCCCAGCGGAACTCAGGACCCCAGCCCATGTGTGCACATCCCTCGCTGCACCCACAACCCGAAAAGCCGAAGCAAACGCCTTTCGTCCGTTTGGCACCAAGACGCCCTCAGCGGCAAAGCCCGGACTGCCACGTGCAGGGCCACGTCTGCGCTTGCTGCTGCTGGTCTGTTGCCTGCTGACCTGGGTCTCAACTGCCCGAGGAGACGTCCCCAGGACAGTGAGGGAAGGAAGAGCATCTGTGATGCCCAGTGCGGGGGCGGGGGGCTGCAGAAAGGACCTGGGGAGCCCATCCCACGGGAGAGAGGCGATGGGGAGGCTGGGGGTGGGCAGAGAAGCGTGAGGAGAGCGGTGAGGGGCTGGGACCCCAGGATGCCGGGGTGGCCCTGCGCTCGCTTGCGGGCACCACTCCCTGGGCGGCGGGTTTGGCCCTCACACGGTGACGATGCTGCCCTGTGTGCTTCTGTCTCCAGACCGTCAGGTCACAGGTGAGTGACCCTCTGCCCCGTCCACCGGAACTTCCCCTGACGGTGGGCGTGTCCCCACTGCGCCCCTGCATGCAGCCTCCAGCCACACGTGGCCGGGGAGCACCTGGACACGGATGGTGCCCTAGGGACTGGACGTCCTCCTCTATCTGTTAAGTAATGAGTGCGTCGTGGCTGCACGTGGCCAGTGGCTGCACGTGGAGAGGTGGGTCTGCCCGAGTGACCATCCCACCAGCTGGCATTTCGGTCCATGGAAACGGAAAATGAATGTGCGCTCAGGGTCCTCGTCCCACCTGTGTAGAGCGGCTCCTCCACGGGGCTGTGGGAACAGTACCGGGTTGGAAGGGGCCCCTCAGATGCACCGAAGGCTGTTACTTCCTGACACCCGGGAAAGCCGGCATCCCACCGCACACCTGACTCCAGGGGTTTCGGACGCTGGGGAACTGGGGCGTCCGTGTCAAAGGGTAGCTGCCTGCAGGGTCCACACGGTGACTGGTCTGCGAGGCCCCCTCTCCCCCCAGCCCCCTCCCAGCTGGCCCCTGGGGGACCAGGCTGCCTGGCTGGGCAGGGCCCCCGCAGGTCTGGCCCGTCCTGGCTGCTCTGACGGCAGCTGTCATCACGATGAGGAAGGGCGAGGCTCACGTGGTGATCCGTGGTCCCCGGGGCTCGTGAGTCAGCCCCCACTCAGCCACAGCCCAGGCCGGGGACATCCTCCTTCCTCTGGGGCCCGTGCTCCCTTCTTCCGTCCCCTCAGGCCTCTGTGCAGTGCAGGGCCGGGCGCTGACCGGGTGCCTGCCCACCCCCTGCGCCCGCTGTCAGCGCTGCCATGGCAACGAGGAGGTGCTGCAGTGAACAAGCAAAGTCCTCCACGCGGGGGCAGCACCACCACGCCAGCCACCCCTTGGCAGGGCCCCGACGGGCCTGGCGGTGCCGGCACTGCCAGGCAGGGTCTCAGCTCGCCTGTGCTGAAAGGCAATGAAGAGACTGCTCCCCCAACACCCGCACTTCCCGGAAGGGAGGAGCAACACCCGGCCCACCCACCCACCTGTTGGGTGCCAAGGCCAGGCAGACACATGCCCCCCCTCCCCCCCCCCCCCTCACCGGCCAGGCCACACCCAGCCTAGCCAAGTGGTTAAGTAGCCTCGGCCCTTCCCTCCCAGGACCCCACAGGAGACCCCACTCTCAGCCGCACCTCGAGAGCCCCCGCAGCCGGTACTGGAAACCGCTGCTGTCCAGGTGCCCTGGGGCCAGGTTCTCCTCGGGGACCAGCTCCCAGGTGTCCTGGGGCTTCCTCTTGGCCATCAGCTGGGCCAAGGTGCTGGCCCACACATCCACGCCGTCCATGCTGGCGCTGGGCTCCGCAGTGCGGTCTGAGGGCTGCGCTGGCTCCGGCTCCTAGCGAGCGCCCACCCGCCTCCGGCACCGACCAATTGCCGCCTTGACAACCGTCTCGTCTCCATAGCAACCGGATTTGTCTCAGAGAAATGAGAAATAGCCCTTTTTTTCTGATCCTTTCGCGTATTTTTTATTACGCAAGCAGTGGATTTTCATTTTAGGAAAAATCAGAAACAGATAAATAAAAAGGACAAACTACAATATGATAAAAATCGCCCATAGTCATCGAGGTGCTGACATCCACGTGTTTTTCGGTGCCTATGCACGTATACATTTCCATATTATTTTTCACAAATAGGAAATCCTACTAAACATATTATCCTAAGGCCTGCTTCTTTTACCCACAGCATAGCATGGACGGTGATACCCATTCTTCTAAATATCTGATATTTTCCAGTCTGTGGCTGGGGCATAATCTACCTGCCCGGCCTCTGTCCTTGAACACAGTGCTAAGTCTTTGCCATTACAAACAAAGCTTGAGGAACTTTATTGAACATGTATCGTTGCGAATTTTCCCATGTCTTTTCTTTCTTTTTCTTTTTCTTTTTTTTTTTTTTTTTTGGTGTTTGTTTGTTTGCTTGTTTGTTCAGCTGTGCCACGCAGCTTACGGGATCTTAGTTCCCTGAGCAGGGATGGAACCCTCACCGCCTGCAATGGAAGTGCGGAGTCCTAACCACTGGACGGCCAGGGAAGTCCCTCCCATGACGTTTCCTTTCTTCACACTTTTTATTGGCTAGAAATGTACATTTACGTAAAAATGCCTTAAAGGTAATGCACAACTTCACAAATTACTCTAAAGTCTTAGCTCAGGACCCGAAGGAGCCAGCCCCCCAAAGCTGTCTGCGTGCCCCCTACCCGCCGCCAGCACGCCCCTCCCAGCAGAGGCACCGGCGCTGGTACCCCTGGAAGCTCCACCTGGGATGCGGCCTGTTTGGGGGCTTTGCGCCTCCCCTCAGAGGAAGCCCCGCCTCGCGTCCTGTGCGCATGCGTCTGGCTCCCCTCCTGACCGCGGGCCAGCTTCACCCCATGCGTGTCCAGTACTTGGTGACGGTGAGATGGCGACATGGCTCGAGGAAAGAACCAGCCGAGGGTCGAGGGTCGAGCAGAGCCGGGAGGGGCCTGAGCCCGGGGCGGCGGGGGGAGGGCTCAAGCGAGCTCCCAGGGGAGGCCGCCCTCGGTGACCGTGGGGAGGCGGCGCCCAGCGCCCTGTCCACTGGGCAGTGTGGCTCCAAGACCCCGCCGAGGAGCTGGCCGGTCCAGTGCCAAGGAAGCGGGTTTCTCCGTGGGCCCAAGGCCGTGCAACGGCGGCTCGTGTTGACGAGAGGAAAAGGCTCTGAGCAAGTGAAACAGGGACGTCTGCTGGCAGGGACAGTGCTCAGCGGCCAGCAAAACCCCCGGCGCCCGCGGGTGGTGGGAAAGGATGCTCCCCCAGGCCGTTTGGCAGCTCCCAGGACAGAGCGGGCCTCATCCGGACCCCCTCCCGGAATGAGGGTCATGGACTCTGCCCCTGGGCCGCTGGGCCCCCACCTTCGCCCTGGGCAGGCGGCAGTGCCCGCAGCAGCGAGCTGCCTGCTCTGTGTCCCCTGCCGAGGGCTACGGCACCTCCCGGGCGGCCGGCTCCAGGTTCGAGAATCGCTGCGTTCGCCCCTGCTGGGAGCGGGCCTCGCGGGCCTTTCCTGCAGCCTGTTCACGCCCAGAGCCACCTAGAAATTCCAAGGCGCAAACGTAGCATAGCCTTCGCCCCCAGTGAATGCTCTGCCCACGGCCTATTCACCTCCTTGTGGCCCTCCTCCCTGTATTCACCTGTCTCGTGACTCTGCCTCTGTACCCTGCATGCTGAGCAGTTTCTTCTCATTTTTCTCCCAGTTCCTTGATTCTTTCCTTGTCTGTGTCCAGACTACAGCTGATCCTGTCAAGTGACTTGTTCATTTCTCAAACTTCCTTTTGGCTCTCTTTCAACTGGGTGACATCTTTCTTCCTTGCAGCTAAGTGTGACAATGGGATAGAACAGGAAATTACTGGGATGTGCTTTGGGGAAGGTTCCATAATATGGGACCAGGTAACCAGGGAAAGTCCTACTTTTCCCATTCCACTTTCACCTTCTCAGTTCATCAGTGCAGAGGTGATGGCTGGCACTCCTGCAGCCACCTTAGACCATGAGGTGAACTTGCAGATGGAAACCACATGCTGAGACCCTGAATCCTGGATGGCAGTTGGAGTCGCAATACCACTTCAGGGTCGCCTACCTCTGGATTTCTTCTTCAAGAGAGAAATAAACTTCTAGCAGCCATTTTCTGGGAGTTTTTTGGTTATCACCCAGCCAATCGTAGCAATTCTAAGGTCCTGAATTTTGCTGGTCAGTGTGTGTATGGGGGCACCCATGCAGTCCTGTCACGTGCCCGTGCAGGGGGCTGAGGGGGTGGCTGTAGCCCTAGCCCAAGGAGCCCCCACCGAGCTCTCCCTCTCTGGTAGCCCCTCCAGGCACAGTGGCCCCGGCTGTGCCTGCACCGTGCTGGGTGTTGGCACCCTCGCTCTGCCCATACCAGACCACAGCCCTGTACACCAGGCCACCCTGCAGGCCCCACTGCTCCAAGACCACCAACTGTCTCTGACTCTGGAGGAGAGTCTTGGAATCATGACTCACCACCCCCCGCCCTGGAAAATAACCTTTGGGTGACAAGACGGACCCTTTCAAAATGGAAGGAGCCTGTCGCCTCCAACCCTTCTCAGGACCTCCTCAGTCTGTCCCAGAGCCTGTTCCAAAGGCCCAGGTGCAGACCCCGGGGAAGTCAGCCTCCACATACCTCTATCCGTCTGCCCATTTATCTGCTCCCCAAACCCACGAGCCAAGCCCCCTGCAAAAACTACTTACAGGGTCAGCTAACAAATTCTTCAACCATAAATATCCCCTCCTTTTGACCAGAGAAACGATGGGTGAAGCAAAACGCACGCACCACTCCGTACGTGATTCCTGGGTTGTGAGGCGCGTCCTGGAACCGTGGGTCCGGCTGTGTGACTGTGCAGCCCGTAGGTGGGGTGGGAGAAGCCCTTCCTCGGAGCAGGTGCAAGGATGCTGGCATCTCTAAGGACAGGCTCTAAGAACAAGGCTCGTAGCCACGCCCTCTGCCCCTACGCTGCCCTCCGCCCTCTGCCCTCCACCTTCTGACCTATGACAGCCTCCCTGGGGCACTGACGACCCCAGGCCGGGGTGGGATGGGTGTGGAGAGCAGTGTCAGGAAACAGGTACCATTTCTACATGATCGCCCCCCGAGGGAGACGCTGAGGCCCCTCTCCCCGTGGACACTCTCTGGCCTCCTCACTCACACTCACCTCCCTGATCAGAGGGCAGGGGCAGCCCTCACACTGGGGGCCTCCAGGTGGAGCGTGTGAAAGCAGACCCTCCGCAGCCCAGGTGAGACACGAGGACAGTCTCCTGCAGGAGTGTCTGTCCCCCTCTTGGCCTGGCTGGTTCCCCTGAAGCCCCTCACTGCGACACTGGACCAGGGAACTGCCCCATTTGGGCCGGGGGTGGGGAGGGGGAGGGTGGCAGAGGCAGGACTGCCCAGCAGGGAGGCATCAAGCCTGGCAGCCAGGTCAGGGTCAAGGGGTCGCGGGGTCCAGCATGAGGCCAGCCGGCCGACTGGCTTTGCTCTGTCAACAGGGCCCCACCCTGTGTGTCTGGGCACGAGAGGTTGAGACAGACAGGCAGACAGACAGACAAGAAGAGAGACTCGGGCAGAAGCGTGGTGCTCAGCCCGTGCTGGGCTCACCTCAGCCCCCCAGACCTCAGCAGAGGGGGTGCAGCTCCAGGAACATGGGCCACTCCCCGAACCCCAGGCCGTGTGGCCCCCCGGGAGGCCCGAGCCCCAGCACGCCGTCAAGGTGTGCGTCCAGGGCCTGCAGGCAGCAGGAGGGGGTCCTGGCCAGCAGCTGGGGCAGCAGCCCCCGTCCAGCCGGTTCTGTTCCTAAAGGCGCTTCCCACCGTCCCAAGTTCCAACATCCAGCCCGGCTGCTGCCAAGCGAGGGGCCGGCACCTCCACCAGGTCCCGGAAGGAGCCGTGACATCGGGCAACGGAGGGGACGCAGGCGGGGGGGCACCTTCTGAGTAAGCCGGCACAGGCTGGGCAGAGGGGACCCCGGCCCTCCAAGTTGAGGACAGCCTGCCCAGAGGGCAGTGGCTCTTGCACGTCCACCCAGGTCAGTCTGGCACCAGAGACCGCGGGGCAGCACCTCAGCTGCCTGGGCGAGCAGCCAGCAAGGAGCGTGAATGACACCCAGTGGGAGAGGCCAGGGAAGTGTTCACACATGTGCACTACACACACATGAACACACACCCGTAAACACACACATACCTACACACTATACACCCACAAACACACCACACACATATATACACATATACAAATACCAACCCATGTATGAGCACGTGCACACACATGAACAGGTACCCACGAACACACACCACACACAAAACACACATAAACATATGAACACCTATACAGGCATGAACACACACTATACACACACCTGCACATGAATACACACACATGCCTGCACACCTACGCACACACATACACATGAACACATACACCCAAACACACACTTTAGGAAATTTAAAATATAAATTTGCATTTAAACTCCAAACAGCATTCTAGAAAGTTTAGAAATGAGGGGGTAAGAAATCTTCTGGGACCCCACCACCTTAACAAACAAGCCAACTATTATTCTTGTGTACAATAAATGGTGGAAATATTTTGTCCCTATTTTTTTTTTTTTAATTTTTATTTATTTATTTTTGGCTGTGTTGGGCCTTCGTTTCTGTGCGAGGGCTTCCTCCAGTTGCGGCAAGCGGGGGCCACTCCTCATCGCGGTGCGCGGGCCTCTCACCATCGCGGCCTCTCCCGTTGCGGAGCACAGGCTCCAGACGCGCAGGCTCTGTAGTTGTGGCTCACGGGCCCAGTTGCTCCGCGGCATGTGGGATCCTCCCAGACCAGGGCTCGAACCCGTGTCTCCTGCATTGGCAGGCGGATTCTCAACCACTGCGCCACCAGGGAAGCCCCCCTATTTTTTAATTTGATTCTTAAATTAGGCAGATAAATTAGGCGCTCTTTTTTAACTTCTGGGAAATGCTTCAGAAACAGGATAGAGCAGAAAGTTTGTATTTGCAAACACTATTAACCATTTCCTGTTCCAACCTCAGACTAGCTGTGAATCCACCGCCCTCCCGGGCTGGGGGACATCGTTTCCACTGTGCACCTCCCAGTCTGGGTCAGAGGTCACCGACACCACCACCCTCCAGCCCCTCAGAAGCAGTTTCAGGATGACCCTCCTGCTTCCTGTGTTTCTCCTGTGAATGGAAACTTCCCTCCGGCTCTGGTGGTGCCTCAGGAGCACGGGAATCCCCTCTCCCCCACTCTCCCTCCGCTCCTGTGCGGCTGTGCGTGTCACCTCGGCCGGCACACCTGGAAACTCTAGGGCCCCTCTTCTCCAGGCAGAAGGGTGGGTGGCCCGAGTAGGGAAACTTCCCCAGGCTCCTAAAAGCCAGACCCTGCGTCCTCAGTGCCCGCTTTGCTGAGAACCTTCTGGGCCATTCGCTTCCTTCCTGCTGGTCCCTGGGCTTCTGCAGTTGGTCGGGCAGGAAGCAGCCGGCAGCCTGATGGACTGGGTAGAGGTGGGGTGCCCCGCAGACACAGAACACACACCCCGCGGCACCTTGCACCCAGACACCCACGGATCCCAGGACCAAAGCTGCTGCTCACCCAGGCCCTGCACATGGGGTCCTCCCAGCAGGACCACCCCAAACTGGATCCGCCCAGCGGACCTCAGCAGAGAAGAGCCAAGTGTGCCACCTGCCACGGAGCACATGCGGGCACAGCGACCATCCCAGTGGAGACAAACGCATGCGTGGACCACTGTCCGTGGGATCGTGCAGCATGAGAGACCCACCCCGCGGGCCACTGCCGGGCCATCCCACTGTACTTTGTAGAGACAAAAGTATATGCTGGAGAATGGACCAGTGGATGCAGGGTGAGAGCGGAAGGGAGATGGGTGTGGCTCAAAGAGGCACAGGGTGTCCCGTGGTGACAGACCTTGGCATCATCTCAGAGGGCTGGATGCCAGGGCTGTCACGTGCCTACATCGTACAGCACTAAACACACACGAGTGAACTAAGACAAGGCCCTCTGCGCTCCTTGGCTGGGCCGTACCCATGGCAGCATCCTGGCTGTAATAGCAGATGGCAGTTGTGCAAAGTGTTATCACTGAGAGAGACTCGGCCCCATGTGCAGGGCCAGCTCTGTTATCCTCACAGCTGGGAGCACACCTGCAATCACCTCGATGACAATAACACACAGCTTTCATCACTGGAAAGCCCACTGAACTGGGGGCCCCTGTTGCCTCTGATGACCAGGTCCAGTGCCTGGTCATGTGAGAGGGTAATACGTGGGACCAGGGGAACGGAGGGAGGCCCTGGCTGGGACCTCGGCTGGAATCTCCCAAACCTGAAGGGGTGAAATCAGGACGCAGGACAGAAAGGACAGGGGACACAGAAGGGAGACAGATGGAGCCCTGACCTTCCCTCTGCCCTCCTCCCAGGGAGCCTGTTCTGTCCCTAAGGAAGGATGGTGAGGGAGGGGGACGGGTAGGCACGGTGTGTGTGGTGGGCACGGTGTGTGTGGTGGGCACGGTGTGTGTGGTGGGGACGGTGTGTGTGGTGGGGATGGTGTGTGTGGTGTGACAGTGTGTGTGGTGACAGTTTGTGTGTTTGGGCGGGACAGTGTGTGGTGCGGACAGCATGTGTTTGGATGGGGGTGTTTGGGGTATAGTGAGCTGATAAGCTCGGGGGGAGCTGACTTTGGGGGGACAGCACCCCAGAGGCTCTGGGACTCCTCCCCCTTCCTCACTTGCCTGAGCCCCTCCCTGGCTCTGACCCGGTTGCCCTGCTGGTCCTGCCGACCCCAGGCCATGTGCACCCCCTCCCCACCTCCACGGTCTCTGGGCCCCTTTCAGCCTCCTGAGTCTGGGTCCCCCACCGAGCCCCCAGCCCCAAGGGTGTCAGCGGGTCAGGGGTTAAGAGTCCGGAGGGAGGGGAAAATCAGGAGGGGAGAGGAAGGGAAGGGGGCGTGAGAGGGAAAGAGGAAGTCGAGGGGGAGAAGGGGGAGGGACGGAGGGAGATGGAGGGAGGTGGGCGGGTGAGGAGGGGCCCTGCATCGCCCTTTGTGGACACAGTCTGAGCTCTCGCAGATGGAATTGAGGTGAGGGGTGGTGAGGAGACCCCCCCAGGGTCTGACAGCACCTCCCATCCCAGAGCACACCCCCACCCTCCAGCCCAGCCTCCTCCAGCCCTGGTCCTCCGAGGAGAGCTGAGTCCCCCGGCACAGAGCCTCAGGGCCCCAGTGTGAGTGCCACGTGCCTCACGGACACAGGGGTCAGCAGGGAGCAGAGTGCTGGGTGCCTGGCGGCCCTGGGCTGACAGGAACCCCCCCAGGGCTCCAGCCCCCCGAGGGGAGGCCACAGGGGAGGGTTTGCCAGGAGATGCCTGTCTGCATGGGGTGTCACACGGGGCAGCTGCGGGCCACACTCTCCCAGACCAGCCACCAGAGCCGTCTGGCCAGCTTCCCCCCACGCTCCACGCTAGGAGCGCACCTGGCCGGCAGGGACCCCTCCCACGCTCCAGGCCGTGCCCTGCCGGGGCCCCAGCAGCTGAGGCTCGGGGAGCGGCCCTCCGTCTGCCGCCGAAGCCTCCTCCGCCCAGCGCCTCGCCTGAGACATCATCTCTGATGCTCTTTTTCCACCGTTTCAGCTTTCTTTAATGTTTTCCCTTCACAGCGAACCCTGAGTGTCTCAGAGCCGGAGCTGAACACCAGCTGTCAGGCGGTTTCTGTCTCTGTCATCTTAGCTGGTGAGACCTACACATTGCGCCACTAATATCAGCAGTTTCATTTTTCCTGTTTTCCATTCATTAGAACAAAATGCTTAGAGCGAAATGAGGTGAATAATCCAATCACTTCACAAATGTTCGGGCTGTGAGGGGGCCCCGGACCCCAGGACCTCCCCCAGCCTGAGGCAAGTCAGTCCTGGAAGGTGAGGTCTGCATTACCGGTCAAGCCCCAGCACTGGAGGAGGTCAGGAAGCTGCTGATAGTGGAAAGATCTGGAAACGCAGCCGCCCCCAGCCTGGGGCCTCCTGAAAGCTGGCCCCGGAAGCCCCTGAAGGCTTCCTGAAGGGGGTTGGTGCTGGGCCCCGACGCCCCTCAGCACAGGGCTGGCAGGGCCACCATGGGGGCAGGGAGGGGCCCAGGGCCCCGGGTAGGACAAGAGGGAAAGGGTCTCAGGTGGGCCTGGAGGAAAGGCCCCAGACCCTCACTGCCCACTGGGGCAGCAGTGTGCCCGCTGCCCACAGCCCGTCGGGTGGCGGGGGCGGGCAGCAGAGGCCTGGCCCAGCAGTGGCAGAGTGCGGTGCTTCAAACACTGTGGCTCCAGGGACCTGAGCCCGGAGAGGGCAGAGGGACGGCTGGGGAAGGGGAGGAGAGAAGACTCTGCACCCCCTCCCAGCGGACCCACAGCCTCCGGAAGAGTCAACAACAAATAAAGAGACAAGAAGTGCCCGGGATGGAGGCGCCCCTCCCCCTCCACCTGCCTCTGTCTCTCTGTTTCTCTCTCCCTCTCTCTCATCTCTATCTCTGCGCAGAGCATTTCTCTCCCTCCCACCAACTCCCTGCCCAAGTGGAGGAGGAGGAAGAGGGGGCAGGGGCTTGGGGCGTGGCCCTCCCACCTGACCTGGGACACTTTCCTTTCCTCCTGCACTTCTGCAAGCAGTAGAGGAGACAGCATGCCGGGCGGGCTGGTGCTCCGGGCATGGGGACCCCGCGGGCACTGTGGCCACTCGTCTGGGCCGTGCTGCAGCTGGGCTGGCAGCCAGGATGGCTCCTAGGTATGTGGGTCGGGGCTGGGTGGCGAGGGGTCAGGCTGGGCAAAGACCTCCAGTTCTCAGTCTCTGGCGGGGGGGAGGGGGGAGGTTGGGAACCAGGCCCCTGAGGCCCAGCACGGCCCCTGGCAGGGCGCTGTGTGGCTTTGGGCAGGTGAAGGGCCCTCTCTGGGCTCCGGCTCCTCACCCACTCCCCTCACCTGGTGGTGAGTCCCTTCCTTGCTCATGAGCAGGCAGGAGTATCCCAGCTCTTCCTGGGAGTCCCGAGGGACGGGCAAGCTCTTGCCCCTCTCTGTAGGATGAAAGGGCTGGGCCGCCAGAGCCCCAAACCTCGGCCCCGCTTGTGTTTTCCTGGGGGGAAGGAACTGACTGGTTCCATGAGGGCACAGGCTGGGTGGCCTGGAGATGTTTCTCCGATTATGTCAAAAGTGTAAGAGCTCCAGTAAAGACCCACCCCGTCGTGGGCCTGGGATGAGCCCCACCTGGGCCTCTGGACGAGATGGCCTGGAGCACAGCGCCCGGGCACATCCGGGAGCGTCCACAGCAGGTTCTGGAGAGGCGCCCTGGCCCCAAGGCCCTCAGTACAGGCTGCCCCCTAGGCAGGCCCGGCAGGCCCGTGGCCAGAGCGGTGGTCAGGGAGAGGCCCCTCCTGGCTGCCCTGCCCTCAGCCACTGCGCCCGGTGCTGCCCTGATGGGAAGGGGTCCCCAGCCAGACCCAGGGCCTGTCCTCTAGACCTCGCTGGGCTCAGGGGTCAAGGGCCCTAGAAGGGCCAAGCCGAGGTGGGGCTGCCCTGACCCCCACTGGCTGCCAATCCGGGATTCTGTGCCCAGAGGCCCTCAGCTGTCTCGGCCCAGCCGGGCCTGCTCAGCACCTGCTCAGCGCCCAGGTCGCCCTGCTTTTTCCCCTCACCTGGCCTCGCTCTCAGGATGGACGGAGGAAACTCACGGCTGCAGTCAGTGGTCCAAGAGCCTGTGGCCAAAAGGTGCCCCGTGGGGAGGCTTGGGGAGCCCAGGCACGGCGTGGGGGTGGAGACGGGGTGCGTGTCATCCCGGGAGGAGGAACCAAGGCCCGGGGGTTGGGGGGCGCTGTGACTTACCCTCGGCCGCCCACTCCCCACCAGGGCCCCTTCCCAAAGCAGGGGAAGATCAAAACGTGAAAGGGGCCGGCCTTGAGTTCCAACTGAAGCCGACACTGGTGAGCTTTGTGCCCTCAGGCAGGTCCCTTAACCTCTCTGAGCTGCGGTTTTCCCCCCTGCAGTTTGGTGATAATAATGCCTGCTTTATAGCGTCATGAGAATTCGATCTTATAAGAACTGTCTGGCCCAGCCTATGACACATTTTTTTAAGTCAGATATGTGTTATTTTTTTCAACTTACAGACTTGAAAAATATTTGAAAGATACAGAAAAGTTACAAAAACACAGCAGTGAACACCCTCACCCAGAGTCTCCGATTGGTAACCCTGGCACACTGGCTTTCTGTGTTAGTTGGCTGGGGCTTCGGTAACAAATGCCCCACACTGGGCGGGCGGCTGGAACCACAGAAGCTTATGGGCCGGCAGTTCTGGAAGCTGGAAGTCGGACCTCGGTGTCGCGGGGTCCCTTCCTCCCGAGGCTGCGAGCGAGAGGTGGTTCCAGGCCCCTCCCAGCTGCGGGCGGTGGTGGCGATGCTTGGTGTCCCTCGGCCTGTGGACACGTCACCCCAGCTCTGCTCCGTGTCACACGGCGTCCTCCCGTGTGCAGGGCTGTCCACGTGTCCCCTTTTCCCCAGTAAGGACACGGTCATGTCGGCTTAGGGGCCACCAACCCCACACCTCATCTCAACGGATGACATCAGCAAAGACCCTGTTTCCAATAAGGTCACATTGCGGGGTGCTGCTGAACGCGGGGATTTGGGGGCCGGTGCAGCCCACAGCCCTCTCCATCCGCGCACCGCTGGTCACCTAAGCGTTAGTCACAGACTCTCCTAACGCCCGGGACGGTGGCTGATGCAGTCCCATAGATCAGATGCCCTGGCGTCCCGAGCCTGCCCTCTGGCTGGACTCTTTCCCTGATGGAGCCGAGTCCAGAACCTCGGCTTCATCTGGACGCCACTGTCCTCAGCTTCCTCTGACCTACAGCAGGCATTTTTGTTTGTTTGTTTGTTTTTAATCAAACCTCAATTTTATTTTAGATATGGAAATCCTTAGAATTAGGATTTTTTGAGGTGTAATCGGCATAGCATTATATTAGTTTCAGGTATACAGTGTATTTGTATTTGTATATATTCCAAAATGATCACCACGATAAGCCCAACCAATATCATCACCATATACAGTTACCAGATTTTTTTCTTGTGAAAAGAACTGTCAAGATCCACTTTCCTAGCTACTTTCAAATACGCAACACAGAATTATTAACTCTAGTCACCATGCCGCACATCACACCCCAAGGACTTACTTATTTTATACCTGGAAGTTTGTACCTTTTGACCACCTTCACCCATTTCCCCAGCCCCTACCTCTGGAAACTGCCGATCTGTTTTCTATATCCATGAGCTCGGTTTTTGTCTTGTTTTGTTTTTTGGGTTTTTTTTAGATTCCACATATAAGTGAAATCATACGGTATTTGTCTTTCTCTGCCTGACTTACTTCACTAAGTATAATATTCCCTAGGTCCATCCAAGTTGTCTCAAGTGGCAAGATTTCATTCTTTTTTATGGCTGAGTAGTATTCCATTGTATATACACCACATCTTCTTTATCCGTTCCTCTGTCGATGGGCACTGAGGTTGCTTCCATAGCTCGGCAATTGTAAATAGTGCTGCAGTGAACATTGGGGTGTATATATCTTTTTAAGTTCGTGTTTTCATTTTTTTCAGATAAATACTAAGAAGTGAAATTGCTGGATCACATGGTAGTTCTATGTTTAGTTTTTAAGGAACCTCCGTACTGTTCCAACAGCGGCTGTGTCAGTTTCCATTCCCTTTTCTCCACATCCTCTTCACCACTTGTTATCTCTAGACTTCTTGACGATGCCATTCTGATGGGTGTGAGGTGATACCTCATTGTGGTTTTTACTTGCATTTCCCTGATGATTAGTGACGTTGAGCATCTATCTTTTCATGCGTCTGTTGGCCGTCAGCACGTCTTCTTTGGAAAAATGTCTCTTTGGGTCCTCTGCCCACTTTTTAATCAGATTCTTTTTTTGCTATTAAGTTGTAAGAGTTTTTTGTATACTTTGGATATCAACCCCTTATCAGATATATGATTTGCAAGTGTTTTCTCCCATTCACTATGCTGCCTTTTCATGGTGTCCTTTTTTGATGGTGTCCTTTGCTGTGCAGAAGCTTTTTAGCTTGATGTAGCCCCACCTGTCTATTTCTGCTTTTGTTGCCCGTGCTGGCATTCCTGAAGGAGCCAGGCCAGGTGTGCAAGCACCTGCCACCTGGGTGTGTCTGTTGTTTGTTTGTGGGAGGTCATAGACATGATGGTCCTTCTTGGGGCACCCATCGGAGACCCCACGACGGGGTCGCTCCCTCTGGGTCCACTGCAAAGTATTGGGGAAAGGTGCTCTTTTCCCTTCGGGATGAATCAGAGACCCGAGGTAGGGACCCAGCAGTCCGCTGGGCAATGCTTTCAGCACCCACTGACAGGTGTTGCCTAAATCAGGTGTTAGATGGTAGTTGTGAAATGTGGTCTCTGAGGCCACCCTGAGCCCGTGCCAGGCCTCCCTCCATGGGAGCCCCGGGCTGGTGCCACCTCGACACTCACACTCCATCCCACACCCAGGCACCCCCCCAGGGTCTCTCCCTCCGGACCCTGCTGGGGCTCAGCGGCTCTCTCCTCAACCCACTCCTCAAACAGAAAAACAGGCCTGGAGACCCCTCACTGACATTCCATTATTACATAAATAGACAATATTTAAATTTTCAATCACTCAAACAACATAAGAAAAGATTCATAGACATTCATACCGCAGGGATAAAGCGAGTGAGACCCCAGGACTCGGGAGGAAGCTCTGCTATCAGCCTCCCAGGCCAAGGCTGATGTAAAGGGATGCATGTGTCCCAGGCCGGCCCCCCAGCAGCTGCATTCAGCCCCTGCCTCTGCCCACACTGTGAGGATCCAGGGGGGGCGGGGGGGCCGGGACAGGCATCCAGGTAGGGCTGTGCTGGGGGAGGGGTCTGAGGGGCAGCAGGGAGGCCATGGGGTCCAGAGGGAGCAGGGCCTGGAGAGCCCCTGGGAGGGACCTGGAGTTCCCAGGGCCTGAGCGGGACGGGGAGGCCGTGTAGAGAACCAGGCCAGGGACCCAGGCAGCCCAGGGTCCCAGCTGCTCAGGTCCAGATTCTGTGAGAGTCCCCACAAAGAGCAAGCAGGTAGACAAGAGACTCAAATGGCCACCAGTTCAGGCTGGCGGATGGGGGTGATGGTGAGGGCCTGCACTGAAGACGAGCAGGGCCGCCGTCCACGCAGGGCTCGTCAGCGAAGGTCCCCGCAGGCGCTCACGGGGGCCCTGCTGGAGGGGCCTGTGCAGGAAGGGGGGCTCCCCAGGGGGCTCACTCGAGGCCTTGGCAGGTGGGAAAGGGGCAGTGGCGTGGACACAGGACGGGTGGGAGCACAGTCTGGGGGGCACCACCCAGAACAGGGGCTCCTGGGGTACCTGTGAGGCGTCCTGGGTTTCCGGACCCAGACGCGGGCTCGCTGCAGGTGGGAGCCCGGGGGTGGGGGGCGCCCAAGGGCCTTGTGCAGAGCAGGGCTCTCGCATCCGGTGCACCATCGCCACCACGCGACTTTGACCAAATCTGTGTCCAGCTTGTACCGAAGCGGCGGCAGGGCGGTGGCGGGGGAGCAGAGGCGGGCCCCGCGGGGCCGTGGGCCTGGCTGAGAGGGGCGGCCCGGCCGCCCGCAGGCCTCCTCGGCCTTCCCGCTGCCCCCGCCCCTCTTTGCCAGTGGGACAGGCCCTCCACAGAGATGCGAGGACAACCGCCCACCCTGCACAGAGCTGCCCCTCCACAGGGCCCGGGGGATCCCCCCGCCTGGAGGAGCGGGCAGGGGGCTGAGGGGAGCTGGCCGCAGACCCGGAGCTGGGTCTGGGGGGGGCAGCCTCTAGGCCTGCCGCTGTGTGCAAATCAGGGGCCACTGCGCAAGCTCCCAGCATGAGCCGTCCGCAGGGGCTAAAGCACCGAGTTGTGGGTTTGGCCACGTGTGGGTCCCACCCGGGGCCCCTCCCTGCGACACGGGTCATCACGTCAGCCCGGACTCCATGGGGGGTGCGGCTGGGCATCTCCTGGGAGGGGCTGCCCCTCCCCCAACCCCCCAGCCAGCGAGCTGGGTGTGAGGGCGTGCACACCCATGCGTGCGCGTGCCAGCGTGAGCTGCGTGTGTGTGTCGGCGAGGTGGGCCCCTGCACGTGGCGGGGCGTCCCCAGGTGGGGCCTGGCAGGCGACGGCTGGCCTTGTTTGGGGGCCTGCAGGCAGAGCCCAGGCTCGTCCACGCGAGGGGCGATGGCCCGGCTGGCCTCTGAGCACCAGTCCCCAGTCGTGGCAGAAGACACGGAGGGCCTCCTGCTGCCCAGTCAGCAGTGCCCACGGGGGGAGCGGAGGGGGGGCTCCCAGCTCCGAGCTGGTCCTGAGATGGAGCCTGCCGGGGCTGGGTTCTCCGTGGGACGCCCCCACCAGCCCAGCCCGGCCTCCCGGTTACCCTCCCCCTCCCCCAGCGCAGAGCAGGCAGGACCAGTATGCCGGGTCTGGGAGCGTGGGGGTCAGGCCTGCGGGGACTGGCAACTGGGACTCAAGGAGGGAGGGGGGTGAAGGCCCTTAAACCACCACGCGGGGGAGAAACGAGGGCCTGGAGGTCAGAGCCAGATCGCAGCCCTGGCCCCAGGTCTCAGTAGCGTCAAAGGACAAAGTCCCACCACGGGGTGGCCCGTGAGAGGTGAGCACCCCGTCCCTGGGGGCGTGCAAGGCTCCGTGGCAGAAGCACTGCACAACCTGCCCATCAGACGGGCCTTGGGAAAGTGGGAGGGGAGGGTCTGGTGGGCTGTCCCCATACCCCTTCCGCACGCCCGCCCACCGCTCCTCTCTCCACCCCTCAGATGCCCCCAGCAGGCCCTGGAGCCCCCTCACCTTCTCCCCGGCCCGGCTCACTGTGCCCGAGGGGGCGAACGCCACCTTCACCTGCAGCTTCTCCAGCAAGCCCGAGCACTTCGTCCTCAACTGGTACCGCATGAGCCCCAGCAACCAGACGGACAAGCTGGCCGCCTTCCCCGAGGACCGCAGCCAGCCTGGCCGGGACCGGCGTTTCCACGTCACGCCGCTGCCCGGCGGGCGACGCTTCCACATGAGCATCATGGCCGCCCAGCGCAATGACAGCGGCGTCTACTTCTGTGGGGCCATCTACCTGCCCCCCAAGACGCAGATCAACGAGAGCCGGCCTGCGGAGCTCACGGTGACAGGTGCGGGCGTCGGAGACCCGAGCGCAGGGGCGGGGGCCCCCGAGGGCCGGGGTGGGCCCCCGAAGGCTGGGGTGGGCCCCCGAGGGCCGGGGTGAGCAGGGCAGGGTCTGGGCAGCCAGCAGGAGCAGCCTCAGCCATGGGGCATAGTGGGCAGGGGTTGCCAGGCTCCGTTCCAGGGCTCTGTCCCACACCCAGGACCACGGCGACCCATGGCGCTGGCTCTCCATGACTGGAAGCACCCCCAGACCCACTTGTCCTTGAGGGAGGGGGCCGGTGGCGGGCGCCTCTCAGGATGAGCTCGTGCTCGGAAGCTCTGCCGGGGTGCAGGCCTGGGCGAGACTGGTCAGTGCAGGTCTAGGACTGGCAGAGGGCAGGGCCCTGGGTCCCCGGCTCTGACTCCTGTCCTGTTGCCCCTGCAGAGGGAGTCCTGGAGCTGCCCACAGAGCGCCCCAGCCCCCCACCCAGGCCCGAAGGCCAGTTGCAGGGCCTGGTCACCGGCATCACAAGCGCCCTGCTGGGGGTTCTGCTGCTGCTGCTGCTGACCTGGGTCCTGGCGGCCGTCTTCCTCTGGGCCACTCGAGGTAATGCCCCGCCGGTCCCCACAGGCGCAGCCCACAGTCTCCCTCCCTTCACCCCTCCCCTACTCCTACCCTCTCCGTGTCCCCCCACAAGGAGGAGCCAGACTGGGCTTCCCAGGGTCTGGGGTCCCCTCACAACCCCAGCAGTGCCCCTCCCCTGTGCCTGCTCTCAGGAGGGGTCTGAGGGAGGGGAGTGGGGAGGGCAGCCCCCCGCAAGGCTGAGTCACCCCAGGCTGCACCTCAGGCTGCAGGACACTGAAAGCTCTTCTAACCGCTGGGCGCCCGAGGTGACAGCCACAGCCACTGCAGGCCTGGAGCCCCCGGCTCCGCCCCACCGCCTGGAGACCGCTGAGGACACCCCACCCCCTGCGCGGGGTAGGGGTGCAGCCCAGCTGACAGCAAAGCCCCTGTGGGAGGTCATCTCTCCAGGGAATCGCTCTTCCCGCCCTCAAATATTTTTGAGAACGTGCGGGGATCATTGATGATGCGCCCGCTGTGTGCGCTGCGGCAGCCGAGCGGGCGCTGGGCCGCACGTGAGGCCTGGAAGCCAGGCGGGCCTCTGGGGCCCAGACAACCCAGGTCCCAACCGGACCCTCAGGAGGCGAGCGGGGCGGGCGGCGAGCCTGGTGCCCTTCCCAGGGACCCCTGAGACCCCACGCCACGACAGCAGGGCCTCGGGGCTCCCTGACTCGTGTGCTTCTCTGCAGAGGGCTGCGCGCGCAGGAGCGAAGACCAGCCTCCGGTGAGCGTCCTTCCCTTGGCGGTGCCGTCGCCGCGGCCGCACCTCCCTGGGGGGCGGGGCGACTGCCCGGGGTGGGCGGCCTCAGAGCAGCCACGCCCCTCGCCCGCCGCCGCTGCGTGTCCGAGGTTGGGTGGCCAGCCCTGCCCTGCTCTGCGCGCGCGTGCGAGTGTGGGGGGGGGTGTGTGCGCGTGCGCACGTGTCAGCCCCTCGGAGACCGACGAGCCGTCCCTCCCTCTCTCCCCAAGAAGGAGGGCTCCCCCGCCGGGCCTGCGTGCACCGTGGACTACGGGGAGCTGGACTTCCAGTGGCGAGAGGAGACCCCGGATCCCCCGGCCCCCTGTGTCCCTGAGCAGACCGAGTACGCCACCATCGTCTTCCCGGGCAGGCCGGGCTCCCCAGGCCGCAGGGCTTCCGCAGACAGCCCGCAGGGGCCCCGGCCTCTGAGAACTGAGGACGGACACTGCTCCTGGCCCCTCTGACCGCCTTCCTCGGCTGGCCCGAGTCCTTCAGACCCTCCGCCAAGAGCCGGGGTGGACAGTTTCCCTGGAAGAGCACAGAGTGGTAGGGCCGCCCAGGAGGTGACCGCCTGTCCAAGGGTGACCGCGCCCACCCCTGCCAGCACCTGCCAGCCCTGCCCGGCTCTATGGGCAGGGGAAGGAGCCTCACCCCGGACTCCAGACCCAGTCTCAGGCTGAGCTGGCCAGAGCCTCCCTCCTACACACGCCAGCTGCCTCCCAGGAGGGCCTGGTGCCTGGACGTAGGGGCCCGCGGGTCCTGGTTGGAGACTCCGCCTTGGAGCAGGCCTGGTAGGTCCAGCACGGATCCCCTGAGGGGCACACGGGGAAATGCACGAGGTCAGGGCTCCCCTGGGGCCTCGTGCTCCCCCAGGCCTGGAAGAGAGCTCCTGGCGGTGGTGGGGCCCCTCCACCCTCACGTGTGCCCAGGCCCGTCATGCAGCCCAGGAAACAGGCAATGAAGGGAGCTGGCGGAGCTGGAGTCACCCCGCCGAGGCCATCCTGGGGGCCCTGGTGTCCACCGTGTATCCCCACTTCTCCTTGGCGCCCATTCACGGTGCTACTTAAAGGGGCCTCCGCCGGGCTCCCTCCAGGGCAGTGGGGCAGGTGCGGGGCCCCCTCAGCAGGGACCCCTCCGACGGAGCCGCCACTCCCCGTGGCCTGCACACACACGTCCGGGGCAGCGTGGCCGGGGCAGCTGGGTGTGGGGGACTCGGAGGCACGTGTCCCATCTAGGGGTCCACACACGCTTCCTTGCTCTGTTACACTGTAATTAAAGAGTGATGAAAGCTCTAAGAAAGGCGCCGAGTTTTCCTCCTCACTCGTTGGACACCGGCCTGAGGAAGGAGGACGCACCAGCCTGCCCGGCCTGGCCCTCCAAGGCCCCTCCTCTCCGTCCCCACCACACTCACGCCCACAGCCTGAAACCCCTCTGACTTCAGGGGGCCACCGGGCACCGCCCCCCCAGAAGCCCTTTCCAGGCTCCACGCCCCCGGGTCCTGTAGCCCCCTGCCCCCGAACCTGGCACAGGATGTCCCCAACTGAGCAGCTGTGCCTGAATGTGCTGCCCCAGCCCCACGTGTCCCCACACCAGGCCGGCGAGGGGATGGAGCGGGTAGGCGAGCGAGTGGGCTGCCGCATGCTATGAGTGAGCAGGTGCCAGGCTGCTGGGGGGCTGGCATCTGTGGGGAAACCCAGTCCCTTCCCCTCTGCAAACTGGATGATGGTTCAGTCCCCCAGGGAGGGGATGCACTGCCACCACACAGGTCATCGGCTCTTGTCCCTGACTACCATGACAGACACCCCCAACCTTGCCCCCCACAGCGAGCCTCGCCCAAACCCGCAGGTGCCAGGAGCACAGCGGCCCCCACCAGCTCCTCAGCCCTTGAGCCCACACCCTGTGCCTGCCATCCTGGAGACTGTCCCAGGTAGAGGGAGAGTCACCGGGTCTGGGACACTGGAGGGAACACTGCTGGTGAATCTTGCAGACGACGTGGGCTTTTGTGCCTGGAAAACCCAGGAGGTTCTGTGGGGAAACTGCTATGGCAACAGGAAAATCTAGTCCAGGAGGAGCTGTAAAATTAACATCCAGAAATAAATGGCTTCCGTACATCCAACGGTGACCACTTAGAAGAAAAAGTGATAGCGAATATTCCGCCTATGACAGCAACAGAAAAGATTGCGTGTCCAAGACGTAGATTTAGTGAGAAAAGCACGAACCCGCAGGAGGAGAGCAGAGCACAGGCGTGGCCTGATGTTCTGGGCCGGATGCCTCGAGCCATCGACACGTCAGTTCTTCCTAATTCTACAAATGTAATACAATCCCAGTAAAAACCCACATTTCTGCAACCGTAAAGTTCATCTGGAAAAATAAACAGGCAAGTAACAGCCAAGAAAACCAGGAAAGGAAAGTGAAAGAAGAGCAGCTTTATCAGATCTAATACTGATGATCATTAAAACAGTGGCGTTAGCACATGAAAAGGCAGGAATAGAGCCAATGAGTGGGGAACCATAGACTTTTTCTAGGTGGTGCTGGGACAGCACAGCTATTTGGAAAGTAGAGTATAGTAAGGTAGACACGTCCCTCCTACCCTGTGCTTGCATCGATCCCAACCCTATGAGACACAGGAGAAAAATCTACCAGAACTTCACAGGGAGGGCAGGGATGCCGGCTCACCCTAGGTGCCATGGAAGAGAAGATGGGGAAATTCAACTGTGTAAATTGGGGAAAACCCTGTAGCACAGCAGAAACATCAGCACGAGCAGACTGGGGAAAGTATTTGCAATATCGCGCAGAAGGCCAATGCTCCAATTAGAGAAAGGTCTAAAATCGGGGAGACAGCAAGGTCAAAGTTGCAATGGAAAAGCGAGCCAGAGAAATGACGGACTGTTCACGCACATGCCTCCCACATGTTATATGTACACATATGCACACATATCCCTTAAACAGGGAAAGGATGCTTATTTTCACTCAAAATAAGGAAACTGCAGATCACAACCACACCTATTCACCGGCCATCTCGGAAAGCTTGACCACACCCTGGGCAAGGATGCTGGAAGCGGCTGCTTAGCAGTTAGCGGAGCATTTGCCCTTCACTCCTGAGCCCCACCTGTGCAACAGCTCCCGGGGAGACTGGCAGAAACCAGGAGCACGCGGGGTTCCCTGTGCTGGACCTGATGGCCGAAGGCGGGGAGGCCCCGGGGCGGCAGGAGCAGGGGCCCCGCCCGGACTCTGGGTGAACTGGCTCCCGGGCGGCCGCCAGCCCTCAGGTGTGTGCAGGAGGGATGGAAACACTCGGCCCCGGAGCACGGAACCAGGTTGGGGTCCGGTCAAAAGACAAGGGGGCAATCTGAGCATCAAAACTGCCAAAATTAACATGAAAAATCTAATTGATTCACACACTCTGAGCAAGTTTAAAAGACCACGAGCTCATATTGATACTGGAAAAAAAATTTTTAAGATGAAAGAGCAGGGAGGGAAGGAAGTGGCCTCGGGTGTGCTGGCAGTGCCGGCCGCCCGCCCTGGCAGCCGCGCTCAGATAAGAAGTGAGACCGAGAGCGACACTCAGCACTTTGCATCCGCCTTCCCGTAAGGCGGCCCCTGCCACCTGCCGCCTGCCGCCTGCCACCACTCACTTTTTCCGCTCCCCTGCTCTGCCCCAGCCGCGTGTGTCACCGGCCTGGCGGGGCGTCGCGCCCACCTCCCGCCCACACCCGCTCCAGCGGGTCAGTCCCTGCATCAGCGTCTGTGCATCTCACGGACCCACAGCGTCCGGGAGTGGGGAGAGGGGGAGGGCGGGTCTCAGGGCTCCCTGCTCCCAGCCTGAGACCCCGGCAGCCCACCAGGTTCCAGGTGCTACCTAGCCGAGCCCCACCCTGGCAGCCCCTCTGCCCAGCAGGACACCCCCTCGGGCCACCTGTGCCCTCCCTGTCCCCAGCTGCTGTGCTGGGAAGTGGGGGTGGCCGGACACCTCACCATAGGAGTCCGAGGTCCCACAAGGCCTGCGGGACGGGCGGGCGCTGTGGCCAAGGCCTCCTGGCAGCAGAGGGGCTAAGGTCTCAAAGGGAACCCAGCCTTGGGAACAGGGAAGCGGGGCTGTCGTGCGGCGCCTGGGCTCTCAGCCCTTGTGGGTTGGTGGTCTGACGTGCACGGTTGCCCCTATGGTCTGAGTGAGGTTCCTGAGTGTTTGGAGACTTCAGAATGTGGGGATCCCCCTGAGAGTGACAAAGGCGGTGCGGGGGACCCTTCCCGGGGGTCCTGTACCTCGACCCGGTCGGGCTGCCCCATCCACTGGGGGGAGCCTGTGTTCCTGGCTCCCGAGCCCACTGACTTGGGTGGGCAGGGGTGGGGGGGTCCCCACAGCCCTCGCCTCCTGCGGTTTGCGGTGCCCTGCGCTCGCCGCAGGTCAGGGCCGCCTCTGAGAGCCACTTTAGGGGAAAGATGTGTCACCGCCCCGTAGCCCTGCGTCTCAGGCCCCGTTATCTGAGCTTCACAAGGCGCTCGGCTGCTGGGCCCTCGGGCGGGAAGAGGCTCTGGGCCAAGGCACCCACACGTCCAGGCAGACGGCGCCCAGCCTCACATCCGCCCCGAGGGGCGCCGGCCCCCGGTGGCCTGCCCAGTGGGCACCGAGCCACATCCAACACCCCCCAGCTGCTTTGACTTCTCCCAGCCAGGGGTCCCAGTGGGGGTCGTAGCTCCTCTAGATTCAGCTCCTGTTGGTCCTTTGGGCAAAATGGGGCTGGTCCAAGGGCACGGCCTGAGGGCGGGGCCTGGGGGGCGGGGCCTCAGGCACATGTGCACCAGCATCCCACCGACCCGCGGCGGCAAAATCCATGATAATTTTTTGTTTTTATGTTTTTATCTCAGTCTGAATTCTGAAAATATACTATCAAATTCTATTACTCAGCCATTTAAAACATTAACTAATTAATTTTAAAAATTCTGTCCACCCACATTCATAGCAGCGTCATTCACAGTAGCCACAAGACGGAAGCAACCCACGTCCATCAACTGATGAAGGATAAACAGAATGTGGTCCGTCCACATGACAGAATATTATTCAGCCTCAAAATGAAGGAAATTCTGAGCCACGCTACACTGCGAATGAACCGTGAGGGCACGACGCTCAGTGAAATAAGCCAGACGCAGGGGGTGGACACCTATGAGTCCCTTATATGAGGCACTTAGGTAGTCAAATCATAAAGACAGAAAGTAGAATGGAGGGTGCCAACAGCTGGGGACGAGGGGTTGGGAAGTTAATGTTTAGTGGCGACAGTGTCAGTTTAGGAAGATGAACATGGGGCTGGGGTAGAGAATGGTCATTGCCACAGCTGTGGCAAGTCAGAGGCTGGAGAGCCGGGCGAGCCGGTGCTGCAGCTGGGATCTGAGCTGTCAAGGGCAGAATCCCCTCTTCCTCAGGGAAGCTCACTCTTTTCTCATAGGGCCTTCAACTGGCTGGAGGAGGCCCCCACGTTATAAAGGATACCTGTGCTTTCCTCAACGTCTGCGGATTTAAATGTTAATCTCATCTAAAAATAGCTCTGTGGGCAGCCTCCCTCCTTCCCACCTTCCAAACACTCTTCAGAGACGGCACAGGGTTTGCAGACTAAAGAAGACTACGGCCCCGCCCCACCCCACGTTCATCACGGTTTTATTCTCGGTGCCGCTCTGAGCTCACAGAACCTCTCCCTTCTTCCCTGTTACAGACACTGCCTGGAAAGGACCCCGGCCTCCCCTGGCACAGTGGTGGGGAGTTCCCACGGCGGGAACCTGCAGAGCCCTGCGTTCTGTCAAGGAGGAGGAGGAGGTGAGCAGGCTCGGCGGGAAGGCTCAGACCCCGCTGCGGCCGCGACGCTCACGCTCCCCTCCCCTGCGGGTCCACGCCAGCAGTGCAAGCACAAGCTCACGGTCACCTGGAAAGTGGGCCACACCAGACCACAGCGACGAGCCTCATCCGCAGGGCACGGAGCCCGGCCAAGCACTGCTGCACTCGGGCGGTCAGCTGCAGGACCACAGTCATGCGACTATTTCACCCTGGTGCAAAGGGAAACACATCCATGTATGTTCCCATTTATTTCCTCTTGTATGAACCTTGGGAGGGGAGCGGGCTGCTGTCACCTTTAGGGGCAGAATGGGGAGGGCTGAGACTCTGGGTTGACTAATTAAAACAAGCACTTGTGGCCACTGAAATTGTTTTAATGACACACAGCGGAAAACATTCAAAAGACTCAATGTGGGAGCCACCAAATGGACTGCAAGCTGGTCTCTACCCCGAACTGTGGGATCAGCACAGGCCGCTGAGCCTCAACTTCCACATCTGGAAAATGGACATAATACCTGCTTCACAGGGGCTTTGATTTATTAAAGGGAATGGAGTGCACAAAGCATGTGACACACAGGAGACCTTCTGTGAGTGTCTTATCCTTTCCCTTCTGTGCACACACAGAAACGGAGCACAGTACTGAAGCCGAGAGAGGGACGGAGGAGAGAGACAGCGCGGAGGAGGGAGGGAGGGAGGGAGACCCAGAGAGACAGAGACAGAGAGACAGAGACAGACAGAGACAGAGACAGGTGGGGGAGGGAAAGCCAGAGAGAGAGAGACAGACAGACAGAAAAACAGAGACAGAGACAGAGAGACATGGGGGGAGGGAGGGAGGGAGGGAAAGCTAGAGAGACAGAGAGACATAAAGACAGAGACAGAGACAGACAGAGAGACAGAGACAGAGAAGGAGGGAGGCGATGACTGCAGCCAATCAGTCACAGCAAAGACAGAATTAGTGAGTTGGAAGAAAAGTCAAGAGTGAAGCACAGAGACAGAAAATGATGAAAAACACACAGAAGAGAGTAAGAAGCATCCAGTGAGAAGGGTAGCGTTCAGGAACTTGGGTCCCAGAAACTCTGGAGTGGGACTAGGTAGCCAGTGTCGCCTGTTGGCGTCTCCCGCGGCCACTGGAACAAACTTGCTTACAGCAGCACAAACTCATCCCCCTTCAGCTCTGAAATGGGTCTCACTGGGCTAAAGTCACAGTGTCCACAGGGCAGGTTCCTTTTGGAGGCCCCGGGGGAGAATCCGCTTGCTGCCTTTTCCAGATTCCAGGGGTCACTGCATCCCTTGGCTCCAGGCCCCTCACCCATCTTCAAGCCCAGCATCGTAACACCTGCTCTCCCCTCTGACCCTCTGTCCCCCTTCTAAGTGCCAGCCCACCCAGATAACCCAGGACAGTCCCCCATCACAAGACCCTTAACTTAATCACGGCTGCGAGGTCCCTTTCTCACGAAGATCACACACTCACAGGTTCCGGGGGTTAGGACGCTGACACCTTTGGGAGCCTGTATTCTGTCTACCAGACATCACGTCTGTTTCACATTTCCTTGGAGGTCCTGCCGGTCCAGTAAAACAAGGAAAGGAAACAAAAGGAACAGCATTGGAGAGGATACAACGCAACGGGCAGTCTGCACTAGAACCCCCAGCAAGGCCCGACCCGGCCTGGGGACAGCACCACAGGCGCATGACAGAGCCTGGGGAAATGCCCAGGGGCTGGTCCATCAAGTTGGAACCGAGGAAGGAAGGAAGAGGCTGGGAGAGCACAGGGCCATCCCAGAGGGCCTGGGGGGTCAGATCAGCCTGGGGGGCAGTGGGAGGAGGGGGCAGAGGAGCAGCTCCTGTGGGGTCAGGCTGGGCCGCTCTGAGGACCAGTGGCCCCGGAGGCTAGACAGCTGGGCACTGCTCGAGGTACAGTCACCCAGGACCAGGGAAACCAGGGCCACAGGCCCCAGCAAGGTTGAGCCCTGCAGGCCAGCAGCTGGATCCAGGCCCAGAGAGCGGGGAGGGCCATCCCTAGCTCAGCTGCCCCCTACAGCAGCAAGCACCAGGGGCCCTGAGCCCTCGGGGACCAGCCAGAGCAGGTGCAGGTGGCGACAGGCCTCGGGGGTGGGTGAGGACCGTTTTAGGAGGGGGCCCGAGCTGCCCTGAGCCCAGGGACTCTCCCCACAGCCTCCCTCCCTGCCCGGGGGTGGGTCACACCTGGGGAAGCCCTAACCCAGAGCCCTCAGCCGCGGCCTAGACCACGAGGAGCCAGGATGGGGCCCCCCGAGGAAGCCACAGCTCTGGGATGGACCCAGTCACCGAAGGCCAGCTCTGCTCACTTGGGAGACCTCACTCCATGGCTGGCCTGCGTGGGGTGCTCGACGGAGGGGACTCACCGGCCCGCTGGGAGCCCCGTGGCGGGAGAAGCCTGCCCAGGATGCAGGTGCAGGAGTGGGAGGCTGGCCGCCTGCCTGCCGTGCCAGCCAGGACTCGAGCCGCTGTCACAGCCCCCACACAGGGGCAGCCGGGACCTGCCCTGGCTGGTGCTCTCCCTCCCCCAGGTGGGACAGCAGCGCTTTCCTGAAGTTCCACAAACAGGGCAGCCTGAGTAACAGGTGTTTGTCCCCTCCCGGTTCTGGAGCCAGAAGCCCCACGTCAAGGAGTCCCAGGGCCGCACTTCCTCCCCAGGATCCAGGGAGGGTCCTCCTGCCTCTTACCTTCCGGGGGCTCCAGGTGCCCGTGGGCCTGTGGGCACACCCCTCCAGTCCGGGGCTCCATCTTCACATGACTTCTCCCTGACGGCCTTTTTCTCTTATGAGGACACTCACTCCTGCCTGACTTAGAACCCAGCCTAACGCAGGATGGTCTCCTCTCAATCCTAACCTTAATTACATCTGCAAAGACCCTACTTCCAAACAGGTCACAATCTGAGGTTCCAGGTGGAATTTAGGAGACACTAATCACCCAGTCTGGAAGTGAGTACAGGACACTGCCGTACACACCTGTGACCTCTGGGCCTCTGGAAAGCCCCACCTGCCCGTCTTTGCTGGTTTCTGTGGCTTAAACCTGAAAACAGAAAAGCAGACTCAAGCCACTGCCCAAAAGCCCCAGGTAGAGGGGCTGTCCTTACGGGGGACTGAGGTGGCCTGGAGGTGGGGGGGTGCCTGGAGCCCAGTGGTGACCCCTTAAAGGTGGCCACCCCTGCAGGGACGGCTGACAGTGAAGGAGAGCAATAAGGGGGCCTCCCGGCTCCCAGGGGACTGGCTGTTCTGAGTTCCCTGGGGACCCCTGGGCCGCCACTGCTCAGAGGCTTCCTGGACGTCCCCACCCTTCGGGAAGACCGTGTAAGACGTCATGCTGTCCCAGAGTCCAGGCTAAGGAGGTGACAGGAACTGGGGCCATCCAGGGACACCCCAAAGAGGCTCATCACGCATGACTGGCAACTGGGGAAACCGACCAGCCCCAGAAGGTCGCCCTGCAGGGTCCTCATCATGGCGCATCGGGGCCCGTAAACAGAGCTGGCGGGGAGGGTGATAACGTGCTAAAATGAAGCCGTATTTTTTTAAAAAGAATTTCTTCAAGGAATCAGAAAGAAATGCCAAAAAGATAATCATAGTTGTGGTGGGCAGAAGGGTCTGTGTGGGTCACTTTTTTCTTTATAGTTTTATACATTTCCCACATTTTCTACAACGAACGCATTTTATTTTTATAACCAGAAAGAAGATGTTACAAAGAAGAGGAAATAAAAAGGTGCTTCCACAAGGGCACAGAGGGCCGGTCCTGGGAGGTAACCCATCCAGGGAGGGGCAGCTGCCCCAACTCCCCACCGGCCCCTCCGGCCAGCAGTGCAGAGACCACGCAGATCTGGGGCTGCCACACAGAGACGGCTTTTCCTGTCCTCCTCCTGCCCCGCGGCTGGCAGCCTCCAGCACTGGAGAGTCTAGCTTAGGGGGGCAGACCCCACAGTGACGTGGCTAGAGCACTGGGGACCCTCCCCAGGCTTCGACGTGGAAAGAATTGAGGAGAGACACCCCTGGACAGACATGCAGGATCCCTTTATTTCTTGTTCATAAGCCAGAAAAAAAGCCAGCAGAGCAAGAGGAAAGAGGAAGATGGTACAGGCGACCAAGCACCGCGGGCTAGGCTAAGGATCCTGGCGCCACCCTCCCACCGCCACACCCCCCAGCCCCTGCTGTCGGCCTTGGGAGGGGGTGGGGTGAGCCATCCAGGGCCACCCGTCCGTCCACCCTGGGCCATCCGGGCCATCCGGGCCACCCTCCCTCCCGGCTGCACACCTCCTTCCTAAAGACCAGCCCTGCTTGGACACTGTTACAACTGAGCTTCTGTGAAATTCAGCGAGGTCCCTCACAAACACCCTCACGAACCTCCATGGAGAAGCCAAGGAGCAAAGGCGCCTCTCCAGGCTGGAGCCCCGTCCAGGCCTGGGTCAGGGTCACGCCGACACCCCCGCCCCGCCACCTCCCAGCATCCTCCGCCCCTGCTCTCCTCCCCGCTCCTCCTGGGCCTGGCCAGAGGCCCATCAGGAGGGCCGGCAGCGCCCCGGAGGCTTGTCCCCAAGGCTGGGATGCCCGGCGCCGCCCTCACGTTCCCCAGGACCTCCTGCAGGGAGAACATGCAGAAGGAGATCTCCTCGTAGGAGACCCCGGTCCCACTCTCGTACAGACAGGCAAAGGTCAGGGCTCTCTCGGGGGTGGGCCTGATGGACGCCAGGTCAGAGTAGCCACTGGGGCCCTCGTGGATCGCCCAGGGCTCCGTGCAGCTGTGGGGGTCCGGGAGGACCGGCTCAGGCGGATGCCCATGTGGAGCTGTGCCCTGTGCCCCACCGGGTGGGAATACAGCAGCCACGTGGGGCTCTGAGACAAGGCCGAGGGGGGACCGGGAGCTCGGGGGTCCAGGCCCCCCTGTTCCCACCAAGCCCAGACCCTGGGCCAGGCTCACCGGGGCCATCCCCACATCCCTCTGTCCCACCCAGCCCCCCACCCCCTCGGGTGTCTCCAGCGCCCTCCTTCCTCTGGGGGTTCCTGGGGCTCAGGGCAGAGGTGTGGAAGGTGGAGGGGGTTCCTGGTACCCATGGAGCACCCCTCATCCTCCGGCCTGCTGGAGGGCGGGGCCAGAAAGCCCACAATGCTGTCCTGGCAGCCCCCAGCGGTCTCGGCCAGGGCAAGTACCAGCTCCCCAGGCAGGAAGGAGGCGCCCTCGTCTACACTGAGCACCTGCACATGGCTGCCCAGGGGGCTCCAGGCATTGCAGTAGAGGATGCCCCCGGCCGGCCCTCTGTCCACCACCGCCAACTGGCCCTCGCCCGAGCGCAGGTTGGGCACGAGGCCCCGGCGGTGCCAGGTACGGCAAAGGAGTGGGGGTCGGTCCCACAGATCTCACCGAAGCACTCTCGCCGGTCCACGCGGTACGTGTAGGCCAGCACCAGCAGGCGGCCCGAGCCCAGCCGGACGCCATGGGTGGAGCCGACAGCAAACGTGGCCCAGTCTGCAGGGAGGAATGGCTGCTGGTCCCCACGGTCAGGCAGCACCACCGCCCTGGGGGACGGGGAGGATGGGGGACCAGTGCCCGGGTTAGGGGACGGCTCAGGAGGCAGCCACCGGCTCACTGTGCCCCCACCGTCCACTCCTTCCGGCCACCGCCAGGCTGTACAAGCCTCTTGGGTCATTAGCAGGAGCCACGAGCCCAGGCAGGCCGCTGGGCCAGGTTCTCAGCGGGTGAGAGGGAGGCCAGCACCCAAGTGTGCGCGCTGCCCAGGCAGAGGGGCAGCTGAGGGCGGGAGGCTCTGGGCAGCCCCTCCTGGCAATGGGCTCGAGTCCCCTGGGGCGGGGTCCACACCAGCAGACAGCTCTTTAGATCCGCTGTGTCCTGTCTGGGTCTCAGAGCCTGCCCCACCCCTCTGTTTAGCTCCTACCTGCCAGAGCCTAGGTGACCCCTGGGTCAGCTTCCACATGCCAGGGTCGGAGTGGCCCCGAGGGCAGTGGGTGGTCAGGCCCTTGCGGAAGGGGCAGCAAGAGCAGAGGGAAAGCTTTGGTGTCAAGCCGACCTACCCGGCTGCAGCCCTGGGCTGGGCCCTGGGGGAGGGGTGAGAAGGAAGAAGAGGAAGGGGTAAAAGAGGTGACCCACCTGGGGTTTGGGGCCAGAAGGGACCTCAGCGCTCAGACAGAGACAGGCTCGGGAAGATGACAGAGCCTGCTGGGCGCAGGACTGAGGGGTTCCGGGGACAGGACGGGGGCGGCCCAGCAAACGGTGTCGGTGGCGCTTAGGCTGGGTGCGGAGCGAGGCGGGAGCTCCAGCCAGGCCCCCCTCCACCGCCGGGGTGCAGACGCCCCCGCGGTGCAGAATCCCATCCCCGCCCCGCGCGACCCCCACCCTGCTCGGACGCCCCTTCCCCCCCACCCCCGCGCCGTGCAGACGGGGCGCCCACCTACCCTGCTCGGCGCCGCCCACTGCCTCCGCTGTGAGGTCCCGCGCGCCACCCCAGCTGCGCCCCGCGTCCCCGCTGGTCACGCAGCAGAGGCGCGCGCGGCGTTCTCGCCCGCAGCGATCTGCGCGGCCTCGCGGCCGTGCACGGCGATGAAGAGGAAGACCGGCCGTGCGCGCGACGTGCACCGGGCAGGGGTTCCTGGAGCGGTGCTCGTCCAGGGCCGCCGCCCGCAGCACAAGCGCGGCGCCCCACTGCGGGGAGGGGGCCGAGCCTCAGTCCCCAGTCCTTCCGCGCGGCGCGGGCCCCGCCGCCCACCCCGGGCTCACCCGCACGGGGCCCCCAGCCAGCGTGTCGGTCCTCTGCACCAGGCGGTGGGCGTGGGCGTCGTCGGGGCTCAGCTGCTGCTCCGCGAAGGCCAGCAGGGTGGGCCCGGGGGGCACGGGCAGCAGTGAGGGCACGCGGTACGTCAGGTCGGCCCTCTTGCCCTGGAAGAGCACGGTCTGCGCGGGGACACGCAGGGCCCCATGCTCTGCGGGCGCGGGCCCAGGACCCCAGAGTCAGCGGTGTCCCTCCGGATGGGTGAGGGTTTTCTGCGGGTGCAGGCGCCCTGTCCCTGACCCCGCCCAGCCCGCCTTCCTGTGCCCACAGAGACCACGGAGACCGCCCTGTCCCAGGGCCCCTCACCCCCGTCCAGGGTGGTCCCTCCCCGACAGCTACTGCACCCCAAATGTCTGGAATCCGCGCCGTGCTCCTCTCAGCATGGCCCACGGAGAGGGAACGGGTTGGTGTCAAGAGCAGGGTAGCCTGGCCAGAGCCCCTCGACGCTGCCCACCCGCGTGCTGGGGACTTGCGGTCATCACAGAGCCTGCCGGGCAGGAGGCTGCCAGGGGACCCGAAGGCTCTGGACAAGGAGGGGTTCAGTGTCCCCAAGCAGGGGCCCCACAACCACAGGAGCCGTGCAAACAGACACGCAGAAAAGGACACAGACACGAAGCACGGAAACATGGGAGATACAGAGGAAGACACGCTCACATGTGCCGCACCCAGACGCCAGGCTTCCGCTGCCATCACCCTCTCAGACCTGGGGTTCTGGGGGTGGCCAGGAGACGTATAGCTCACACGTGTATCCCAAGAGAGCTAGGGGCGGTACAAGCCAGTGGGGCAACAAGAGGGACCCCAAAGAGGCCAGAGAGGTCACCACCCTGCCGTCCTGCCCCTGCCCCCTCCAGGCAGAAAGGAACCAAGTGTGGGGCGGGGGGTTTAGTCTACAGGAGGGGCAGGGGTTTGAACTTGAAAAGCAGCGGCTCCCACACAGTGATGGGAGGAAGATGAGCGCCCTCCACGACGGAGCCCCCCAGAAGCGGGAGCACACCCAGGAGAGAAGCCAGGCTGGGGGACAGGGGGTGGAGGCTGGGTGGGCTTCTCAGAGCTGAGAGCTAAGAGGGGAGGGGCGGGGGAGACCACAAGCCAGGCACCAGGAGCGCCCCAGCAGGAGGGAGCGGCGCAGGATCCAGCCACCATGAGGAAGGCCACAGCCCAGGCCCCACGAAGCCTGGCTCCCTAAACCTTGGCTGGTCCCCCAGCCCCCTCGCCCACAGGCCCAGGTTCCTGCAGGGGTGACGGAGTGTGGCCTGGGCGGCCTTTCTGGGGTGGGGTCACCTGAGGGAGGCTCACAGGGGCGGGGCCTCGGGTGCGGGTGCACTGGGGGCACACACGGTCTGCAATCCGACGGCCCCCTGCCGGGGGTCCCGTTCTGATTCGCACAAAGGTGGGCTGGCCAAGCCCCCACCAGGGATGGCAGTGAGTTTGCTCCCCCCAGCGCAGTGGGGTCCAGGGGCTGCGACAGGAACCGGAGGTGTCTGAGCAGCTGAGGGCCAGACGCAGCGGTAACTAGACAGGGTGCTGGGGGGAGGGGAGTCCCTGTACAGCGAGGCCGGCGCACGTCGAAGGGCACAGTCGGGATGGAGAGTGGGGTGACGGGAATGAATGCACACATACACCTCCATGCCTGAGGTCCCCGAAACAGCCAGACACGCCCACCTCTGCCCAGGACCGCCTGCTCCTGGAAAGCTCCCTGGGGCAGTGCACTAGCCCCACTGCGCTGCCCCCTGAGCCCAGCAGACCCCTGCCCAACGCCAGGTCCACCCACCCCAACATGCCTCTGGGGCTTCTGAGAGCAGCTTCCCGTGTCCTGGAAGCCCTGGGCCCCCACCCCCACTCTGCATCCAAGGGGCAATTGTGCCCAAGCAGGAAGCAGGTGCAGGTGCCACATGTCCCTCCAGGCTGAATGGACACAAATGGGACATTCTCTGCATTTGGCTTGCTCTGCAGGGCCCAGGACCGCCAGGAGCTGGTGCCAGCAGAAGCAGGGGGCTCAGGTCCAGCCCCCACCGTGGGACGGAGCGGCAGGGATGGAGGCTCCAGCAGTTAGCTGGGCCGTCTGCTCACTGCACAGAGTGGGACAGGCTGCCGGGCACTCAGAGCACCTGCGCCCGGGCCGCGCCCTGGGTTTCTGCAGAGCCCCCAAGTCTCGGGGGGGCCCTCAACCTAAGAGGAAGAGCAGGCCTCCCAGGCTGCTGGCCCTGCCCAGCTGGGCCAGTGCAGCAGGTTCCAGGGGTTTGGCTCGACCAGGATGGCCGTAACCCAGCGTTCAGGGGGGCCAGCACCCATCTACCCTCCCCAGAGGGGCCCTCCCCAGGGGTGATGCAACACAGAAGGGGAACCGAGGCCTGGAGAGGAGACGGGACCTCCAAGACAGTCTGGTCGTCTGGCCCTGGACCCAGGCAAGGTATTGGGGGTCATTCTGCCCCAGCAGGGACCTGCCCCGAACTCCTGTAGCCGGTCCTGTCTGGGCTCCACCCTGGAGCACGAGCCAGCCCAGGTCGCCTGCCCCACACCCTCTGGGCCAGCACGTTTGTCCCGTGGGCCTGCTGGCGCTGGGCACACTCAGCCTGCGGGGCTATGAAACACACGCATACAAAGGGCACAGGCCCTTTGCACACAAGATGGGCAGACTTGGCTGTGTCACCTCAGGGTGGGTCTCCCGCCTAACCCGGGTGTCCTGTGCCCTGTCCAGGGCAAGGACTCAATTCAGACACTTCTGCCTGGTGAAGCGTCACCTATGGGCCCAAGTGATCGTGCTCGGCGGAGCGGGGCCCCGACACCCAGCCTACATCTACCCCATCCTCTAAATCTACCCCGAGGCCCTGCAGGAAGTCGTCCCATTGCGGGGGGCCCATGTGGCAACTCTGGATGAAGGCCCTCCGTCCACAAGCCCATTGCCCTCAGGCCAAAGAGAGGCAGGTCCTGGCCCCCGAGGGCCGGGGATATAGGTGAGCAGGGAGGGGACTCACCGGGCCCCGCAGAGCTGGCTGCGGGGCGGCTGCAGGAATGCTTGCCTCTCCGACCCGCTCACAGGCAGAGACAAGGGCCCACTCCGTGGCCGGGAGCCGGGAGCTGGCCGTGCCCCAGGGCTGCGTCAGGATCCAGGACCGTCCTGCCAGCCATGCGACTGTGGTGCAGCACAGAGAGGGGTGGGGGGGGGGTGAAGAAGGGCAGCCAGGAGGGGGCAGTGTCCGGACAGGGCCACACAGGGCTCCTCTCTGCTGGTCAACTGGCTCCACCCTGGGCACTCACCCTCCTGGCTGTGCTGGGGGCGGGCCGCCACCAGGGGCCACAGCTGACCTCCGTGGGGGACACGGGCATCAGCTGCCCCCAGAGATGCCTCCCACGAGAAGCCAAGTGAGCTCTCTGTGGTCCTTCACACCACGACCTGGGTGCCTGCCTGCCGTTCCCTTGGCCCCCAGGATGCCAGCCCCTTTGGCCCTCATGGGCCCCACATCCTACCCCTGTGTCTGGGCCACCATCTCCTCCCACACAGCAGAGCTGGGCACCGGCAGGGCAAGGCGGGGCGGGGTGGTGCTGGCACCGTGGCACCCACTCTACGGAGGTGGCTCAGATGTGGCACACATCACTTCTGCCCCCTCCAGGGGCCCCAGGACGTCTCCAGCCAGCAGCCCGTGCCCACATAAAAGCCCAGGGGTCTGCCGTGAACGGAAAGGGGAAGACAGTGTGAAGGAACAGTTCACACAGCCTCCCGCCTCTAGAGCCCCATCCAAACCAGAAGGCAGGGTCTACCTTCCTCTCCTGTCCCCCAAGTCCAAGCCAGGTGCCGTCTCACAGGCTGCCCGCTGAGCACCCAGGCCCCGGAGAAATGGGGCCTCCAAGTCCCCGCATCACCTGTTCGAAGCCCCCCAGCCAGAGCAGGGCTGTCTAACCAGGGTGCCCGGGGGCCACAGAAGGAGGCGGCCCGCACACACACGCCTTGTTCCCTCTCTCCGGGGTTTTCATGTTTTAGTTAGGTGCCAGCTTTTTTAAATCTAGAGATCTCACATAAAAACCTGTATTTCCAGCTTCTCTTGAAAAATCAGACGGTCTGTCTCCCCGGCTTCCCCCACTCCCATGGGCACCACTGGCTGGGACAAGCACACCCCACCCCAGTCACCCGCAGCCCTGCTCACCAACCCTGACCCAGCATCACAAGGCCTGGAGATGCCCCTCCGGAGAGGAGATTCACAGACTCTGCGCTCCCAGCTTTATTGGTTGTGTAGGACTTAGCGTTTTAAACAACTGAGTTTGTTTTGGATGGACACCCAGACAGATTGTTTCTGAAGTTCTCTGTTACAAACCATATACGCTTTACGTTGTGATAAATACCCCCAATTTTCCCTTCAAAAAGACAGTGCCAGTTTACATTCCTGCCAACCTGAAAGGCAAGAGTAACCCCCGTTGAGTTTCTATGGTAACTTCGTGTTCTTGGCTACTGTGCCACTGAGCACGGGCCCACGTCCGCGGTCCCAGTGCTGCTGGCCTGACACCCCCTCCCCTGCGACAGTCCGCTCTCCGTATTAAGCAGCAGCAGTGCTTTCTGCTTATCCTGGGCTCACTCGCTTGCCCACGTCGGCTGAGTGCGGCGTCTGGTTTTCTTTGGGGGTTCGCAGAGCTGCCTGATGCTCAGGGCAGTGATTTGCTTTCTTTCTTTAAATCGGGGTCATTTTTCCCATTCTTTGCTTGGCTATAGGTTCTCATCTATGGCCCTTACTCTCCTTCCCAGACTCCTATCAGGTTGGCCCATCCTGGATCTGATTCCCCGTCTCCACTCTCCCTTGGAATTTCCTTCTTTGCGTTTTCCTCTGGGTGGAGGATGGAGGCGCCTCCGGAGGATCTCCTGGCTGACCCTGGCTCTCTGCAGTGTCCATCTATCCTTCACGGTCTCTATTCCGTTTTTACAGAAGTCATCTTTTCTGTTTCCAAATATTCTCTTTTATTCTCAAGTATGCTGCAATATGTCCTCTAATCTTACTGAAAATTCATTCTTCTTAAAGTCCCTCCATTAGGGGCTTCCGTGGTGCAGTGGTTAAGAATCCACCTGCCAATGCAGGGGACACGGGTCCGAGCCCTGGTCCGGGAAGATCCCACATGCTCACATGCCGCGGAGCAGCTAAGCCCGAGCGCCACAACTACTGAGCCTGCACTCTAGAGCCCCTGCGCCACAACTACTGAAGCCTGCGTGCCTAGAGCCCGTGCTCTGCAACAAGAGAAACCACCGCAATGAGAAGCCCGCGCACCGCAACGAAGAGTAGCCCCCGCTTGCTGCAACTAGAGAAAGCCCGCGCGCAGCAACAAAGACCCAACACAGCCAAAAATAAAATAAAAATAAAATAAATAAATTTATAAAAAAAGAAGTCCCTCCATTAAATTATGCCTAAGGGAGCTGCTGCCTGCTCTGGGGGTGGGAGCCCCCTTTTCTTAGAAATGCTGATTCCCCTGAAAAGTGTGGACATGGCCAGATGCAGCAGCACCTGAGCAGCTGCCAGGGTCTTCAGGGCTGAGGGCCCCACGTGGAAGGAAGGGGACCCCAGCACCAGGTGGACAGGCCAGGCTAAGCCTCTCAGCTGAGTGTGAGACAGTGGCTCTGTTGCTTGGGTGCTCCAGGCACCCCACTTTTCTCAGGGCATAGGGCCCATGGTGCTGGGTGTGTGCACCCCACTCTAACCACTGGACCCCCAAGCAGCCAGGGATCACGTTCTGCCAGGCAGGGCACCCTCACTGTCTCCCCACAGCCACAAACAGGGGTGCCTGGAAGCGCCCTCCTCTGGGATTGCATCCTGCGTGGTCTCCACAGCAACCAAGGGTGCACTGGCCCATCCAAGCTCTCCAGCAGGTTTTCTCCTTCGCTGGACATTCATGGAGGGGGGCTATCCCAACACAGAGCTGCAGCATTGACCTGTGTTTGGGCTAAACCATTTGTCTCATAAGCATTTCTAACATTTCTCAATCAAAAACCGTTCTTCGGTTGGAAATAAGCCTCCTACAGCCAAAGATGGGAAGCTGGGCATTCCAGACCCTTCCAGACCCAGCTCCCCAGGCCCATCTTCAAAGCACTGCCTGTGGGTGTTGAACCAGTGTCTCAGTGACCAGAGCCGTGTCCCCATGGCCGGCAAACTGAGGGAAGCGCCTCTGAGCTCCTCAGGGACCCAAGCCCTCCAGATTCCCTGGACTCCTGTTTTTCTGATGGACAGTGTGCTGACACGTAATTAAATATCCCTCACTTTCCTACCTGGTAAGACTTTTCTATTTGATGGATAGGCTCACGTCATCAGTCCAGGTGTGCCCAGTGTCCTATATTTGGGATCCTCACCAAAGAGGTCGCCTCCAAGAGGATGGATCAAGGGTGGTCTCTTCACAGGCATCTTCACCCTGAGGACTGGTGGTCTGGCAGGGCCTGGGTCCCCCCGATGCCCCAGGACACCCCCCGAGCCTGAGGCGGTGCCCAGGGCCTCCCAGGGATGACAGAAGAGAGGCTAGACAGAGTCCCCGGCGCCATCCCTCCAGGCCTCCAGGACGTGGACGTTCTTGGGGGGCTTGTCGGGGAACTGCAGGGTGTACAGGCGGGCCACGTACTGGAGCTCGGGCATGACCATCCTCTGACACATGTGCAGCGTTTGGTTGTCCAGGCCCGGCCTGAGGTTGTAGCCCAGGATGTCGGCCCTGCCGGATTGGCAGGGGCGCAGCCGGCGGTCGGTGACCTGCGACTTGCCCTTGGGCGTGCCATCCTGCAAGCACAGGGCCGCCAGCCCGCGCGGCCGCTCCCGCCGCCGCTCCTCGGAGCGCAGCCGCCGCGGGCCCAGCTCTGCGCGCAGCCGGGCCCAGAAGGTGCGGTCCAAGTGCTGTTAGAGGCGCCAGTCCAGGGCGCGCCAGCGCTTAGCGCGCTCCTGGCCCGCGGTCGTCAGGCTGGCGACGCGGCGCGGGCTGCGCAAACTGAGCCTGCAGGTGACCACGTCGTCCAGCCGCCAGCGCAGCAGGCGCCTCGGCAGCACCGTGGACTCGTCGAAGTGCTCCGCGATGAGCCCCAGCTGGAAGCGCGGCTCCACGTCGGCCAGGCGCGCGCGCACGTAGCCCTCCTCGGGCGGCACGTCGTGGTCGAAGCCAACGTCGAATCACATGCTGTTCCGGGCGTAGGCGTGGCGCAAGCCCAGGCTCGGGTTGTAGTAGGTCCGCGACGACGCCAGGAAGTCTTCCAGGCTGGCGACGCCCCTGAAGGCGGGGACGTAGCCCTTGTAGTAGATGAAGGAGGACTGCAGCTGGAAGACGGGGTTTCTGAGGATGGAAAAGTAGGTGTTGCTGGGCATGACTTTCTGCACCTGTTCGGTGACAGAACAGGAAGGGCTGGTGACGCTCCGGACTCCTTCTTAGCGGCCCCCCCGGAGGCAGGTGGTGTCTCCTCCCCCGCTCCCCACCCCGCAGCACACCTGAACCTGCCCCCTGTGCTCTGCCCCATCGCCTCCCCGACCCGGCCTCCCTGCATCCAGTCCAGGCCTCCTGGCTCCCCTGGCCGCGACTCTCCACCAGCATCCGGAGTGACCCTAAAACACCTAAAACCGGGCCAGGCCCTTCACCCCCACCCTTCCCCCTCACCCCCGCTAAGCCTTTCGGAAGGAGGTCAGAGAAGACCCCGGGAGGAGGTGACCTCTAAGCTGAGACCCGAATGACCCAGAGAAGGAGCTGTGAAGAGCCTCCCCACCAGAGGGGACAGCTCGTGCAAAGGGCCTGGGGTGGGAAGAGCTGGCGGGTTTGGCAACCAGGAGGAGGCGGGAGAGGAAGAGGGAGAGGGCGGTAGACCCTGGGGTGCCCACCGCAGGCGACTGGCAGCCGGGAGGGGGCTGCGGGGGGCCTCACCAGCCCCCATGCAAGGTTCCGGCCTGGCGCACACCCCCACGGCGTCAGCCTCTCCGGTCCCGGCTGGTCACACCGCAAAGCCAGGGAGCTGCGCGGGCCTGGAACCGAGCCCCGCCCCCCGGGAGCCCCGCCCCCCGCCGCACCTCCCGCCGGTTGAGCCTCAGGTGGTCGCACATGATGCTGAAGCGCCGCTCGGGGCTGCCCTGCTCAACTCCCTCCACGTAGCGCGCCAGGAAGAGCTAGGAGTAGCCCAGGTAGAAGCGGCCGCCGGCCGGCAGCGCCACCGCCAGGTTGTGCGTCTCGGCGAAGCGGAAGAGGGTGTTGAGCACGGTGCTGCTGGCCGTCTTGTGCGTCTTGAGGAACATGACGTTGGTCACGGGGGGCCCCTCATCCTGGCCCCCGAGGGGGCTGGGGGGAGAGCACAGCCGCCATCGGCCAGGGAGCCCCCGCGCTTCCCCACCCGGAGACCTCCACCCAGCAACCCCGGAAGCTGGAGGCCCTCAGACCTTCTCCCGGCACCGTGCTCCCGCAACCCACACTCCTTGCACTGGCGACACCCCAACCCAGCCCCATCACTGAGCTCCCCTTACCTTGGAGACCCCAGCCCTGCAGCCCTGCACGACCACTGGCACAGACACCGTTGCTTCGTGAGTGGCCGCACTATCTGGCCCCGCACACTGCAGGTTGGGCTCCCAGGCCCTGGCTCCCCGCCCCCCCAACCTCCTGTCTCGCTCCGAGGCCACCGGCATGGCTCTGGCCCTGCCACCCAGGCCCCGTGGCTGGCGTTTCTTGGCTGACCCTTCATGCCGAGGCCAGCTGACCTCACTGCAGGGCGGGAGTGGACGCCGGTGCCCACTCCCGTGATCCCACAGTGGCACCCACCCAGCTGTGGAAGCCAGCCTGGAGCAACAGGTGCCCTCCCTGCCCCAACGCAGAGCCCCAAAACAGGGCCGGTAAGAGTGACCCAGGAGGGTGGGGGACAGGATGCAGAGGCTTGTGCCAGCCCCGGGGACAGTTGAGGGGTAGGCAAAGATACCCGGGGGCTTTGACACTCCCCCCTCTCCTGTGGACATCAACCAGAGGGGTGGGGGCTGGCCTGGGGCTGGAGGGCCCTTCCAGCAGCCAGGCTAAAGCACTGGGCCTGGGTGGCCATCAGTGTGGACCCTGGGCTTCACAGAGGTCATACCACCAACAAGCAGGGGAACAGCGGTCCTGACCTCCCCAGCCCTGCCTCGCCGTCACCCGCTGCCCAGGACACCCCCAGCCCGGGCCCAGAGTCAACCCTCCCGTAGCCCTACCCGGAGGCCTGGGCAGCTTACTGCCCATGGGAGACACTGGGAGGCCCCCGGGAGACAGGGTGACCGTAAGGAAGGGCCCACTCCTCCATTACAGAGGAGAGACTGAGGCCCTGAGGGAGGCGTGGCCCACCACCGTCACGGCCAGTGCTGGGTGCCTCCCAGAGGTGGGCAGGCTGGGGTCCCGCTACTGCTCTGGGAGGGGGCAGCGCCCAGACCTCAGGCTACCTAACTCTGGACTCACGGCACGAGCAGCCCGACGTCCATGTGGAGGAAGCCAGCCAGCAGGAACACTGTCAGGGCCAGGAGGAGGATGGCCCAGAAGCACCTGTGGGCAGGGGGAAGCCCTTCAGCCCCCAAGTCAGGGGCCCGGGAGGAGCCAGCACTGCCCACCCCCATTCCTACCCCGTCCACCTCCCCATTGTCCATGTAACAGCTTGTATCCAACACCTGCTACTGTGCGCTGGCCCATAGGGGCCCTGGGGTGAGGGGGTGAAACCCGGGATGGGCATGAATCATCAGACTCTACCCCCACCGGGTCCCCCTACCACACCATCCACTGCTCAGAAGCCAGAAGAAGCCAAGAGGGGAACCCACTCCCTGGGGTGGGGGGCAGAGAAGGGTGATCTGGTGGGCAGAGGTGAAAGCAGGTCCGGGGACCCCCAACCCTAAGCAGGGCCCCCTGAGAGACTGTGGCACATCAAGGGAGGGAGGGGCCCACCAGAGGGGAGCCTTGGGGGACCTGCCTGGGTGCCAGGAGCTCGGCACGTGGGGTGCAGGCCATGGTCCCTGGGCCAGAACACCCAAGGGAAATGCTGTGACCGTGTCAGGGAAGAGACAGAGCTGGGACAAGGGGCGCCCCTCGGAGCTGGGCAGTGACCGCCTCCTATGTCCTGCCATCCCGTGGACAAAGAAGCTGCAGTGTCAGCCATGAGGGGCCTCCCTGGCCCTCACCACCCCAAGGGCCACTTCGGACTGAGAAAGGGAGAGGAAGCCCCAGCCAGTCTCGGCTGTGTCAGCCACCTGCAGGCCGCCCCAAATTTACATCCCCAGCCTTGGCTTGCCCCAAATCTCCACTGGGGTGTCCAAAGGCATCGCAGCCGCCAAGGTCCACACCACTGCTCCTGCCCTGCCCTCCAAACCTAGCCCACCCACAGGGGACAGCGGCTCCTTCCACCTGCTCTGGCCACATGGCCCCCCATCTTCTGTCTCGACCCACGCCACTCCCAGACCCTGGGGGCCTGGTTACTCCCACCTGCGTCCCTGCCCCCCATGGTCCACTCTCCCTCAGCAGCCCAAAGGACCCTTTTATTAAAAAGCCCAAGGTGCTCAAACCCTTGATTAAACCCCTTAACTGAAAAGGCTCTTCTGCTAAAACCCTCCAGGAAAATGCATGTCTTCCCAGCAGCTCCCCAGGCCCCCTGCCCCTCCCCCCCCCCACTCTGCAGCCACTGCCCTCCTCCTGCTCCTCAAAAATCCAGCCCCAGGGCCTCTGTACTCACGAGGCTTCAGCAGGGGACACTCTTCCCAGTTACTGCACGACCCACCCCCAGCTCCTCTGGGCTCAGGCTCGGGCTCGGGCTCGGGCTCGGGGCGGGGGGTCTCCCCAACCTCCCTGCAGCACTGCTCACCCCACCCCTCGTTGTCTCTCCCTTCAGCCTCACTGCCACCTGAGGGGGTTGCATATGCGTCTGTCTGTTTGTGGTCTGTGCTGCCCACTAGCGTGTAAGCTCCTCGGTTCCTGGAAGGGCAGCTGGCATGTGCAAGATGCTCAGCTCGTATTTGCCGAGTAAGTGAGTGAAACCAAGCACACGCCCCGCCCCCCCCCCCCCCCCCACCGCGGACCTCCTGGTTTGAGCTGGCGTGGGATGCAGGGGGAGGGGAAACCATGGGGCGGGGACAGGTTTTGATGTGGGGGGAGCAAATCTGTTGAGTGTGAAATGTCCTGAGACACCCAGTGCAGATGCCAGGCAGTGACTAGAAAGGGAGTCTGGAGCTCAAGGAGTTGCTGGGGCCAGGACACACATTTGCACATCAGCATAAAAACCCATGTCAGTTGGAGCCTCGGCCGCAAGAATCAGAAAACAACGGTGGACTTTCCTCACCAATCTAGAAGCTTGGGAGGGAAGCCACTGGTTCTGGCAGACTCAGCCCCACCACGCTGAGGATGTGGACATCTCTCTCTCCACACATGTGGCCTCATAGTCACAAGATGGCTGCCAAGCTCCAGCCATCACATCAACATTTGGATCAGCAAGAAGGGAGAAGGGACAGGACCAGCCATGATAAGGAACCAAAGGCCTTTTAGAAGCCTCTAGCAAACCTCCACTTCCATCTTGTTGGCCAAAATTCGGTCACATGGTCACCCCCAACTGCAAGGGGGTGCTGGGAAAGCATTACTTAGTGTTTACAGCCTCTGTGGTGGTTGGGGTTGGGGCGGGGGGAAGGGAGAAGGTGATGGGTGTCAGCCTCATCTACATTTGTGTAGCTCTACGGGAATGGTGGGCTGCAGCCTGGGCCTAGCTGGGCTTGCCCTGGAGGCAGACACATCTCTGAAGGAAATACAAGTGGCCTTCTCGCACGTGGCCTGGCTCGCGGCCCAGGACCCCGGTGTCCCAGCCAGCAGCAAGAACAACCCGCAAGTCAGGCCTGCTTAGCCCAGATGTTCAGGCTGCAGACACGTTCCGGATGTCTGCATACGGAGTTCACGACAGGCGGCCCTGGACACAGAGCCACCGCACGGCACTGCCCCGCCCTAGCACGGCCTCAGTGGAGTGTTGGCAAAGCCACCGTCTTCGGGGCCTCCTCAGCGGCTGCGGCCCCTGTTTGCATCGAGGTGTTTTGGCCCCGATTTTCCAGCGAGCGGGACGCCGGGTGGTTGCTGGGTAGAGGGCCACCGGGACCCCTCACTTGGCCGGGACAGCACCTCCCCCGTCACGTCTCACCGCTCCTTTCCCTCCTGCAGACGGGAGCAAGCCGGGGAGACAGGGCCTGTCCCTCCGCCTGAGACAGCCTAGGGGCTGCAGCCTCTTCTGAGCTTCTGGCCCCCGTCACGCCTGGCGCACGGCCCGACCATCCCACCAACTGGGTGATGCGGATGGCTCAGCAACCTGACCTCCTGCAGACGGGAGGTGCCTATGCAGACCTGCGTGTGCTCGCCTTGACTTTGCCAATAACCGCGTGAACCTTGGCTTCTGAGCTCCTGAGGGGAGTGACCCTGGGAGGAGCCGCCCAGCCCAGGCACCCGTCACCAGGTGGGTGGGTGCCTATCACCTGTTCCCAGACACCTGGGAAGATTTCACAACTGCCTTTCGCAGGTCGGTCCCAAGTTTCACAGCCTTTCCTTTCACAGCCTTTCCAACACCCTCCTCATCCACCTGCTTCCTGCTTATGAGTCAGAGCCAAGTCCCTGGGCCTCTCCTCAGGCTGATCTGAGGTCAGGCGGTGAGCTTCAGACTTCCCCAGTCTGAAGAAGGAGAAGGAAAAGAAGGACAAGAGCAGAGTCCTCCTGGAACCTAACTCTGGGACCCGAGTCTCCACGCAGCCTGTGCCCGGCAGGGCAGGCTGTCCCTCGGGCTCCAGCAACGTGGAGGGGCAGCTGGTACCAGGAAGGCCTCTGGGGGTGGGGGGAGATGGAGGGCATGGCAGGGGCTGGAGGGGACAAGGGGGGTCGTGCCACACAGGCCATGGCCTCTCAGTGTAGGAGGGGGCAAGTCACAGGTGTGAGGGGACCAGATGACATACCTGCACTCAAAGAGCTTGGCACCTGGAGTGGACCCAAGGATGAGCTTCCTGATTGGACTGGGGCTTCTACATAGGGCTTTACGGGGTACATAAGAGTGTTACAGGCAAATAGAGGAAGAGGAATTCTAACCAGGGGGAAACACGAGGGAGAAGAAGCCTGGAAGGAAAGGGCAAAGCATGGCAGCTCCATTGGGGGTGGGGGTGACACTAGGACAGCAGGGAGACCAGACCCAGGCATTATATGAACCACTCTTTTTTTTTTTAATAGAATTATCTCTTTTCATTTTATTTAAGTAAATTATTTATTTTATTTTTGACTGTGTTGGGTCTTCGTTGCTGCGCGAGGGCTTTCTCTAGTTGTGACGAGCGGGGCTACTCTTCGCCATGGTGCATGGGCCTCTCATTGTGGTGGCTTCTCTTGTTGCGAAGCACGGGCTCTAGGCGCGCAAGCTTCAGTAGTTGCAGCACGCAGGCTCAGTAGTTGTGGCTCGCAGGATCCAGAGCTCAGGCTCAGTAGTTGTGGTGCACGGGCTTAGTTGCTTCACAGCATGTGGGATCTTCCCGGACCAGGGCTCGAACCCGTGTCCCCTGCATTGGCAGGCGGATTCTTAACCACTGCGCCACCAGGGAAGTCCATATGAACCACTCTTAACCCTCCCGAAACTGAAACTCAGAAGTGGATTCACACTGGCCCGCACTGCTAGGCCAGAAATGGCTGTTCATGTGCTGCCCTGTGGGACCCCCCTGGCCCCCTGGCCCCCTGGCCCCAAGCGAGGCGTAGGTCCCACCGCCCACAGCTGCGGCCACCACTCCTCTGCTCTGGGGGAAGGAGATGGCCAGACCTCTGCACAAAACAGTCTCGAAGTTTAACATAATCCCCCAAAGAGAATTTTTAAGAAGTCAATTCTAAAGTTCAGAAGGGGGGCTTCCCTGGTGGCATAGTGGTTAAGAATCCGCCTGCCAATGTAGGGGACATGGATTCGATCCCTGGTCCAGGAAGATCCCACATGCCGCGGAGCAACAAAGCGCGTGCACCACAACTACTGAGCCTGCACTCTAGAGCCCGCGAGCCACAACTACTGAAGCCCGCGTGCCTAGAGCCCGTGCTTCGCAACAAGAGAAGCCACCACAATGAGAAGCCTGCACGCCGCAACGAAGAGTAGCCCCTGCTCGCCACAACTAGAGAAAGCCCGTGTGCAGCAACAGACCCAACGCAGCCAAAAAAAAAAAAATTTAAAGTTCAGATGGAAGCAAATCATACAGTAATAGCAGGAAAATTCTGAACAATGTCAGGGAACACAGGTTCTAGGAAGTGTAGAAAGTCCCAGAGGAGACCCAGAGTGCGCGGAGGGCACGTGATGATAAAGTGGGGCTTTCCAGGGAGGGGAGCAGCGGGTCACCACAAGCGGGCCCCAGTGCCAGATCCCCACCTCACCCCATCGATCAGAATAAATTGGTCAAAGATGTCAACACACGGTCATGGTGTGGCCAGGCTGTCCCTCCTGGGGCTGCTGCTCTGATTGGCGCTGCCTTTCGGAACCTCAGAGCCTTTGCCCAGCAAAGATGTATCCAGGGATTTATTCCATAGTCACCCCACGTTCCCTGATCTTGACACCAACATGCTCTGCCCCATGGAGTCCCCACACGCTAGGACACGGCGAAGAGGCCTGTGGCCCAGGCCGAGTTAACCAGCGGCCACACTGTCCCCGCTCGCAGTGGTCCCCGCTGCCGGCCCATCCGGGGAATAAACAGACGGAGCAATGCGCTGGCGGCCTTCCATACGGGGCAGGGCAGGGAAATCACCTCGGGGCCAGGACTCCAGGCAGAAGTTCCGGCAGCGGTCGAGATCTGAGATACGTCCAGCAGGACACGTCCAGCAGGACAGCCCGACAGGACCGAGCGGCACCACCGTCTCCTGGGTGCTGGCCCTGGGAAGCGAACAGAGGGGGTGCTGGTGCGGATCTGCAGAGACCGGACTCGGTCGCGACGTTCCCCTCCCGCAGGAAGTGCCGGGTCCGTGTGTCCAGGGTCTGTCTTCGGAGCTCTCAACAGGATTTTGTCGTTTTCGTTACCTAGGTCCAGAGCCTCGCGTGTTTACTGCAATCTGCTGGGTTTTGTTGCCATTGTAAACGAATGTTAATTCACATTCCTTTTCTTGGTGCTTATCACTAGAGCAGAAGAAACTTTGTTTAAAGGTGCGTTGTATCCAGTCACTTCCAGCCCCTTTACACGCCTCTTGTGGCCGAATCCTAGCGTTCCCGTGCCTGCTGTGACAGGGCGCTCCGGGCCCGTCCTGTACACCTGCCGGCCCAGCCTGGGACCGGCCCCATCGCCAAGAGGGCCTGGTCTCACTGGTAGGAAATGGGCTTTGGGGACCACAGTCTGGGCCGGCGGTGCTGGCTGCTCTGGGAAGCTCGCAGTTTCTGGGCCCCTCAGCAGACGGAGCGGGGAACTCCCCGGGAGTCCACACCCACACGTCGCTCCGACACCACACGGCAGCTCTTCGGGGACCCTCTCTCCCAGGGAAGCGTGGTCCCAGACACAGGCTGGGGGACTTCGAGCCCCCGCCATCGCTTCCTCACGTCATACACACGGCCTCAAGGTCGAGCCGTTTTGGGCACACGCCGTCCCCTCTCTCCACCACTTTCAGCTCCTACTACACCTGCGTCTCCAGGTCACACAGACGTGATACGAGCTTCTCCCACCCCCACCTTCGGGTCATTGTCTCCCGATGCTCCCTTGAGCCCTCATGACCAAGAGCTTGGGACCCGCCTCAGAGAGGCTCCCAGGAGGCAAAGGTGGAGCCTTAACAAGCGTAGGACTACAGTGGATGGAGGGTCACCGATAGGCTTACACCAGGGTGGGGCCGGATGGGGCCGGATGGGCCAGGGCCCCTGCGTTGGCCCCGAGTGCAGCGGCGAGGCACAGCGAGACCCTGCAGCCAGCACAGGAGCTGGGTCCCGGCTGCAGGCACGGTTCCGGGGCCGGTCGTCTGCACCGAGGTAGAAGGGACAGGTTTTCCCAAACCCCAAAGGGGTACAACTCCTAGAAGGCCACACCCTGGTCACGGGCTCACAGGTTCCCGCCCTACAGTTGAGCCACTTCTGCTGAGCTCCTGAGACCCTCCCAGGGAAGACGGCTTGTCAGCCCTGGAGCCCGAGTGCCGACCACCGCCGTGGTTTCACAGCCCAGTAGAGTTAGAGTTTAACCCCTGCTGGATGGGACGTTAACCAGCCTGGCTTTTCCCTTCAGTCTCACCCATTCCTGACTTTGCTCCGACACATAAAACTCCCTTCCGCAAACACTGCACATTTGCTGGCCCCTTCAGAGGAGCTGGCGGAATTCCGGCACACACTGACCATCTGTTCGAAGGTTCTGCTTTAACATTTACAATAAGCCCTTTGACCTTAAGGCAACAAGTTCTCCACAGCTGCCCAAGAGCAAGGACGTCTTCAGAGAAATCCCTCGTTTCTAAAGAGAGGCTCTTCCTTTGCAAAAGTCCCTCTGGTCCCATCGCCTGCGGGGTCAGCAGGGTCTTGGGTGTTGAATGGGCCGGGTGGTCAGCCCAGCAGGGCTGACGCACCGGGAGCCACTTATCCAGGGCTGCAAAGGTGTGGGGTGTTCTTCCCAGCCGAGGGATGGAGTCCCCGGGGAGCCAGGCCTCCCGCGTCTGCCTCACCCCCCGGGGCTACTCACAGGCGTCCGTTCCTTAGGGCCAGCCCAGCGGCTGCACAGCTTTGGGGAAATTGGTATGGGAATTACATGTCGATAAAGCTGTTTGTAAAAAATAAAAAATAATTAGAAATATTTTTAAAGAGTTCAGCTTCTAAAAAACTTTGGAAAGCCAATAATTGTGGAAAAATAATTAAATATAGCTGAAAATTATAAACCATGTAACATTGCTTTGAGGGCTGTTGGCTAAAAAGCCTTCCTACCATCCCCAAGGACCTGGCCGCTCAAACAAAGCATTCTCGGTGAAGCTCCCTTTTCTTCAGGGTTGGCCTGCATCACTCAGTGGATAAACTCCAAAGAGCCTCAAACTTCCTGCGTCTGGAACCCAAGCATGGGGGCTCTGGCTGCCCTCCTCAGGGACAGGGTTGGTTTCCAGGGGTTGCCAGCTGGCCGACACCCCTCGGTCAGGCTTTGCTATTAGGGTCACAGAGTGCGGGCCCCAGAAGTGGCAGCAGCCAACCCTGCAGCAGAGGGACCAGGAGCCGTTGGGGTCTGCGGGACGGGGCGCTGCTCCCATTCCAGTGGGGGCCGGCAGGAGGAGCTCAAGGCCCCCAGCCCCCCAGGCCCAGGCCCAGGTAAGCAGCTGGCTGACCGCTGAGCGCCCCCAGGTGGGGCCGTTCCCAGGCTGTTCAGAGAGAATTCCTGGGCATCTGAGTAAGAACCAATAAAAGATCTAAAATTATGGGTAATAAAGAGCCTTAGGACAAGGACATCCCATCTCCAACTCAGGGAAGTTCTCCAGAACGACATAGAACTGAAGGTCTGACTGCCATTCTGTGGTCAGCCAATTGTAGCCAGAACCCAGAAACACAGTACCCGACAAACTCCAGCAGCACAGGCGGAGGACCTGGAGGCCCGGGCTACACGTGGTCACCTGCCTCTCTCTCTCTCTCCCTCTCTCTCTCCCGGTGGTCCCACAGCCTGAAGGAAGCAGGTATGGGCTGAAAAGAGCTAGCCCTCCCTCTCACACACATACGAGGTCAAACTTACAAAGCCTTCCATCTGTCCTCTGGCTTTTTCTCCTCTGGCTGATCTAGGGCCCCAACCCAGGGCTCTTGTGTAGGATCCAAAGTGGTCAGATAAAACCGCCCCCCCCGAAAGTGGTCACTGCTGGTTCGTCCATCCATTGTCCCTTCAGCTGGTCCTTGTTGATCCCCAGTGCATAAGGCATGTGGACAAGCTGAGGGGGTAGGTACAGCAGGAGCATTTAATTAGCACAGGCCGAGGATAAGACAGAACAGTTACTCAGGGCTCCCCCCTCACAGAAGAGCACTTGGCCAGAAAGGACGTATCCTCGGGAAACCAGGCCCCTCCCTGGCTCAGCCATTGGAGAAGAGCAGGGAGATGCCGGCCCCCTGTCCCCCCACAGACGCGTCAGCACGAGGCCTGGCGCAGGGCGGCCTAAGGTCTCCTTGGGGCTGGGGACGGTGTGATCAGGGAGAGTGGAGGCCATGGGCCGATGAGTCCGGAGCACACGGCCAACCATATAAAGGCCAAACCAAAAAGAATCAGGGACAGGGGCCCGGATGTCCAAACTCAACATCCCCCAAATAATAGAGAGAGGGAGTGTGGGCCACCCTCCACCCAGGGGCTCCTTCCAAAAAAAAGAAAAGAAAGTCACTTTGTCACGCCTGCAGGGTGTGACAGAGGAGAAACGTGGCCACAGACGCCTGGACCCACACCCACTCCCCACCTGCCACCCTCCCTTTGAATCGGGAATGACTGGGCCGTGTCTTGACAGGAAGTGATGTTGTGGGGTGCTGAGGCCAGCAGCTTCCGCTTCTGCTCCCCCAAAACACCATCCTGAGACGGCCCCCCAAGGAAGCTGTTGTGCCACTTTCCGTGGGAGGAAACCGAGGCGCCCCAGTTGAGAGCCAGTGAGCAAGGGGCTGGCCAGGGCCTTGCGGCCCCACCGCCGTCCAGCTGAACGCCGCCGCCGGGTGGCGCGCCAGCCGAGACACTGACCCTGAGAAACAGCTCAGCATCACCTTGCACGGCCGGGTCTCTGGTGGTTCGTTACAAGATTGCTGATACAAGGAAAACCCAGGGTGGCCCGTGTCCCCGCCACCCCACGGGGACCTCCAAATCCTTCCCCAAACACCACTGCTTCATGCTGTACAGCCTGGGTGGTGTTTTCTCAACTCCGGGCTGCACCACATTTGCCTTGAAGGCAATTCAGTGGGTCACACCACCAGCACTGGAGGTTGTAGCCAACACCCTTAAAGAATAGAATAGACTAGAGCAAAATAGAACGGAAAGAATAGCATAGGATGGATATAGAATAGAATAGATATAGAGTAGAACGGGATGGGGTGAGACAGATACAGAATAGAAAAGAATAAACATAGACTAGATTAAATATGGAGTAGAACAGAACAGACGAGAGAGTGTCTGAGAGCGTGGGGTGCAGTAAGGCTGCGGGGAGACTTGTCTAGATCGACACACTCACAAAGATTCACGTGTGTCCCCGACAGCGATGAGCCATGTTCCTTCCACCCAGGTCACCATGGAAACACGTCCACTCTGCCACATCAGTCGGGTGCCATCCTGCCTCTGCGCCTCATGCTTAGGCCAAGGAGTCCCCTTGTCCACTGAGAAGTGGCTGCCCCAGGCCCAGGCGTCCAAGTCCAGGGCAGGAAACGTGCAGGCCGTCGGCAGTTCTGACACACGGCAGCCGAGATCCTGTCTCACAACCTCTCTGGCCAGTTTCCTTGGGACCCCCGGCCCCTGCCTGCCCCACACTCGCCCTGGTGCAGTGCCTTCCTTCCCTGCCCCCCACCCCACATGCCTAGACACGCCCTCTTCTTGGGGGAGAAGGTCAGCCCCTTCTGCAGTCACCACCCCTCCCTGGGGACAGCATCGCATGGCCGCTGACTTCGGGGGACCACAAAGTCCTCCAGATGCCGGTGCTTCCTGGGCTTCGGTGGGCTGTGGGGTGCAGGGGCCACACAGCCGGCCCCTCCTCCGGCCCCGCAGGTGCCAGCGTCCAGACTCAGGACTCGAAGCGCCTGGAGCTGCCCAGGGAAGGAGCCGCCTATCCGGCAGCAGAGGCGTGAACAGTCTGCTGACACGTCCTCTCAGCGTCTGGGGGCGCAGGAGGAGGAGGGGACCGGCAGGCACTGTCATCCTGGTCTCCCCCGAGCTCCCAGTGTGGCCCCCAGGCTCGGGCTACCTTGGAGCCCAGGTGAGCCCCCCAGACACCACAGAGGCGCCTCCCGTGCCCACCACCCCTCCCGGCCTTGCTGGGGCGACATGAAGCTGGCGGGGCCACAGCCCTGCCCTCTGGACCCCTGCAGGTTGTGCCACCAGGGGCAACCCGGGCCGGGCTGGTGGTCACTGCCTTTGCCACAGAGGTGAATGCGAGGCCGGTGTCCTGGGCCCCTTTTTCCAGGGAGCTGCTCCCAGCAAGTGCCAGGGGCCCATTAGCTGGGAAGACACAAGACAACGGGCAAAGTTCTTGCCGTGTGGCTCTGGGGAAGCTTCTCTGGCTCGGAGAGCAGCCCTGGGGCAGATCCGGCTTGGCCCTCGAGAGGTGCCGGGCCAGGAGGCCAGCGGGGGGAGAGTGCGACCTCGCAGCCTTTGGGCCTCTGCCTTCCTCAGTCTGGGCACGTCCTCCTCCCGCCCCACCCCTGCCCCGGACAGGCCCTCGACTGGGGTGGTCAGCCTCCGGGTCAAGATGGCCAGGCCTCAGAGCCGCCCTCACGCCAGACAGCGCCTTCCAGGAGGCCCGGGACTGGGTCGGTCCATGGAGACGGGAACCGCTGCAGGCATCTGGGGGCGTGTCTTTCAGCCAGTGGATTCCTCGGTCCACCCACAGGTCCCACCGGCCCCCAGCACCCCCTCCTCCAGCACGTTCCCCGGAGCCCCCAGGGGACGCCTCACCTTGGCCAACCGCCTCTGCAGACACCCGTCCACCGGTCACGGACCGGCCAGCGCACTGACCCTCTGGTGCCAGGACACGTTTCAGGCACAAGCCAGACTCTTCCTGAGGGCGCTGGAGGCTCCATGCAGAGTCAACCCATCGACTGCAAGCATCCTGGCTGGTCCACACCGCCCGCCCCGGGCTGTTTCTGGCCCCCCATCCAGCCCACACGTGGCCACCACAGCTGTACAGCAGCAGACTGTTGCCAAGCCCGCTGCCCTGTTCCCTCCACTCCTGCACCCACATACACAGTTTCCCCACCCTCAGAGCTGGCCCGAGGGCCTGGAGTCAGAGACACAGCCCCACATAGGTCCACACAGCCCCCAGGGGGTCACACAGCCTTCCACGGGGTCAAACAGCCTTCCACGGGGTCACAGCCCCCCACGGGGTCACACGGCTTTCCACGGGGTCACACAGCCTTCCGCGGGGTCACACAGCCTCCCACGGGGTCACACAGCCTTCCACGAGGTCACAGCCTTCCACGGGGTCACACAGCCCCCCACGGGGTTACACAGCCTTCCACGGGGTCACACAGCCTTCCACGGGGTCACACAGCCTTCCATGGGGTCACACAGCCCCCCACGGGGTCACACAGCCTTCCACGGGGTCACACAGCCTTCCACGGGGTCACACAGCTTCCCACGGGGTCACACAGCCTTCCACGGGGTCACACAGCCCCCCACGGGGTTACACAGCCTTCCACGGAGTCACACAGCTTCCCACGGGGTCACACAGCCCCCAGGGGGTCACACAGCCTTCCACGGGGTCACACAGCCTTCCACGGGGTCACACAGCTTCCCACGGGGTCACACAGCCTTCCACGGGGTCACACAGCCTTCCACGGGGTCACACAGCTTCCCACGGGGTCACACAGCCTTCCATGGGGTCGCACAGCCTTCCACAGGGTCACACAGCACCCCACAGGGTTACACAGCCTTCCACGGAGTCACACAGCTTCCCACGGGGTCACACAGCCCCCAGGGGGTCACACAGCCTTCCACGGGGTCACACAGCCTTCCATGGGGTCACACAGCCTTCCACGGGGTCACAGCCCCCACGGGATCACACAGCCCCCCACGGAGTCACACAGCTTCCCACGGGGTCACACAGCTTCCCACGGCGTCACGCAGCCCCCAGGGGGTCACACAGCCTTCCACGGGGTCACACAGCCTTCCACGGGGTCACACAGCCTTCCATGGGGTCACACAGCCCCCCACGGGGTCTCACAGCCTTCCACGGGGCCACACAGCCCCCCACGGGGTCACACAGCTTCCCACGGGGTCACACAGCCTTCCACGGGGTCACACAGACCCCCACGGGGACGCACAGCCTTCCACGGGGTCGCACAGACCCCCACAGGCACTCCCTGGGGCTCAGTACCCCAGGAGATGTTAGTTCCCAGAAACAGCTGACCTTGAACAACCAGAAACACAGGTTTTCCAGAAGCCCGAAGGAAATGGCCAAGGCCAGGACTTGGGGACATTTGGGGACCCATCCCAATGGCTGCCATACAGTCAGCGACTCCGAAACCTTGGTCTGGGGTCCCCGGCAGAGAGGAGCCTGGCGGCGATCCCCCCAAGTCAGGGTCACCCCAAGCCTTGAGGCAGCTGAGGAGGGTTCGTTTCCTAAACACCACAGGCCAGGAGACTCACTGAGACCCTTCGCCCCACCCGGCAGAAGAAGTCTAGTCCCTGTTCCAGGCCGCTCCTCTGGCCTTCCAGGGCCACTGGGCTCACCCACCGGCCCATGGTTGTCCCCTCTCTGTCCCCGTGGCGCCCAGATCTGCCCGCACGGCCGAGCCTGCCTGTGCCCTGTCCGCAGGGCCGCGGGCCGGTCTGCCTGCCAAGCCCAGGGCGCTGGCCAAGCAAGAGGAGCCTCCAGATGTTTCCACAATTCGAGGAAAATCAACAAGAGGCTCCAGACGGCCAGTGCCGTCGAGCGCTGTGGGGACAGCGGCTCCATGCAGCCCCTTCCTTCAGGGCTTTGAGCTGCACCCGTGAGCCTGGGACGCTCAGAGCGGCCGCCACCCCGGCCTTGTGTCCCAGCAGCCAGCGATGGCGCCTGACCCCTTCTGCAGGGCCTCCCATGCCTGCCAAGTGCACGGGGCCAGGACAGCCCACGGGACCCAGGCTTGACCCCAAATAGTGGGGTGACACCCCTCAGCCGTCATGCCACCCCTCTCGGCTGGCCCTCCAGGGGAGCCCATCCTCACCCAAGAAAGGGGAGTCACCTCTACAAAGAGGTTGATCATGCCCACCCCCCAGGCCCTCAGAGGGGCGGCAGCGGGGCAAGGGGAGGGCACCCAGAGGCACTGGAATCTCCCAGAAGCAGGTGGGGTGAGCCAGGAAAGAAAAAGAAGGCACGTCCAGACCACACCCACCTCCCCTCCAAACGGTGCTGAAAAGTCTAATTCCCTCCGTTACACACGGGGAAGCAGTGCCATTTACTACCCACAGGTGGCAGGCACGGGCGCCCGCACCCGTCAGGGGACACCCTCTAAGTGGCTCAGGGCCCCTAGCCAACATCCTAAAATGCACACGTGGATAACTGGCCCTAAAGTGCCGGGAGGTGGCCAGGGACACGGCCAGTGCCGCAGGAAGGCGACCGCAGGACCGAGGCCAGCAGGCCCTGACCCCAGCAGCCGACCACCCAGGCCTTAAGCCCAAGCACCAAATCGCCGTCTCCTCGGCCCAGGGCCCACACCCATCACCCACCCCCCCAGGCACAGGACAAGGCCCAGGCCTGGAAGGAAGGGGAGGGGTTCCGCGCTGTCTGAAATGAAGCCCAAGGAGGGTGAATTCAGGGAAGTATCCCCCAGTCCACATCAACTTCCCAGAAGGGCCTGTTTCTGCCAGGCTCTCAGGCTCCCAGGACTGAAGAAGTGCTTTGTCTGCCGCGCTGACCCAGAGCCCCTGCCTTACCTCTGCAAGCCCCCCGGAGCAGACAGCATGCTGGCAGGTGGCGGTCCGGCCTGGCCCCGCTGCCACACTCTGGCTGGGAGCCGCAGGGCACAGGTACCAGTCTGGGTGTGACGCTTGGAACTCGACTCCCAGAGAAGCTCACCCGCCAGCCCAGCCCCGGTGGGAGGCCACGCCTTCCACCCTCACCCCAAGCCCAGGGCTTAACATAGCGTTCTCAGGAGGAACCGGACCTTCCCTGGGGCCCGGCTGGTGCCGCGTGCGGAGTCTGGCTCCTTGCACGGGCCTCCCATCCCGGCTCGCCGCCGTGGGGCTGCTACCTGCTCACCCCGCCCCAGTGCAGGTCAGTCGGCCCAGGTGGGCTGGGGGCAGCCGTGGGCATCGTCAAGGCCTCTGGGACCAGAAGGCAGCACAAGATGCGAACGTTCATGAGTCAGCCAACAGCTCTGAGGACGAGGGGGGAACAGGCCAAGTCAAGCGCTCTCCTCCCTTCCTTCTTCTCAAAAGCTTGATCTATACCAGGAGAAAGTTAACTATTATTTACATCCTGGGCTGGAAAAGAACTTTGGGAAGAGGACACCCCAGTAGAAAATAAACAAAAAATTTAGTAGATTTTACTCCATGGAAGTACATTTCTCTCCTTGGGAAATAAATAAATAGAATTCAAAGACAAACAACAGACTCGGGGAAACGTCTGCAGCATTTTTACCAAACGTTAAGTACAGAAGGAAAAGACAAAATCCCCACGGCACAGTGGGTGGCCACCGTGGAGTGTCCGCCCCACCCCGACCAACCCTGTGGGCTTTGGCAGCATGGGCTTTGGGGGTCACCTCCCCGCCTCGCCGCGGCCGGGCACCTCTGGGGCCACCTGTCCACAGGCCCCCTCTGTGCCAGCGAGGCAGGGCTCCCAGTTCGGTCGGCACCCATCGCGATGGGTGGGTAGGAATAGGCTCGGGACCTTCCCACGCCTCTGGCGAGTCTGGCGGAGCGGCCTCTGGTGCTGGCACTCATGTCCCCTCCGAGGGCACCTCTGGCCCAGCAGGAGCTGGGGAGCAGGGGTGCAGCTCAGAGTGCAGGGAGCCCGCACCCCAAAATGCTCGACTGAAAGGGTTGGGGAGAAGGCTGAGGCTCCCCCCCCGTCCTCGGTGGCGGTTCCGGGAGGGTCTTCCTTCGGGGGAGCTGCAGCCCAGCACCATGTATTTCACTTCTATAAGGGCGTGGGGGGTGAAGAGAGAAAAAGACGGAAGCGCTACACGCACGGCACCCGGCCTCACCGGGGAGTCCCCACCTACGACGCACTGGCGCTGAGACAGACCCCCGAAGGCTCCAGCGCGCGGCGGCCGCTAGGACATGCGGGGGGAACAAGGGCACGTCCCACCTGCTGCATCGCCACCCCTCACACCTCACAGGCCACCAAAGCCACACAGCCGAGCCCCGGGACAAGGGGCAGGGCATCGGCCACTCGAAGCCACCCTCTGTCCCCGGGGTCCCCTGGTCCAGTCCCCTCCCAGCACAGGGAGCCCCCGCTTTGCTCTGGTCACCAAGCCCTGGGCAGGGGTGGCTGGTCCTCCCCGTCGTGCAGGGCGGAGGGTTTCCTCGGCTTTCTCGGGGTCCCCCTCCCCGGCCAAGAGGCAGGTGTCCGCCTGGCTCCGCAGGGAGCCGCAGTAAACAGCCATCGCTACGGCTTCGAAGGGCCATTCCTCCCGCAGTCAACAAGGCCACACGCGGCCCCGGCTCTCCCAGGGAAAGGGGCATCCTGCCTGACCACTTACCCGGGGAAAGGAGCCCCAGCCTGGGCGCAAAACCGGGACCCTCTGGCCGGGGGTGGGGGTGCTAAGGGCCACACGTGGGGACGCTCGGGGCAGAGACCCCACTCCCCCACCCACTGGGGGACTCAAGATTTCATGGTTGTTTCAAATGTTTCCCTTCCTCCAAATGTACCTCAGGCCTCCGACACTTGGTGATGGAGCTGGGAGGAAGGGCCGTTGAGCTGAGACCCCAAGAGGCACCCAGGGCCCCACCTGAGGGGACAGGGGAGACCACAGAGCCTCAGCCCTGAAGGCGCAGCCGGGGTCCTGGGGTGATGGGGGCCGGACGCTGGGCGGGGCCAAAGGATCCCGGGCAGGGAGAGTGGGCCATGTGGGGGAGGCCCAGGGGTCATTCACGGCATCCCTGGCTCAGGTCTGGGCTGGGGGTGCAGAACAGGACAAAGCAACGTGACATGGAGCATAGGTGGGCCCAGGGACAGAGGGAGGGGGCCAGCTGTGACTCATGGTCCCGGATGGAGCCCCCATGAGCCCAGGGTCTGGGGACTCCAGGGGTAGATGGAACACCAAGAAGACTCCAACAAAGTCTGGGAGCAGGTGCGGTGCCCCTGCCGGCAGAGCCGCACCCTGAGGGCTGAAGGTCACCTCCGTGCCTGCCCAGCTGGAGAGCCCATGCCCAGCCCGCCCTGCCAGCCCCTCCTTCCCGCGTGAGGGACAGTTTAATGGGTGCAGGGCTCTGTCTCCTCTAGCCCAGCCCTGCTCCCACCCATGCTCTGTGCTGGGCGTGTGGCCTGGGTCCTGCGGGGTGGGCGGCGCCGGGCCGGACCCACGGCGGGACGGGAGGCCCACAGGTATTTGTCTCCTCTTCCCTTGGCTCTGCATGAACAGTAAGGCAGGGGTGGCTGTGAGCCAGGGGCTGGCAGAGCCAGCAGGGAAGGGCTCCCTCCAGTCCAGAGCCCGGGAAACGCGCCCCCGTCACGAGCCCAGGGCTCGGGGAAGCCAGCGCCAGGACCCCTGCCCGCTGACCGCCGGCAGCCCCTCCGAGCTCCGGCCGGTACCCGTGAACCTCAGGAGCCGGCTCGGACCCGGGGCAGGGGCGCTGCAGCCTAAGCACCGCTGCCCCCAGCTCTCTGCTTCTGGGTCCAGGGGCCAGCCAAGAATCCCAGCAGCCAGGTCGAGCGGGTTCCACCCAGCACCCACCTCCCTCGCTGTCCCGAGGGCCCACGGCCATGGAATGGGAAGATGGCTCTGGGCACTGCCCAAAAGCAAAGGGACATCAGCTGATTTCACGGCCACCGTCCCACGGGACACCTCTGCACCACCTCAGGGGGAGGGGAGCGGAAGAGAGGCCCCAGGGGAGACAGGCCCGCCAGGGCCACCCCGGAAGCTCCTCCTCACACACCCCTGCACCAGGAGCTGCTCTAGAAAGTTCCCAGGACTCGGTTGTCCCGCAGGGCTGGGGGAGGGCAGGGCTGATGTTCCCTGGGGTGGGGGGTCACCCAAGGGCCGTCGTGAGTGCGTCCAGCAGCGCGCCCGTCCCAGGAAGGGGCCATGTCCCCACTGCCCATGTGGCCTTCGGGGCCTGAGCAGGACAACCCAGCCTGTCCTCCACGGGCCCCTGAGGTCCAAGGTGCCTCAAGCCTAGGACGGCGGGTGGTGTGCCAGGCAGAAGCGGGGCTGGTGGGGCAGCCGAGCGCACCCCCCGTCCTGGTGGAGGTCAGGGAGGAGGTGGAGGAGTGGGCCTGAGCCGGCATCCTGTGTGAGCGAGGTCAGGGGTCAGGCACACTACTCCACGGCCAGTCACCTCCACCTCTCCGTGGGGTCAGCATCCTGGTGGACACCCGCAGGGGGCCCTCCCTGCAGGGCCACGAGGTCCCCAGTCTTCCTCTGAGCCCCCTGGGTCCTGGACCACAAGTCCTGAGCTGGCAGGGCGGAGACTCTGCTCCCCTGCAGGCCTGGCAGGGCTGCCCACCCCCTAGCCACAACCCATCCCTGGGGCTGAGGGGTGGGCGGCCTCCTTGCTCCCCCTGGCTCCCCGACAGCCTGCTTGCACCCCTGCCTGGGGCTTTCCTCCCACCCCGGGCCCCCTTCAGCCGCTCTCCGCGGCCTCCGCTCTGAGCGGTCCTCTTACGTAACCTCTTCTCACACTGCAGCAGCTTAGAGGTTTTAAGGTGAAAATCAGAAGCTTTTTCTTTTTCTTTTTAATAAATTTATATTATTTATTTTATTTTTGGCTGTGTTGGGTCTTCGTTGCTGTGCGCGGGCTTCTCATTGCGGTGGCTTCTCTTGTTGCGGAGCACGGGCTCTAGGCATGTGGGCTCAGTAGTTGTGGCACGTGGGCTCAGTAGTTGTGGCACGTGAGCTCAGTAGTTGTGGCTCGTGGGTTCTAGAGCGCAGGCTCAGTACTTGTGGCGCACAGGCTCAGCTGCTCCTCGGCACGTGGGATCTTCCCGGAGCAGGGCTGGAACCCGTGTCCCCGCACTGGCAGGTGGGCTCCTAACCACTGCGCCACCAGGGAAGCCCCCCCAGAAGCTTTTTTTAAGCCAAACCCAACAGCGCCCTCAGCCCCTCCCTCGCCACCTGCAGGCACATGTGGAGCCTGTCCTCGGGCAAGTGTCCGGTGAGGAGCCGCTTCGGGAGGTGGGTGGTCTCCCCCTGCCCCCACCCCGCCGCGGGGTCCACTCCTGGTCCGAAGGTGCCTGTTGTTGGCGCCCAGCCTGCCTGGCTCCCTCTCTCTGCCTGTGACGTTTCGTGTGACCGCAGAGCCCGCAAGGCTCTGGATGGGTGAGCCTCCCCAGGCCCCACCTTGACACGCGCTCCGGGTGTCCTGCTGTCTGCGCCTGCGGCCCCGGGGAGGGCACGTGTTCTCCGCGGGCACAGCCCACACCCGGGCTCTGCGGTGTGGTCCACACGGCCCATGTCCCCGCAGGTTCTGAGAGTCGCCTGCTGGATGCGACGGGGTTTCCTCTGGTCTTCCTGCCGTTCTAGCAGGTTTTTCTGGACGTGTGAAAACCCAAGACCTCCCTGTCCTTGCGGAGCCCACGTTTTACCATCACATAAGCGGGGGTCCGGCTGGCTGGCCTCCTTCCCGTGTTCCCTCCGCAGGCCGCGTTGTTTCACTGATTCCAGGACACCATCCACCAAGACAGCACAAAGACCAGCGGACAGGGGGCCTCAGAGGCTGAAGGGAACCATCGCTGGTTGGGGGGGGGGAGGGCAGAGAAAACGGCATATCCCACCCCAGCCACTGTGGGTCCTGAAACAAGGCCCCTGGCCCGCGGCGCCGCACCCCAGGCCTCGTCTCCAGCAGGGAATGCCTGGTGTGTGCCTGCCTTCTATGACCCGCCACTGCCACCTCCTCCACCCAGGGCGCTGGGCAGGGCAGCCCCGGCTCCGTCCCAGAAACAACTGGGAAAACGCCAGCCTCAAACCTGGGTTCCAGAGGGTCAGAAGCTGAGCACCACGGGCCATCCGCTGACCTTGGACGGATGGAGGAGAGACAGGCGAGCCACCAGGGCTCTCGGGAGCTCCATCGTGCTGAGTGCCCAGCTGGGGATGACGGAAGAGGGGACAGAGCCAGCCATGGGGCCAGCAAGGCCGGAGGGACCCACTGCAGGGCCCCCCAGGCAGGCCCTGGAACCAGGCGAGGCCACAGGCAGCCGAGAACGGGTGGGGAGGGGACCTGCGTTTTAAATCCTGGCAGAGAGCAGGAAGGGTCAGTTGGAGGCAGTCACGGGTGTCCCGACACGCCCGCCCTGCTGGGCCGGCATGGGGGCTGGAGATGGGCCCTGGCCCAGGCCCTGAAATCATGCTGGGGCCAAGATACCCCCAGGAGAGCACCCACCTCCCCCAGGGTGTGTCCCATCCGCAGCCAGAGGACCCTGGCCGGGCAGGTGGACCCAGGCCAGCCGCGTCAGCAGGGGCAGGGGCTTGTGTCCCCTTCGGACCAGGCTCTGCTGGGGCTGCCCCTCTCCTGTGTGACAGGGGAGGGGACCGTGGATGCAGCCCATGCCCGGCCTCACCCATCCAGCCCAGCAGCAGCCATGGGACCTCTGAATCAGTTTGCGCCTGGTTTGTTCACGTTTTATGAGAGTGTATGGGCACTTGGCAAAAAAAAAAAGGCAAAGCATCCCAAAAACATAGAAAATGACATCTCCTCCCCACCCAACCCGGCCTCCAGGCACCCAAAGTGAGTCCCAGCCGCGGTCTTGACACGCAGGAAGGTTCTGTTTGAACCGGCTTCCAAGAGTCGACGGCCTTTCTCAGAAGCAGGAGGTGAGCTGCCCCCTCCATACCCTCCTCTGGCCGTCCCTCTGTCCAGGGGCCACAGAGGCACACACCCGCCTCCTTCTCAACAGACACACGGCCGGCGACGCGGCCACTGACCGACACCACCTGCAGACGGTGCTCCGAGCATGGCCCGGGGACACGCCGGCACGTGCATGCGTGCACGTGTGCCATTAGTGTGCAGGTGCGTGCGCGCGTGTGCGCGTGCACAGGTGGATCCTGAGGGGCGAGCCCCAGGAGTAAACCGCAGGGCCAGTGGGTGCCACTTCACTTTCTGACATGTTGGGGGCCAGCTTATCCTTCAAGGACATGGAGGGGTCCCCCTGCCGCTTGCTCCCTCCCACCCCCAGTCACTAGGCCACCTTCTCGAAGCCCCACCCTTACTCTAGCAGGAAATGCCTCAAAGTTTTAAGCCCTCTAGTAATCCATGCATTATTTTAATTCTCCAAAATAAACTTACTTAGTCCTAAACCTTTTTATAGGAGGTCTCTCTGCATCGCAAAGCCCCTCACTGCACATTACCCACGTGAGACCACGCCTCAGGGGCCCGATGAGGCGGGGCTCCAAGTCACACAGTGGGGGACAGGGACGGGGGACATGGCATGGGGATGGGGGACGGGGACAGGGATGCCCTGTCCCCACACACAGACTGCCAGGCCCCGGGTCACTGACGTTCGGGTGCTTGAGGAACAGGGTACACGGGCGCTTCACCTGGGCTTTTATGAGGTTATATGTCTAAGAACAGAAGGAAGGAAAGTATCATGATTAATTCCCACTTTTACTGGAAGTTCACAGCAGCCAGAAACAGAAAACGTGTCCAGCCTCCCAGACTGTCTCCACAGCCCGAGCAGCTGCCCCAGGGACCAAGGTCAATGGGGAGGGCCCGGTCGGGGTGACTGAAGATGCTTGTGCCGGGCGGGGCTTCTCACCCGGCACTACTGACATTCGTGGTCAAAGCAGAACTGGAAAGACACATCACAGCAAACCACCAAGTGCAAGAAACCAATGCCTGTCTTCCAACAATGGTCTTGCCAACTCATGGGCCTTCTAGAAAACAGGGGAAATGACACCTTCCACAGTGGGGGGCATTCCTGTCACTCTGGCTCAAATGTGACTAAAAGTCATCCGTAAAGCGCCCGATGGCCCAGGCTCTGTTGGTCAGAGCTCCGCGTGGACCCACCTCACGGTGCTCTGCTGCCCACATGGAGTTCATCACCTCTGCCCGGGGCACCTCAGAGGCTCACACTGCGTGGGGGACCAGCGGAAGGACCACCCGTGCCCCCTCCCAGAGCTGCACCCCACAAGGTGGAACCCCAGGGGCCACAGGCAAAGCAGGGATGACCTGGTCTATTCTGATTGGGCAGAACTGCTCACCCACCTGGCCTGTCCAGGACCTGCAAAGGGACGGAGTGCCCGCCCCGAGGATGGAGTGAGGACCGAGCAGCCCTCTCCACTCGGCCCACCCAACAGAACCGGCAGAGCACCCGGAGGAATCCTGCCAAGAGCCACGTGTCCCAGGCTCCACAGGGCCGGCTCCCCACCGCCGACCAGGGGGCCGGTCACCCCGCCTGCCGCTGGCTCCGTCGGATGGAGGCCCTGTGAGCCCACGCCAGCCTGCGGGCGCGCCCCACAGGCAAAGCCAAGGATCGAGGCCCCCTCCCGAGTCTCCCGCTGACCGCAGTGGGCGTCAGGTGCGGGTGGGCAGCGTCTTGTAGGGGTTCAGGATGCCCTTGGGGTCCAGGAGGGCCTTGAGCTGCTGCATGAGCTGCAGGGCCTCGGGTGGCTTGCTGTAGCCAAGGACGTCCTTCTTCTTGAAGCCCAGGCCGTGCTCGGCACTGACGCTGCCCCGCTGCCTGGCCACCCACTCGTACACGTAGGGCTCCAGGGTGCCCAGCAGCGACGGGCTGAAGGCCTCTGCCGTCACGTTGAGGTGCAGGTTGCCGTCCCCTGGAGGGACGCGCAGGTCAGGCTGGGGCCCCCTTTCCCGGGAGCCCCGAGCCCCGCCCCTGCCCTGCCTGGAGGCCGCCCGGGGGAGTGCTGGTCCCACCCGCCTCTGCCCTCACAGCCGGCTTCCAGCCCTTCACGTCACTGGCCACTGACCTGCTGGTGACCACTCCCCTCCTCTGGGGGCTGCAGCTCCCTTGGCTTCACGTACTTTTCTCTCCCAAGTTCTCCCCAGCCCCCCATCTCCACCCGCACAGCCTACCCCCCAACCCCTCCCCGAGGGCTCCGGACTGAGAGGGACGAACACCCGCCCGACCTGCGAGAGCCCCAGGCTGGACCACCGATGCCGCCACAGACCTGGGTCCCCAGTGTCCAGGAGGTCTCGGACCAGGTGACCTGGGGGCCTCTGACCCTGTGACCTGGGGCTTCTTAGACCCCCTCCCTCCATGCACATTTGTCAAATGTAGGGAGCGAACCAGGGATCCCTCTCCCACCAAAAGTGGTTCCCGCTGATACCCTCAGGGCGAAGGCTCTAACAACAAGGGTCTTTCCCAAGGGAAACACTGCGGGGGGAGAGAGAACCTAATCTCCACTGACACTCAGATATCCACACCAGCAGCCAGCCTGCACGGGCTTCCAGCACAGCTCACAGGGCCCCGGTGGCCCCAAGGCCATTCCTGGCTGCGGGCCGGGACCCAGCCCCACTCCCACCCTCCCCACCTCCTGCACAAGCAAATCACCCCACCTCGGCCTCAAATAATTCCCACAGATACAAGCCTAAGATACATGAGCCCCAAGTTGCAAACACATAGAAAAGAAACGATGATGACCAAGACCCGCCAGGACCTGCGACCTGGTGATTTCCAGAGACGGAAAATAAATGCTTCACGTGTTTAAAGACATGAGAGAGAGAAAAATATAAGACACTGACCAGGGAAAGCTTTTAAATACCCAGGCTGATCTTCTAGAAATGAAAAATATGGTCACTGAAATGTCAACAAGCAAAGAGAGATTAATGAAATGGAAAACAAATCAAGCACACAGAGGATCAGAGCTACAGACAACAGGAAAGAGAGACAGACGCGTGGGGACATCGTGAGCCCTCGACTGAAGCTCCAGAAAGAAGGGGCGGGTGGGGAGAGACAATATTTGCAGAGACAACAGGGGAGCAATTTCCAAAAGCCAAGCCCACCAGACCCCAGCAGGGCATGCCGACGCTCACCTAAACCAAAGCAGAGTGAAGCCAAGGAACCCCGAGGAAAAGGGAAAGATCTTAAAAGGAACAAAAAGGAAAAAAATGGACTCCTTTCAATGGAACCACACTCGCTGACAGCTAACTTTGCAGCAACAGAAGTCAAGACGGCAGAATGATGTCTTCACTCTGCAGAGAACAGAACTGTCAACAGAGAATTTTGAAATCCATTGGAAAAACAACCACTGAAGAACAAAATTCATACATTTTCAGGTAAATAAAATCCAAGACATGCTGTCACCTACTTTCCCACACTAGAGGCAATTCTAAAGGCAGGGCTGTGACCCCAGGTCAAAGAAGGACCAGAGGTGTGGGTGAGTCTAGACAAACACTGACCTCGTGGAGTAATAACAACAGCACTGCTGCTATCTGGGGCTAAAAAACACGATGGAACACACTCCAAAACACAGTGTGTGACCAGGAGCAGATGGTAGCATCAAAGTGACAGGGTCCCCAGGTCCCCAGGTCCCTGCCCCAAGTACTGATCAGGGCTCTCAGGGAAACAGAACCAGTAGGACACCTGCAGATGCACGCAATGTACAGAGTGGGGGTCGGGGGGAGGGAGAGGGCTAGGAGGACGGAGGGACAAAGAGAGGTGGATTTTAAGGAACTGGCCCACGACTGTGGGGACGTGGGAGCCCAACCTGCAGGGCGGACCAGCAGCTGGAGACCTGGGGGCGAGCAGACGCTGCAGCTCGAGTCCAGAGGCCGTGGGGAGAACCCCCTCTCCCTCGGGGGACACCTGTGCCTTCCTCTTCAGGCCTTCGACTGCTTAGATGAGGCCCACCCACATCATGGAGGGTAATCTGCTTTACTCAAAGTCTGCCAATCTAAATGTTAATGTCATCTTAAAAATACCTTCACAGCAACATCTAGATTGGTGTCTGACCAAGCATCTGGGCACCACAGCCCAGCCAGGCTGACACACAAAATGAGCCACCACACTGTTTGGGAGGGGGATCATGACACTGATTAACTTCCAACCCTGGGAAGGCAGGACCGCCCTGGTAAGGCCACAATTCTAGGGCTACTGCCGAAAGACTAGACAGGCACGCTTCCCTCATTAGTAAAGGGAAACAAGTTATATGAGAAAAAACACCAACCAAAAGAAGGTAATAAATCAGAGAAAAAGAAATAGAAGAAATGAAGGACAAATAGAAGGCCCAAAGTCAGACAAATCCAGGTCACTGAGTAATTACAGTCTATGTAAATTACAAAATATGCCACCTCAAAACAGCCTGCTTTGGCATAAGGATTATTTTGAGCTGAAGGCAATTGAAAAGAACCAGGCACAAGAGAAGCTCTCTGCCCTCCGTCCACCTAAAAGCAGGACGTGAGTGTGTAAAGGTGTCCCCACATTCCAGCAAGTTCAGGGTACCCACCTGAGACAACTCTGGCCTCGGTCTACACAAGCCTCATGTCCATTAGCTTCCCCGTGTGTTTATGCACCTTCCCACAATCTGCTGCCTAGAGGTTCTGTCCTCTTCATCTGTGCCATCTCCAAAGATGTACTGTTCTTTGCTAAGATGCCCTATAAGCCCAAGTTCTAACTGAAACCAAGCAGGACCCTGTGGGGCTCCTGGGCAAGGGAGCCCCTCTGTTCAGCCTCCATGACCTTCCCTGAGCTCCAAAGGGCAGATTCGAACAGCTGCTGATCAGGGAAGGGAGGGGCTGCAGAGACGAGGGAGGAGCAGCCCAGAAACAACAGTGCAGCCCTGGGGCAGGTCCCGGTTCCCCCTCACGGGACACACAGAACAATGTATCTGAGCTCTTTACAGAACTAAAACCCCCAACAAATGGAAGATGTCAGCATTCTTCATTCCAGAAAAGACCACCTGAGGCCAGATTAAAGGAACCGGAGAAGCTCATCAGGAGACCACCTGAGGCCAGATTAAAGGAGCGCAGGCCCTGCACACACCCTAATCTCATCAGCAACCCCACCCTTGAACCATGGCTACAAAACTCCTCACCAAATCCTCCCGCATTGGGACCCACAGTTTTTCAGAGCAGGAGCCCGCTGTGTCTCCCTCTGCCTGGCAAACAATAAAGCCATTCTTTTCTACTTCACCCAAAACTCTGTCTCTGAGATTCCATTCGGCGCCGGTCACCGAGGCCGAGCTTTCGGCATCAAACTGACAGCCCGCATCTCCTATCTTCAGAATTAGCAGAGGCACCAGGAGAAGCTGAGGGGTCTACTGTCACAGTGGGGGCTCCTCTCGGCAGCTGACAGGCGAGCAGGTTCCAGGAAGGGGGCGGCACAGAGTGCACACTTTATCTGGAGGGTCTGCAGGGGGCACACCCCTCTCAGGCACCCACCAAACGGCCATGGAAACTGGCTGCACTCTGGGCCAGGGACCACGCTTCAACTGAAGATGAGTTCCACCCAGCTCTCTGCCCACAGCACAGTCAACAAGCCCATGATCTTTAAAATGGCTAGAAAACTCCCTTATGTTTGGAAATTTAAAGACACAATTCTGCCTACCTCATGGGTCAAGGAAGCAATGACAATGGAAATGAGAAAATATTCAGACCCGAAAGATAATGAAAGTGCCATCAGACAGGGTGGGACCTGGGGCTTCCCTGGTGGCGCAGCGGTTAAGAATCCGCCTGCCAATGCAGGGGGACACGGGTTCGAGCCCTGGTCCGGGAAGATCCCACATGTTGCGGAGCAACTAAGCCCGTGAGTCACAACTACTGAAGCCCGCACACCTAGAGCCCATGCTCTGCAACTAGAGAAAGCTTACACACAGCAACGAAGACCCAACGCAGCCAAAAAATTAAAAATAAAATAAATAAATAAATGTTAAAAAAAAAAGAAAAGAAAAGCACTAAAATCATTAACTTCAGCGGTCTGGTTTTCGTGATTAGCAGTAATATTTTGATATTTGACTACAAAAACTCCTCTATATCCTGGTTCCTCCTTTGCCTCTTTGAAGCCGTCCCTCCGAGCTATCCGACAGGTTGCCTCCCAGCCTATGTCCTCAGTATGGTCCCCGAATAAAACTTAACTCACAACTTTTAGGTTGTGCATTTTTCTTCAGTCGACAGATACAAGAAACAAACCAAATCAGCAGTTAAATAGCCCCCCTCCCAAAAGGCTGGACATGGCACAAAGGCAAAAAAGGAATAATATGAACAAGGTAATGCCAATATACTCGAAGGCTTAGAAGAAATGGACTAATGCCCAGAAAAAAAATTACCACAACCAATTCTGAAGAAAAGGAAAGCTAGGAGAGCCCTCTAGTTGTTAAAGAAATTTCTCTGTAGTCAATCCCACCACCCCCCCAAAAAATACCCACAAAATCCTTCCGGCCCAAATACCTTCATTTACAAGTTCTACCAAACATTCAGGGAAAAGGTAATTTCAACCCGACAGACTCTTCCAGAGACGACCCCCAAATCGTTTTAGGACTTTGAGACCAACATCCAGCCTGGACAGAAGAAGGAAGCCTTACAGGACAGGATGGAGAAAGCCCTACATGAGATAAGTAAACGGGATCAAACAAGACACAAAAAGGATCATGGCCACGCTGGGCTTATCCTGGGACACAGGCCCACTTGCCCTCAGAGGTCTGGAGTGATGAGCCTTGTTGGCTGGTCAAAGGAAAACCAGCACTGGGCACCTGGGCAGACCCAGAAAAAGCATTCGACAAATCCAACGTTCTTCCTCAATTCTTGAAAGTGGAATCCCTCCACTCAAGCGTTCAGAGCAATGCCGGGCCAGGGCCAGCCCTCCACCATGTGCCCCTCACCGCACCTCTTCAAACCCTCACAATCCCAGGAGGCACTGCTGAATCCCACCCTGAAGACATGGATGGAGGCCCCACAGGGGCCCACCCCAGCACACCTGCCCTGTGGACGGGGCTCTGAGACGCCCAGTTCCAAAGGCTGCCGAGAATGAAGGGGAATGAAACAGTTCCTTTCATTTTGCGTGACTTTTCTGCAAAAAATAATTATCTGAACTGGTTTTAAGATCCTTACGTCTGAGGAGGAAGGGGTGAGGCCCCTTCATCAAACCTCGAGACCCCCGCGTTCAGGGCCCACCTCCCGCTGCCCCAGCCAAGACTGGACCCTGCACTCCGCCTCCGAGACGGCCCCAGAGACCGCGTGGTGAGGACGCCCTTCCCCCTCCCGGCCCCGGGTCCCCACCCACACCGCGGGCGGCGCTCACCCAGGTGGCCGTAGCCCACCACGTGCTTGGCGTGCAGGCCGAGGCGGGCCCGCAGGTCGCTCACGAGGTCGTAGAGCCTATCCAGGGGCAGCGAGAGGTCGTACTTGTACACATAGCCGTCCCGGCTCAGGGCCTCGGTGATCCTCTCCCTCAGGGCCCACAGCATCTGGAAGTGAGGGGACGGGCACGGTCACCTGCGGCGGGCAGGGCAGCGATGCTGAGTTGCTGCGGGGTGTCCGCGGGGTCGCGAGGAAACCCTCCAGGTGACAGAAACGTTCTGTGTCGTGACAGGTGTGTGGCTTCTGTCCCAGAGTCCATATGGGACAAGGTCCCCGAATGAGGCCACAGGCTGGCCCCCGGGACCCAGGCACCCAGGGCCCCTCTCGGGACAATCGGAACAGATCCTGTGACCCCCCATGACAGGGCCCCGAGCGAGGGCGGGGGCAGGGCAGGCGCCGGAGGAGCATGGCAGACAGGGGGGACATCCCGGGCCTGGGCTGGGGGACACGGGGAGGGACTGAGGGAGCAGAGAGGCAGGGTGTCCTCATCACGGTCACGCTGTGCTCCGCGAGAACGCCTTCCCTGTCGCGTCAGAGAACAGAGGGCCTGGGCACGCCCGTCCCACCTGGGCCTCATCCCTGCCCCGCCCTCCACCCCCCACTCCCCACTCCCCATTTCAGGAAACCTCCCGGCAAACCAACTTCCTCGGCAAGGCAAAAGCTTCTTTCCCTTGCTTTTTTAACATACCCCCAGTGCAATGATCACCCCTGAAAAAATAACAACAATTCCTCGCCGCCACGGACTACCCAGCCAGCGTCCGGACCTCCCCAGCCGCCTCACAGACCTTTACAGCAGAGGGTCACTCGGCACCCGCCTCCCGCACGCCCATCGGCAGCCCCTCCTCTGGCCTGACGCCCTCACACCCGGAGTCCAGCCACAGCCCTACTCGGCCAGCCTGAGCCGGCCGGCCCCGCCCGTCCCCTGTGCCCACAGGCTCCTCGACCCCCGCTCACGGCCACCTACGTCCATCACGTCCACAAGACCTGCTGCCCCCTTGTCTGCCCACCCCCTCTCACTGCGCTCCAATCCCACCCTCTCCAGAAAGTTCTGTCTGGAACATGGCAGGCACCAGCCCCTCAGGGCCTTTGTGCACCTGCACAGGTACCTCACTCCCCACCCCCCATCCATCTGTGCTCAAATGCCCCTTCAGGGACGTCCTCCTGACCCCTCACCCACCCAGGAAGGATGCTGGCCCAGGCCCCTCCTGTGCCACCCGGCCGGGCCCCTGGCACCGACGTTTGAGAACGGGGCTGTGGAGCCAGCAGCCCAGACAGGGCAGGACCAGAGGGGGCACCGAGGCAGGTGGCACCACCCCCCAGGGATGCGGCGCCCGGCCCGGACAGATGGCCCCGCTGGGCACGCCTGCTCACGCTCAGCCACAGGCCACAGTCCAACCTCAGGCGTCATGGGAAGGACGAGGGCCGCAGCCTCCACACACCTTGGCCCTCCTCTGATCGGCGGCCAGGGTCCCGTCGGTGACCAGCCCCGAGCCCAGCACCTGCTCCAGGAAACCGCTCAGCTTCTCCGCATCGTGCCCCGCCCCGGAGCCCGAGGTCTCGATGAGGACGTAGAACGGACTTTCTGGAGGGGGCAGAGGGAAAGCGGAGGGGAAGGCGGTCGGCCGAGAGCCAGGACAGGTCTAGGCCAGCCGCAGCTCTAGTACCCCTGACGGCTCTCATGTTGCCCGCAGAGCAGCCGCTGGCTACTCAGGCTGAATTTCAGACAGTTTAAAAATAGGTCTTTCACTGTAAGAGAAACCGTGCCCCCTGGAGACACCACAAAGCTGTACTCTTGGTGCCTGGATAGGGCGGGAGGCGCCCCAGGGGCTCCTCTTACCAAACTGTAGGCTAAAGGGGAGGCCCAGCGCTTTGCAATGGCCGATAACACCCCAGGGGCCCTCCAACCATCCAGGGACCTTCTGTCCATCCAGGGACCTTCCGCCCCTACCCCCCAGGGACCCTCCATCTTTCCAATGGTTGTACATGTCTTATTTCTCTACCCTGGACGGGTGGTTTCCTATTTTATACGAAAACAAACACCTCAGTAAAAATTTAAAGCATAGAGTTCTTTCCACATTTATGACTATTATGGACTGAACTGTGTAACCGCCCACCCCAAATTCCCACGGTGAAGCCCTACTCCACCCCTTATGTGACTGTATTTGGAAATTAGGCCTTTAGGGAGGTAATTCAGGTTAACTGAGGTCCTAAGAGTGGGGCCCTGATCTTTCAGGGCTGGTGCCCTCATGGGAAGAGGAAGAGACTCCAGAGGTCTCTCCCACACACACACAGAAGACACCCCATGAGGACCTTCACCAGAACCCAACCCCAATGGAACCCTGGTCTCAGACTTGCAGCCTCCAGAACTGGGGGAAATAAATTTCCTTTTTTAAGGCTGCAGTGTTCTGTTAGGGCAGCCTGGGGTAAGACAACGATCATTTCTTCCAGGTCGATTCCAGAAGTGAAAATACCAAGGTGTACAGCTGCATGGACTTAGCTTTACACAGAGCACGGACTAAAGACCTGGGCATGACGAGCTCACTGGCTAAATCAGAACGAGCTGGCTGAGCTCCGAGGGCCAGCACTTCATGGGATGACACCTCTCCCAGTGCAGGAGCCAGGAGGGCGCCCCTGACTGTGCGTCTGGCTGTTCCAAAGACCCCAGGGCTACAGCACGGCCGACAGCACTGACTGAACTCCCGGGGCGTACGTAAAACGAATTTCCGGGAGAATTCTGCTCTCAACAACTACGGGGACGTGGGAACCGTGGCGACGCTCCCTGCCATCTCCTACTTCACGGACGGGACGGAGGCTCCGATCAGCCCACACATCAAACGGCACAGTAGGGGCGGTGGGCGCTGCCAGCAGGCGGGGACAGTACCTTGCACGGGGCAGGCCAAACGGAGGTGGCGCCCGACCAGCTTCATGCACTCGGCGTCCATGAACTCGAATGCGGACAGGATCTCGCCCAGCATGCCCCTGCAGGTGCAGAAGGTCTGCAAAACCTCAGCAAAGCCAGGACAGCCTGCAACAGACGTGGAGAAAGGACAGGCGAGCTGGTCATGCGGAGGCAGGGCCTCACCTACGGGCCCACCTGAGCCCCCTTTCAAGCAGCAAAACCAACCCGTCTCCCGGCAACAGTGCCGCTGAGCTGGGCAGCCTCGCGGAGCGGGACAAGCCACCCGGGTCAGCCGCCACGTCGTAGGTCACAGGCATCGAAGAGGAAGAGAAAAGCCTGCCTGAGAGCCCCGACGCTCGGGAAAGCCACTTGGAAAGTCCACAAACACAGGGCCAGCAACGGGCCGCCCCGGAAAACGGCTTAGCTGTGCGTCCCTGACGACACCCAGGGCCCAGCAAGTCGTTCAAGGCACATTTACTGACCCCCGAGCTCTCCGTGGTGTCCCGGTGCCTGGAGCTGACCACCAAGCGGCCCAAGGCAGAGAGGGGACGTGGATATGTCAGCAGGGGGGGAGGGGTGGGCACACTTGGCCTTTCAGGGCAGGGATGGGAAGGCACTGAGAGGTCGTGTGGAGGTCAGGGAGGAGGGTCTGGAGACAAGATCCGGCGAGTGAAGCTCAGGGGCTGAGGCCCAAGGAACACGTGCAGGCCCCCCAGCTGGACGCAGGGCTGGACATGGCGGGTTTGGCGATATATGAACTCCAGCCGCAGGGAGCGTCAGTGAACTGGAAACAGATCAGAAGAAACCTTCCAGAACGCATCACAGAGTGAGACAGGATGGAAACTCGGGTGCAGGTAAAACACAGGGAGGGTGGACAGACTGATAGGCTCTATCGTGCGTCTAATCGCAATCCTGAGAGGGGAGCAAAACGGGGGCAACCGCTGACGAGGGGCGGGGGGTGGCAGGAAACTTCTGGAAGTGGGAGAACCAAGCCATGGGTTTAAGAAGTTCAGGAAACCCAGAGAGAAAAAGAGACGTACTCTCACATGCAACACACCAAGACCCATAAAACGCCAAAGGTAAAGAGAAAATCTTTAAATCGGCCAAAGAAAAAGAGAGAGAGTCCCTCAGAGCAGCGGCACAGAGGACGGCTGGCTGACGCCACCAACAGCCACGGAGCCACGCGGAGTGACGCCCTCACAGGACGAAAGGGCACAGATGCCAGCCTGTGCTCTCGAGAGTGTCTTCCAAGAATGCGGTGAAACGGAGATGGTTTTGGACAGACTCAAAGCGAGAACTGACAGCAGCAGGCATCCACGACAGGAAGTGACGGAGGACGTGTTCACGAGGCACGCGGCCTCCGGAGGAAGGCCTGACACAGGGGACGAAGAAAATGGCACGTGTGGAAAGTAACAGTAAGGACCACCAGAGATCAGAGACTGACGGACTCAAGACAAGAACCCGTGCGTGGCGGGAGCCACCGCGGGCCCTGGATCCCGCCGCCGGGCAAGGCGCAGGGACCTCCCAGAGACAGGCCTCTGGACCAGCAGAGGAGCGGAGGCCGCGGTCAACCTAACGCAGCTGAACGACGGCGGGAAAGGAGGTGCAAACAGGTGATGGAGGGATCGGAACAAAGCAGACATGAGCCCGTTTTTCAAGCCTGCTGTGAAGGGAAGCAGAGAATGTGAACGGCCGGCGAGGGAAATGTCCCAACGCGTTCGCAGAGACAGGTGGTCTAAGACAGGGGAGGCAAGCCGCTGGCTTACAGAGGGTACTACTTACTGCCCTCCCCCAACCCCGTGATGAACGGACTCGTGCCCTTGATCTTGCGCCAAACCACATCATTTCCCTGTGAATCTTACTGCATAAGCTGCCTAAATAACAAACGCTGGGTGGATGAAACGTGCAAAGCCCCGGTTTTGTTACAGAATAGAGTGTGCTCTGCCCAAACCCCACCGCGGACACCAACAAGGCCAGGTCCCAGAACCTTTGGAAACAGCGAGAAGCCCGGAGAAACAGGAGGGACCGCACATGGCAGCGCAGCCTGAGAACCCGCTCGAGAGGCAGACGGAGGGCACCTACCGAGGAAAGCCACGTTCACAGCGCTGGGCTTGGGCGGACACAAGATGGACACGGCGGTGATAACCCCCAGGGTGCCCTCCGACCCGATGAAGAGCTGCTTCAGGTCATAGCCCGTGTTGTCCTTCCGCAGGGACGTGAGGCAGTTAAGGATGGTGCCGTCGGCCAGCACCTGGGAGGGAGCAGAGACGGGCACTCTTGCATCAGCCCACGGCCCCAGCAGACGCCCTGGGGAGGCCGACCCAGCCCAGGGCACCCTGAGAAAGCTGAGCCAGCCATCAGTCCCCCGCCCCACTTTGGTCCAGGAACACAGGGGTCCCTAGGGTGGCACCAGGCCTGAAGTCACCCTAACAGGCTGAAAGAGGGGCTTCTCTTCCCCGGATGCAGTGACGACCCCCGCCACCACCGCGATCAGGAAGCTCAGGGCTCAGTGCTCACGGGAAGCTGGCCCAAAGCGGGCGCACCTGGGGTGCAGGAGGGCAGAGAACGGCAGTGCGTCAGGCCCCCCACCCCTGCGCTCCTCATCCACAGGCCCCTCGGTCATGCTCTGTAAGCCCGTCCTGAGTCTTGCTTGGTTCATCTAGTCAGAAGCTTAGTGAAACAGCTTGTGAAAATGAGAAAGCGAGTTACAGTAAAAAATAACCTGCGTCCAGAGGACAAAGCTACGGGAACCTCGTGATTTAGCGGATGGAAGTCATTCCCTCCTTGGGTAAACAGAGGGCCCTGGCTTTAGAAAGCCCCGAGGTGTGCTTCACAGACTCAGCAGCCCTAGGGGTGGTGACGGTGGCGCCACGGGGCTCCTCTGAGCGCGAGCCACCAGGAAGCTGGCGGGCGGGATGCTGCTGGTCCGGGAACCCGCTCGAGCTCCCCACGGCAGCTGCTCACAGGGGCAGCGGGGCAGCGGGGCAGCGGGCACGCCATCACCTCGTGGGAAGCCAGAGAGTGGGGTGCTACGTGTAACCCCCAAGGCCCTGCTGGGACCGAGAGGAGACCGGGGCTGGTACGGTGGGAACCTGGATCTCCAGGCTGGGACGAGGCCCCCATCCCCGAGGTGGCCTCATGCACCTGCGCCAGCCGGGGCCCAAAAGGGCAGCCCCCATGCTGGGCCTGCTCCACCCCAGGTGTCTGCAGGGAGCAAGGGTGGACCCGGCAGGGGGTCTCACCCAGAGACCTCGCGTGCTGACCACTGGGAAGGTCAGCCACCCTGGGACCGACCGGGGGGCCAGAGCGAGCCCAGCCAGTGTCCGCCCCTGGAAGCAGGGCCAGCGCCGAGCCACGACAGCGTCCCCGGCTCACCACTTCCAGGCCCAGGACCGTCCCTCGCAGCGAGCCGTATCGCAGAAATCGCAGGCCACCTGCATTGGTCGCCACGTTCCCCCCGATGTGGCAGCTGCCCTTCGCCCCGAGGTCCAGCGGCATGACAAAGCCCCGCTCCTCCACATACCGGCTCAGCTCCTCCAGGACACAGCCCGCCTGGCAGACCAGGACCCCTGCCAAGCAACCAGAGCGCCCGCGGGAACTCAGCTCAGGACCAGCCGGACCACGCGGGGGGGCCCTGCAGGCGAAAACCCCCAGAAGGGGCATCCGCCCGGAACCCGGGCGAGGAGGAAAAGGGGCGTGTCCCCCATCCCTCCCCAGAAGATGCCTTCACGAGAAAAGAAAAAAAACAGTGAGGCAAAATGGAGGAAAAAAACCTCACATGCACCACACACCCCCCCCCACACACATACACGCTTATGCAAGGGAGCCGTAAACGGAGGGCTGCTACAAGGCTGTGGCCCTCAACTGTGGGCGTGATTCTGCCCCCGGGGACACGTGACAATTCTGGAGGCGACCTGGGTTGGAGGTGCTGCTGGCATCGAGTGGGTGGAGGCCAGGGTGCTGCTCGACACCGCCCGGTGTCCAGGTACCCCTGCCAGACAGCACGATCCACCCGGATGTCCTGCCCGAGAGGCACCGACTCGCCGTGGCCGGGCCCCGAGCTTCATGAGCAGGGAGCCCCGCAGACGCCTTGCACGCCCTGGGAAGGGCCGGCACAGTCAGGACATGTCAATCCGAAGGGGCCGTGGGGACAGCTCAAGCCCAAGGGGTGAGTCACCCCAGTAACCAACTGAATAACAGCCCCCCTGCAGACGCCCCCGGGGGCCCGGCTCGGGTGGAGTGGTGGTGGCCTCTGGGCCCTCCCCGGCCCGGGTCCCCCATGGCCCAGCCCTGCGGCTGAGAGGGAAGGTCCTGACGGGCAGCTGGCCTTACCGGACACGTTGTGGAAGCTGACGATCTGGTTCATGAGGGCGGTGGACACGATGATCTCATCAAAGACGGGGGTACTGCCCCCCACCATGCCCGTGTTGCCCCCCTGTGGGCTCACGGCCAGGTTCCTCTCGTGACAGTACCTGGGACACACACAGGACCAGCGTCAGGGCCCCTTTCCCACACCAGCAGCCCAGGGGGACACTCTCGGGGCTGTGAGACCCCAAGGCCCTCCTGCCACAGCCTCGAGGGGGTGCCTCCTCGGTCCCCACGCACAATGGGAGTCTGAGGGGACAAACGTCCATCACACGATCCCCCGGGGAGCCGGCGGCCGGCATCTTCCCAGATCACGGCTGAGGCCCCAGCTGCCCTGAGACGCCACTGCTCCAAGTACAGACAGTCCGAGCAACAGCTGCTGCCCTCCCTGTTCACCTGAAGAGCCGCAGCCCCCAGGCACTCCGGGCCCCCTCCCACCTCCACGCCCCACGTCTCCTCTCCCCTTTAACCTCGGCCGCATGCCCCTCCCTCGCCCACCGCCCTCCAGACAAACGTCAGCCTCATCAGCAGCACCTCGTCCCCAACCAGGCTCCCACCGCGCCAAGACCTGCAGCGACGAGGGCCCCGATGGGTCAGGATTTGGGCAGCAGGGCACCTGCCCCGAGAGGCAGGCTGCCCACGTGCGTCAAAAAAGCCGCCTGCCGTGCGGTCAGCCTCCAGCCGTGGCTCTGACAGAGTGGGCCGGGGCGCCCGCCCACCTGCCAGCTATTCTGACGCACTGGACACATGTCAACGTGCCACCGTGGGGACAAAGCACTCACAGGGCGCACACCTTCCATGCAATGAAAGTGGCGTGGGAGAATAATTAGCAACAAGAGATGGGCACGGATATTGCCAAATGGAAGGGAAAAAAGACTCTGACGCTGTAGATACAATGTGGTAACATTTAAAAACCCTCACCCGCGCGCAAGCAAGATGCTGAGCTAACACACCAAAAGGTCATCGGTGGTTTTCTCTGGAGGGGAAATTACTGGTTGCTTTTGCATTTTTTTTCTTTATGGTTTTGTACGTTTTCCAATTTTTCTATAATCAACACGAGAGTGTATTGATATAAAACATCAAAGAACACATTTCTCAAGAAAAGGTCTATCTCCTTCCCCGCTCTGCGCTTCGAGTCTGCAGCCGCTCCCCACCCGAGGCCCACCTGGTACCCCAAGGGGCCAAGATTCCGGGCTCAGCCCTGCTCAGGCTGGCACTGCCCCCGCCACCTCCCCGGCCCCGGTCACTGCCCACTTCACGGGGTCTGCCTGTTCTGTGTCCTGTGCCTGTGAGGAAACCACTGGTGAGCGACACAGGAGAGAGAGCGGGCAGGGCGTGTACCTGAGGATGTGCGCCACCTCCTGGGACGTCCGGGGCCTCAGCAGCACCTTGCTGGAGCCTGCAAGACAGAAGCTGTGCGGTCACCCCGCGGCGGGGGCGCATCCCACCTCCTGGCGGAGCTGGCCCACAAACCTCAAGGGCCAAAACCCGACGGCAGAAGCGGCCCGTCTCTAGCTGGAGGAGGTGGAGGGCCAGTGGGTGGTGGTCTGTGGTCCCGAGCTGGGCCCTGGGAAGCAGGGTGGCCGGGCCCCGGGGCAGGGGCGTCTGCCCGGCTTCCCCACTGAAAGTTACTGGGTTTCCCTTGTAATTAATACATGTCTCGTGCAGAGACACTTGAGGTCACGTCAATACCCTGTCGCCCCGCAAACAGTCGCCCGTGAACTTTAGCGTCTGTTGACCATCCTTACCTGAATCTGTTCTCAGGACAGGTACCAGAGGTGATGTTTCTAAATCCATCCATCCGCCCGCATTCGAGTCAACCTTCTGCTGTAAGAAGGGGCCTCCCCTTCCCTCTCACGTATTTGTGTCCTTGGCTATTTAATCACAGCAGTGCGGGCTCATGGGTTCTTAGCTTGTTCATTGGTTACAATTCTTTGCTGTCACGATGTATCTGCTGTCCAGCCGTGGCCTCGTCTGTCGGCATTCCTGACCACTGCCTCCAAGACAATCGAGTCTCTTTCCACCCTTCCAATTTTGTGGGAAGTATCAGTACTTTAAGTAGCTAAGAGGCGGCAGGAGGACAGGGGGGCGTCTGGCAGGTGTTCCTGCTGGTCCGTGACTTCATGGAGCTCTGAGCTCGGGCTGTAGTGTCTACCTCACCCTTTTCTATTCTGAAAGCCATTTCTCACTTGCTTTGCATCAAATGAACCACGTCTGCCCAGGCAGCTGGCCGTTCGGCATCCAGCCCTTCAGGACAGCACAGTCCAGGGACCCTGGTCACCCCCGAGGCTCCTGTCGGTTTCACTCACACACTGTTTCTCAGCAACACCTGAGTGCCCACCCTATGTGCCCTGTGATGGGCACAGAGAATAAAAACAGACGCGTTCTCCCGCCCCTGGGAAGCTTACTTTCTCATGGGGGAAAGGATAAGAAAATGGCCCAACGTGTTAATAAGGGGGGCCTACAAAGAGAACGGAGCACGGAGCAGAGAATCATCAGAGGCAACTCGGGGGAACCGCCCAGGACCGGAGGGAAGGAGCGTCCAGGCCGGACAGGCCGGGACGCGCAGGCCAGCGAGGGGACAGGCGGAAAGGCCGGCTGCACAGGCTCAGAACACCACCCCACTGCGGCCTTCCTCCCTCTCAACGCCCTCACAGTGCTCTGGGGGCTGTCCCTGCAGGTGGACCGCCCTGGATCCCAGCTCGCTCAGCACCCCGCCCACCACCTGCCAGCGGCATCCCCAGCGTTTCCAGGTGCCTCACCCCCAGGAGGCCATCCGCTCTCCTTGCCTCCTGAGCGCCCGGAGCCCTGGTGCCGCTGCTCTGGCGGCTGCCGAGACTCCTGCCTCTTGCCTCTGCTTCCCCTGCAGCCCTAGGACACTGACCCCTCTCCCTCCCTCAGGACGCCTCCGGGCTTGGGGTGCCAGAGGCGCCCTCCTCCCCAGGGGCCTCGTCCAGGCACCCTCCTCACGCACACGAACCTGGCGGCACCCCTGGTTCTCGGTCTCCCAGCCGAGTCCCGGGGATGTCAGTGCCCACCGACCTCAGGGTCAGCACAGCATGCCCGGCTGCCGCCCCCTGCGTACGTCGTACGTCGGGGCTGCTTGCACACGAGGGGGCAGAGCTGAGGCCCAGGACCTCCCGCCCACCCTCCGCAGGAGCCTGCTGGCCGGGCCATGGAGACTGTCAACAGCAGGACTCAGACCTGGCCTCCTGGCGTCCAGTGGCCCGCAGAACAAGCTGCCCCCCGCCCCAGCATCTGCACCGCCCACAGGACTGTGCCCCCCCCCCCGACGCTTCCTCGAGGACGTCCCTCCTGTCCCTGTGTCATCCACGTTTCCCTCTCCACCTGGTCATCCCCGATGACACCACAAACCTGCCGAGACGGCGCTCTCATCCTAGAACTAAAGACGGAAAGTCCCTTCTCTTCACCCCCCAAGCCCTGCAAGCCCCACCCATTTCTCTGCCCCGCTTGGTCCCTCACACCCCAGGGCCGGCTCCAGGGCAGCATGCGTCCCTTTCACGCCATGGAGAACCTCCCACGTGTCCCCAAGGACGCCCACGTGACCCGTCTCAGCCTGTCCCTGCAGCCGCATCTGACCCCACAACCCCGCCTCCCTGCCTTTCTTCCCCCGGCCCCTGGTGCTCCGCCCCTTTGGCTGGCCCGTCGCCCCCCCACTGACCACAGCGGTCATCCGCCTCCTCGGAACGCCCGGTGTCGCCCCGCCCTAGACCTCAGACTAGCTTGCTCCACGGCCCGACAGGCCCCCTCGAGCGGCCATGTGAACGCGTCCAAACCCAGACTCCTGGTTCTCCCCGCACAGATTCACCCTTCCGGTCACCTTCCTCATCAATGCAGCAGATGGGTCCAGTGTTTGCTACTGTTCAGGCCAAACGTCCCTGCGTGCCCGCCGTCTTTCCCTCACACCCTCATCCAGCCGTCAGCCAACCTCCCTTCCAGACACACCCGGAGCCAACCGTTCGTTACTCAGCGGCCAGCCCCCCGCCCAGGCGCCCGGCCTCTCGCACACCCACCGCGGCCGGTCACAGCGCAGGCCCCCTCTGCTGTGGCCCTCCGGCCGCACTCCCCATCAGCTCGCAGGAAAGGTCAGGATGCACGGGGCCCTCGAGGCCTCACTGACCCGTCCCTCCCCGACCTCCCCCCCTCCATCCACTCCGGCCGCTCATGGGGTCTCGGGTCTCACGGCTCCTCCAAGGAGCCCAGTGCAGCCCTGCTCTGAGGCTTTGGCTGGCTGTTCCTGCTCTAGGAACGCCCTTCCAGAGGCTTGCCCCGGTTGGAGAAAAGGGCCTGTGCTGGGGGGCGGCCTCCGGGGCACTCACGGCCACGTGGAGCACAGCCCACTCCCTGCTCCTGCTGCCTCCCCCAGGCCAGCCTCATGTCCATCTGCATGGCCAGGGCCCCAGCCTTTCACTCAGTGCAGGCGCAAAGTTTGTGGGGTTCACCCACGAGCGAGTGGTCTAAGTTTTGAAGGAAGAAATATTCAGTAAGTTTCCATTTCAAATAAAATCTCACTTTTTAAGAAAAATTAAAAGACCCTAATCAGCTTTTGCTAGCTTACATTTTCTACATAACTCTGAGATTAAAATGATCAAAAATTTAGACAGGCTTTCTCTCCAAAAGAAAGCCACATAAAGGAGTATTTCGACAAAAATTCACCAAGTCCCCCAACAGACACCCACTGAGCAGCCGCTGGGCCCTGAGCCTTCGGACTCAGAGCTGAGCAGGCCCCGTGCAACCTTCCCGAACCCAGGGAGACAGGAAGCCCGGAGGGGGTCCTCCACGCGGGCACGCAGGGCAGGCTGCCCACTGCCCGGCCCCCAGGAGGGCGGCTGACAGGGAGAAGGGCTCCCAGGAGACTGCAGCCCCCGCCAGCTCGGGGCACCCCGGAGCAGGAGCACGCGGGCCTCGGGGACGAGCAGGTGCGGCGCCCTGCGTGGGGCTGGGCGCTGAGGTCCCTCCGCCCAGACAGCAGCACCAAGGCGGGACCACGACCGGCCTGGCTGAGCCGGGGTGGGCATCACCCTCTCCGGCCTCCAGGATCACCGCCTGCTGGGCGGGGCCTCTCAACGGGGCAGCGCCACCCCTGTGGGCAGGGCGGGGCTGGACGCTCTTCCACTCCAGGGCGCCCCAGCAGAGAAGTAGAGCCGAAGGCTGTCCAATGCCTCGGGCCTCCCACAGGGGCAGGGCCGCCCCGTTATCTGCACCTCCGCCCCAGTTCCACTCGCTCAAGACTCTGCACTGTGGTTTGGAACCTCACTCGAAGGTTTTCCCGCCGGCAGCACAGCCCTCAGGGTGTCCGAGTCAACAGCACAGCACACCCTCCACTACTCTTTTCCAGTCCCAAGTGCGCTGGATCCAGGCCCAGCCTGAGGACCTGGCCGCCCAGCGTGTCCTGGAATTACAGGTTTAAATATGTCACCATGTTGTAAATTGCTTGTCTCCTAGCTCTCCTTAATATTGTAGCAAGAACATCATGTTGGTTTCTGTAACTAAGGAAGTAGGTCACGTTATCTCTGAAATCATTTCAGAAGAGAACACAGGGTATTAGGAAATCTCTGTTATCAAGAGGGTGTGCTGGGTCCAGGAGGAGAACCGCTGGCACAGTGGAGGAGAGGGAGCTGCACTGGGGAGAACAGGCCTCCCAAAAGATGCGTCCACCTCCCACCCCTCAGAACCCGCGAACGTGACCTTATTTGGATAAAGCGGCTTTACAGGTGTAATTAAGTTAAGGATCTTTGAAATGAGATCATCCTGAAAAGGGTGGGACCTCAATCCAAGGACAGGCATCCTCACAGGAGACCGGAGAGAGGACACAGGGGAGAGGCCATGTGAGGACAGAGGCAGAGACTGGAGTGATGCTGTCACGAGCCGAGGACACCTGGATCCCCCCGGAGCTGGAAGAGGCAGGAAGGGCCCTCCCCTGGAGGGAGCCCTGCCCACGCCTGGATTTCAGACTCTGGCCTTGAGAATGGAGAGGATGAATGCATCGTTTTGAGCCTGGTTTGTGGTTCTTTGTTACACAGTGGCCCCGGGAGACTAATGCAGGCGCTGAGAGGAAGTGAGCAGTAGTTAACACACACCCCCACCTCGGAGCAGCTGTGGGGGGGGGGGGGGCGGGGGCGGGGGCGGGGGCGGGGGAGGCGCTGTTTCATCTTTTAATGTGTAGATGTCGGGCGTAAGAAAAGCGTTAGGTGGCGCCACCCAGAGCTCCTCACCGCCTCACCTCACCTCATGCTGTTTCTCAGGCCCACCCGCCCCGCCAAGCAAGAAGCACGAACAGACCCTTACTCACCTCGGACCGTCCTCAGCCAGTCCACATTGGGAGCCTCCAGCTCCTCTGGGTCTGTGATGACCCCGCCGGGGACGATGCGCTCCAGGGCGGCCAGGTCGTCCTCAGACACCACGGAGAAGGGCAGCCGCCGCGCGGAGTAGCGCTCCCGGGTCAGCGTCACCTCGGGAGCACCGGAGGAAGCCGAGGAGCTGCCTCTTCGAACGAGGGGGCTGGTGCCCGTGGCCCCCCAAGGGCCGCCCGGCCCAGGGATCCTGGACGCCCCTGCCCATGTCCTCTGCTGTGCGGAGACTCCCTGAGCGCAGGCCGCCCGCCACCAGAAGAGCCACGCAGGCCACCTGGGCGCCAGACGGGACATCATCGCTCCTGCCCTGAAAAGCAAGTGACTGGACCTGGAACTCTGGAATACTACGGAGCAACGGAAAGGGAAGCACCTGCTGGGGAGAGACCTCGGCAGGGCCCAGGCCCAGGAAAGGTCCAGAAACAGACAACAGTTTCCACGGTGGTGGTGGCGGAGTGAGACTGGACCACCCAGGAGATGTGGGCTGGGGGTGGGGGGGACAAGGGACACGAGGCCTTCACCCTGACCCAGTGTGGAGTCACCTCCTGACAAGTCACTGAGATGTACGCCCTTCGCTGAGGCCACCCCTGGGGGTCAGCTTTTAACATCTGCAACAACCATATCTCCCTTTTACCCCCCTTCCTTCGGAACAAACCAGGAGTTAAGGTGCTAAAAGGAAAGGGACAGATACCGCTGAATCGTACACTTAAAAATGGTTAATATGATAAATCTTATGTTTCGTGGATATGTTACAAGTTTAAAAACCACGGAATCAAAGAAAGTGGGGGCAGGGGGAAGTTCCTCTGGCTGCCCACGGTGGGAGAGCCGGGATTCGCACAAACACCACACAGCCCTGCAGCCCCCCGGGGAGGGGGGAGGGGTGGAGCACCCGTTTTGTGGATACTTCCACCTCACCTGGTGCTCAGACAACCTGAGTCGGCACCGGGGGCAGCGTTCTCGCGTGGGTTCACACTCGCTGTGTGACCCTGAGAAAACGAACGAGCCTCTCTGTGCCTTGATGCAGCATGTGCCTCACAGGTGGGGGTGAGGATTAAATGAACCACGGACGGTGACCCTCACCGTTAGGGGGTACGCAGTACAGGTGGGCGAGCTCAGGAAAGGAACTCGCTGGGACCCCCGACCGGGACCAGGAGCTTGGGGCCACGGCCGTCGGGCCAGCCCACAGGTGACCACCAGGGGCCAGGAGGGGCCGCCCCGGCTGGGAAGCAACGGCTAATCGCGGTGGCCTCGGCGCACCCGGGGGCGCAGAGCCACCCCGGCTCTTCCGGAGGGCCCGGAGCGCGCGGCCTGCGCGATCACATGACGGGACCAGCCCGGGCTGTCGGGCCCAAGGACCCCGCGGGCGCCCGCCCCGCCGCGATTGCGCGCGCCCGCCGCCCCGGACCCGCGCCCCGCAGCCCCTCAGCCCGGACCCCGGGCGGCCGCGCGCACGCACTCACGTCCGCGTCCCCGCCGCAGGCCTCGCGCCGCCACAGCAAGAGTGGGCGGGACGGGCGAGACTGCGCCTGCGCCGGAGGCCCCGGCCCGGGCCCCGCCCCCGTCCCCGGGCCCCGCCCCTGATGCCTCCAGCCCCCTGCGCCCTGGTGCGCGGTTTGATGCAGCTTCCACGGGGGGACAGCTGGCCTTGACCCGCGTTGGCACCGGCTAGCGGGGGTCCCAGCGCACCCTCCCACCCCTTCCACGAGGACTGGCCCCGGGTGAGAGAGTAACTGCTCACTCCTTCATCCTACAGGCGGTCCCCAGGGGACTCTGGCTCACCCCCCTCCTCTGCCCCAGGGACACCCTGGCCCCCACTCTGGCAGAAGGGCAGACATCTGTGCAGGTCAGGTACGCACTGCAGGCAGGCCGAACCCGCGGAGCTCCAGAAGCTGCCTGCCCAAGCATTCTTTAGTGAGGGGGCCTCAGAGGAGCTGGGCTGGGTTGGTGACCCGGCTGCAGGAAGGCCTGAACCACACCAGGAGGGAAGCAGCCTCTCCAGCCTGCCGCCTCCTCTGGCCCCTCCAGGTCTGCACCTGCCCGGTGCTGGGCTGCTGTCTGCAGCTCCAGTGCACCCACCCAAGGGGGACAAAGGGAGGGGGGAAGCTTCCGGCCTGATGGATGTTCGTCACCCCAGCAGCACGGTGCCAGTTCCCAGCCGCATCACGTTCCCTCAGGAGTGCCCCAGCTCCATGGGACACCCCTTCCCGGGGCTCCTGAGGCCCGGGGCCACCCAAGTAACACCTGCTCTAGGTGGCCGTGCGGCAGGCCCTCCTCTGAGCTCTGAATCCTAATCAGCGCCCCTCCTCCAAGCAGCCAAATCCAGACTCCAACTTCCTCCCCCTACCCCGCCCGCCCCCCCCCCCCCGCCCCCCGCCGACTTAGGGATGGCAGCTGCTTCCTCCAATTACTGTTACCTCAGTGCTCCCTTTTTGCTTTTTCAGCCCTGGAATGCCCTCAATTAAATTGTTACAATAACTAACAGTGGTTTCTACTTTGCTGGCTAACACAGTCCCTAGTACCCAGAGTAGAGTTCTCTTGCCACCCTCTGGCCCCCACGTGTCCTACCAAGGCGTCTCCAGTATGTGTCTGGCTCATCAGTTGCAGAGGTCTTGGTGAGGCAGACAGGAGGGATGTTCCGTGGGATGCTAGGATGACGATCCCTGGCCCGGGGACTGCGGAGAGCGAGCGTGTGTACATGGCCCAAGGCAGGGCCGGGACGGTGTGCTGCCAGCTCGGCCAAGTACCAACAGAACAAAGATTCTGGTGGTCCCTGCAGATTGGCACTGGCCAGATCAACAACTGCCTGCCACCTGCCAAGAGTGTACGTTCTGCTCTGGTAACCATGCCTTATTAGGAACAGCGGCTGCAGCGGGGGTCTCACCCACATCTTCAGTAAACCATACTCCTTAAGCCCGCCCACCTCTTCACAGGTATGTTAATGGGGTGTGCTAGGAACATCACCCCTGACCTTCCCGTCAAGGAGACATCCTGCCATTCGATTATGCCCTGGCAGGGAGAGGACACTCCAAGCCTTCCACCTGGCCCTTCCTACCGTGACGACCCTCACTCCACAGGTCAACGTGGCCATCCTGCCAGCCATTACGTCTGCCTATTTCAATGACACACTCAGGCACTGGGAAGATAACCACAGAGGGGCCTGTGGACCCATCCAGACAAATGTTACCTAAGCACCTGATTGCCGTGGGCCTTCGCTTTGACCAGACCAGTGGCATCCTGGACCTCTGGGAATCAGCAACAGTGCAGACTAGCACCCCACCCCCGAAACAAAGAGCTGGTGCCTCCTTTTCCCAGGCAGGCAGCCCTGGTGTGCGTGGGGCAAGATGGTGCAGGGAGAGGCAGGTCACAGGCCTTCCTCCAGAGCCGAAGGCGCCCCTCCAGCCAAGGACCCGAGTCTGTGCTTCATCTGGAAAATGGTTGCCCCGCTGTGCTCTCCCAACCCACCGTGACCAGGTTGGGTTTCTGGACCCTGACTGTTAACACTCATCAAGGGAACATCCTAAGAGCTGTTTAGTTCCCACAGGGCCTTGGCGCCCAAGCAGGCCTAGAGGGTGAAACTTCTGTTCCAAAGGAAGCGCCTTAAGCCTCTAGAAAGTGGCCCACAGCACTCTAACCACTTATCTTTCTTGTGAGCTTGGGGACCAACTTGTGATGCCATGACACAGCTGAGGCCCAAGGCTGTCCACCGACCAAGGTGTGGCAGGATCCCCAGGCCCGTGGCAGTGACACACCCCCTCTGGTCCACTGCACGTCCCCTTCAAAAGGCCACACAGGATGTACTTCTCATCTCCGGACATGATGTTGAAGTTCTATCGTTTCCCGAAAGGATGCATTCTCAAATGTTTGTTCCAAAAAATACTTTATTCATTAAACAATATATCCATAATCTATAACATGATCCAAAAATACAGATATACATCTTTACATTATTTAATAAAAAGATTTACAATATTATCTTTCCTTTACAAAGAGAACATCAATAATAATTCCTTGAAAATACAATGTAACATTCATGTTAAAGCTGCATCGTTTTGGATGAGATGTGGTATGATGAACACCACGAATACACACTAGGAAGGAACTTCACAGAACTCTCTCCTGAACGAGAACATTTTTCTTAGACGTCCCATTTTAAAATTCCTCTCGACACAGGTAATGAAGCCCAACCACTGTTCACTAGAACTTGAGGAAAGCCTGAAACCTTCCACGCCGTGACAAGCGTCCCAGCCCCGCACCGGGGCAGGCCCTGGCTGTGGCCACACGGGGAAGCTGCTCTTCAGACAGCGTTACTGCTCGACGCAGTCCCCGCCAAGGGCTGCCAGTGACGGGTCAGGAGGCAGGGCTGACACGCAGCCGGCCACTGTCCCCACACACCCCTGCAACCCCCTCACGCCCACCCCCGTCACTGCTGCTCGGGGCCGCGTCCGGCATCTGCTGCTCTGAGCACATGGGAAGCCACCCGGCTCACGTGGCCCTGCCAGCACCAGGTTCACGGCCACCTGCTCGGGGGCCCAGCCTGCAGTGGGGACAGTCACACAGGCCTCGGTGTCTGCGTCCCAGCCACGAGCCCCACGAGCTTGGCCACAGAGGCTGGGGGCTCAGTTTAACACCTGCTTTTACTGGTGCAGCATGTGTTCTCCTGCAGGAAAACGAGAGGATGTTTCTCCAACGGCCGACAGATAAGACAGCACTGGACACAAGGGAACGACTGTGCTTCTCCTCTGCACTAGAAACCTCTTCCCTCACAAGCCAGCCCCACAGCCACACAGCGCCGGTGCTCTCGCTCGCTCAGAAATGCTGCGATGGCCCAGGGCAGCCTCCTCCTTGGCGAGGGCCGGGCGGGGCTCCAGAGCGGCCTCCGGCATCAGCCCCGGACCCCGGCGAGCATCCCGATGAAGGCGGTGGGCCTCAGACGACGGCGCGAGCGGCGTGGGCTCCACCCGACCCCTCGGGCCAGGACGTTCCCGACCACGTGGCCACCACCTTCTGTCACAGGCAGCACTGGAGTTCGGGAAGGCCAAACGATGCTCTGGGGACTCTTTCTACTCTGCTCGTGTTTTCCGTTTTCTCCTAGGCTACGTGCATATTATTTTGGTGATATTATTGTAACCAGCAAAAAGTAAACACTAGAAACATACAAGCACAGAAACTTCAACAAGAAAAAAAAGGTCCACACGTGGGATGTTACACAGTGACAAGCAGGATGGTACCATCGGACTTTAAACAAAAGCTTAAGACAGAGAAGTCGGTCATCCTTCCTGGGAAACGACCGCGGCCTCAGGAAACCAGGTGACAATCCCAACTGAATCAGCCAGCAACCCGCATCCACAAACACCATCGCTTTCCCGCAGTAACAGCGGGGTGAAGTATTCACAGATGAAGTGCAAATATTAAATTAGCTTCTAAAGAATCACCACAAGCTTACTGTACTTACCTATCTTCTCCACAAAAACTGGTAAAAGAGTGAAGAAAAAGTTTTTTTCCACATTTATTCCCCACAATCCTTAAACACCTGTGTTAACAAAAACCTAAGTTATTAAATACCAACGCCCCTGGGTTTCCAGCCAATGCTGAGACTGAGGGTGCTGACAGCACTCGTCCGGACACAGCCCCCCTTCTCTGGGGCAGCAGAAGGGCATCGGTTCTAGAAAGCCGTGTGGCTCCGGGATCCTCCAGGGACAAGCTACAGCAGCGGCCGACCCCCTACCCCACCCCCAGCCCGAGACCGGACAGGCCACACGTGCTGAACCCAACTGCCCGCGGTCATCTGGGATCAAGTGCCACTCCGTCAGCTCCCTCCAGACAGGACAGAGTCGGACACGGGGCGCAGGCGACGCCCCACTGGGAAGCTGAGACGCAGACCTCGGCCACAGCCCGCTTTCATCTGCTGAATATTAACTAACTCTGCGGGGAGTGGCCCGGTCTAGGACACAGCCTCACAGGCTCCCTTCTGCTTTCTTTCCTCTCCTTGGTGAGTATTAGAAAATAGGAGGAGCATCTACAGTAACAAGGCCTCAGGAGGAAGCGGGTGTATCATTCCAGATGGCCTTCCTTATAAAGAAAACAAGGTTCTTCGAAATTGGGAATCTCAGCCCCAAGTCTGTCTCACGGACTTCCGGCCTGAAGACAGAAGCAGGTTTCCCCCTCCGTAAACGCACGCCGGAGGCTCTCAAGTCCAAGGACACCTGCAGAAGCCACGCTTTATGCACCATCATCACACACAGAATCCACACACCAAAGGTATGCAATCTCCCCCAACTACTACCAAAGAGACGGTTCAGAGTCGGTTTGGTGAACGCTGTTTAAAAAGGACGGACACTCTAGTTTCCTAGATTCATCCAGAACTGCTATTGTGGCACAAGAAATTCACAGACCACATCACATAATTGTCTCCTGATCTAAGCTGCTCCTCTGCTGTGCAAATGAACAGGTTTCAGATCAGCCCCTAGTGGCCTGGACTCACTTCATATTCACACAGACCACTATCTTCATGCTACCACGATAATTCACCTTCACAGTAAAAACGCCAGGAATTCCCAGGGAAGCAGAACACCAGCCCGTCTGCGGGGCCATCTCTTATCGTTCGCTAATGGAGAGCCGTTTACTCCAGAAAGTAAACCCCTCACAGAGGGAAGCGGGAGTCCAGGCGAAAAGGCAGCGCACAGCGAGGCTGAGACCCCTGCCCGCCCCGGGGAGAGCCGGCCCTTCCCAGGCCCGTCACCAGGCTCCACGTGCACCGCTCTCAGTGAGGGTCAGAGGTGCCTGTAGTGGCGCCGGGCTCTCGGGGAGCAGCCCCAGGAAACCACAGACAGATGACCAGGGCTCACACCTCCAGCTGCAAAGCGATGGCAGTGTACCAGGCACGCACACCCCTCGAAGTCCTGGGGCCACTCGCTGTGACCGCCATGCTTGGGGCCACGGGTCCGTACGAAAAGTCATGAGAATGGAGTCACTGTGGTAAGTCCCCTAGGGTCACTCCTCTGGGCAACAGGGCTCAGGTGGCTTCTTGTTTGTTTTAGGAAATATCCAGAATTACAACTGGCCATTGAGTTATTAAATATCATTGGAAACAAGGTCGTTTTAAAATGAAGATAAAATATTGCGACGTGAATGAAGGGATGTGTTAACGTGCTCTTCTGGTCCGGGCGTCCGCCTCTTCCTTACTTCTTCTTCCTCCTTTCCTGAACGCACCGTGGACAGAACCTGTGATGAGAAAGGCACAGTGAGGGGCCCTTTGCACGTGGGCGGCCAGACCCCGTCTCCAGGATGGCTGGACGCTGCTGAAACGGCACCAGGACAGAGACCCACAAACGCAGAGAGTGCAGCCTTCCCATCGGGGAAAACCCCCCACGCGGGCCATTCCATCCAGCACGTCTGTTCTGAAGTCGGTGGATAAGATACGGGTCGGCGAGCAGAATGGTGTTTACACACGAGCATTCCTCTCGACCAAGCTCATGGGTCCTCCCTGCGCGATGACAGCGCCACTGGGACTGAACGGGAGGCAAGCAGTCGAGCGGGACCCCTTAACCGGGCAGGAGCAGACCCCCGCCCGCCCCGCGGGGCTGAGCGGGCGCTGGTGACCCTGGGCAAGCAGGTTCCAGAGCCAGAGACACAGGGGGCTGCTCTTGGTCCCTCCTGGGCCCTGGCAGCCCCGTAACAGAAGGGAGGCAGCTGATCCCGTGTGATGCAGCTGCCCCGGCCCCGGCCACCAGCACCTGGTCCAGGCCAGCGAGTGAGCCCGGTCCTGCCGGGCCCCGGGGCGGAGGGCAACGCTGCACCAGCGCGCACAGCGTGCAGACTCCCAGACACGGGCTCAGGTCTCGGACCTAGGCGGGAAGCAGCCTGCTCTCTGCCATCTCCCAGGGGAGCCCAGGGGAGCCCAGGGGAGCCGGGAGTTAGACAGCGGCAGGCTGGGGCCGCGCCCCGGCTGCCTGGCTGGCTCTGCGCGTCCCGCCCTGTTCCCAGCAAGTGGTGGGCAGACCCTCTCCTCCCAGAAGGAAATGATTTTCCAGTGCCTACTAGACTCTTCCACCCAGAAGTCCCACAAACAACTCGAACCCACCACGTCCAAGTCAAACTCAAATCGCCCTCCCCGCCTCCTGTTCCCGGGACTTCACTTCAGCGCAGGTCAGCAAAACCAGACTTCTATGCACACCAAAGCTGCTGCTGCCCACTGAACACAGGACGGAACAGATGGAGCCACGACCCACGGCATGTCTTCTCGGTGGAACAGAAAGCCCGCGGCGCTGAGGGTGCCTGGCCTGCGCCCGGCCAAGGCCTGGCTAACGTTCTTCGTCTTTCGTCAGAGCTCCCCGGGAGGACTCCCCATTCCCTGTCTGCATCTGCGATCATCTCTGCCTCGCTCAAGAGTCAGAATGGCCGTGGTTTGGGGGAACAGGAAGTGCAGGTCACCCTTGATCAAGGCAGGGGTTGGAGCACCAACTCTTTGCACAGTTGAAAATCACATATAACTTACAGTAGGCCGTCCACACCCGCGGTTCCTCCACACCCGCAGATCCAACCCACGGGGGATCACGGAGCACGGCAGTATTTACCATTGAAAAATATCCGCATCTAAGTGGTTCAAACCCATGTTGCTCACGGGTCCCTACATTATGCAAACGTAATAAAAGCCGCGACCCCGCGTGAGGTGGGTGGGTGTCCCCTGCAGCTCGGCGCCGGGGACCAGGACCAGCCGCTCACCCAGTTCTCCAGGAAAGCCGGCGCCCATACTGACCATTTTCCTTTGGGCTTCGTGGTCAGGTCCACACAGGCGAAGTGAAACCACTCGATGGGGCACTGCAAGGCGAGGGAGGAGGTAGTCAGCCCCGCGCTCCGGGTGCCACCCTCCCCGAGGGCGCCACCCCAGGCCCCAGCGAGGCCCCACTCACGTCCGGGTTGTCACAGCCGATCATCTCCCCGTAGGACACCTGGTGGCACAGGCAGTAGGTGGGCTCGTTCGGGTCCACGGGCATGTCCAGCACGTCAGAGGGATGCACCGACAGGATGGTATCAGTGAACTCGGACCTGCGGGGAAACGACAGCGGTGAGCGGGGGGGTACGGGGACAAGCTGCCCCGGATGACGCCAGACAAGGCCGTGCACGAAGGCGTGGGAGGGTGTCGGGGGCAGGCGCTCACCACTTAGCGTCCAGACCAGTCGCCCCGGGGACCGGAACCATGCCCGGCCCCCGCCCAGCCCCCGCCCGACGGGGCCTGCTCCCCAAGCTCCGCCCCCAGCCTGGGTCAGCGCCCCCAGCCTCCCGTGGCCTCTCCCCGGCCGGGGCAGGCACACGTCACCACCACCAGTGGACACCTGGCAACGTCCGAGAACCCACCTGAGCCCATCCAGGCAGCCCAGGGGTCTAAGCGGCCCTGACCCCGCCAGCTCGCCCTGCACCTCCCCCACAGGAAGGGCCACCGCCTCGCCGCCAAAGCCACGGGAGCCCCTGCTCCCCTCGCCCGGCCCTGGCTCTAACCCCCAGGAGCCCACCACCACCTACCCAGCTGCCCACTGTCAGCAGGGCCGCCCTCACCTGCCCACGCCAGGGAAGCGGCCTGTCGCCCTGCACCCCCCAGCTGCCCTCTGGGCTCCACCCACAGCCCAGCCAGACCCCTGCACCATCCACACCGCCCTCCGATCCACTGCCTGCGGCTCGGCAGCTGCACACAGGGAAGGGCTCGTGGAATCGACTCTCATGTGTTTCGTTATTTAAAACAAAAGCCGCGAGCTCAGGCTGGTGTAGACAGACAGTACGTTCCCAACAGTACAGAAAGAAAACCCTCCCTCCCCCACCCCCAAAATGAAAAGTACAGGCGCAGATTCAAATGCGTACTTGCTAACCAAACACAGCAAGTCACACGAGGAACACGGCAAAGGGAAAGCTAAGACACGGCGGCCGCCGGGCGATCTGAATATACTGACCGGGGTGAAACGAAGAAAATCTGGTCCCCAAAGGGATTCACTGCTCACGTGCTCCCTGTGCACCAGAGTCTAGAAACACGCTGTGCCTTTGCGATCTGCCTCCCGGCCCAGCGAGGGCCCCGGCCGCACACCGTCCCTGACACAAGTACGCTCGGTGCCCGCGCAGCTGCCCCCCGGGACCCTCCCTCTGTGTGGGCCCTGCTCTCCGTCTCTGGGGATGTCGCGGAAACGCGTCCTGGCCCCTGTGCTTTCAAACTGCTTCAGGCGCAGCCGCGAGCAGGCCTTCGGGCTGGGGTGCTGTGTCACCATCCACGGGGTCCTGTCCTGCCGCCAGGGGCCTCCCTCCCAGGCGCCCCCCGGGGAATCAGTGCAAACCCTCACGGCAGGCACCCACCAGCGGACTCGCGCCTCTCCTGCGGTGCTTCCCGCCTCCGGCACAGACCTCGCCTCGCCTGCTGCATGCGTCTGCTTAAGGCTCGACCGCGCTGCACAGTTCCAGCTGCCGCGCAACCTGCGCCCATCACCCCGGGTTCAAGGGCACTGGCCGGGTGCGTGGCAGTAGGAGAGGCTGCAGGGCTTGTGGGGAACCCCCAACGAGGACACCCCCAGCCAGCGAGCAGGCCCGGGACCCCGCACCGCCGCCCCTCCAGTCTGACCTGGAGGGGGCTCCGGGGTGGGAGGGTGGAGGGAGCGGCCAGGAGGTCACGGGGGACGAGCCCACGAGGGCCCTTCTTGCTGGCCGAGCCCATCCCTGGGGCAGGCCAGGGTGACGCCCCAGGCAGCAGTGCTGCCCGTCTCTCCGGACCCCGGGATGTGGTGGGCACCCTTCAGCAGCCACCCCAGGGAGCCCCACACGCTTCGCCCCCCACGCGCGTCCCAGGCGCTTCAGGACACGCCCCCCAACAGGCACGGCTACTCATCCTCAGAAGGAACGGCCCCCACATCCACATGCAGATCCTGCCTGGCTCACGGGCCGTACAGACGGCAAGGACGCACCCGAGGTCTGGCGCTCGCCATTCGGGTGGCCCCCCTGTCTGGCCCCGCAGGGCGACAGGACCTGCCACTGACCCTGGAACTGCAGCAACACCCCAAGGCAGGCTGTGAAGCCACAGCGCCGGCAGACGGAGGACACTGGCCCGCACCCAGCCTGCGGGTGTCCTGTCCTCTCCAGACACCGCCCAGCCCCGTCCTGCCCCAATGGCCCCTGGGGACAGGGCGCTCCCGGTCACATGGCAGGGCGGGACTTCAGGGCGGGCCTCAGCACCCCCGGCCCCCTCTGTGTCACGGCACCGCCGCCCAGGGTGGCCATGGAGAGGAAACGGTTCACGCGGAAGCGCCGGGTCCAGCCTGACTTACCGAGGGCTCTGCCAACGTCGCCGCCCCTGACCAGCCCTTCTCACCTGCCGCCGCTGCGGCCAGTGCTACGAACAGCAGCCAGCGACACGCATGCCAGCCCTCGCAGTGAGGGGAAAGCTACGGGCCCGGCCGGGCTCCAGCGCGCCCGCAGAGACAGGGTCAGACACCCGGGTCACCCCCGAGGTCTGCGCCGCGGCCAGGCACGCGCCCGTCGGGGAGGCTCCCACTGCACCGGGGAGCCAGCGTCTTGTCCCTCCAAGGGGACTCATGGAGAGGAAGGGACACAGGAGGACACCTGCTCGTCCCCAGAGGAGGGCGGCATGACTCTGGGCCCTAAGCAGGAAGGAGCAGGAAGGCGCGGAACACTGCTGCCACCACGAGGTGAAAGACAAACCCGACAGACTGCTAAGGTCATACTTTAAAGACCCTGGACAGCTGTGGAGTGACACAGGCCAGATGCCCGAGGGCTGAGGAAGGGGCAGCAGCCGAGGGAGCAGGCCATCCACCTCCCGTGCTCGGCCGAGGCCCAGATGCCCACCGGGGACCACACCGACACTGCAGGACCCTGCACACACGGCCGTGACCCTACAGTCCGCTTCCTGACCCTGGGGCCATGCAGAGGCTGCAGAGTGACATCCCTGGTCTCTGAGCAGCCAGCCTCCTCCTCCAGAGCTCCGCAGGAAGGCCTCCACAGGGAGGAAAGCCAAGCACCGCCCACAGACGGCCATTGGGGCAGCAAAACAGACGCTCCGGCTTCTCCGTCAGGAGCCGGGAGGCCCCCTGCCACCTTCGCCACCCCGCCCCAAGCCTGCTCCATCTGCCTGGACCAAAGAAGGGCAAGCCATTCTGGGGGAGCGCAGAACTTTCCTCTCCACATGCCTCCAAGGCCAGACGACGAGACAAGCACATGACGTGAAAAAGCAGGAGTGGTAACCAGAGGAAAGCGGGCAGACAGAAGCAGATGCAGAGACGACCCAGATGTTAAAATTAGCAGAGAAGGGCTTTAAACACACATTATGAAGAAAATGTAAATAAGAGAGATGCAAATATGGAGACTTTTCAAAAAGGAACTAAAATCCGCAAAAAAAGGAATCAAATGGGTGCTCCAGAATGAAGACTACAGCACGCGGACTTACAGTTGACCCTTGACCAGGGCGGGTTTGAAGTGCGCGAACCCACTAACACACAGGTTTTCTTCAGTGGGTACATGGTACAGTGCTACGTGGCCCGTGGTTGGATGAACCCTCGGATGTGGCACCTCAGGCTCAGAGGGCTGACTGTAAGGTGATACACGGACTTCCAACTGCACGGAGGGCTGGTGCCCCCAGCCCCACATTGTTCAAGGGTCACCTGTAACGTTTATGGTCTCATCCATCTACAACAGACACAGCCTAACTGTTCCCACACAGTCAACAAACATCCCCCATAAGGCAGATGCTTTCAATCACCTCTGACACAGGTCTCATGGCCCAGCATTAAATGTCCTGCCAGATCTATAAAACCGGCTTCAGTAAGAACACACACAGGTCGATGCATTCCCCAGGGTCACCCTGCAGAGCAAACAAGAAGGAAATGCGCTGTCTAAATGCTCAACAAAGAAGCTCTCACAAGGGTTCACATCTCGTCAGCAACATCCAGACTCTGGAGAATGCTACAAGCCAAACAGCGCAGGTCCTTCAAGAAGGAAAATTATGAAGAAAAGAAAGGGATGGAGAAAAACTTACACATTAAAGAAACTTTACCTAAAAAAAGACCCTGACGAAATAACAGGTACTGAGCTGCCCTCCTACTATGAACAAGTAGAAAACTGGACAAGATACCTGAAGTAGAAGTTTCCAGACACTACACAGAAGGCAGCACAGGATAGCGTTCCTGAGAAGGTAAACAAGCCAGGTGAGACCTATGACCTTCTCAGCTTTCTGCATGGAGGCACTTTCCACACGCCAGTCCTTAGAGAGGAGCAAAGCCTGCATGTCTAGAAGGAGGGAAAAACCAAAGCTCAGGGAGGGTGAGGCTGCTGGAACCTGGGGGCAGGTGCTGGAAAGGAGGAAGCTACAGAGAGTGCACTCCGGAAACCTGCAAACAGATCCATTTGAGTTTTTAGCTAAAAATTAAGCTGCCTGTGCACAGAGTGACAATCCACAAGGCCAGGCAGAGAATACCAGGGACCCGTGAGCTGAACAATTCCCAGAGCTCACAGGCAGCCTGGGCGACATTCAAGTTCCAACCAGCCAGAATGGAAAGACCTCGTCAAACACCAAATACATTCAGAGGAGAACCCAGAAGGGTCACACCTTAGCAGGAGGGTTTAACCAAGCCTAGAGTAAAGGCTACTCTAACCTAGGGGTTGGCAAAATACAGCCTGCACTTGGCTGCCTTTTCTACAAATAAAGTGTTAATGAAACACAGTCACATCATTCATCTACATATTTTCTGTGGATGCTTTCAATATTCAACAGCAGAGTTGAGTGGTCACAACAGAGACAATATGGCCTACAAGCCTAAAATATTTACTATCTGGCATATTAAGAAAAAGGTTTTTTTTAACCAACGTTAAAAACGTGCCTACAGGGCTCCTCTGGTGGCGCAGTGGTTGAGAGTCCACCTGCCAATGCAGGGGACATGGGTTTGAGCCCTGGTCCGGGAGGATCCCACATGCCGCAGAGCAACTAAGCCCGTGCGCCACAACTACTGAGCCTGCGCTCTGGAGCCTGCGAACCACAACTACTGAGTGCACGTGCCACAACTACTGAAGCCCATGCGCCTAGAGCCCGTGCTCCACAGCAAGAGAAGCCACCACAGTGAGAGGCCTGTGCACCGCAACGAGGGGTAACCCCCGCTCACCGCAACTAGAGAGAGCCTGTGCGCAGCGGTGAAGACCCAACACAGCCAAAAATAAATTAAAAAAAAAAAAATGTGCCTACAAAGGATCAAGCTGCTCCACAGGTGATTAAACTGGTGACAAAAATTTAAATGAATTTTTTTTAATTAATTAATTTATTTATTTATGGCTGTGTTGTGTCTTCGTTTCTGTGCGAGGGCTTTCTCTAGTTGTGGAAAGCGGGGGCCACTCTTCATCGCGGTGCGTGGGCCTCTCACTATCGCGGCCTCTCTTGTTGAGGAGCACAGGCTCCAGACGCGCAGGCTCAGTAATTGTGGCTCATGGGCCCAGTTGCTCCGCGGCATGTGGGATCGTCCCAGACCAGGGCTCGAACCCGTGTCCCCTGCATTGGTAGGCAGATTCTCAACCACTGCGCCACCAGGGAAGCCCCTAAATGATTTTTTAAAATTCAACACCCATTAAACGAAGACAACAAAATCCTGATATTCAACCACATAACACTGACACTGTCTTAACATCGAGTCAAAAATTACTAGATGGGGGCTTCCCTGGTGTTGCAGTGGTTAAGAATCTGCCTGCCAATGCAGGGGACACGGCTTCAAGCCCTGGTCCGGGAAGATCCCACACGCCGCAGAGCAACTAAGCCAATGCGCCACAACGACTGAGCCCACGCACCACAACTACTGAAGCTTGTGCGCCTAGAGCCCATGCTCTGCAACGAGAAGCCACCACAATGAGAAGCCCATGCGCCGCAACGAAGAGCAGCTCCCGCTCGCCGCAACAAGAGAAAGCCCGTGTGCAGCAACAAAGACCCAATGCAGCCAAAAATAAATTAATTTTTAAAAAAATTACTAGACATGTGAAGGAGGAAGAAAATGTGATTTACAACCAGAGAAAAAGCAGTCAACAGAAACAGACCTGCCAAACTCATCAAAATGTATGCATTATATACTGTTCTTTGTATATCAATCATATCTTAATAAAGCGGCTTTAAAAAAAAAATGCAATAGACTTGGAAATGACACAGAATCAGAAGAGAAAGTTTTTTAAAAAGCTGTTGTAAAATGATATATTTGAAGACATAAAGGAAAGTATATGTGTAATAATAGACAGGGCAGGTATATAAAAAAAGAAACAAACAGAACTTCCTGAGAAGAAAATTTCTTAAATGAAAGATTCACTAAAGGAGATTAAGATTAAATTAGACAACAAGGAAGAAAAGACTTGAAGATAAAGTAATAGAAACTATCCAAATGGAAGCGTAGAAAGAAAATTTCTGACAAAATAATAAGCAGAGCCTCAGTGGTCTGTAGGAAAATATCAAGCTAACACACATATATGATTGGAGTCCCATAAAAAGGACAAAAGAGAGCAGAAAAAAAAATCTGAAAAACTGGCTGAAAAATTACAAATTTGATGCAAACTATAAACTAACAGTTCCCAGAAGCTCAATGAGCTCCAAACAGAAAACACACAAAAAACCCACACGAGGACACATCATAATTAAGTTGTTAAAAATCAAGTTGCTGTGGACTTCCCTGGTGGAGCAGTGGTTGAGAATCCGCCTGCCAATGCAGGGGACACGGGTTCGAGCCCTGGTCCGGGAAGATCTACATGCCGCGTGGAGCAACTAAGCCCATGCGCCACAACTACTGAGCCTGCACTCTGGAGCCTGCGAGCCGCAACTACTGAGCCTGCGTGCTGCCACTACTGAAGCCCGTGCGCCTAGAGCCCCTGCTCCACAACAAGAGAAGCCACCACAGTAAGAAGCTGCGCACCGCAACGAAGAGCAGCCCCTGCTCGCCACAACTAGAAAAAGCCCACGTGCAGCAATGAAGACCCAACACAACCAAAAATAATTAAATAAAACAAATAAATTTTTTAAAAAATCAAGTTGCTAAATGGAAACCTTAGAAACAGCAAAAATAAATAAAGCCACTTATATACAGAAGAACAAAGATAAGAATTACCACTAATTTCTCATCAGTATCAACGCAAGATGGAAAACAACAGGACATCTTTAGTGATGAAAGAAAAAAAGAAGTCAACCTAAAACTTTATATCCAACAAGAATATCCTTCAAAGATGGAAGTGAAATAAAGGTATTTTCAGAGAAACAAAACCAGAAAATTAATCACCATCAGCAAACCTGCACTGTAAAAAATGTTAAAGAAAGTTCTTCAGGCAGAAGAGAAATAATACCAGATGGAAATCTGCATCTACACATAGTGAAGGGCATTGGAAATGGTAAATATATGGACTAACTATAAAACTTTTTCTCATATTTTAAAATGTGTTTAAGATAAGCAATGATTTAGACCTAAAACAATAACAACAATATATTCAGAGACTTATGTCATATGTAGGAGTAAAATTTTTGATAATAGCAGAAACGACAAAAGGCAGAAAACAAAAGAATACCCATGTAGGCTCTTACATTAAACATGAAATAGTATAGTATTATTTGAAATTCTTTGTGATAAGTTAATGAAACAGGGTGTACACACTGGAATAGTCCTTAAAATGGAATACTGAGGAAATTCCCTGGTGGTCCAATGGTTAGGACACAGCACTTTCACTGCTGGGGACCTGGTTAGATCAGGGAACTAAGATCCCGCAAGCCATGCTGCACAGCCAAAAAACAAACAAACAAAAAACAAAAAAATAAAAAATAAATAAAATGAAAACCAAGACTTCTTTGAGATGCCATTGACACCCACTTAAAAAAAATGGAATACTGAAAAAATACACGATTAATCCAAAAGAAGACAGGAAAAGAACAGATGGGACAAGGAGACGACTAATAGCAAGATACTAAATTTAAAGCCAACCATATCACTAATTACATTAAATCTGGTCTAAATAGTGCAATGAAAAGGGAGAAATTTTCCGACTAGATAAAAAAGCAACACTCAATTATTTGCTGCTTTCAAGAAACTCACTCTAAATACAAAAACACAAATGTGGTGAAAGTAAAAGAATGAAAAAGGGAAAAAACACACCATGTAAAAACTCACTGCAAGACACCTGGAATGGCTATAGTAATATTAGACAAAACAGACTTCAAAACAAAGAATATTATGAAGGACAACAAAATAAATAATGATAAAGGAGTCAATTATTTTTAAAAAACCTAAATGTGTATGTACCTCCAAATAACAGAGCTTCAAAATACGTGAAGCAGAAACCCACACAGCAGGAGGAGAAATAGACAAATCCATGTCTAGAGTTGGTGATCTCAACACTCTTCTCTCAGTTAATTTATACAAGTAAACAGAGTATCTGTCAGGATACATAAAACTTGAACAGTGCTGTCAACCAAGTTATATAATTGACATCTACCCAACAACAGTAAGATACACATTGCTTTCAAGTATATATGGAACATTCAGAAAAACAGACCATAAACCATAACCCAAAACTTAATCACTTTCAGATGATTTCAATTACAGAAGTTCTCTGATCACAGCAAAATTAAATTAGAAATTGAAATTAGAAAGTTAGCTGGAAAATCTCAAACTATTTGGAAGCTGAGAAGCATACTTCTACATAAGCTATGGGTCAAAGAAAAATCACGAAAGAAAATTCTAAATATTCTGAATGGAATAAAAACATATCAAAATTTGTGTGATGCAGCTAAAACAGTAATTAGAAGAAAATTTATAGCTTTAAATATTTATATTAGAAAAGAAGGGAAGTATGAAAATCAATGATCTAAGCTACTTCCACCTTAAAAAGCTAGAAAAAGAAAAGCAAAGTAAATCCAAGCCAAGCAGAAGGACAGAAAGAATAAAGATATTAGCAGAAATAAGTGAAATAGAAAACAAACAGTAGAGAAAAAAATTAAAATCAATGAAACCAAAAGCTAGTTTTCTGAAAAGATCAAGGCAAAATGAGAGAAGACATAAATCATCAATTTCAGGTCTGAAAGATCGAGCATCAGTACAGAACCTACAACATCAGAAGAAAAATAAAGTAATATTATGAATAACCTGATGTCAATAAATGTGACAACTTATATGAAACAACAAATTCCTTGAAAGATGTAGATTACCAAAACTGACTCAAGAAGAAATAGAAAGGTTGACTAGTTCTATAATTTTAAAGAAGTTGAATACAGCATCAAACTGTACACTTAAAATGAGAACATTTTATTGTTATGTAAATTATTCCTTAATGAAGTTAATCTAAAACTTTAAAAAAAAAAAAGCAACAAGACTAAACTATAGGGTCCAGGAGTGCACGTGTCGGGGACAAAACTACAAAGAAAGAATGGAAGTGAACACCCTGTCTGTCTGGGTCTTGTGTGTCTGGGGCTGAGAAGTGGTGATTCTGACAGGGCACAGGGAAGGGCCCCCCAGGGAGCATTAGTCACCGACCAGGCAATGATTACAAGGATGTGCCTCTTACAGTAATTCGTTAAACTACACGTGTGTTGTGTGGTCTTCTGCATCTGTGCATTACTTTACAAAGACACTATTTGGATTTGTTTGTTTTTTTTTAAAGATAAAAGTTTAAACACCAGGTTTAAGAACCAAAACTTCTCTTTTGTCAAAAACTAACTCTTCTGAGCTCTCCCCATAACCATCAGAATCATCTCCACAGAAGCCACTTGGCATTTCAGCATCTTCTATGAAGCAATGTTACACTATCTTGGAGGACGAAGCAATCACATTCATATTCTATGAAGCTATCTTGGGGGGTAGGGAGTAGCAAGTGAGAGAGTGCTTTAAATGAAATATTCTGAAGTTCAAGTTAAATGACATGGATATTTAATAAATGCAGTCACACAATTTAAAAATGAATACATCTAAAACATGTATTTATATATAAAATGATCAACTGATGTGTATTCAACTACTAGGAAGTGGCTTAGCTTGAACCGCACCAAACATCACCGTGTCCCTTAAGAGGCAGGGCACGCAGTGGCTAAGAGAATGGGTTCTGGAGTCAGACCGCCTGGTGCAAACCCAACAGCTCCGAAGCCTCGGTCTCCACGACTGCAACACTGCTCCCTCAGGTTGCTGTGAGGACCAACTGACCCGACACGGGCAAAGCAGGAAGAGCTACAGCACACCTGGCACGGGCAAAGCAGGAGGAGATACAGCACACCCGGCACAGGTAAAGGAGGAAGAGCTACAGCACACCCGGCACGGGCAAAGCAGGAGGAGCTACGGCACACCCGGCGCGGGCAAAGCAGGAGGAGCTACGGCACACCCGGCGCGGGCAAAGCAGGAGGAGCTACGGCACACCCGGCGCGGGCAAAGCAGGAGGAGCTACGGCACACCCGGCACGGGTAAAGCAGGAGGAGCTACAGCACACCTCGCATAGGTAAGCACTTCCTCAGCCTAAGCAGTCACCGGTGCTTCCATCCTGAGCAAATACCAATGGTGTTCTTCAGGGAAAAAGAGAAAAAAAGCACCTCTCACCCTCCTTTATGCTTCTTCTTCTTTGGGGTGTCTTCTTCTGAGGTCCTCCTGCCACGACCCCGGGAGCCCCTCTTTTCTTTCTGACCTCGACCTTCTGAAACAACAAAGACCACAACTTTGTTCACAGATTTCATTGAAGCAGGACAAGATTTATCCAAATATGATATTTACCATAATGTTCCTAACACACTTATCAGACAAAATTCTTCAAAACTCCATAGTTAACAATAACAAAATGAAGACAAATTAACAGACTTGCTTTTTAGCCCCCGTCCTCCAGAGCTTTCGAAGTCGCTGCCCTCCATCTTGTCCTTCAGGTCCGCCTCGAAGCGAGCCAGGTCCGCATCAAGCCTCCGGATGTGCTTATCCACCTACACAGAAGGATGCTCACACATTCCGTTCGAAACTCAGAGCAAAACGCCTCAGGGTCACAAATGCTCCTGACGTCAAGCAGAAAGCAGCGTCTGGCCCTTAAATTGAGTCTAGAAGTAACAACACTCTGCTAGAACAAGGCCTGCTATTTCCAACTTGATGCAAGGGTCTTTTTTCCCCACATTCTGTTCCCCATCAACAGAATAAATCCTACTCAGGGAAAAAAACTTGAAGGCAGGCAACAATGAGAAACAGAGCCGTAGGATGCAATGAAGTAAAGGGCTGAGGACCTTGGATACTAGATCCTGACGTAAAATGTGAAGAGCTATGGGTTCGTCAACAGAAAATGACTGTTGAAGACGGAGTTCAGGACGGAGCTGGAAGGAAGGACCGCACAGGACAACTGCCCGTGACAGAGGGGCTCCTGTAGCGACAAGGACGTCACGAGACACAGCACCAGCTGGCTGGTGACAGCCGTCCAACACCGTCCATCACGGCCCCCGACTGGACATGAACCACAGTCCTAAGCTTCATTACACGTCAGAGAGAAAACGGACTGCCTTAAGGACGTTGATCACACCTAACTCCTTGGAAGACAGGCTGATTACTCAAAGGATTTAGCACTTTGGAGCATCAAAGTCCCACACACAGGCATTAAGCTCTCCTCCTAGAGGATTCTTTCTCAAACAAGACTGATTTCAGGCTTTAAGAAATCACTGTTTGTTTTATCGGGGGAGGCAAGGACGGGAGCCGCACTACAAGACCTCAGGTGCGTCGCAGAACGGCTTTGTGCCACCTTGCAAACCCCAAGAGAAGCGGACTTGAGAGGAAACTGGACAAAACCAATTCTAGGACTTTACCTAAAGCTGACAAAAACAAGCATTAAAAGTGTATATAAACGAACAAGCAAAACGGGCACAGGACACAAGCCCGCAGTAACGGTCCCAGGACGAGGCCTCCTCCAACGTGCACCTTCTCCGGCAGCATCGCTCTGCCGCAGCCCAGCCGCCACCTCGACGCCCCCTCGCTGCGTGAAAGGGAGGCGCGTGCGGGCGGGGAGGCCCCGCCCCCGCCCCCCCTCCCGCTCACCATCTCATAGGTCTGCATGGCCAGCTGCACCTTGTCGTCGCTGTACTCCCTGCACTTGCTGTAGGCGCTCTGGATCTTCTGCAGGTGCTCCACGCGCTGATCCGCGGACAGAGACTTCACCGTGGAGATATACTCTGCGGCCAGGATGTCGATCTCGGCTTTCTTGTCTGAGAGAGTAACGGGCGAAAAGCCAGGACACGCTCACCAGACTGGCAACCAATAAAGCCTGACAATGACAAGGGCCAGCAAAGAAGTGGCTGGCCCAAACTGGCCGCCGGTGGCGGGCACAGCCTTCCCAAACACTTTGGATCAGGGAGACAAGCAGACACCCCGACCAGGGCAGTGCGCCCATGACAGTCCCAACGTATGACACTGCCCCAGCAAGGGTTCATCGTGCCCTCTTGGACTCTCAAGTCTGAAGAGTCCATTTATTATTGTTTGAATAATGATGTGCTCACCTTACCTATGACCCGGCAGGCTACTCTCAGGTACATACCCTAAAGATTTAGAGGCCAGGGTACACATGGGAAAACATTCATAACTGCAGATAATAGAAAGCAACCCAAACGTCCCATCTACAGTAAAACAGATAAATAAGCTGTGGTCCATTCACACAACAGAACGCTACCCAGCAACAAAAAAAACATAACAACATCGGTTAATCCCACAAAAGGTGACACTGAGCAAGAAAAGCAAGACACAAAGGAAGACACACTGTATGATTCCATTGATGTTAAAGGCAAAGACAGACGCAACTCTTAACTCTTTGGTTTAGAGAGGTGAGAAAACCATTCTTGCAGGTGAAAACTCAGGGTGTACCCCTTGGGGAAGGGGGGCCTGCTCATGAGGATCACACAGGCCCCCAGGCACTAGAGGCTCCATTTCTCCATCTGGGGAGAGGTTCTCCGGGGGCTATTTGCTAAGCAATCTACAAATGTTTATGCTTATTTCTGAATATAAATGCTTTATCTCACCATAAAAGAAATCTCTGTATTCACTAGTCAGGAAGCTGTTCCTTAGTGAAAAACCACAGCTCTTCCAATCTTGCAAAACATGTGCCTAGCACAATGAGTGAAAAAGTGCCCATACCCAAGCACATCACCATGAAATGTAAAACCTCAGGGATAAAGAGAAAAGCCTAAAAGCTTCTAAATAGGAAAGGGAAAAAAAGATCACATATTCAAAGGATGAGAAATCCAAATGACATCAGACTTCTCAACAGCAACACAGAAGCTGGGAGACAATGCAGCAACGCCTGCCACATTCTGGGGGAAATGCCTGTCAATCTGGAATTCTATACCCAGCCAAACCATTCACTGCTGCATTTTCAGACATGCAATGGTATAAGAAATTTACCCTGCCGTAAATTTCTTCCTGGAAGCTCCCAGAGAAAAGGCTCCTCTGAAACAAACGGGCATATCAAGAAGTAGTATGTTTACAATCTGGGAAACAGGGCTCCATGCCGAAGAGGAACAAAGGGAGAGCCTAAGAATACCTAGGGCAAGGCGTGCGTGGCAGGCCCGGAAACAGTCGGCCCGGACAGGACCGCAGGACAGAGGCTCCAGGAGAGAGGTCTCCATGGAGAGCACACACAGAACTGGCAGGTAACCTGGTGCAGCAGGCACACTGAAAACGAGGAAAATAAAACCAACAAGCAAAGCATTAAGAACTCCAAGAAAAAGACAGTTACTCCAACAGGGCATGTGAGCACAACGTACGGTAAACCACCGACACAGCAGCCCAGGAAAGAAACAGCACCGCCGGACAGCCCAGCACCACCACAATTCAAATTCCAGTCCATTCCACCCAGGAGACGGGGGGAGGGAGCCGTGTGCGCATGAACCGAGCAGGGCACAACTGGAGACGTAAATCTTCACTTTTTGTAATAACTGAATAAATAAAGTCTAAAACCAAAAGGAAATAAAGTAAGAAACAGCAGCAAAAATGAACTGTTTGGAAATAGGGAGTTAAATACCAAAAGATCTAAAAGGACTAACTGTTTAAACTATGTACACATAGTTTGAAAATAGAAAATCTTTTAAAGGAGAGAAAAGGTAACAAATATTTTGACTGCGGGAGGGGATGACGATTATAAAGATGTGACATGGAGACGTGTAGGGACACAAGGGACTAAGTTTGACTTTAAAGACTCAGCACTAGGGGCTTCCCTGGTGGCGCAGTCGTTAAGAATCCACCTGCCAGTGCAGGGGACAGGGGTTCGAGCCCTGGTCCAGGAAGATCCCACATGCCACGGAGCAACTAAGCCCATGTGCCACGACTACTGAGCCTGCGCTCTAGAGCCCGTGAGCCACAACTACTGAGCCCACAAGCCACAACTACTGAAGCCCGTGTGCTGCAACTACTGAAGCCCGTGTGCCTAGAGCCCGTGCTCCACAACAAGAGAAGCCACCACAATAAGAAGCCCGCACTCCGCAACGAAGAGTAGCCCCCGCTTGCCGCAACTAGAGAAAAGCCCGCGCCCAGCAACGAAGACCCAACGCAGCTAAAAATAAATTAAAAAAAAAAAAAAAAAGACTCATCACTCTCTCTGACACACTACCCAACACCTGCGGCCCAGGGCTGGACAGCAGCCCCACTGCCCCAGGTGCCTGGAAGACCAGTGCGCCACCCCCAGGACCCTGGTGCTCCGCTCCTGGCCTTGGGGAGCTGCTCCCCACACCCTGGCTGTTCTGAAAGGTCTGAACCCACCTTCTGTCCTCTGGTCCAGCTCTCGCATCAGCTGGAAGTTCCTCTGAAGCTCACAGGGAAGGTTCTCGATACCTGAAACACAGACACACGCTTCTCAACAGCAGGGCAAAAACCCGCCTTCCAAGCTTCATACTTCAAGGCTACAAACAAGAAGCCCACTCTGGCTTCTGTTTCTGTTAGGGTTTGGAGAGAAGAAGAATCAAGGTATCTTTTTTCAGGGACGCGAGCCAAACATCGAAGACAGTGGGGAATCCAGTCCTCCCCTATTTCACACTGGTAACAGGCTGATGCGCTTCAGAACTTGTCAGAAACTCGAGAAATCTGAGGCGAACAGAGGGCAGAGGGGGGAAGATGCCTGTGCGACTCTCCCACTGCAGACCGCAGGCCACTCCTCCCCTGCAGACGCCCCGCCACAGAGAACAAGCCCAGACCCCGGGGTCCTCCTTGCTCTCCCCCCACTCTACTCTGAACTCAGGGCATTGGCTGGTGCCCACCAGGGCTGTGCGGTAGAACTTTATGCCAAGACAGAGCTTCCCGACACAGCAGGCACTGGCCACACGGGGCTACTGAGCACCTGAAATGGGGCCAGTACAACTGAGGGACTCAACTTCTCATTTTACTTGAATTTATTTAAAATCAAACAGACCTTGCGGGACAGCACAGGTAAGGACCCTGCCCCACACTGCTCTGCTGTCCGCATGGCCAGGCTCCTGGTCCAGGCCAAGCTCCCCACCTGCCCGCAGCCAGGACGGGCCCCCTCCACAGATGACCGCTCTAAGAGCCCTGTCTAATTGTACAAAGCTGCTGCTTAAGCCCCAGTGTTTCCCAGCTCATGCGGAGAGCAGCACAGACCCACCCACGGCCTCCAGGCCCACCACGCCCTCCCCGTGGGCTCCCCTGCTGTCCTACCAGGGCTCTCAAGACAGTGCCACCCCTGCACTCTCAGACCTGCTGGGCTCCTCCGTGACCTTTAAACTTCTGTGAACTTTTAAAAATTCGGTCTCTCCCATCTGAGAGCCAGTTCCAGGAAAACAGGGATCATGTCTGCTTTCTTGGCACACAGCAGGTGCTCAGGGAGTGAGCAGTGACCTCCGTCCGCAAGCCTGCACGTGGGTGTCCCGCACGGGACAGGAGTTGTGTTCCTCAGACCCTCCTCCTGGGGCCCCCTGGGCAGGCACCGGTCAGAGGAGGGTGAGCCGCAGCACCCCGAACAGGCACCTGGGTGTAGGCCTCTCCAGTGACGATGGTGCGGAAGCTCCTCCCTCCACGGTGCTCTCCGGCCCAGGACGCTGTGCTCAGGTTGGGCCACGCCTGGGAGACCCCCTTGGGGAGGGCTGGATCCCCACTGCCTTCCCTGGAGCCGGGGTTCACTCCCTACTCTCAGCAACCTCGGGTGGGGGGTCTGGGCGCCCAGGCCCGGATGACTGAAAATCGCCAGTGCAGCACAGGGCTCCAGAGCTACCAGGCAAAATCCCCACCAGCCCGCATCCCCAGGCCACGTCCCCGCCAGGGTCAGACTGGAGTCGGACCACAGGGCTCAAACGTGGGATCGCCACTCTCCAGCGAGTGACCTTGACAAGCAACTTAGCCTCTGACGCAGCGTCACCCCCGCTGTGAAATGCGGCCAATAACCACCTGCTCAGGAGTCCTCCAGAGGGTGCAACCTGTGTGACGCCTCGGGACGTTGGCCCACTGTGATGACCACTGCCTTGAACACCCTACCCACACGTCTAAGTAGCGCCCCCAACCCCCTGCGCAAAGACAGGTGCCCTCAGAGACCCTCCGCGCCATCATGCCTTGCAGATGCACGAACTGAGGCTTGGAAGCGACTCCCAGGTCACAGCACAAGCAGGCACAGAACCCAGAACCCTCAGGCCCTGGGCACCCCCAAACCCGGCCCAGAGTCCCAGGGGACTGGGACTCGACCACCTTAGTGGGTCCCCACGGTGGGGGCGGGTCCGGGAATGGGCGGGACGGGACTCGGAGGGGCGGGGCCTAGGCGGAGAGGGCGGGGCCGGGGCGGAGAGGGCGGGCCCGACGACGAAGTTGGCGGGGCCTAGTGAATGAGGGGCGGGGCCCAGCCAAGGAAAACGGGTCCTAGGTAGGAAAGAGTGAGGCCTATGGCGAAAGTGGGCGGGGCTGAGCCTGGGAGGGTGGAGCCGAGACGCGCGGGCCCCGCCCAGCACCCGCCGGCCCCGCCCCGCCGTGACGCACCTGGAATTGGCGCGGCCGTGACGGCGGGACCCCGCGCCGCACCTCCCGCGCCCCTCCCTCGTGGGCCCTCCCGCCCCGCGCGTGCCTCAGCCGCTCCCGCCGCCTCCGGGCCGTCCCGCCGCCCCCACGTGCCCCGGGGTCCGCGCGCGGAGCCTAGTGCGCGGGGGGCGGGCGCGGCGGGGGCGGCCCGGCCAGGGCGGTGGGCCTAGGGGGCGCGAGGGGCGCTTACTGTCCAGGTAGTGCTCCAAGTACATGGCAGTCGCCATCTTCGTCCGCGGCCGCGCTCTGGGTCTGCGCGGGCGGTGGCCCCGCGAGAGGCGGAGGCGGGGCCGGCGTGGTCACTATTAATGAGCCCCGCGCGCTGATTGGTCGTCTTCCGGGGCGGGGCGCCGTTTGAACCCGCCCCACGGCTTCCGGTCGGGGCCGCGCGAGGTGTCGCGCGGGAGCTGGGCGGTCCCGGCGGGGCGGGTGGAGCAGGTGTTGGGCAGCGGGGAGCTCGAGCGCGTCGCGACCCCAGGAGGAGCGGCCTCCGGGGCCCCGCGGACTCAGACCCCTGCGATTCCGGGGGTCGGCCGGGGGCAGTCGTTCATCACTGAAAATGCACGCTTAAAGGTACACCCTCCTCCGTGAACTCTTCACTAAACCCCAGGCAGATATTTAAGAGTGGAAACACGTTCATTGTTTTGGCAATTTTATCTTCATTGTAGAAATTCAAACTGTACAGGAATTTACAGTTTCCCAACCTCCCGAAGTTACAGGACTGTGATTATCTTGCTCACCTTTCAATCTAAATGATAGAAGTTTCGGTGCAACCTTTCTGGCCCCATTTAATGCTTGATGTGAAAATGCACACACGCGCGCTCGCGTACATAATTGCACTCTACCCACCTTTTTATTGTTTTAAGTAGATAAGTGTTTTTATTAATAGACTTTATCTTTAGAGCAGTTTATGGTTTTCAGAAAAATCGAGAAGGAAATAATAGAGTTCTTATACACCCCCTCCACACATACACACGGTTTCATTTGTTATAAACATTTTCCATGGGTGGGGTACATTTATTAAAATTGATGAAGCAATACTGATACATTATTATTCACTAAAGTCCATGGTTTACATTACGAATTATTGTGTTGTACAATTATGTTAAGTATCCACCATTACAGTATCATACAGAGTATTTGCACTGCCCTAAAACTCGTCTGCTTCTCCTATTCATCCCTCTCCCTGCCCCCGAACCCCTGGCAAATACTGATCTTTTCACTGTCTCTAGTTCTGCATTTTCCAGAATGTCATATAGTTGAAATCATACAGTATATAGCCCTTTCAGATTGGCTTCTTTCACTTAGTAATAGGCATTTTAAGTTTTCTCCATTCCTTTTCGTGGCTGGATGGCTCATTTCTTCTTAATGCTAAAGAATATTTCATTGTCTATATGTTCCACAATTTATCCATTCACCTATTATTTAGTTACCTGTTTTTGGCCATGCCGCGCAGCACACAGGATCTTAGGTCCCCAACCAGGGATTGAACCCACGCCCCCTGCAGTGGAAGCAGAGTCTTAACCACTGGACCACCAGGGAAGTCCCGCCATTAACCTACTGAAGACATGTTGGTTGCATCCAAGTTTTGTCAATTATGAATAAAGCTGCTATTATCATTCATGTTTTGGTTTTCATGTGGACATTTTTTTTAAACTCCTTTGGGTAAATACCAAGAACTGTAATTGCTGGGTCACACTGTAAGATTATGTTTAGTTTTGTAAAAAACCGCCAAACTGGGACTTCCCTGGTGGCGCAGTGGTTAAGAATACGCCTGCCAATGCAGGGGACACGGGTTCGAGCCCTGGTCCAGGAAGATCCCACATGCTGCGGAGCATCTAAGCCCCTGTGCCACTACTGAGCCTGCGCTCGAGGGCCCGCGAGCCACAACTACTGAAGCCTGCTCGCCTAGAGCCCATGATCTGCAACAAGAGAAGCCACCGCAATGAGAAGTCTGTGCACCACAACGAAGAGTAGCCCCCGCTCGCCACAACTAGAGAAAAGCCCGAGCATAGCAACAAAGACCCAATGCAGCCAAAAATAAAAACTAATTAATTAAAAAAAAAAAAGAACCCACTAAACTGTCTTCCAGAATGAGCTGTACTATTTTGCACTTCCACCAGCAATGAATGAGAGTTCCTGTTGCTCCACATCCTTGCCAGCATTTCGTGTTGTCAGTGTTTTGGATTTTGGCCATGCTAATAGATGTGTAGAGGTATCTCATTTTATTTCCAATTCCCTAATGACAAATGATGTTGGGCACCTTTTCACATGCATATTTGCTGCCTGTACATCTCTTTGGTGAGGTGTCTGTTCAGATCTTTTGCCCAGTTTTTAAATTGAGCTGTTGGTTTTCTTAATTGGTGTCACACTATCCACTTTTCTACCATTTACATTTTTAACTTAATACTCTTCATAAATTCTGGCCATGTTTTACTCAATTTTATGTCATTCTGTTTATTAGATATATTTCACAGTGTTAGTGTACCATACTTTAACAGACTCCTAATAGATGAACAATATTTTGATTGTTCCCAATCTTTCATTACCATAAATAGTGCTCTTGTGAACATTTGTTCATACACCTGTATGTATCTGTTCCAGTTATCTACTGCTGCAAAATAAAATACCTGAAAACTTCGTGGTTTAAAAGAAGCATTTTATTAGAGCTGACAATTTTTGTAGGTCAGGCACTCCAGCAAGGCTCAGTTAGATGATTCTTCTGTTCTGTGTGATGCGGTAGAGATCGCTGGTGTGGCTGGAAGGCTGCATTCAACTGGCCCAGGGACCAGAGCACCTACACGTTGCCTCTCCAGCCCAGTTGTGCTTCTTATGTGGCTGCTCAGGGCCTCTGGAGATTTCCAGGAGGCCCTGGTGGAAGCTGCCAGACTCTTGTGACCTCACCTTGGTCATCCCAGGACATCACCTCACCACATTCTATTGGTTGAGTCTGGGGCCAACCCAGACTCGAGGGGAAGGGAAAGTGGACCCCCACCTCTCAATGGGAGGAGTAGCGCAGTTGTGGCCATCTTAATCTGCCACATTGTCTTATTAGTTCTTTTTTTTTTTTTAATATTTATTTATTTATTTGGCTGTGCCGGTTCTTAGTTGCGGCATGCAGGTTCTTTGTTGCAGCGTGTGGGATCTAGTTTCCTGACCAGGGATTGAACCCGGGCCCCCTGCATTGGGAGCGTGCAGTCTTAACCACTGCACCTCCAGGAAAGTCCCGTCTTATTAGTTCTTCAAGATAGATTCTTAGAAATTGTATTGCTGGCTCAAAGGGTGTGTTCTAAGTGCTGATATTTCTAAATGCATTGCCCGAGGGGAAGGTTATACTGACACTCCTTTGAGTATGTTTCTACTTTTGTTAACCCTAGATTTCACCAGGCTTTATTATCTTTGCTTAACATGATAGGGAAAAAAAAAAAAAAAAAACCTCAGTGTTTTGTGTTTCTTTGATTTCAAGTGAGGCTAAACAGATTTTCACACATTTGTTGGCTGTTTGTAGTTCTTCTATCATTTTATGTCCTTTACTGTTATCGATGGGGAAATTGGTCTTCATGCCTTTCATCTAAAAAAAAATTCTTTATTATGAAGGGTAGTGGTCTTCCTGTATCATATAATGAAAATAACTCCTCCCAGATAGTGATGAATTCTCTTACAAAGACCGTTTTAGAAACTGCAAAAATGAGAGATGATTCCCTAACTATTGTCGACTGAAAAAAAACGCACAACCTAAAAGTTGAGAATTCAGCTTTATTTGTCAGACTTTCTGAGAGACTGCTCTGAGGAGGTAAGAGAGGAGCGAGGATATATGAGAGTTTTTGCAACAAAAACCGCGCAGTCGGAACATCAAAAGAGTACTGTAAATTAAAGGAAACCAGACACCTCAAGTTAATGGATTTAACACTTTTCTATGTATGGGAAAATTCAAGAGTCTGGGCTCACTGAAATCATTCCTCTGATGTGCACCTTAACTATCTAGGGCCAGGATCCGGCTTTTCTCCCTCCTGAATCCCCTCAGGGTGCACCGTCAAGGGTGTCTGCAGTAGCTGCCGGCTTGATGGCTGCAACATCCTTTGTTTACTAATGCGGCAGAGACTATTTTTCATCCATGCTTTTTCTTTCAGTATGTTGCAATACTTTAGATAAATCTTTGATAACAAATTTCAACCTTGGGACTATTGACAGTTTGGGACCAGTAAGTCTTTCCTGGAGTGGGGGGCGCCTCTCCTGTGCTTGGATGGCCGGCAACATCCCTGGCCTCCCCCACTAGATGCTTTTAGACCCCCCCCCCAAGCTGTGACAGTCAAAATGTCCCCCAGTCAAGAGCCAGTGCTTTGGGGGAAGGCTAAGCTACTCTAACAAAGAAACCCAACCAAAACCCACTAGCACAGAAGGAATTTTATTTCTTATGTAACAGTCCAGGGGCCAGGCAGCCATGCTCCGTGGGGTTCCTCAGGGACCCAGATTCCTTCCAGCGTGGCGTCTGCCCCCAAAGGGCCTTGCCATTGTCTTCATGGTCAAGGCTGGATTGCAAGAAGGTGGTGGGGGGGTTGGGGGAGAGGGAAAGTGCTCCGCCCACTGTCTGAAGGAGCACACACCACTGCTGCTCACATCTCATTGGCAGTAACGTAGCCACCTGGCCCCATCTACCTGCAGGGAGGGCTGAGCGATGGCATCTAACAGGGCAGTGATGTGCCCAGCACAATCTTATTCTTCTGGAAGTAGATGAGTGCTATGGACTGAATATCCCCCCCAAAAGTCATAGGCTGAATCCCTAAACCAACAATGTGACTGTATTTGAGAGATCATTAAGAGGAAGAGAAACCAGACCTCTCTCTCTCTGTCCACAGCTGTACGGTGTGAAGGCCATGTGAGGACACAGTGAGAAGGTGGCAACCTGCAACCCAGAGGGAGAACATCAACCCTCCTGGCACCTTGAACTTGGCCCTCCAGCCTCCAAAACCGTGAGGAAGATGTTCTGCTGTTTAAGCCACTCAGCCTGTGGCATTTTGCTCTTGCAACCCGGCTAAGACAGGGAGAGAGTCTTTGATGGGTAGTAGCAAAGTCTGACCAATTCCTGTGATGGAAGTTGCAGTAGGACAGTAAGAGAGCTATGGGGCCTCTTTTTTAATGGCAAGTCTCAAACTCACAAAAGCAGAGAGGACCTAACAAACTCCACATGCCCATCAGCCAGCTTCAGCAATTCCGGCCAGCTTCTGGCCCTTCACCGGCCCCAAGCACACTCAGGCCCAGCGCCCTAGCTGGCATTGCCTCCATGAAGCAGATGCCCTTGTGCCCGCTACCAGGCCTCCGTGGCAGTGGAGACTCGCACTGCTCAGGGCAGACTGTGCGGAGACGGTTCTCAGCATAGCAAGCACAGAGACGGATGTACAGATGCAAGGACTCTCCTGTACCTGCGTCAGGGATGTGAGGTCACGACTGCATGCATGGAGGTGCTGCAGTCACCCTGTGACCACGAGGGACAAGCTAAGAGAACTGGTAAGTTGTTGACCCAACATCTGACATCACTGAGTAGCAGAAACAGTTCTTGGCTGCCTAACTCTGGACTTTGTGTTATGTGAGATGATTAGATATCCTGGTGATTTAAGCCAGTTAGGCTGGCATTCTGGTACCTGCAGTCAAAGGCATGTTGGAAGAGGTGGAAGCAAAATTGCTTCCTGTATCTTTAATAAGAAATTTCACTGTACTTGTGCCAGTTTAGCAATTTCTGCCATCAAAAGGGCATCCCCCGCATACAAGGACCCAGCAGCCAGGCTCCCCGCATTTCCATGGGTGACCAGGAAGGCTATGTGGTCACAAGCTGAGGTATTGCACGTGTTCCTGCCTGTCTGCCTGGTAAGTTCATCCTACAGATGTGGTACAAGGCTGTCCTGGGACTTGCCCAACCCCAGGAGGGTTCTCTTGTGTACTGTAATCCCTAATCCCTTCATCCTTTTGAAGGCAAGGAGATGAAAATTTCAGAACAAGACTGATTATTCAAAGGCAATGTTAAGTACTAGTGTTTGTATCAATGACCTTTCACTAGGTTGTACCGCAGTAACAAAGGACCCCAAAGTCTCGGTGGACCCGGCATCACAACTGTTTATTTCTTGCTGGTGCCACCTGTCAGCTGCAGTGGCTGTAGCTTGGCTGTGGCTGTTTGTTCATTCCAAGGTCCAGGGTGAAAAAGCAGCCCTAATCGTGCACATGCTGTTCTCACACTGGCGGCAGGAAGGGGAGGGGTGACCCGCACAACAGCTTTTAAAGTTTCTTCCTGAAAGTCAGCTCTGGTTACTTTACAGATGCCTTGGAAGTCACAGGGCCAAGCTCAACATCAAGGAAAAAAGCCAATAATTGGGAATGATAGAATCTACCACCCTTCTGGAACCCACAACCAAATCAAGCAACGGTCCATCAGGAAAACGTCAAGCGACCATAGGTGTCTGGGGTCACGGGAAATCAGGGGCTTGCACCGAATGAGGTGGGGGAGGAAAGTCAGGGAAACTGTTGCCACGACCTCAGCCCAAGCACCGAGGTGGACGGTCTGGAGCTCGCGGGGGTCCGCTGCCGTCCCCAGCCCTGGAGAGCCCTCGCCCGTCTCTCGTCTGCAGCAGGGAAGCAGGTGCTTCACGAAGGCTCCCTGGAGAGCAGCCCTGAAGTTCACGGCCACGCTGCCGGCTGCCTCCGGATTTCTCCTCGGCAAACTCGAACGTTCCAGAGGCAGTTCTGGGAAACGCGGCTCCCAGCTTGGCACGGGCCGAACGCTGGTGTCCGCCCCAACCCCCTAGGTTGAGGTCTGACCCCACCGTTGACAGTACTTGGGGACAGGCCTCCGGGGCCATGAGGCCCAGAGGGCGGGACCCCTCGACGAGAAGGCGGCGGACGTGGTCTCACCTGGAACCGCCCCTAAGACGACAGCGGCCAACCTGACTGAGCGCTTCCCGGTGCCGGGGCGCCCGCCCTCAAGGCCCCCGCCGTCGGGAGTCGGCGGCGGGTGGGCCCCGAGGCCGCAGCCCCGAACTTTAGGAGCAGGGACGGGCGCCCGCGCCCATGACAGCGGCCCGCGCGGCAGAAGGCGCGCCCGGCTTCCGGCCCGCAAGAGGCGGTGCGACCGAGGCCCCGTCGGGCCCGTCGCGCCGCTTCCGCCGGACTAGTCCCAGCCAATCCGGCCCATCTGAGCCAATCCCGGCGCGCGCCGTGGGCGCCGGCCCATTGCAGCCAATGAGAGGTCCGGGCGGCCCGGCTGCGCTGGGGGCGGAGGCGGGAAGCGCGGCGATGGCGGGCAGGCGCGGCGCTCTCATTGTGCTGGAGGGTGTGGACCGCGCGGGGAAGAGCACGCAGAGCCGCAAGCTGGTAGACGCGCTGTGCGCCGCGGGCCACTGCGCCGAGCTGCTGCGCTTCCCGGGTGGGCGAGGCGGGCGCGGGGTTCCGGGATGTCGGGGGCCGGGGAGGGGATCCGGGGGCTACGGGGGCCTCGCCGGCTCCTGAGGACGAGAAGCGAAGGCCTCCTGCGCTGGACTCGCCCTCGTTTGTCCGCGGGTCGGAGCGCGGGGACTGGGCCCCCTGTGGTCCCCGAGCCTCAGTGGGACTAGTCTGTGGTTCTGTTTTTGCGCAGCTGCCCCGCGGCTGATGTGCATAAAGTCACGTGTTTAGTGAGTCTTGACGCATGTACACCCAGGAAAGCGTCTTCACAACCAAGAGAATGAGTGTATATGTGACCCCTGAAAGTTTCCTGGTGCTGCTTTGTAATCCAAGTCTCCGTTTTGTCTTGGGTTTCCCGCCCCCCGCCCTTGCATGGTTGTTTACCCTGTGAAGGGTTTTGTGTCATATTTTTAATTTTTTAAGGTAGAACATTGATCTTGAAAATGCTGTAAAAATATCAATACTTAATCAAGAGAAGTTCAAGGTTTACAAACAGGGGTAGGGGGATGGGGGGATGCTTTTTTAAATTTTCTTTTTTTTTTTTTTTTTTTTTGGCCACACTGTGGCATGTGGAACTTCACTGACCAGGGATTGAACCCGTGCCCCCTGCGAGTCTCAACCACCAGGAAGTCCGAAAGTGCTTTTTTTGAATATTTATCATTTTAATCTTTAAGCCAGCCAGTCTACAAATCTTACACAGTTGATCCTTGAACAACATGGGTTTGAACTGCAGTGGTCCACTTACATGCATATTCTTTTCAATAAACACCTACAGTACCACGCAGTCCTGGGTTGGTGGAATGCAAGAATGCAGAACCTCAGATATGGAGGGCCGACTCTGGGAGTTGAATACCCTTCTTTTGGTATCAAGGTGGCTCCTGGTGCCGGTCCCCCTGGGTTGGCAGTGCCTTTGCAGTTGCTGCTTCCTACCTGAGTTCCTTCTTCCTGAAGCGTTTTTCATCCCAGAGTGTCTGCACACTGCTGCCCTTTCTCAGGAAAAGGTGAACCTGTCTAAAGTTGTAAAATAAAACTCAAAGTTAGACTTGGGTCAGGGCCTGGAAATCTGGCACAAACTGTTAATGTGGATGGAGAGCCTGACGTCACTCTTGTGTGTTGCTCTCTTTTTTAGAAAGATCAACTGAAATTGGCAAGCTTCTGAGTTCCTACCTGGAAAAGAAGAGCGAGGTGGAGGACCACTCGGTGCACCTGCTCTTCTCTGCGAACCGCTGGGAACACGTGTAAACAACCTTGTCCTTCTGCCGCCCACCCCCCCCACCCCGCTTCTGTGCCTCCCCCTGGGACTCTGAGTGCAGCTCTTGCTTCTGAGTGGTTGAGAGTCATGCTGGAGACTGTACCTTTACAAGGTTCTTTTATGCACAGATCCCAAAGAGCACTAGTTAATGCTTTTTTTTCTCCCCCCCCCCCCCGCCCCTGGCTTTTTGTAATTAATAGACTGTAGGTAGTTTTAGATACACAGAAAAGAGTCCCCCATACCCCTGTCCCTTCCTCCTCGCCCAGAGCTGCTCTTATTTATGTCTTTGATGAACCAGTGTTGACACATCATTAAGTGAAGTTGAGTTTGTGTTGGGGTGTGCCCTCTCACGCCCTCTTTTTGATTTACATCATCTTGGTGGATTCCCTCTTCACCCAGCACAACTGTTGACGAAGTGCCTGTGGGGTACACTCTCAGGTGCTTCTGTTTCCATTTACACACGTATGTAGGTAACATATGTCATCGGAGGTGTTTTGTTTTAACGTGAACGAATGGGATCCTACCGTACAGATTCCCTCACGGCTGGCTTCCTAAGTCCGCCTCACGATCTCCACTCTTCCTCTTCTCTCCCGTCCCGGCGGCCTGCTCTCCGGAAAGGCTGCTCCACCTTGGATTAAGTGATGCCAGTGGACGGACGTTCAGGTGGTTGTGCCTTGTTCCCTCTCACAAGCAAGCTTGCACTACTCTCCTCTGGCTTTGGCTTAGCTGGTAGTCTAGTCTGGAAAGGCCTCCTCCTCCGTGTATTAGATGAAAATGAGGGCAGATTTACAATCTTTAACACATCTGGGGTTTATTGACGTAAATGTTGTGCTTTTCGCTTTTTGTGGATTTGTAGAAAAGTAACGTCAGAGCAACTGAAAATGAAAAACGGTTCTGACTCCATTCCCTAACTGCTGTCTGCTTCCAGGACACAGGCCTGCAAGTCTCTGGGCCATTTGTTCTGCCACAGCTCCCCCTTCTGATTATTCCAGCCACTGCCATCAGATCAGGTTTGCTGACACTTGAAAGTCGTTGGCTGACAGGTTGGATGCCGGGCAGCGCTGTGGCCCCTAGTACCCCTCAGGTCTGGTGTGCAGGGCGGGCCTGGGAATGGGTGCTCAGTTAACCTGGGCTGTTTTGAGTCCACCCTGGTGCTTGGAGCACTTTCTGAGGGAACTCTGGTTACTTCCTCAGCCCCTGGTTTTCTGCTCTTTTGCTGTGCTGCGTCTTTACTAGGTCAGCTGCTGGTCGTGGAAGTCATCTCCCCTCCCAGCTGCTGTGCGGTTTCCCTGGCACCGATTCCGGTAACGGCCTCCGCTTCCCTCCCCGGCTGTTTGCCAAAACCTACTGATCCTCTAGGGCCATCCAGGAATTAAATTCCTGGAAATGAGCAATATCTCTTACTTCCCATAGCAATTTAGCAATGTTCTTCTCTACCTATTTTTAAACTTTTTATTCTGAAATAGTTTCAATCAGACAGGAAAGCTGCGGGAGTAGCACCGAGAATTCCCGGTGCCCTTCCCCAAGCTTCACCCGTTAATAACATTTTGCCACATTTGCTTTACCATTTGCTCACTCTTTAAAAATCAAGGGCTATTTTATGAAATGCTGGGTTTACCTGATGTTTCCTCACGAGTAGATTTGGGTTTGCATTTTTGGTAGGAATACCGCAGAAGTGCCATTGGGTCCTCTTGAGGGCATCGTGGCAGGATGCGAGGCCACTTGGGTTTCCCCTGATGAGTGAGGGGGCTGCTGGCCAGGCTCTTCCACTAAGTGACTCTCTTTCCTGTTGTAAATAGTCAAAAGGGGAACTCATAAACCCATAAATATCCCCTTTCTATGAAACTCACCTCCTAGTTTGTGTTGGTTAGTCATCCTGCTGGAGTCCGTTATTGTGATTTTCTGATTCTGTCATTCCCTCCACACTGATCAGCTGGCATTCTGCGTAAGGAAGAGCTTTCCTGCCTTCCCCGTCCGTCCATCTGTCCGTCCATCGTCAGTACGGACTCTGAGTCATAAGCACTAGTGGTCGTCATTCTGCTGTTCGGATTGTCCCAGCCTTGGCCTGTGGGAATCCCTTCAGGCTGGCTCCTTCGTCCCTTGGACGTGTTCTTGGCATGGCAAGGTGTTCCGGCTCTCTGTGCCTTCTCCTGCGTTAGCCGGGGCCAGCTGTTCTCTCCGCTTTGTGGAGGGTGGACTTCAGAGACCGACGTCTGCTCCTCAGCGTCTGCACGTGTTCACGTCCCCCGCATCTGTCTGACCCCTGCCATCTCGTCCAGCACCCGGGCTCCTCTGCCCCGCCTGCCCTCCACGGGCTGGTTTTAGGATCACCGCCCCCACCTATGTAAAGCCTGCCTGGGGCTCACGGGTGGTTGCAGCTCTGTCGTTAGAACGAGGGCACATGGTGCTGTGTCCAAACATCTCAAGCACGCCTTTGCCCTTCCACTGTGTTCATTTGGGATATGGGTAGGTTCATTTGACTTTGCATACAATTTTAGGGGTTTTTTTCTTTTTTTTTTCCCCATTCTTGTTGAGTTCAGTTTTTGAATACGTAAAACATGAAATGGTTCTAAGGGTCAGAATCATACAGAAAGGTCACTGCCCTGCCCATCCCCTTTCCATCCAAGCCCTGCCCTCCCCTGTCGGTAAGCAGGCCCATTCACTTCTAAACAAAGTCAGCAGATACCTGTTGTCTTGACTCACCTTCTGTCGGATATAAAGGCAGCCACCTGTGTGCTCAGTGTGCTTTGCTTTGTGAGCAACGTGTCAGGAGGGCGTTTATGGGGCATCTTTCTCGTTCTCTGTACAGTTGCATCTTCTGTGCTCGTGCCGTATTCTACCAGCGCTCTGTTCACAAGATGAGGTAGTTTTAAGTGTTGATAATTTGCACTTAGGAATGACGCTGTGGTGGGAATCGCGTCTCACTGTCGGAGGCGCCCCTGCCGTGCTGTTCTGTGAGCTTCTCACCGTGACAGTAGCAGACGCCTTTTGTTCCCCGAGTACAAGCAGTGCTTCTGGCCGATGCCAAGCCTCTGTCTGCACCCACCTTGCTAAGGTCTCGGGGCCGGAGGGTGGTGGGGACCTGCTGCCTCCTGCTGGAGGGTGTCCTGGCTCCCAGGTGGACGCACGAGCATCCTTCATCACCTCCGGGCCACGTCCAGCCTTCCCTCCTGTTGGCCCGGCCCCTGCTCTCCCCGCAGGGCCCGGCCCCTCCTCTCCCCGCAGGGCCCAGCCCCTCCGCTCCCGGACAGCCGAGCTGCCTCTGGACAGCTGCCAATGCCAGTTGTATTTATCCCCTTTAGTGGAGTTGTCTTTTCGTGCTGGGCTTTGGTAGGAGTGAAGAGTCAGAGCCTTGGGGGATGGAAGTCAGGCTACAGATTGCTACCCGTGCATGATTCCTTCATCATGTTGGCTTCTGAATTGAATTGTGTCGTCAGGGTGATTTGAGCATGAGACTTCAGGGCCCACGAAGCCAGGACCATGGCTCACAGTAATTCTCTTTTTTGTAGGCCGCTAATTAAGGAGAAGCTGAGCCAGGGCGTCACCCTGGTCGTGGACAGGTACGCCTTTTCCGGGGTCGCCTTCACCAGCGCCAAGGAGGTGAGTGCAGCTCAGCCCCAGCGCGTGGTTTGTGCCTGGTGTGGACTCAGTGTGGTCCCTGTGGGCACAGAGCAGTCGCAGCACGAGTCTCTTCATGTCACTGCCTCCAGGGGTTTGAGATCCCCGTGTTCACCAGGTTAATTTGGTCTTTATTGACGAGAAGAGAGACCTTTTTTGTAGCTACAGGTTGTTTTCACAGATACAACTGCGTTTTTCATTTGGCCGATACATTTCACATGATACATTTACACAGATGGTCCATTGGCAGACCTGTTTCATCCAGCGTCTTGTTTTCGGAAAAGACGGTGAGAGTGTCTGGGTTGCTTTCATGCTGTGTTCCTGACCCCCTGTTCCAGGGAGCTGCTGTTTCACAGGCATAATGGCAGTGACTACACTGCCCTTTTTTCCTGCTTTTTATTTAAAAATTTTCAAACATACACCAGCAGAGAAAAGAAGCCACCCAGCACCGTCACCTGCCTCAGAACCTTCTGGTCTCTGTGACCCCCAGACACATCATCAGTCCCTTCATAAACATGTCGGTGCACATCCCCAAAGCAACTTTTCAGAACCCTCGTCTCACCCCATTCCGGAATGTCATCATTCAGTCAGTGCAGAGGTCCCAGCGCTCTCAGGAGCCGGGTGATCCGGCTTGTGTTTTTACAGCTCGATTGAATCAGAACCCAGCCAGTTAAGGTCCATTCTTTTTTTTTTTTTTTTTTTTTTTAATTATTTTATTTCATTTATTTTTGGCTGCATTGGGTCCTCGCCACTGTGCGCAGGCCTTCCCTAGTTGTGGCGAGTGGGGGCTGCTCTTCGCCACGGTGCACGGGCCTCTCACTGCAGTGGCCTCCCCTGTTGTGGAGCACGGGCTCCAGGCATGTGGGCCTCAGCAGCTGTGGCACGTGGGCTCAGTAGTTGTGGCTCGCAGGCTCTAGAGCGCAGGCTCAGCAGTTGTGGCACACGGGCCTAGTTGCTCCGTGGCATGTAGGATCTTCCCGGACCAGGGCTCGAACCCGTGTCCCCTGCATTGGCAGGCGGACTCCTAACCACTGCGCCACCAGGGAAGTCCACAAGGTCCATTCTTGAAACGTCTCTTGAATCTCTCGATACGTAGGTTCCTGCATCTCTTTTCTTCCTTCCGCTAAAATGTTTGAATTGTTTATTTTCCCAAGTCGCCCATCAAGAGGCCCAGCGTGCCTGGTTGTCTGCGTTTTGTGCTAACAGTCTTTATCGCGGTTAGTTCACGAAGCGCTGCACAATGGCAGCCTTCTAGCCCCGCCAGTCCTCCCGCACTAGCGAGCTGGGTCCTCCTTTAGGGCGGTCCCCCGAGGCACCGGCCACACGGCTCCGTCTGTGAAAAGCACGCGGGCTCGGGCAGGGCCGACGGGCCCCCTTCTCCCGTCAGGGCGTCCTGGCAGCACAAGGCTCTGGGCCCACAGCTGGGTTCTAACCCTAAATCTTCAGAGCTGTGTGGCTCTCTCTTCCTCTAGAAGTGGGGACACTATTTTTAGAGTCGCGAGGATGAATGAGATGGGACGTGCAGGAGACAGCACACGGGGCGCTGGCGAGCGTCTCCAGGATTGGGGTCCTCCCCTCTCTGTGGAAGGGGGTGACGCCCTGGCCCGTCTGCTGCCGCTGCTTGGCCAGAGGGTGTGGGGCGCACGCACGATGCCCTCGGTCCCGGGCCCTGAGTGACGCGTCCTGGGCCCCGGGGTGTTCTGTCCACTGTGTACGTATTCACACGTCAAAACACAGGAAGGTGATGGGAGAGAAAGCAAAACGCTGGAGACCTAAGGACAGAGCTGCTGCTGTGTAAGAACTCTCCCCTCAAACGTCAGCTCGCCTCTCCCCCTTTTTGATGAATTTTGAAACCAGGAGTGAGAGCGTGTTAGGCTGGCTCCGTAACGGTTGGGTTCTTCGTCGCCAGAATTTCTCTCTGGACTGGTGCAAGCAGGCGGACGTGGGCCTCCCCAAGCCGGACCTGGTCGTGTTCCTGCAGCTGCAGCTGCCGGAGGCCGCCGCGAGGGGCGAGTTCGGCCGTGAGCGCTACGAGAGCAGCCCTTTCCAGCAGCGGGCCCTGCAGCGCTTCCAGCAGCTCCTGGGAGACTCCAGTCTGCCGTGGAAGGTGGGCGCGGTGCCCGGGCCCTCCTGGGGGCGGCGCTTTCTGGTCCTGGGGTTGGTGCAGGACGTGGGTCGGTGCCCTGATGCTGGCCCAGGGCAGGGCTGCACGGGCAGCGGCTCCAGAGCAGCTGTCCCGTGCGGGGGACCCTGTGCCGAGCCGGCCGTCCAGCGGGCTCCCGTCCCCTGCTGGACGTCAGCTGTGCAAGGCCAGCGTCCAGAACGCCGAGTCCGTGGGGGTCAGGCGGCGGCACTTTCGCTCCCGTGTAACCGGCTCGAGCGTGGGGCCTCCCAGCCCCTCCACGTTGACTCCAGGCGCCAGGCAGCCCGCACCCGCCACAGCTGCCACCTCCCTGCTCTCCGTCCCCGCAGCCTGGCGCCCGCCCACCTCAGGGCACGTGCCCCGGCGCCCCGGCCCATCCTCCCTGCACGCGCCCGCCTGGCACGGCCGCTGCTCTCTCACTGCTGGCGGTGTCCTCGCCACTTGGGCAGGTTCCGGGGTTTGGGTTCTTGGCTCTGGCACCTCGTGCTTCTCCCTCGCCCTCCGGCTGTGCCTCCCCGCTGTCCTGCCCTGGGTGGTGCTGGTCTGTGGCCAGGGCCGGGGCTCCTCTGTGTGCAGGTGCGAAGTACGCCCTTGACCTTTCCGTTTGTCTCCTGTGTGCTCAGGGGGATGGAAGGAAGGGCGTGTCTTTCCCCAGAGGGAGGCTGCAGTGCGGTGCCTCAAATCCCCGTCACCTCTCTGCTGGCTGCTTCTATCAGCTACTGAATTCCAGAGCTTTCCTCTGTTTCTCGGGTTTTTTTTTTTTGGCTGTGCCATGCGGCCTGTGTGTGGGATTAGTTCCCCGACCAGGGATCGAACCCCTGCCCCCTGCATTGAGAGCACTGGACCGCCAGGGAAGTCCCTCTCTGTTTTTTTTTAACTAGTTCTACATGGTGTGAGTTCCTCTTGATTTATACTAGATTTCAGCACCTGCTAGGAACACGACAAGACTTAACAGCATCGGGAACGTGAAAGGGGAAGGCCAGCCGGCGCTCTCCTCTTCTTCCTGCACTGAGTTTTCGTCTTGTCTCGTTTCCCACAGCTCTAAGAACTTCCTTTAATGTTTCCTGTAGGGCAGGTCTCCTGGCATAGCATTCTCAGCTTTTGTTTATCTGAAAACTTATTTTTCAAATTTTTTTTTTAACAGTCACAAACTTACAGAAAAGTTTTAAGTACGATACAAGGAATTCTTCCCCAGGACCATTTGAGAATAAATTAGTAGCTGACACCCCCTCCCTGTCACAATGGGGCCAGTCACGTGGATCCGCTCCTAGTGCCTGACCCCCCTGGTCCCGCTAGTGACCCTTGTAACAAAGGACGTAGTTCACAGGCACACTCTCTGGCCTCCAGCCTGTGACTTTCTCAACCTTGACTTTTTTGAAGGTCGCAACAGTCGCTTTGTAGCCGAACCTCAGAATGACTTTGTGATTGGATCAGGTTGTGTGTCCTTGGTGGGCTGTCGCTGCCCCGTCACGGGCTGCGCGCCTTCGGTGTGTCGCGCTCCAGCGACGCTCCCCTTGACCTCTGGGTTAAGCGGTTCACGGTGAGGTCGCTCCGCGTCCCTCTGCGAGGTGGTGCTTTGAAGCCACGTAAAAACCTCGCTGCTCATAGATTTGCAGTTCGTTTATATGTTTACACTTGCACGGACTCATGTTTGTACGGCTTACTCACCAGCAACCCGTTTTCCTCGCAATTGGAGGCGCAGATGGCCCCAGGTCTGGCCCCTGGGTGACCCCCACCCCAGCCCCGGGGCCTTCTGATCAGTTCCCTTCACTTCCGGGCCCTTCCCGCTCCCGGCCCATTACGATCGAGCCCATTAGGCTCACCCTGTGCCTTCCCGGCCCAGCGTCCCGAGTTGTTCCTGGTTCCATTTTATGGAGAAAGAGATAGAGACGGTTATTTGGGCCCCCAGAGGACGAGGGGTATCCACGTACAGGTTCACACGGGAGGTGCCACGCACCGTGAGCTGCCTGGGTTGGTTCTGTACCAGAGCTCTGCCGCTGGGGCTGTGGACGGTAGGGTGACCTTCAGGCGGGGCAGGGGGGCCCGTGGGGAGGCGGTGTCGCTCCTGATAGACTTCGTGCAGCGGTTACAGCTGTCTGAGCATATCTACACCCTGGAGCTTTTCCAGAGTTTGCTGCCCCAGAGGCTGCCTAGAGGCTCTTGGCGCCCAGGGCCGAGCCTTGGCTGAGGAGGGGGCTCCCAGGCACGCCCACCCTCATGTGGCCCAGTACGTGTCCCTCCCTCCGGTGGAGAGTCGCTCCTCTCGTGGGCTGGCTCCCCGGTGACCGAAGGTCCACGGGTCGGCAAGGTGGGGCAGCCAGCTGTCGGGACGAAGCCCATCGTACCAGGGAGAGGAGTCGGACCCGAATTGGGCTCCCGGCAGAACTTGGGGTCCAGGCAGGTCCGGGCGCAGCCGTGGAGGGGCGGGAATGGGCGCTGCCCTCGCCGCCTCTGCTGGTGGCACCGGGGTCCCCTGGGGGTGAGCGTCTGGCCGGGGCTGCAGCCAGGGGGCCGGGCGGCTTGGTCCCAAGGACCCATCCAGCTCACTGTCCCCAGGGGAGGCCGGGGGTCAAGGACCCCGGAGGAGCGGAAGCCGTGCCCTCCGGAACCTGACCCGCCCGCTGAGAACATTAACCTGTCTCTCCCCCGCCCCTGTCCCCCCCCCCCCGCCCCGGCCCAGACAGTGGACGCCTCCAGGAGCATCGAGGACGTCCACCGGGAAATCCGCGTGCTGTCTGAGGGCGCCATGCGGGCCGCTGCACACAGGCCGCTGGGGCAGCTGTGGACGTAGAGGGACAGAACCCCCGTCTGCCATCCGCAAGGCAGGAGCCGCGTGTGCACAGCGACCGGGGGGCGAAGCAGGGCTCCCCGTGGAGCGGCCTGCGGGGCGGCCTTCTCCTGCCCTCACCTGTGCCCCGAAGATACTAATAAATTAGTTATTGTGTTCTGCTTACTGAAGTTTCACAGTGACTGTGTCCAGGCAGTTCCATCGGGGTCGCTGATCTCCTTGTGGACATCTTCAGACACCCGTAAAGATGAAATGAAAACGGCTGTGGGCAGCCCCGGGCCTGGCATGCATCAGCTGTGCCTGGGCTCTGAGCGCCGGCCTAACGTGCCGACCTCACAAGGCCTGACCGGGCTGCGTCCGAGCGGCGGCGCCCGTCTCCTCGGAGCACGCCCAGTGCTCGCTTTGCTCTTCCCTCTGTTAAGGTCTGAAATGCAGGCGTGTAGTCGCTGCATCCTGTGAAGTTACTCCAGGATGCAGTGGCCCTGCAGTGGACGGTGGGCAGAGCCCCCGTCTGCAGGGCACCACAGGTCTCAGCGCCCTTCTGTGCGTGCCAGGAGACTGGATTCCGAGCAGAACAAGAGGATGTGACAGTTTAAAGTGTCACAAGACAGTCTGACCAGGGCTTGGGGAAAACCCGCATGTGGCCAAGCGGGTCCCAGCTCAGCGGTGGCGCCCGCTCCCCGCACCGGGCAGGGTCCCTTCTCGTCCAGGTTGAATAGATGAGGCTGCCCATCCACAGGTGCTTGGCAGGTGGGGGCAGCCCAGCCCTCAAGGGAGGACAGAGGACACAAGCGCTGGGGGTGGCTGGAGCTGTGCACGCGGACGGCTGTGCGGTCAGTTCACAGCGGGTCCTGCTGATGGCACCAGGCTGGCCTCGGGCGTCTGTCCGTCTGAAGGGCCTGGCTGTGTCCACCCCGACGTGCAGCACATGCTCGAGGTCAGAACTCGGGGCCCGTGACCCAGTGACAGAAACAGTTGGGAACCGCTCGCAGAGTCAGACCACTTTCGTTCCGGAGTCCCAGGGTCACCCGTGGGCGTGGCCTGGCAACCCTCCCATCCACCTGCCTTTTGATCTTTCACACGACCAAGGCCACATCCTAGGTGAAGAAAACGAAACGTGGGGCGGGGGTCTTGAGAGTACCGGGCCGTCAGGGAGGCTGCATCGGCTGTGGACCTGGGTGGGATGCCCGGAGTGCGCCGGGCGGGCCCCCGAGTGGGAGCTGGGCACCAGACGAGAGTTCTCTGGCCCAGGCCAGGAGCGGGGCCACGGAGGCCCAACGCAGACCCTCTCAGGGCTCAGCCGTGCGGGCGGGGGCGGGCCGGAGCCCAGGGGAGGAGAGGCCAGAGCTGAGTGGGGCCCACGGGCAGCTGGATGGTGTGAAGACAGAAATGGTCCCGGAGGCCGCAAAATTAACGGGCCACTTAAACTTTCTTCAGTACGCCCAGCACGGGTTTTAAAACATCTCGCCAGGGCTGCGGCAGCCGGCACTGCCGAGGGGGCCGCGTGTCCAGAGGCGCCCTGACCCTCTGGCTTCCCCTAAAGAAGTCTGTTGGGCCCCACGGCCGGCAGAATGACAGCCCCCAGAGACATCCTCGTCCTGACCCCCGGAGCCTGTGAGTAGGGCGCCCACCTGGCCAAAGGGACCAGGAGGTGGGAGGCCACCCTGGATCGCCCGGGAGGTGGGAGGGGCCCACTCAGAGGAGACAATGCCGGCTCTGCGGGGGGTGCGGGGGGGGGGGGCAGGTGTTGATCCAGGGGACGCGGGGGCTTCTAGGAGCCGGAAAGGACAGGTAGCCAGTTCCCTGGGGCCCCAGGGGGACAGCCCTGCTGACCTCTGCCCGCCAGGGCCCTGGGAGGTAAGTGTTGTCTCTGGCCCCTGCGTGTGGAGGGCGTCGCAGCTCAAGAAGCCAACGCGGCCATTTCTAGAGGCCAGGACTCAGGTTCTGAGCCATGGCGCTTCCTGCTGTCCTGTCTGGCCTTGGTCCCCTTGCACCAGACTGGAGGGTGGGCGGGCAGGCGGAAGCGGGGAGCCGAGTGGGCCGGGGTCGCTCCGAGCGTCCCACCAGGACTTCCTGGCAGGGCGAGAGGCCCTTGTTCACATCCTTGGTGACCCGCTCGGGGGTGACCGGCTGAGGCACGGGGCGCCTACAGGGACACTGCCCAGGGAGCCAACACGCCTCCCGGCACCGCAGCTACTCCCTCCCGTCTATGAAAGAAGGAGAGCGTCTTCCCAAAACCAAGCTCCCCCGCAAACCACAGGAGCCAGAGAGAGTTGAGAGTCAGCGTGGCGGAACCAGGTCCGAACAGGAGGGCGCCGCTCGCTCAGGTCTGGGAACGAACGAGCTCAGCGCGTCCATCCACCAAGTCCTTCCTCAGACCCCTCGTGAGCTCAGAAAACACTTGTTCTCGCTCTTACCATGTCCAACTACAGCTCCGAGAAAATCAAGACACAGACGAACCTTGTTTTCTATTGAAACTGTTATTATTTGCCGTTAAGAATTGCGCACTATACAGCTAAGAGTGAATGCTCCTCAGTGAGCCTTTCCCGACGCACACAAGACAGAGCCCCCGCTGCTCAGGGGGGCCCCCACCTCCGCCGTCTGTGCCGCCAGCAGGAGCTGCAGCGAGACCCCCGGCCCCGCCAGCAGTGGCACAGCAGAAGGAATGGAAACCTTCCCACCCAACTCGACCTGAGGGATGACGGGGGATGAGGGGGAGACAGAATGGGAGACGGAGGGAAGAACTCACGGGGAGTGAGCCGGGGCTCTGCAAGGAAGGTCCCCGGGAAGAAGGCTGCCACCTCCTGGGCTCCCAAACCCCCGTCTGCTCTCCCTGGTGGGATGAAAGCCACTGCGCGGGGCGGTGCCCGGGGCCCAGAACACAGGTTTAAGGAGGCAGGTGCTGGCGTCCATCTGGAAGGTCTCCAGCGGCGCGAGGGGCAGAGGCACAAAGCTGAGGTTTGACCCTCCTGCCCCAAACCATCCGAAGCCTCGCTGACCGGGAGGTGGAGGAAGGCCCCGGGGAAGCTGGAGCAACAGGCAAGCAGCAGCTCGGGGGCCCCGCGGCCTCACCTGTGGCTCTGGCGGCGCGTCTGTCCCGGCGCCACCTGCACGGCGACGTCTTTGGGCCTCACCGCCCCCACCCCTTGCTCCTCTCCTCCCAACGCGAGGAGACCCGGGCCGTGGTTCCTCGGCCCCTTCTCCCGCCGCGATGGCCCTGGAGGCCGTGTCTTCGGAGCCTGGGCTCAGGACACGCCCAACAGAAGCCAGGTCCGTCACGAAACTTCAAACAGGACTTTAATTCCAAAGCGAACCCGGGCCTGGAGCCCAGGAGGAAGCGGGGCCGGGCAGGGCTGGCAGTGTGGCGGGAGAGCCCCTCGTGGGTGCCTGGCGCTTGGGTCTCCGGTGGCGCGGGCCTCTGTGTGGGCGGCGGACGGCGGGCGGGATGAGATGCGGCGGCCGAGCGCCCCTGCAGGGCCAGTGAGACCGTCCCCTAGCTGCAGGATCCTCAGAGGGACAAGATTTCAAAGTCTTCATCTTCTGAGTCGAAGAATCTTTCCAGTCGCTCTACGTCAGAAGAATCTAGAAGGAACATGACAAAACCTCACCAGGTGCCAGGCGTGGGTCAGTCTGGGGTGTGGGCCGAGGGACAAGGGCCCGTGTGAGCACACCCGCCCCACGAAGGAGCAGGTCCTGCCCAGCGCCTGACCGTCCAGGGTGGCCAGGGCGCGGAGGGAGGTCGGAGGATGCCAGGACTGCCCGGCTGAGGCGCCCTCCTCCCGGGCGGTGGGTCTGAGCAGGTGGGAGAGGGGTTCCTGCCCTGTGAGCATGGGGACGACGGCCTGGGTGGGTGAGGGCATGTGCGGCTGGGGGCAGACACGTCCCTCACCAGAGCCCAGAGGGAAGCAACGGGGGCCAGGAGGGCAAGAGTCCCATCCCAGGAGGGGTGCCCGCCCCCTGCACCAGCCAGGTCTGGTGGGGCATCTGTCCTGAGTCTGGCACTGGCACCCCGACCCCCGTGGTTCCCGTGAGGCCGCGGGCTGTGGTCCTCCCCAGGGTGGTCTCTACGTGCTCAGGGCCCCCCGGCGGGTCCCCTTTCCCCACGTGCCACGTGCTCGATGCACTCTGGGCGAGGCGCCCCCAAGCCCAGAGCCACCAGGCAGTGGGGACAGAGCTACCTATGCCACATCAGCACAGGAAGCCTGGCCTGTTCCAGCTCTCAGAACCAGGGGCCACGGGAGGAGCGCGGAGGGGCCGGGCGGGCTTGCAGGCGTGCTGCCCCACGCAGGTGGGAGGAGGGAGGGAGGCACCGGCAGCGTCCCTGGTCCCACTCACAAGGGGCCGCCGAGGGGCCGTGCAACGTGAAAAGCCAAAGGTGACTGGGACGGGACCTGGGGAGGCGGAGGGCAGGGCAGAAGCATCACGCAGGCAGCACCCCCAGCCTCAAGACAGGGGACGCCCCCGTCCCCACCTGAGACGGGGCCCTGGGGCGTCCGGACTCACCTAAGGACAAGTTCAGGACGTCAGGACAGGCCAGGTGGGAAGGCTGCCGCTCTACCAGCTCGAACATCGGCAGGGCGCCTCCAAGGAGGGACAGCTGTCAGCGGGGCACAGCGCGTCAGGGGCCCCGCGGGCGGAGCGAGGCGCCGTGCGCAGGCAGGAACCCCGCCGCCCCTCACCACCCCGACTCGGGACCGAAAGTCCCAGGGAGCCTCCAGCAGAGTCCGGCCCCGCGCCCTGATCCCAGCAGGGACGCACCTGGCGTCCAAGGGCCAGGCAAGGCGCGCAAGACGCTGTGCAGCCGAGCGCCAGCGGAGCAGGGGAGGAAGGACCCCCAGACCCGCACAGGGGCGGGGCCCCACCGACCTTTCTCACTTGCTGGCACCAGTCGTTAAAGTCGTCCTCGGTCCCACAGAAAAACCCCTGAAACCAAAGCCAGCGGTAAGCGGAGAGCGGCACACACGTCCAACCCGCCGGCCCCCGTGTGCGTCCTGGACGTGGTGGCCACCGCGCACCCGGCCCCCTTCGCCTCTCCAGCCCCTACGCCCCTCCGTGGGCTGCGTCCACGGCTCCACCCTCGCCCTCTGCCTGGACTAACCGGGCAGCGAGCCGGTCACGACGACAAGTCAGGGCAAAGCAGGGAGCTCGCTCCTCCCGTGCCGCTGGGGCTGGGCCGCAGGCCTCAGTGGCCCACAGCACGCACGGGGCACAACGGGATCAGTGGACCCCTCCCGAGGGGACACCAGGCGTGCGGACCCCGTCCCCCCTGGAGCTACCGTCTGCAGGACTCCAGGGTTGGGATGAGCTACTGGGAACGCTCAACCCGCCACGTGGAGAAAAAGAAACCGGGGAACCGCAGAGAGGCACTCGGGGCTCTGCTCAGGGCCCTGGTGCGAGGACACGCGGGTTGCGGCCGGAAGACGGAGGCCTGTTTCCCCAGAGCAGCCGTCCTCCGCAGCCCCGAGAGCTGGGATGCGTGCTCCCACCTGACCTGATGTTCACGAGCTCACGGGGGGGGGCTCCTGTGACAGCAGAGCCCCCACGCGCCAGCCCGCCGCCACCGACCTCAGGGCACGGCCGAGACCCATGGGCAGTGCGTCTGGGGTCATCCCTTCTCAGGACCAAGTGCCTCGTCGTGTCCACAACTCAGTTAATCACTCCCCTAGGGGTGTTATGATTCCTAGGTGTTTTTGGCCTCCTTCAAACATATTTTGAGAACAACCAACAATTCCAGCCTTGTAATCAAAAGAGAGAGAGCAAGGAGGTTCATTCTTAGGGACCACCTTGCAGATGCAGCTACTCTAAAAAGTAAAGGCGAACCGAGAAGCCCCGCGGGGGGTGTGCAGGGCAGCGACGCGGGACACTCACTCGCGCACACACGCCTGCCTGGGCCACACCTGAGGCTGCCAGCCCTTTGTGCTCTTTTGAGTTCTAAGCCACGTGATCACAATACTTATTCCAAGACGCTGAGATTACAGAAACGGGGATGCTCTCCTTCTCATCCTAAAGCAGCAGCAGGACTGGGCACAGATGCCTCGGGGCGCCCGGGCACAAGCGCGTGCAGCTGGCGGCAGCGGGACCAAGCGGCGGACGCACCACGGCGATGGACGGGTCGAGCTCCGCGATGCTCATCCTGCTGGGCGGGTGCTGGCAGTGGAAGCTCTCGTCCGGGATCGGGCAGTGCTCAGCGGCCTGCAGGGCTGGCTGCGTGGTGTGAGGGTCCAGGTAGATGAGTTCCTCACCTGGGCGGGCAGCAGGCAGGTCAGCGGGAGGCGGGCAGAGCTGCCTCACCACAGCCACCAGCGCCACGCGGCTGGACGGGAAAAGGGCACACGTCGCACCGGCCAGGTGGGGGCACGCTGCCTGTCAAGTGGGGGGGGGGGCTGCCCGAGAGACCACGCCCCTTCCTCCGACGTCACTGCAGACCCCACTCACCCACGTAGCCGATGAAGTAGCGGGCACTGTTGGGCTTCCCTCCAATCACGCCCAGGGACTGGGGCATCATGAAGCAGTGCTGCGGGGAGGAAGACAGGCCGGGCCGCTGAGCAAGGGGCTCCCCGCTCCCCCTGCAGCGCCAGGCATGGGCAACCGCAGACGGAAGACCAGACCCACAGGGTGCGGGTTCCGGACACCGAGGCTGCAGGTCCTCAGGAAAGCCCCGGGCAGCCGGAAGGGACAAGGGGAGGCTGGGGGGGCGGACAGGGTCGGCCCAGCCTGCATGCCGGGCGGACAGGAGTGGGGAGGGGCCGGCACCCCGCGGGGGCGGGGGGCAGAGATGGAGATGGGAGGCCAGCAGCACCACGTCAGCAAGACGAGCAAGGGCCCCAGGAGGTGGCAGCAGGGAAGAGCGAGCTGGTGGGGGCACGGGGGCCAGCGGGAGGGGTGGGGGCCGGGAGCCCACAGGGTGGTCAGAGGGCTGGACTGGGCAAGACGGTGACAACTGGGGCTTTCAGTAGGAAGCGGGGTCTCAGCCCCCCCGGTGGGCAGGGATGACAGGCGGGAGGGCACGGGCCAGCACAGACCCACCTTCAGTGTCTCCGCGTAGGCTGCGTTGATGTCCGTGAGCCCCAGGCGCAGCGGGATGAGCAGCACCAGGGGTCTCCATGGCGACGGCCTGCTGCTGACCTCGGCCCCAGCCGGGAACCCGTTACACTGTCGGTCAGAATCTGCAGGAAACGCTGCGGCCCCGGCACAAGGAAGGCTGCTCCTGCACAACCTTCCTGAAAAAGGGAGACGTGCTTTTATGGGCTAAACGAAGTAGGCAGAAGTTCACCCAAGAGAAACAGGTACAGAATTTACACTGTTAACAGGAAACGAGTATAAAAAAGTCAAGTACTTAAAGTACACCTCAAACTTGGAAAATAAAGTATAACACTAACCCTGCCGCCCAGAGGGAAAAAAATAAATTTGCACATTTTCTATGCGTTTAACTTAAATTTTTTATTGTGAAATAAAGCATACACACAAAATAATGCAAGAAAACATTTACGTGCACCTTAGAAGCAATAATAAAACAAGCACCACGGAGCCACCAGCCTAGTGGATGCAGCACTGACCCAGGGCCCCTCTGGTCCCCCCTAAGCAAGGAGAGCATCGAGCGATAACTTTTCTCCTTCCTTTTTCTTCTGTCTAAACACACTGGGTAATCCTTCAATAATCGGATTAACTACGGGGTTTAGTGGTAGGAGAGAGCCACTCCCGTACCCCAAGCACACCAGGCACCCCGTCCGTGGTTCCTAAACACCTTTCCCCACTAAAAGGAACCAAGGGGAAAATGGCTGATTCCAGGGATGGGGCAGGGAATGTACCAGGTGAGCCTGAGTCTAGTTAATGCCAGAAAGAGAACGCTGAACAACAAAAACGACAGGACTCTGTCAAACAGCCAGCCAAATTTGGGACAAGGAGTAAGTAATGACCATAAGGGGTAAAACACCTTGAATTAAAAATAGAATCCATGAAGCTGCTGACTCTAAAAATAGGTCTTCCAAATGTAAATAAGGAGAGGGAAGAGGGGAGAAAAGAGGGCTCTTCCCAAGAAGAGTGCCAACAGATAAATGTGGAAGGGATACATGCCCTAGAGAGACCACTGTTCCAGACCCGACGTAGTAAACCCTCAGTGCGCGTAACGTATCCCCTCCAGACCACTTGCGAGCCGCTAGGCACCAGGGGCGCGTCCTAAGCAGGTGACCGAGGCAGCGCTACTGACAGGGAGCAAGCCGTTTCCCGTGTCGCTCTGCCGCGGACACCACCACCAGGCATGCTCTTGGTCAACACGCCCGATCCAAACCTAAATGGGCCTGTGTCACGAAGCCTCCATAAACTCCAGGAGGCCCAGGCACATACATCTCCTCAATCGGCCTGCTCCTGAGGTGTGTCCTTGAACACATCTGTGGCCTAGTGAGTGACGTGCTCCTGAGTTCTCCCAGCCGCTCCAGCAAAGTAACGGAGCCAAGGAGAGGGTCGTGGGAACCTCCAATCCATAGCCAGTCTGTCGGAAGCACAGGTGACCACCTGGACTTGCCACTGGGGTCTTAAGTTGGGGGTGAGAGGGCAGTCTTGTGGGTCTGATGCCATCTCCAGGTGTGCAGACAGGGCCAGAACTGAGCTGAACTGCAGGATGCCCATTCATCTTCACTTCTTATGATCTGGTCACCAGTATTAAAGGTATGTGTTTTCTCCTGAGTTCAGTACACATCAGATTCTGATATGTAGTCTGTAAACTTGACTCTTTTTGACCCAAAAGCTAAGACAGAAGTTTGACATTTCTAGGTAATAAGAGTTTGTCCTTTTTTCTATCTATTCTTGCATTAATTTATATAAATGTCCCATGGACATTTTTGAAAAGGTATGCTCTGCCACCAGAATCTAGGGTTTGACACATGTTCTACTAAGCTCTCTTACTGTATTATTCAGATCCTTGTAACTTTATTTTTATATATTCGATCTGCCATACAGTCTCTCTTAATTTACTGTAAGTTTCGCTTCGCTGATTCTGAGGCTCTTTTGTGATGAGAACATTTTCCTTGCTGACTAGATGGTCACCACTAGCGCGGCCCCTCTGGTGTCTCTGGAACAAGAGCAGAGAAGTGGGGCTGTCGTTGCTGAGCTCGGGGCTCACTGCGTCCTCGCGTGGCCTGTCCCCTACAAACGCCCTGTTAGTAAGGGGTGGGTTTCCGGCTGCACCAGGCCCCCACTTGTAGTTTTCTAGCCCCATTAGCATTGTCAACGTGTCTAAATTCTCTGCTTTTCCATCAGGAGACCTCATGAACCCAGGTGCCCCTCAGAATTCTCAACACTTCCGGTAGCGCCTGGCGTGGCCAGAAGACAAGATGGCCAGGGCCAGTTTGAATCGCCCTTCTTCGTGGCGCATCAGGGCACACACCGGGCCTTGCAGCTGAACCCAGCACACGGGCGTCAATTATTTGTAAGGAAGACGCAGAAGCAGGGTGGGGCACCAAGTGGCCTTCTGCTCAGCCTGGCCGGCACCGCCCTCGAGGGCCCGCGGGCCAGGCAGGGAAGCGAGCTGCCCTGGTCCCGTCTGCCACGACACCGCGCTCTGGCTCACTTACTGATGTCCTCCATCACCACCGTGTTGTCCATCGCTACGTGAACGGCCAGGGCGCTCCACGTGTCGAAGACGGCGAGCTTCCTACCAGAGAGGGCAGAACACACTGAGGAGCCTTCACAGCTCGACCTGTGGCCTCTGCCGGCCGCTTCTTCTCGCCCGGGCCCCACGCTTGCCACACCCAGCCGCCACCGTGCAGGGAAGGTCCTGCGCAGGAGCCTGCCGGGGTGTCACTTCCCGATCAGGCTGGACACGGGCAGGAACCAGAACGTGAGCCCAGGTCTCGGACGCTGCCCGAGGCAGGCCCAGCCCCGCCTTATCCCCCAGGCCCCCTGAGCCAACGGCCGGCTTGAGTTCTCACAGAGAACCTGCGGGTGACGGAGAGCCCAGCAGGGAGTCCCCGTGCTGGGTGGGCCAATGTGGCCGAGGAATTACGGTTCTGAAAGAGGAGCAGACCGTGACCGAAGGCACGACGGGAGGGCCTCTGAGCTCACCTCGGGGGCTGCAGAGGGGCCCCCCAGGTGGGAGAGCACCCAGCGCACCTGGGGACACGGGTGGAGGGCGGAGGCCCCTGGTCTCCTGGTGGGAAGGCCAGAGCGGACGCCACCTGCAGGGCTCCACCGGCTACCTCCCTCCCCTCCCTCCCGGGCTCACCGAGGGCCAGGTGGGCCCCCCGTGCTGAGAGACACGGACACACAGGAGACCAGGTCCCAGGAGAGGCTGGCGCTCCAGGGGAGCTAAGTGCCTGGGGAAAGCACAGAGCCGGGGCAGAGGGGAGGGCGCTCCTCTGACGCAAGCGCAGGGAGGCCTGGGTGGGAGCGGCCTCGGCGCGGAGGCCCGGGGAGCAACGCGGCAGGCCTTGGGGGGGCTCCAGGCGAAGGGCAAAGCACCGCGGGGGGAGGACAGGGCCGGCACGCTGGCCTGTGCCTGCCGCCCTCCCGGGCGCAGTGGGGAACCCCGGGACAGCTGAGAGAGGAGGAACAGATGGCCACCGTCTGTTTCTTGAGGGTGACTCTGCTGCAGTTTGGAGGGAGGCGCCAGGATGGCAGAGAGAGGAGGCGGCGAGGGGGGGGGGCCTGGGCGGGGGCAAGGAGCACTGCTCAGAGCTCGGGCACATGCAGGCGGGGTGTGCTGAAGGGAAGAGGGGTCTGGCGTGACCCCAGCTTTTGGCCTGAGCCCCCAGAAGGGCGGTGCTGCGTCCCGTAGGGGCAGTGGGCTGCGCTGGAGGAGAGGGCGGGGCCAGCTCTGGGTCTGGGCTATTAGGTCAACGTGCCCCTCGGGCAGCCGAGGGGCACTGCCGAATGAGCGTCTGGATGTGAGTCTGGAGTTGGGACAAATCAGGAGCTGCGCGTGCGCAAACAGGAGCTGAAAAGCCGCAACCAAAGGCGCGAGACAAGCCCGCAGGGCTCAGCAGAGCAGGCGCCCAGATGGACAGAGGAGGACGGCTGAGCAGCCCAAGTTTCCAAGGAGCGCGGCAAGCACCCACACCAGGGGCTGCCTGCAGACGGCTGAGTACGTCGGGGCTGAAACTCAGCCCTGGGACGTGATGACGGAACTGACTGTGACCTCGACCGGGCTGCTTCAGGGCAGCGGGGCTGGGCCAGGACGCCAAAGGGCAGTGGGGGCTGGAAATCCCAGGGGCTGGGCAAGGAGACACAAAAGACAGTGGGCTTGGGGGTCAGCTGGAAGCTGCACAGGAAGCGGAGCCAGTGTCCTGGACCCCAGGAACGGACCCCAGCAGCAGGCGAGCAGGACGAGCAGGCTGGGCCCAGGGGCCAAGGGAGGCGCCCCCGGGGACTCCTGCAGGGCGGGAGTGGGCAGCAGGGGCGCGAGGCGGCTGCCCGGGGAGCCACGGCCCAGGACAGCGGTCTCAAGGGAGGGGGATGGGCGGGAACAGAGGCGGAGGCCCACGGCGGCCACGGGCTGCCTGCCTGAATGCTGTCGCCCCACGACCACTTCCCACTTCCCAGGCCACCAGACACCACGGCACAGGAGGGGACGCGGCACACAAGGAGCAAAGGCCCGATCCAGTGGCTGCATCCGGATGAAGGCATTCAGCCTCACTAGGAAGGGAAGTTCCAGTTCACAAGACCACCGGCACGGTCACCTCTGAGGACCCTCCTGAGGGTCCTGAAACGAGGACGAGACCCCTGTTTCCTTCAGCAGCACAGACTCAGGCGAGGCTGGGCGCCCAGGTACCCGTGCTGCCCCGGAGGGGGGGGGGGGGGCGCTCAGCACGTACTTGAGGACTTGGGCGACGGTGTTGGGCCCGTACCACTGGCCGATGGACTTGCCCTCGCCGACTCCCATTTGTGCTGCGGGAGACAGAGCCAGTCAGCGGCACGCGCACCCCGCCAACCCCACACCCCTCCCCGCGCCTCGCAGAGGCCCATCCCAGCACGTGCGGCGTGAGCAGCGCATCACAGGAAGCCTGCCTTGGGCACGAGCTCCTGACGGGCACAGGACGCTTCCTCCCCAAGGGAGAGGCTCCTCCTCAAGGTGCTCCCTCCCCACAGACCTCCACCGAGCAGCAGCCCTGGGGACACGGCTCAGGTGAGCGAGTTCAGGGCTCTACCCGCACCTCCGTCTACAGGTGGAAACACGACGCTCAGAAGCTGGATTAAGACAGAGGAGCGCCCGGACTCCCGGCCGGAGCCCGAGAGGACCGGCCTCCAAGGCCACCAAGTTGGTGTCCAGAGACGGGGCGCAGAGCAGCACTTCACCATGGGCCCAGGGCCGTCCCCACCCCGCTGGCCTGCGCCTCACGGCACAGCAGAGCTCTCGGGGACCCGACACCGCAGCGCCCCAAGGCACGGGGCCGGCGCGCCGCGACCCCCCACCTATCTGGTGGATGGAGTAGCAGCTGTCTTTCCTGTCCAGGAACGCGCGCAGGACGCTGAAGTAGCTGTCCGGCTGCCTCGCCCGCCGCGTCCACCTCCAGTCTACGGGAGACACGTGCGCAAGTTCAGTTTCACCAAAATACAGGCAAGAAGCCTTCAGTCTTCTAAGGCGCTCGTGGTATCCAAACCTCTTGCGAACCTTTCTAAATTTAAGAACCGAGTTCTCCGGGATTTCAAATACACAGATGCCAACACATCAAGACAAATCCATACAGAAAGGAGAGAATGGTTCAGTAGTTTAAAAATAATTTCTACAAGACAAACGTTTATCAGCATTTCTTTAAAGCCACTTTCTTCAATCAACGAGAACCACTGGGTCATCGCTGAAGAAAACCCCAAATCCTAAAGCGTCTCGTGGTGATCCACTTCCGCTGACCTCGCCCCACCATCCTCCTCGCTTCCTGAGGACGTGGCCGCCCCAGCGCTGACTCACCTCGGCCCAGGTGCCGGCACACCAGGGCTTGGGCAAAGATCATCTGTCCACACCGCAGCATACAGCCCCAGCCCGTATCCGAGGTGGGGCCGGTGCCCCCTGCCATGGACAGAGAGAGAGAGGCACTCACCGTCAGACCGAGGCCAAGAGCCCACGCACGGGTCACCTCCGTGTCAGGCGACACACGCCATTTGAACCTGCTCACGCCAAGGCTGCGTTTGCTGGGAAGTGAAACATCTTAACAACCCCCTCAAAATGGGCCAAGACGTGAACAAGTCACAGAGAGAAAAGAATGTCTGGAAGCATGGAAAGATGCTCAGCCTCATGAGAAACAGAGAACACGCCGTCCGCCGGCCAGGGCACAGGGAGACGCTGACGCCGGGCACCACGGTACCAGGTGTGCGTGAGACAGGCCCAAAGATGACAGGAAACAGGGCTGAGACCACGCGGGCCGCCGTGGGGGGGCTGCATCCTTTGCCCGTCCCTCCAGCAGCCCCTCCCGCACACAGGCGCAGGGGACAAGGCCCGCCTCCCGGGGCAGCAGCGGGATCGGGGTAGGCAGAGCCGGGTGCGCAGAAACAGCCCCCGCCCACGTGGACTCAGCCCCGCCCACCCACCCACGCCCCATACGGTGGGCTCCACGCGGCCAAGGCCGACACAGGCCACACGGCCGGCCGGGAGAGCCACCGCGCTCCACCCGATGGCTTTTCCAAACACAGGGCTGCCCTCCAGCCCGTCCTGCCCCTGTGCGTTCAGAGCCCTGTGGGTTCAGGACGCTGTAGGTCAGGGGTCCGTCCTCCTGACAGCACAGTGAGTGCGCCTCACAGGCCAGGCGACCCCGGCCCTGCGTCCAGGGCCAAGTAGGGGTGAAAGGACAACTTGCTGGATGAACCAACATTCCCCGAGCATGTCTGACAAGCCCTGTCGCTAGACACTAACCCTGGTGACAGTGGCCACATCCCCTAACTTCCAGCGTTCCCGGACGTCGAGCTCTGGGGGACGGATGGAAGCACATCTAGGAGTGGGACCAACTGAGACAGGCCACCAAGGCAGGGCCGTCTCCTGGTCCCGAACCTCCGGCCTGGGGTTCTCCGACTGGCAGAGGCCAGGCGCGGAGCCGGGCCCCATCTGTCTACCTCCAGGGGTACCACGAGGAGAACCACTTCAATGGAACATGCTTTCGTATTATGTGAAACCCGTCACATCCACCTTCAGCTCCCACCACAACTAGGTGTGGGAGATACTAGAAAAGGCAGCAGGTACAGAGCAAGGGCGTCCCAACATCCTGGCCCAACAGCAAGAAGCACGCTGTACAGCGACGACCCAGGCAACGCCAGATGCACAGGCATACGAGCCCCCCGGGAGCAGCAAACTGCAGCGCCACCGTGACGTGCCACACCGCCTCCCACCCCGTTCTGCTCTACGTTTCAAATGCCAGTCGTGACCCATTATCCAGATTTTAGGCCCCAGTAATAGAGTGTGGCCTACAGTCAGAAACATCACTGCCTCAGCAGAATCAGGAGCCCTGGGTTTGGAATCCAGCTCTACCACCACCAGGCACAAGACCTCAGCCGGTTTATTTAACTAGGGTTGCCTCAGGATGACACCAAGTGACAAGTACTTGACACAATGAAGTCAAAGCTAGAAACCTAAGTTTTCTGCTTGAACCACATGCACTTCACCCCACGTTGTAGCAGACAGTACTCACCGATGGCCGGGAAGTTCTTCCTGTATGTAAACCAAAGTCTCGACGCCACGTCGGCCAAGATCTCGTCCTTCTCTAGAGAGCGTTCGAGAGAAGAAACATGCACACACAGCCGTAAGTTTCTAGGGCACATGGTACAGAGAGATAGCAGATAACTAGCATCACCAAACAGTTCTTTCTGCAGACTGAGCACGCAGAGCACAGCAGGCTCCGGCAGGGCTGGTACCTGTGAAGATGCTGTACTTTCTACCCAGGATCCAAAGAGGCTCCGAGGTTTCGGGGAAATCTTCAAACTCGGCAAATCGGAGAGTGTCGTAGGTCAGAGTAGCTATGGAAACCAAAGACACACTCTGATGACAGTTCTATGATTTCATAAAACAATATCAGAGATCATTTATAGCATCTCCGTACACAGAGACCACGTGGAATTGTGCACCTCAGTGCACCAGCCACACCACTACACTGAGAAATCAAACACTCACGACCCGGCAGCGGCCCTGCACCCACTTCTTGAGCCTCTCAAATTCAAGACAGAGTCATTGTCTGGCAGACCCAAGGGTGAGAGACCAGCTGGGGGCCAGGCCCAGGGCACAGAAAGGAGGGGAAAAAAAGGCACCTGGTTTAAGCCCTTAGCTGTTTTAGATTTAACTCTAAAAAGATAAAAACACAAGAGCCCAAACCTTTATCTCTGTACATGAGGGCGGCCCCAGATGGCACAGAAGGTCGAGCAAGCTCTCCTGGCCGCCCCAGGGCTCCGAGGCCATCCTGACTTCTGGGTTAGGAGCCATAACGCAGTGAGCGGCAGAGGGGCAGAGCGCTACTCCTGGGAGGGACACTGACCTCCCGAAACCAGTGCAAAGCCCTCCAGGGCCCCGGGCGCCGCGAGGCCTGGAACCTGGGGGGGCGCACCCCGACTTCCTAAGGAGGTGCCGTGCTCACAGCCGCAGCCACCTGCTGTGCCTCCAAGCCCTGAGCGCCCCCTCTGTGAGCACCCCCTTCTGTGGGGCTTCCTCAAAGAAGCTCGAGAGGCCGCCTCCCTCCCGCCCCGGAGCTCCGGTGGAGGACACCCTCCCTCTGCACACGGCCCCGGAGGCGACAGAGCTCAGCCACTGCCCGCGAGGTGAGCGGCACACGGTGTGTCCCGGGTACCCCCATCTCCCCAGCTGCTGCCTCGCCAGCTCCACAGTGCTCTCTTACCCTTCACCTGCAACTCCATTCAACTCTTTGGAAAATCAAAGATATTAAATGCGTTTCCCCCACACCTGAGTTTATTTTTCAACAGCCCTACCTTTTGGTAAAAATGACATATGCTATTTATAAAAAAACAAACAAACAAACTCTGAAGACTACAAAATGTAAAAAATCACTCTCAGGGCTTCCCTGGTGGCGCGGTGGTTGAGAGTCTGCCTGCCAATGCAGGGGACATGGGTTCGAGCCCTGGTCTGGGGGGATCCCACGTGCCGCGGGGCGGCTGGGCCCGTGAGCCACAACTACTGAGCCTGCGCGTCTGGAGCCTGTGCTCCGCAACGAGAGAGGCCACGATAGTGAGAGGCCCGCGCACCGCGATGAGGAGTGGCCCCCGCTTGCCGCAACTAGAGGAAGCCCTCGCACAGAAACGAAGACCCAACACAGCCATAAATAAATAAATAAGTAAAAAATTTAAAAAAAAAAATGCCACCTTTCTCAATCTTCTATTTAAAAAAAAAAAAAAAATCGCTCTCAGCTTCATGCCCAGTACTGACTCTCCTTCCAGAAGCCTGTATGTGTAGATCCATAAATGAAGCCACGCCACACCTGTGGTTTCTTCGTCATCCTTTTCCACGCGGTGGTCACAGCGCCCCACCCAGACGTCTCAGGGCCTCACAATGTCCTGCTGCACGCACATCCCTGCCAGCCCACATCCCACAACCTCCCAGCTCCGGCCTTCACGGGCTGCAGTTCTCGAGCAGGCACTTAGCCCCTCGGTGTGGAAAGCCCCTCACCCATAAAACGGAACATGTAACAGGATGCCCTTGCAGCGCAGCGCTGAAGTGTCCCTGAAACCCTTCCCATGAGGGGCTCACGAGGAGGCTGGCAGACAAAAGGCTCCAAGGTCAGCTGGTATCACTAACATCAAGGACGAAGACAAGCAATTTTACTACACCCAAAAGGATTAACTGGATGCACAGCTAATTCACAGTCACAGGGTTGGGAAAGCAGCGCTCACTAAACGAACAAATCCGCATCAACAGAAGGCCCTGTGTTCACCGCTTCAAAAATGCTCAAACTGGGACTTCCCTGGTGGTCCAGTGGTTAAGAATATGCCTTCCAATACAGGGGACACGGGTTCGATCCCTGGTCGGGGTACTAAGATGTCATATGCCGCGGGGCAACTAAGCCTGCGCACCGCAACTACTGAGCCCGCGCGCTGCAACGAAAGATTCCCCGTACCGCAACTAAGACCCAACGCAGCCAGAAATAATTAATTAATTATTTTAAAAAAGGGATCTTCCCCCATGCAAAAAAAAAAAAATAGAATTCTCGAACGTTGGGAACCCAGACCCAGCTCTGCCTTTTTTCTTTTCACCGGAACTCCTACAGGGTCAGAGGAGTCGCGTGCTTCCAGAGCGAGCTCTGCCGCCCAGAGGGCGGGTGCAAGGCAGGGGCCCTGCTCTGATGTGTCTGCTTCTCCACACTTCCCCAGACGCTGTCGGCCAGGCCGCTTTGGGATCAGGAGTAAACAATTTAATGTCCAAGTTTCTCTCTCCCCTTTTTTACATAAGATTACTTGTTTCTGCAGGTGATTATAAAAACCGAGCTGAGATGAATTAAAGTTCTACCTTTTCAAGGAGCTGAAAACATCACGTGTCTCTGCTGCCCCTCGAAAGCCACCCCACATCTTCAGAAAGCACGGCCTTCTCTGACCTCGAGGCTTAAACGATACGTACACTCAAAACCCACAAAGGTTACTCCAAGGAAAAAGCACGCAAGCAAGACCTGATTTCAACGGACAGCACTGTGGGACAGCAACTCTCCCCCTGCTGGACCGAGACCCCACCCAGACTGCAGCCTTGAACTGAAGGCAGACATGCCTTCTAAACGCTGGAGGCTCTGGGCGACAGAGGGACGCGGCACGCATCAAAGGACCGTTGAGACACTCCTGAGAAACCTAGCTTCCCACAGTGAGGAAACTACCACCACGAGGGAGACAAGCAGATAAGGAAGAGAAGGAAACAAGGCTCGTTCTGAAAGCCAGGTGACGACGGCCGGCCGTCCTGCAGTAGAGGGGTTTTTTCATACCCAAAGACACCACATGCAAAGCAGGCACATTTCTCAGGGTACCGAGCCAACATTATAGGCAACAAAGCCAACTTCCAAGGGAAGGTAGCAACAGGTATCCTACCCATTAAGTTAGAACACATCACTGAGCTTCCTGCTGTAACTAACAAAATAACGGGCGGTGCAGTCTCAGCCTCAGCGTCTTCACTGCGTGAGGCACCTGAAGGGAAAAAATGGGCAGGTGGCAGCCGCAGGGCCCGGCAGCTCAGGCGCAGCCGGGAGGTGACAGTGCAGGTGGTCCCCGAGTCCCCTGGGCCCACACCTCCCTGCGCCTCCTGACGGCAGGACCACCCGAGTCCTGCCCCGTCGGGTGCGGGTCACACCTGCCTCTTGAACCAGCCGCAGACACCCCGCAGGCCCCGCTCCCGCTCTACGTGCCACACGGGGCACCGGGCGGAGCGTCCGAACAGCGCGCCCTGAACTTGACCGCGTACAGGGCCAGAAGTCCGATGCTCCCTCCTTGGGAACCCTCCGCGCCCGTTTCCTCGCTGGCAAAGCAGGAGCGGTGCTGCTTTCCTCGAGGCTCACGGGAGGAAGAAACACGTCAACACACACGAGGAGCTCTGATCCTCACTGGGTGGCGACGGGCAGCGCACGCGGGGCATCACTGAAGCGGGTAGGAGACCTCGTCTCCACAGCCCGCGACCACAGGGAGGTGCAACACGCGGGACGACGTCCACCGCCTGAGTGACTTTACCAGACCTGGACCCGGTAACGGAGCCCGCTCCCAAGGGCAGGGCCGCCGGCCACTTCCCGGGCTGCTTCACTGTCCTCAGGCTTCCACCCCGGAAACCAGCACAGAGTCCACGGACCTGCGGCGGCTTCAACCAGAAGAGCAGCGAGCGGAGGGCCTCATTCCTGGGCCGCTGTCAGAAAGTCCCCACGGGCCTGCGCAGAGGACGGGACCATCCCTCCCTCCCGACACCCAGCCGCGAGGCCACGGGCTGGGGCACCTGGACCGGACCCCCAGCTCCCTGACCTTCGGCTCAGCCTCTGTAACGGAGAAAGGAAAGACTTTTCTGAATTCCATTCACCTCCAGTGTTCAACTTTCTAATTTGTATTAAGATTTGATTTTGGAGACAGAGAACCCACACGCTAGCTGTATGACACCCGACTCAAATCTCTAAGCCTCAGTTTCCTCACCTACGAAATGGGGAGAAGCTGCCAGCTCTGCCCAGTGTGGTGAGAACACAGGACGGGCTCCAGCACCGTGGGCAACCCCCAACCATGGCTCTGAGCACCTCCTGTGCCTCTTCCTCGTGTGATCTCAGACCTCATTACTTACAAGATGAAATTAAATTCCCCCTTCCGTGAACCAAACAACACTTTTGTTTTATCACCGGTATTAATTTAGGCACAAATATGTATTCATGTTTGTGCAGAACAGAAAACATTACAGAACACCAGTCCACAAAAGACTCCAACAGAAAAACTGATATTTTCCATTTTAAAACTAAAGTTCACACTCACTAAGCTTCACAGAGACCGACCAACACGAGGAGCCCCCCCTCGAAGGTTCCTTCATCGACTCTGTTCTCAGACTGACCAGCTCCACTGGGGACTGAGGCCAGCAGCCTCTGCACTCCGCCCAGAAGGCTCCCTCGTCTCACACCCCAGCCCTGTGATAACCTCAGCACCTTCACATCCCACATCATTTCATTTGAAGTTCACACACCTCCTGAGTTAAAAGGAGCCCAACTTCCCAAAGAATGCCAGTCTCCAGATGCCCAGGTAATGATTTTAATTTTTTTTAATCTTTTTTTTAACTTAATTATTTTTTGTTATTAATTAATTAATTTTGGGCTGCACTGGGTCTTTGTCGCTGTGCACGGGCTTTCTCTAGTTGCGGCGAGCTGGGGCTACTTTTCGTTGCAGTACGCGGGCTTCTCATTGCGGTGGCTTCTCTTGTTGCAGAGGACGGGCTCTAGGCGCGCGGGCTCAGTAGTTGTGGCGCACGGGCTTAGTTGCCCCGCGGCATGTGGGATCTTCCCGGACCAGGGCTTGAACCCGTGTCCCCGGCACTGACAGGCGGATTCTTAACCACTGCGCCACCGGGGAAGTCCCATGATTTTAATTTGAAATAAGATGACACACAGAAGAAGCAAGACAGGTACCATCCACCTTGAGAAAGAAGCCTTTCAGAAACACTTTTCCCACCTGGTCACCTGGGTCCCAGACGCCTGATTTTCCACCTCTTCCTCCCTAGGGTGTCCCTGATCACACCCAGAAGAGGAAGTGGAAAGCCTTTTAACAGAATGGCAATTCCATTTTTAAAATGTTTCAATTTAATGTTATTAATGTGGTAGAAAATAGCAAACTGTGCTCAATAAATGTAACCAGAAGACTTAGTCCCAATTACATAACTCAACCAGGGAGAACCACAAAAATTATGCACCATTACTTTTCGTTTAGAGCTCTGTGTAATGTACCACATTTCAAAGACATTTCCCCAAAATGCTTATGTTTCTGAGAGATTATACTCCGTAAATACATGTATTATATATGCTTTATGAATAAAATTAAAAGAAGGGATCTTCCTTTCCTTCAGAAAATGCTTATGTTTAAGATAACAGGTTTTGGGGGCTTCCCTGGTGGCGCAGTGGTTGAGAATCTGCCTGCCAATGCAGGGGACACGGGTTCGAGCCCTGGTCTGGGAAGATCCCACATGCCGCGGAGCAACTGGGCCCGTGAGCCACAACTACTGAGCCTGAGCGTCTGGAGCCTCTGCTCCGCAACAAGAGAGGCCGCGATAGTGAGAGGGAGGCCCGCGCACCGTGATGAAGAGTGGCCCCCACTCGCCGCAACTGGAGAAAGCCCTCACACAGAAACGAAGACCCAACACAGCCAAAAATAAATAATAAATAAAAAATTTAAAATAAATACCAAAAACATAAAATCTGGAAAAAAGTTGAACACCTATGTAAAAAAAAAAAAGATAACAGGTTTGCAAATAATTAGTTTTTTCAAATCCCAAATAGTTTATATGAAAACGCTGGTGGTTCAGTTCTGAATGAAAAAAGGAAGGAAGGGAGGAAGGAGGATGGAAGGGAAGAAAAGCTGGAACTTCAGCGGCATGAGAATACTGCACACGCCGCTTCAGTGACCGCGCTGGACAGAGCGTCCACAGTGAGCCCCGCTGCCCTGCAGTGAGCTGCCCTCATCAGCCACACTTTACACCAACACACTGGACTTCCGTTACACACAGACTCTGCAGCCCAGGAACATCTACAGGACAAGGATGTGTGCGTTAACACCAATTCAAGTTCTGCTTCTTCGATCGCCAGCCACACACCAGACGCAATGCAAAGCACCGGAGATGAAGCACAAGACACCGGCTCTGTCCTCAAGGAACGGACAGCATGTGGATTTAAGTGCCAACTGGAGTGTTTCGTTTTGGCTGCGTTGGGTCTTCGTTGCTGCGCACGGGCTTTCCTATAGTTGCAGCGAGCGGGGGCCGCTCATCATCGCGGTGCGCAGGCTTCTCATTGCGGTCGCTTCTCTTGTTGCGGAGCACGGGCTCTAGGCGTGCAGGCTTCAGTAGTTGTGGCTCGTGGGCTCTAGAGCGCAGGCTCAGTAGTTGTGGCGCACGGGCTTAGTTGCTCCGCAGCATGGGGGATCCTCCCGGACCAGGGCTCGAACCCGTGTCCCCTGCATTGGCAGGCGGATTCCCAACCACTGCACCACCAGGGAAGCCCCTGGAGCGTGTTTGAACGGACAGTGCTTGGGGCCTGCCTGCCGCCTTCAGACCTCTACGCAGCAGCCCCAGGGCCCCATCCCCAGCTCTGTCTCTCTCCTCCCACACTCAGACCCTCAGTGACCTCGTCCAGAGTGGCCCCCGCACACTTCTACCTCCAGCCCCACCCTCCTCCCTCAGCTCCAGGCCTGAAGACCCAAGGCTCTCTGGATGTCACAACATGGACATCTAGCAGGTACCTCATGGTCACCATGTACAAGACCAAACCGCTAACAGCTCCCCACCAAGCGGGATCTCCCCAAGTCTCCCCACGTGAGTTTCTCAGCTCAAGCCATAAACCTCACACCACCTCCAACTCCTCCCTCTCCACCCCACCCTCACCACGTCCCACTGGTACAGCCCCACTGTCTCAACCTGCAGAGGCAGCCAGAGGTCAACGCCCTCTCCCCACGCTGACCGAGGCCTCCAAGGGCTCGCGCACGGCGTACTGCAACAGCCTCGTAACTGGTCTCCTGGCCTCGCCGTCGCCCGTCTGCAGGAGAGCAGCCTGAGCAAGTCGCGTTACTCCTCCTCTCAAAAGTCTCCGAAGCACCCCCAGCCAGCTCAGCCCAGCACCACGAGCCAACAAGGCCTCGCCTGGGCCGCATCACTGCTCCACCTTCAGCTCTCTCACCCCCACCCACTGTACCCTGGCCTCACTGGCCACTGGCTGCTCCCGGAGCAGGACACCTGCCCTCCGCCTGCACTGCTTCTGAGTCCTGGTCAAAAGTTACCTCTGTGGTGAGACCTTTCCGGGCCATCCTGGCGACTGCAAACCCCTCCTGCTTGACCCATGTCACCCTCCCACGAGCCACACCATGGGTGTCATGTCTAGCATGTCAGCCAGCACACGGTTTTTATCTATTTCGTTCACTTCTCTAGCCCCAGGGTCTAGAACAATGCCAGACACAAACCCACACTCAGTAATAAGTATAGTTATTGAATGGATGACCATAAAAACAACCAGGAACTGCATAACATCTGGCAAGGAAGGCAGAACCTGTAAGGACTCCAGGGGTCAGGGGAGGCTGGACCATTAATCATCCTAAAAGGTGGTACAGCACCACGTCAGAAAGAACACTCTCCACAACACCCTACAAATATCATATACGTTTTTACTAGCATCAAGAGAGGCCTTCAAACGCAAACACCTTTTCTGCTTTGAAGCAGTGATCAGTGTCCCATGAGGGTATCACCATGCGGCTACTCAACTTTAACATGATGGTTTTCACGTTTAACGTAAAACGACCATCACAAAACTGTGCCTTCCACCTTAACCGAGTCTCCCAAGTGAATGCTCTTAGGCACCCAAGCAGTCATAACCTAAAAGAAAGTAGCCAACTAAATAATTCTATTCCTTCCCCGACCCCGGGCCTAGTACTTTTCCTGTTTTGAACAACTTCACAATACATCTGGTTAACATCATCTTTCCGGAGTCATGGCTACCATTCTGTCCTACTACCTAACACACTTCAGTGACAAGATGCCACAAGTCACTGAAATATTGGCCATACACGTCTATATTACAGTTTCCAAACTGAGAGTTCACTAAGTTTACATTGCAGCTGCCAGGAAAAAAAAAAAAAAGCAAAAACAATGCCATCCAGAATGGTAGGTGAAATTAAACCAGAAGAAAGTTTTTACAGATGGGGGGATACTTGAACACAAATCACTCCCTACAAGTTATAAAAGAACTAAAACTGCTGTGGGATGAAAAAGAGGGCTTTTCAAGGTGTAAGAATGCTTTCAAGGATACTGGACAAAATCCAAAATAGCGTGCCAGCAAAAATTAAACAATTCTCCCCCCTGGAGCAGAAACATGATGAAACAGAGCAAAACAGCACATCCACAGATATACACATACGTACGTATACGCACACACCCTCCCCAGACCCCGCACACTTTGTGTTAGAGAGTTAAGACATGATGAGATGGATTCAGTCTGTCTTTTCAGTCACGGAAAACGCTTAGATCATCTACTGATCACTGAATTTGAAAAAAAACAAAAATGCGTATGTTTTGAGTGGTGGAGCATGTTGCTCGCCTCCAGCCCACCCCCGTAACTTTATAAGAGTTAAAGTCTCCCCTTCGTAACTCCTAACGAAAGGACAAAAGCTTCCCCACCGCAGTGTCATGGACCGGCTCCGCCCTGCCCCCAGCACCGCTTGGCGTCCCGACCCGCCGTCCCGGACGTCGCGCTGCCTCGATCGTCCGAGCCGGCCGCGGACCCGGGAGACCGGCGGCCGGGGCGCTGAGGGCGGCCCAGAAAAGCGCGAGACACGCAAACTGGGCTGTCAGACCCGCGCCGGCCTCCCGGGGACGCCTCCCGCGCCCCGCTCCGCCCCAGGGCCCCGCTCCGCCGCGCGCCCAGGCCGCGCAGGCGAAGCCCCGGCCCAGGCCCCGGCGCCAAGCGGCCCGGCGAGCGCCGCCCCGGTCCCCCCGCGCCCCGCCGGCCCTCACCTGCGTCCATCTTCCCTCCAGAGCCGCCGACTGAGCGCGGCGTCGCTCCGACGGTTCCGCAGAGCGACGCGACGGGCCGCCGCCGTGGCCAATCCGGACGGAACGGGCGCGGGCGCGGGCGGGGCCGGAAGTACGCGACGGAAGTGCGCCGCCGCCATCTTGGCGTACGGCGGACCCAGCGCGGAGGCCCGGGCCCGCGCGCTCGGCTCCACGGCGGCCTGCGTCGTGCTTCCGGGGATCCCACCAGCGAGCCGCCGGGGCAGCTAAAGCAGGCGCGAGCGGGCAGCAGGGCACCGGGGCGGGAGCGTGAGCCCGTCGTGCCCTCAGGCCCGCCGGCGCGGCCATCTTGCCGTACGGATGCCCCCCGCGCGCCATGTCTCCACAGGGCGCTGCCGGTCCGGGGCGCCCCCGCCCACCCCAGACGCCGCGAGCCGTGGGCTGCGCCCCGCCAGGTGCCGGGTATCCAGGGCACGCCGAGGGCCGGGCCTGGCGGCCGGGCGGCGGGCGGCCGGGCGCCGCCATCTTGCCGTACGGCGGGAGCTGCGGGGCTGGCTCCCACGTCCCGCAGCCGTGTCGCCGCGCGCCCTCCCCTCGGGGCGGTCCCGCCCGGGGCTCGGCGCGGCGAGACGAGGGCCGGAGCCTGGCGGCGGCGCGGCGGCCCGAGGCCCGAGATGGTGATCTGCTGCGCGGCCGCGAACTGCTCCAACCGGCAGGGCAAGGGGGAAAAGCGCGCCGTCTCCTTCCACAGGTAACCGGGCCCCGCCCGCCGCCGCCGGCCCGCCGCCCGCGCGGCCCGCGGGCCACGCCCCCGCCCGGCCCGGCTCGGCCCGGCCCGGCCCCGCGGGGAGACTGAGGCCGCGCGGCCCGGTCGGACGCGGGGTCGCTCAGGGCGCGGGCCCCGGGCCGGTCCCGCGAGTGAGTCAGCGCGGCGCTGTGTGACCTTGGCCCGGCCGGCGTCTCTGGGCCGGGCGCCTCGGGCCACCGCGGCCGGCGGCTTCCATCCGTGGCCACCCGACCCCCGCGACCCTCGGCCGCCGGTGCGCGCCCCATGCCCACTCGGAGGCCGCCCGGCGCCCACGCCGCGGCCTCGGCAGCCCCTCCACCACCCCGTGGCCACCCTGCGCCCCATGGGTTCGGGTTGGCGCCGCCAGTCTCCAGAAACGGTGTGTTCTGGAAACGCGCTTCCTTCGGTCGGTTGTCGTCTTGCGTTTGCTGTGACTTTTCTGCTTTTTTCGTCGCGGGGGAGCCCGTCTTGATCTCTGCGATCAGAGATGTGGCCGAGCAAATGTGCCTCATGGATTAACACGCGCTCCAGACGCTGTGTCCTAGAAGGGGCCTCGCGGTCGGCCTCGGGGAAGGTAGCCCTGCCGCGCGGAGGTGAGTCCCGGGAGGTCCCTGGCAGCATCCAGCGTGGGGCCGGCCCAGCCCGCTCCTCGCCGGGGCTTAGCTGCGAGCCGTGGAGGGCTCCGTTCCGTGGGCGCCCACGGAAACCGGCCCGAGGCAGGGCAGGGACTGGCCTTCTCTCTGGCCTGGCCTGCTTCGTGGAGGCTCTGGAATTCAGCCCGTTACAGCGAGTCCTTTTCTACGACTTCCACGCTGGAGGTACCAGAACCGTGAGCAGAAGAAACTCCACCTTAAAAACCTCCTCCCGGATACTTTTCTGTTTTCCTTTTGATGTTGCGGGATGGTGTTCAAGTTTTGAAAACCTGGAGGACATTTGTTGTGTAGTCTTACTGAAAGTTCATGGTGGTTTGCGTGAAGTCCTCAGTCGTTACAACCTATCAAGATAGTAACAGCAGGTTGTTTCAGCGGTCAGCCAGCATGCTTACTTGAGTTTCCTTCAGAGCCCTTAGTTTTGTTACTGTATTTGAAAACGGAGGCAAAGCATTGCAGAGAAGGCTGCTGTTGGCATTCATAATGGCCGAGGACGTGGGAACTGGGGGTGGAGGGGAGCTTCAGGTAACGGGCTCCCAAAGCAGTGAGGAAATTTAGAGGGTCCTGCTGCTTGGAGCTTCGTGAGGAGTTGGTGTCCCCGCGGTCCTGATCCCCAGCAGCGTCAGGTGGCTTAGGTGACCTCAGGTGCAGCAGAACAGCCCTCCGGAATGGCCGCCCCACTCCCACCCTCGTATGTGTAGTTTCGCCAGAGTTTTCTAAGTAGACATCTTGCCTGAATGAGAAAAAAAATGATCATTAAGTGTCTTTTTCAGTATCTGCCAGGGACTGGTTGCTTTTCAGAGGGAGCCGCAGAGCCGTGGCTGTTGAGTCTCGCCTGCTCTGCGAGCTGGTCTCGTGTCCTCGGCTCCTCGAGCCGCAGCTGGGGCACGTGGGGGTGTCTGGGATGCTCTCCTGGCCTCTTGCTCCCATCTCTGCTGTCTGACGCTTGGCTTGACTTCTAAATGGGGGGGGAGGGGCAACCATCTTCCTTTGAGCATCCCAAGTCCTGTATCCCAGGCACACCAGGAGGGTTGGCCAGCTATGAGCTTCTAGGAACTATTTCCAGGGCTTCCTGAAGCGTTTCCCGCTGTGTGATGCCATCTGGTGCTGTCTCTCCAAGGATTCTGTATCCCTGCAGGGCATTTATCACAGCCTGGGAGGAGGTATTCACCTTCTCTCTTTATCCACCCTACGGACTGTAAGCTTCTTAAGGGCAGACAGTGCGTCTTTCATCTTTCTATTTCAGTAATAAGTTGCAAGTAGAAGGTATTCCTTAGTTCTTTGTTAAGTTTTTAAATGGGTAAAGTCAGCACAGGTTTGGGTGTTTGCAAATACACTTGTTCTGCTTTTATAGTTGATAGTAGTAGGGGGAGGCACTTAATTATTTTTTTCTAATTTGTCATTTGTCTTGCAGATTCCCCCTAAAGGACTCAAAACGTCTGATCCAGTGGTTGAAGGCTGTTCAGAGGGATAACTGGACGCCCACTAAGTATTCTTTCCTCTGTAGTGAACATTTCACCAAAGATAGCTTCTCCAAGAGACTGGAGGATCAACACCGCCTGCTCAAGCCCACGGCCGTGCCGTCCATCTTCCACCTGGCTGAGAAGAAAAGGGGGCCCGGAGGCCATGGCCGCCCCCGGAGAAAGGACGCCAGGAAGGCCTCGGGGGGTCTGAGGGCACATGCAAGTGACATTGCCGACGGGAAGGCAGCTGCAGGGTCGTCGTCGTCGTCCTCGAGTGAAAGCCTGATGGCCAAGCCCGAGTCCCGCAAGCTGAAGCGGGGCGCGTCACAGGGCAGAACCGCAGCCAGGGCCACCCGGGAGGCCGCCGGTCCGCAGCGGGCCCGACAGCCTCCGGAAGGACACGCAGATGCCAGTCCGGCCTCCGCCACCGCGTCCGGCAGCCGGGGAGAAGCCAACGCTTGTGCTGTGGATGCCGGCGACGAGAACGCCACCTCCCCGGACGGGGGCCTGGTGGACAGGAGCGGCATTTCCGTGGATGACTTTACCCCCCCGGGGTCCGGGGCCTGCAAGTTCATCGGCTCGCTTCATTCCTACAGTTTCTCCTCCAAGCACGCCCGCGAGAGGCCGGCCGTCCCCCGGGAGCCCGTGGACCGCAAGAGGCCGAAGAGAGACGCCGAGCCCGGCTGCAGCGGGAGCAGCCCGGGGCCCGACAAGGGGCCGGCGCAGAGCCCGCCACGCGCGCCCCCCACGGCGAGCTCATCGCTCACGGCCACGCCGCAGAAGCCCACGCAGGGCCCCTCGGCGCCTCCGACCGACGTGACCCCGAAGCCGGCGGCCGAGGCCGTGCAGAGCGAGCACAGCGACGCCAGCCCCATGTCCATCAACGAGGTCATCCTGTCGGCGTCGGGGGCCTGCAAGCTCATCGACTCGCTGCACTCCTACTGCTTCTCCTCCCGCCAGAGCAAGAGCCAGGTGTGCTGCCTGCAGGAGCAGGTGGAGAAGAAGAACGGCGAGCTGAGGGCCCTGCGCCAGAGGGTCAGCCGCTCGGACAGCCAGGTGCGCGAGCTGCGGGAGAAGCTGGACCGGCTGCGGCGGCTGAGCGTCCCCCACCTGAGCAGCCTGCTGGCCCCCGGCCGCGGTCAGTACCCGGGCCTGGCGCCCGCGCGGCTGGGGTTCGCGAGCACGGGGCCTGCGCCGCGCGGTGCCTCCCGAGAGGGGAGCCAGGCTGGCGAGCTCGCCTCGCCGGCTGGGCTCCAGAGCACTCGGGAGGTGGCTGTAGCTGGGAGCTTTAGCCGGTGAGCAAGGAGGGGTGGGAGACCCAGAACCACGGTGGTGGGCCCTGGACGGCTGGTCCTCCGCCCCACCGGGGTCCCTTCCTGTCGCAGACCTCCCGCAGACAGAAATTGCTGACGAGTTAGGGTTGAAACGTAAGCTTAGACAGACGTGGTGAGCCATTAGAAAGATCGCAGGAGACTCTTAAAATCACGAGGAGGTTCTTTCCAGTTGGGTTGTGATGAATATTCTGACGTTAAAGCACTTTGAACGTTAATAATAACTTTTTAAAAATTTTAAACACTTATTCGAGTAGAGTATGTTCTCTCGTAAGAACACTGCAGAAATACATCGGCTAAGAAGTGGTGAAAATTCTCCTTTCCCACTCACCTCCCCACTTTTATTCCTGGTTGCCGTTAAAATTTAGTGTGTAATCTTAGACTTTTTTAAATGCTTTTTAAAAAATATATTTATTTATTTGGCTGCGTCGGGTCTTAGTTGCGGCACGTGGGATCTTTAGTTGTGGCATGTGGGCTTCTTAGTTGCAGCATGCCAACTTTTAGTTGCGGCATGCCTGCGGGATCTAGTTCCCTGACCAGGGATCGAACCCAAGTCTCCTGCATTGGGAGCGTGGAGTCTTAGCCACCGGACCACCAGGGAATTCCATATTTTTTTATGCTTTCACTTACATGTTTTTGTGTCTATTATACAAATAGGTTGGATATATATTTCATACATTACTGCTTATGTTTCTGCTTTTCCTCCTAGTCTACTATTTATTTCTTGTAGAATCAGTTTTGAGGTTAGTATCTTTTGCCTGTTACGTGTATAAAGGTGGAAACCATTTTCCTACCACGTCGTGCGTTTAGTCTGCATCAGCGTTTGTCTTCCAGGTTGTAATTAACACTGCAGGTGAGAAAAGGCTCCAGTGTGTGACAGGCTGTTCAGGGCTTCCTGGACCCCCCAGGTCAACAACCATCAGCACAACCAAAAACAAAAGCACAACCCAAAGCCATCCTGATGTACTGGTCAGAGTTACACGCTACATTCTCCTGTTATTTCAAAGTGTTTTTTGTAGTTTCTCGTACCTGGTATTACTTCTTGGTACCTTTTTCTGCTCCTCTTGGTCAGACGCCCCAAAGTTTGTCACTATTGCAGGTGTTTCCAAACAGCTTGCATTGATCAGGTCTCCGTTGTTGTTTCTGCTTCCTTCTTCCTGACTTCTTTTTGCTTTCTTGGGTTTTATAGCTGTTCTGGCTCCTGGAGGGAAGTGCATAACGTCTTCGGGGACAGTTTATGTTTCCCGGTACCTGCAGTGGAGGCTGGATCCCTCCTTCTGTCCCTTTGACTCTGCGCCACAGACCCGCCTCCTGTCGCTCTCCTTGCCCTTAGTTTCTAAAGAGTTTGTAATTTCAGTCTTGATTCTCTCTAACTTGAGTTGTTTAGGAGGGTGTTGTGGTTTTCAAGTGGATGGATTGGGGGAAGGGAGTTAATTTTTTGTGTTATTGTTAAGGTTCAGTGACTTAAAGATACATGCTTTATAGAATCTTCTGAGGTTTCATTGTGGCTCAGTACGCTCTGTGTTTGTGACTGTTTCCTTACAGCTTGAGAAGAATGTGTCCTGTCCATCGATTGGTTACATTGTTCTGTCGGGCTGAGGCTGGATCTAGCTTATTTTATTGGTCAACTGATCTGTTTCCTAACTTATTGTATCCACTGATCTGTTGATTTTTAAGAGGTGAGGTAGGTCTGTCACTGTGATTCCTGAGGTGCCATTGCTTCTTGAATGTTCAGTTTAACTGTATTTATAGACCGTGTTATTAGATACGTGAGTATGCCTGCGTGTTACCAAACAGAAAAGCCTATTTTGTCCCATTTAAAGTTTTACTTGTCTCCTTATTTTCAACCTTTTTATATCCCTTTATTTTGTAGCTATATTTTAGCTCAATCTGAGAGCCTTTATATATATATATATATATGTATATATGTGTATATATATATATATATATATATATATATATATATGTAAAGTAATTTAATCCATTTACAACTGGGATTATTGATAAATTGAAACTTGGGCCTGCCTCTTAATTTTATTTTTTAATTTGTTAGGCTTTCTCATTGCTTCTCTTTCTATTCTGATGGGTGTCTGTCAGCCTTCATCCTGTCTTTCTGTAAATGCTTGAGTTGATCGGCTCCTGTGCCCCCTCCCCCAGTGCAGGTCGTCTCTGATCTGAGCTCCATATCCTCATCTCCCCAGTAGATGCACGTACACGTGGTATTGGTTACTTTATTCACCATGATTTATTGTTACCAGTTTTTCCCTCTTTTGGGGAAATAGTTAATGATTTGGGGGGAACTCAAATGACAGAGAAATTTTGAGAGGAATCCAGTTTGAGATGCTTCATAGGTGCTGATGCCAGAGAGCCAGCACCCAGCCTCTTGAGGTTGCATGTGTGTGCCTGCAGAGGCGGGGGAAAAAGGTGTTGTAGAAAGGGGGGTGCTTTGCTGGGCTGCAGCAGCTCTGATCAGAATGGAGAAAGGATGGCTGACTCGGCCACATGGGGTCACTGGTGACCACAGTCTCCGTGGAGTGGTGGGAATGGAGCTGGGTGTAGAGCCGGTGAAGGGAGGGGCCGGTGAGGGTGGCTGGGGACCAGGCACTTTAAGAGGTTGAGCTGTGGGGACAGTGGGCAGTAGCCAGAGGGGAGCACGGCTCCACAGGGAGGTTTTGTGTGTCGGATGGGGACGAGGGAGCAGGTGTCTGCTGGGGCCCAGATGGGCAGGGAGAGCCGTGAGGACGGAGGGGAGCGCGCTGGGCCCTGAGGAGGGGCGGGGGGGGGGGGGTGCTGCACCTCTGCTCCCGGGCTCCCTTGGGTGCAGGGAGAGGCTGCAGGAGGAGCTGGGCCGGGGCAGTGGGAGGGGCGGGAGGGAGAGAGGCCACCCAGGGCCCCGCTCAGCGCCACGGTCACCGCCTCCGGCTCTCCTTGGCGTCTGCTCCCTTGACCGTTCCCAGTGTGCTTATGACTTCGTTCATCAGTGAAGGAACCTTCTGGTGGTTTTATAGGGTGTGTTGAAGGGACTGTACACTTGTTTATTCAGTCCATGACCTTCAGCCAGTCCCATTTTTTTGGACAGAGTCCCTGAAGCAGAGAAGCCCGGCCAGTGGGCCTGCAGGTTCCGGGCTCTGGGAAGTTTGCCCTCCAGAGAGCTGGTGCTGAGTGGCATTCCCACAGGATGGGGCGCTCTGTCCCTGAGCCCGTGCTGAGTCCAGGCATCATGCTGCACCAGGCCGCGTTGCTGGCCTTTCTGTGAACCAGTGAGGATGAACATCTTTCCATGTTCATCCCCTCTCCGTCCTTCCCTGCCCGTGCCATTCCCGCCTTGCTCACTGACCTGTGAATGTCCCTGATATGACAAGGATGTCCACTATCAAGTGTGATTCAGCCATGCCCTCAGTTTTAATTTAATACTTGCTCCAAAAATATCTCAGTTTTCTTCCCGCTCTTTTATTCATTATACAGACAGTTCTTGAGCTAATCTGGAGTTTTAAAAGCTTTTTATTGTGGAAATCTTGAACATGTACAAATTAAGCAGAAAAGTATAATAACTCCCTTGTACCTACCCCTTAGCTTCAACATTTATCAGTATTCTGATATTCTTATTTCATCTATATTTCTACTTACTCCCTACCTTCCATTGATTATTTTCTGATTAATAGAGGTTTTTTTTAGGAAAGTTTGAGATTTACAGAAAAATTCAGCAGATAGTACAGGAAATTCCCCCACAGTTGCCCCTGCTACTAACATCTTGCATTTCCACTTGTGTTAGTGTGGTTCGTTCATTACAAGTTATGAACCCATATACATACGTTGTTATTAACTAAGTCCACAGTTTACTTTCAGGTTCGCTGCCTTATACTTGGATTTTTTTCGTCCACTGACAAACCATTGTTAACAAGAAAGAATATCTTTCAAAGATACAAATCTCAAGAGGATTTTATTTAAGACCAACTCAGTAGAATGAAGTAAAAGATTCGGTGGGTAGAAATTTTGTGATTTCAAACCATTGAAGATGAATCATTGCTGGGCAAGAAAAACACGGCTGGGAAAGGGACAAAAAGAGGAATCTTTCAAACAAACACAAACACAGGAGCACCGGCCTCCCCACTGAAGGCCTGGGGAGGAAGGCGACCACTGCACGCATCTGAGTCCCGGCCAGGGTCTGTGCGCCCCTGGAGATGCTCGGGCAGGTCAGCCCGCAGGACGCCTTATACTTGGATTTTGACAGATACATAAGCACGTGTATCCTCATTACAATATCATAGAGTATTTTCACTGCCCTAAAAACCTCTCCGTCCACTGTTCATGCCTTTCCTCCCAATCCTTGGCAGTCACTGATCTTTAGACTGTTTCTGTAGTTTTGCCTTTTCTAGGATGTTGTGTGATTGGGATGTCTGGTTGCTATGAACCAGAGCATGCAGCCTTTTCAGGGTGGCTTCTTTCACTTAGTATATATTTAGGGTTCCTCTGTCGTTTTATGGCTTGATAGTTCATTTCTTTTTCGTTGTTGTTCCTTTTCTTATATTGAGTTAAAGTACAAATAACAAAAAATTTATCTTCTTAACAATTTGTCAGTGTGCAGTTCAGTGGCATTAAATACATTCACGTTGTTGAGCAGCCGTCACCACCACCCATCCCCATAACTCATGTAAATCTGAAACTCTATACCAGCTAAACAATATCCCTTCCTCTCCCCTCGCCTAGCCATTGCCAGCCACCATTCTACTTTCTGTCTCCATGATTTTGACTCATGTAAGTGACATGGTACAGTATTTGTCCGTCTGTGATTAGCTGTTTAATTAGCCTGGTGCCCACAAAGTGCATCCAGGTTGTAGCATACTGCAGAATTTTCTTCCGTTGTGTGGATGGACCACATTTTGTTTAGCCACTCATCCATCAATGGACATTTGGGTTGCTTCCACCCACTGGCTCTTGCGAATAATGCTGCTATGAATGTGGGTGTACAAGTGACTTTTCAAGACCTGACTTTCAATTCTTTCAGGTGTATACCCAGAAGTGGGATTGCTGGTTCATATGGTAGTTCTGTGTTTAATTTTTTGAGGAACTTCCATACTATTTTCCATAATGAATACACCACGTTACATGCCTGCCGACAGCGCACAAGAGTTCCCGTTTCTCTGCATCCTTACCAGCACTTGTTTTCTGTGTTTTTGATAATAGCCATCCTCATGGGTGTGGGGTGATATCTCACTGTGGTTTTCATTTGCATCTCTCTAATGATTAGTCACATTGAACATCTTTTCATGTGTATATTGGCCATTCGTATATCTTCTTTGGAGAAATGTCTGTTCAAGTCCTTTGCCCATTTTTCAATCAGGTTATTTGGGTTTTTTTGTTGTTGTTTAGTTTTAGGAGTTCTCTATATAGTCTAGGTATTGATCTCTTGTCAGAAATATGATTTGCAAATATTTTCTCCCGTTCTGTAGGTTGCCTTTTTATCGTGTGAATATTGCCTTTTGATATACAAATTATAGCAATTTTCTTAAACTCCAGTTTGTCTATTTTTTCTTTTGTTACCTGTACCTTTGTTGTCATATCCAAGAAATCATTGTCAAGTCCAGTGTCGTGAAGCTTTCATCCTATGTTTTCTTCTAAGAGTTTTATTACTTTAGGTCTTACGTTTAGGTCCTTCATCCATTTTGAGTTAGTTTTTACATATGGTGTTAGATAACCGTATACCGGACCAGTTAGAGCCCACCTTCGTTCTTTGGCACGTGGATGTCCAGCTTTCCCAGGACCGTTTGTTGAAAACACTGTCCTTTCTCCACCGAATGGTCTTAGCACTCTTGTCAAAAATCATTTGACCATATATGTGGGGGTTTATTTCTGGCTTCTCTCTTCTGTTCCGCTGGTTTATATACGTCTTCATGCCAATATCACACTGTTTTGAATTACTGTAGTAAGTTTTGAAATCAGGAAATGTGAGTTCTCCAGTTTTGTTTTTTTTCAGGATTGTTTTGGCTATTCTCAGTCCTTTGAGATTCCATATGAATTTTAGGATGGGTTTTTTTATTTCTGCAAAAAACATTGGGATTTTGAGAGAGAGAGCACTGAATCTGTAGATTGCTTTGGTTAATATTGACGTTTAACAATATTAAGCCTTCCAGTGCATGAGTATGGGATGTGTGTCCATTAATTTATGTTTTCTTTAATTGCCTTCTGAAGTGTTTTGTAGTTTTCATTGTACAGGTCTTTCACCTCCGTGGTTAAGTTAATTTCAAAGTATTTTATTCTTTTTGATGCTATTATAAATGGGATTGTTTCTGTAATCTCCTTTTCAGATTGTTCATGTTCATGGTTTGTGTATAGAAATGCAACTGATGTTTGTGTGTTGACTTTGTATCTTGCTAATTTGATGAATTCATTTATTAGATCCAACAGCTTTTTTTTTTTTTTTTCCTAAAGGATTACCAAATTACCTTAGCTGGCTCACCATGAATCACCATGGGTTTATTGATGTTTTGTTTTGTTTTGTTTTTAATTGAAGTATAGCTGATTTACAATATTGTGTTAGTTTCAGGTATACAGCAAAGTGATTCAGTCTTTTTTTTTTTTCAGATTATTTTCCATTATAGGTTGTTACAGGATACTGAATATAGTTCCCTGTGCTATACAGTAAATCCTTGTTGCTTATTTATTTTATATGTAGTAGCATATATCTGTTAATCCCATAGTCCTAATTTATCCCTCCTCCCCTCCCTTTCCCCTTTGATAACCAGAAGTTAGCTTTCTATGTCTGTGAGTCTGTTTCTATTTTATATATAGATTCATTTCTATTATTTTTTAGATTCCACACATAAGTAATATCACGTAATGTTTGTCTTTCTCTGTCTGACTTATTATGTTATTTTCTAGGTCCATCCATGTTGCTGCAAATGGCAGTATTTCATTCTTTTTTATGGACAAGTAATATTCCATTGTGTACATATATACCACATTTCTTTTTAAACCATTTGTCTGCTGATGGGTACTTGGGTTGTTTCCATGTCTTGGCTATTGTAAATAGGGCTGCTATGAACATTGGGGTGCATGTATCCTTTTGAATTAGAGTTTTCATCTTTTCCAGATATATGCCAGGGAGTGGGATTGCTGGATCCTATGGTTGCTCTATTTTTAGTTTTTTAAGGAACCTCCATATTGTTTTCCATTGTGGCTACACCAATATACATTCCCACCGACAGTGTAGGAGGGTTCCCTTTTCTCCCCACAGTCTCCAGCATTTATTATTTGCAGACTTTTTGTTGATGACCATTCTGACCGGTGTGAGGTGATACCTCATCGTGGTTTTGATTTGCATTTCTCTAATAATTAGCAGTGTTGAGCACCTTTTCATGTGCCTGTTGGCCATTTGTATGTCTTCTTTGGAGAAATGTCTTTTTAGGTATTCTGCCTATTTTTGGATCGGGTTGTTTGTTTTTTGATATTGAGTTATATGACCTATAATCTAATAGCTTTTTTGTGCAGTGTTTAGGATTTTCTACATATGAGGTCGTGTTATCTCAGATAATTTTACTTCTTACTTTCCAATTTGGATTCCTTTTATTTCTTTTTCTTGCCTAATTGCTCTGGCTAGAACTTCGAGTACTATGTTGAATAGAAGAGGTGAGGTGGGCAGCCTTGCCTTGTTCCTGATCTTCGAGGAAAAGCTTCAGTCTTTCATCATTGATTATTATGTTCGCTATGGGCTTTTCATATATGGCTTTTATAGTGTTGAGGTAGTTTTCTTCTATCCCTATTTTGTTGAGTTTTTTTGTCATGGAAGAGTGTTGAATTTTGTCAAATGCTTTTTCTGCATCGAGATGATCATGTGTTCTTTTCCCTTCATTTTGTTGGTGTGGCATATTACACTGATCGATATTTGTATGTTGAACTATCCTTGCATTCCAGGAATAAATCCCACGTTGTCACAGTATGTAATTCTTTAATATGATGCTAACTTCAGTTTGCTAGTATTTTGTTGAGGATTTTTGCATCAGTATTCAGAAGGAATATTGGCCTGTAGTTTTCTTTCCTTGGAGTATCTTTGTCTGGCATTGGTATCAAGGTTATTCAGGCCTCAATACAATGAGTTAGAAATGTTTCCTCCTCTTCAATTTTTTTGGAAACGTTTGAGAAGGATTGTTGTTAGTTCTTCTTAAAATGTTCAGTAGAATTCACCAGTGAAGCCATCAGGTCCAGGGCTCATCTTTGTCAGGAGGTTTTTGATTACTGATTCAATCTCCTTACTAGTTGTAGGTGTATTCAGCTTTTCTATTTGTTTGTGATTTAGTCTTAGTAGGTTTTGTGTTTCTAGGAATTTGTCCATTTCATCTAGGTTATCCGGTTTGTTGGCATGCAATTGTCCATAGTCCTTTCATAGTCCTTTTTAGTTCTGTAGAATTAGTAGTAATGTCCCTACTTTCATTTCTATTTTTAGTAATTTGAGTCTTCTCTCTTTTTTTCTTCGTGCATCTAGCTAGAGGTTTGTTGAATTTGTTCATCTTTTCAAAGATGGTTCTCCTATTTTTAAATTAGGTTGTTTTATTATTGTTTTAAGAGTTCTTTGTGTATTTTGGGTACAAGTCCTTTTTTGTTTTACTTCTTTATGTAATAAAGTTAAATATATGAAAATATATGGGATAGAAATGGTAGGAAAAAACCAAACATGGGTTAGGAACATGAATTTTTCTAAAACTAGGGTCCAAAGAAGGAGGCAGGGAAGGTGACGAGTGCAGCTTTTAGGCAGGGTGGGGGGCGTCGGAGGGGTTGGTAGGGGTTGGCTAATATAGCCTCCCAGTCTGTAGCTTGTCTTTTTATTCTCTTTTTATTTTATTCTCTTAACAGCATCTTGCAAAACAGAAATTTTTAAGTTTAATAAAGTCCTTATCAGTTTTTTTCTTACATGGATTGTGCTTTTGGTGTTGTATCTAAAAACTCATTGCCAAGTAAGGTCACGTAGATTTTTTCCTATGTCTCTTTAAGGAGTTTTGCACTTTAACGTTTTACATCGAGGCCTGTGATCCATCCTGAGTTAATTTTTGTAAAAGGTGTGAGGTCTGTGTCTAGATGCTTTTTTCAGTCCAGTCATCCAGTTCCAGCACCATTTGTTGAATAGACTGTTCTTTCTCCGTTGTATTGCCTTTGCTCCTCTGTAAAAAATCAGTTGCCTCTGTTTGTGGTGGTCTAGTTCTGAACTCTGTTTTGTTCCACTGATTGATGTATCTGTTCTTTCGCCAATACCACGTTTTATTGATGATTGTAGCTCTATAATAGGTCTTGAAATAGGGTACTGTGAGTTCTCCAACTTTATTCTTTTCCATCAATACTGTGCTGGCTATTCAGGGTCTTCTGCCTCTCCATATGAACTTTAGAATCAGTTTGTCAGTATCCACAAAATGATTGATGAGATTTTGATTGGGATTGTGTTGAATCAATAGATCAAGTTGGGCAGAATTGACCATCTTAACAATATTGAATCTTCCAATCTAGGAACATAGAATATCCATCCATTTATTTAGATCTTCTTTTATTTCTTTCATCAGTTTTGTAGTTTTCCTTATAAATCTTTACATATTCTGTTAGATTTGTACTTGAATATTTCCTTCTTTTTTTGGCAGAAGTATAAATGTTATTTTTTTTTTAATTTCAAATTCCAGTTGTTTATTGCTAGTATATAGGAAAACAATTGACTTTAGTACATTAGCATTATATCCTGCAACCTTGCTATAATTGCTGATTAACTCTAGTAGTTTTTTTGTGGATCCTTTAGGATTTTCTACAGACAGTCATGTCATCTGAGAACAAAGACAGTTTTATTTTTCTGTCTCACTCTGTGTACCTTTTATTTCCTTTTCTTCTCTTATAGCATCAACTGGGACTTCCAGTTCATTGTTTGAGTGGGGAGGGGGCATCCTTGCCTTGTTTCTGATCTTCGTAGGGAAGCTTTGAGTTTCTCACCATGAGTATGGCATTAACTGTAGCATTTTTTTGGTTTTGGGGGGGTTTCTTGGCCACACCATGCGGCTTGCATGATCTTAGGTCCCTGACCAGGGATTGAACCTGCACCCTCCCCTCAGCAGTGAAAGCACGGAGTCCTAACCACTGGACTGCCAGGGAATTCCCATCTGTAGGGTTTTTTAAATAGACGTTCTTTATCAAGTTGAGGAAGTTCCCCCTTTATTCCTAGTTTATTGAGAGTTTTTTCATGAAAAGTGATTTTGTCACTTTTTCTGCATCCATTGATATGATCATTTGAGTTTTCTTCTTTAGCCTGTTGATGTGACGGAGTGTATTAACTGATTTTAGAGTGCTGAACCAGCCTTGTATACTGGAATAAACCCACATGGTCATGGTGTATAATTTTTTTTTTTTTTTTAAACGTTGTTAGATGCCATTTGCTCGTGTTAAGGAGTTTTGCATCTATGTTGATGAGAGATATTTGTAGTTTTCCTTTCTTGTAATGTCTCGGTCTGGTTTTGGAATTAGGGTGATGCTGGCCTCAATTGAATGACTTAGGGGGTAGTCCCTCTGCTTCTGCCTTCCAGAAGAGATTGTAAAGAAGAGGTAAAATGTTTTCCTTAAGTGTTTGGTAGAATTCACCAATATTCTAGAAACCCATCTAGGCCTGGTACTTTCTGTTTTAGAAGGTTATTAATTATTGATTCAATTTCTCTAATAGAGATAGGCCTATTCAGATTATCTATTTCTCCTGGTATAAATTTTGCTAGTATGTGTCTCTCAAGGAATTGATCCATTTCACCTAAATTATCAAATTTGTAGGCATAAAGTTGTTCATAGTATGCCTTTTTAACCTTTTAATGTCCATGGGATAGTAGTGATGTTCCTCTTTTATTTATAATATTGGTAATTTGTGTCTTCTCTCTTTTTTTCCTTAGTTAACCAGGCTAGAGTTTTATCAATTTTATTGATCTTTTTGAAAAACCAATCTTGGATTTTGTTGATTTTCTTTTTTTCCCTGTTTTCAATTTCATTAGTTTCTGCTCTAATTTTTTTTCCTTTTCTTCTGCTTGCTTTCAACTTAATTGCTTTTCTTTCTCTACTTTCCTAATGTGAAAACTTAGATTATTAATTTCAGATACTACTTTTCTAATATACATTTCCCTCTAAGTATTGTTTTTTCTGCATCCCACAAATTTTGATAAGTTGTATTTTCATTTCCATTTAGTTTAAGTGTTTTTTATTTCTCTTGAGGCTTCCTTCTTGACCCACTTTGTTCTTAGAAGTGTCTTGTTTAATCTCCAAGTATTTTGGAATCTTTCAGGTATCTTGCTGTTACTGATTTAATTCCAGTGATCTGAGAACGTATTTTCTATGATTTCTGTTCTGTTAAATGTGTTAAGATGTGTTCTGTGGCCCAGAATGTGGCCTGTCATGGTGAATGTTTCTTGTGAGCTTGAGCTTGAGCAGAGTGTGTGTTCTGCTGTTGTTGATTGAACTAGTGGTTAGTCAGGGATCTTTAGAGAAATAGAACCAGTAGTGTGTGTGTGTGTGTGTACACACAGAAATTTATTACAGGAATTGGCTCCCACCATTATGTATGGCAAGCTCGAGAACTAGGAAACCCTGTGGAGTAATTCAGTCCCTGTTCAAAGGCCTGGGAGGGGGTAGGGAAGTCCTGGTCCATCTGAAGGCCCCAGGACAGGAGATGGTGCCCCAGCTAAAACAGAGAGAGCAAGTTTGCCCCTCTTCAGCCTTTTTATTCTGTTGAGGCCCTCAAGGCCCACCCACATTGGGAGGGCCATCAGCTTTACTGAGTGCACCAATTCAGATGCTAATCTCTTCTGCAAACACCTTCACAGACACACCCTGAAATGTTTTACCAGCTAGTTGGGCATTCTCTTAGCCCAGTCAAGTTGACACCTAAAATTAGCCACCATAGTGGTCCATAGAGATCAGTTATATTCAGTTGATTGATGAGTTCATCTGTGTCCTTGCTGATTTTCTGCCTGCTGGATCTGTCCTTTCCTTGTAGTGTGTTGAAGTCTCCAGCTGTGATAGTGGGTTTGTGTATTTCTCCTTGCAGTTCTGTCGGGCTTTGTCTCATGTATTTTGATGCTCTGTTGTTAGGTACATAAGCATTGAGGATTATTAATCTTCTTGGAGACTTGGCCTCTTGGTTATTATATACTATTGCTGCTCTTTACCCCTGGTAATTTTTCTAGTCCTAATGTCTGCTTTCCGGCTATTCCAGCTGTCTTTTGATTCTTGTCAGCATGATATATCTTTCTACATCCCTTTACTTTTAATCTGTCTTTATATTTAAGGTGGGTCTCTTATAGACAACATATAGTGGGTCTTTTTTTTTTTCAATCTGCTCTAATGGTCTCCATCTTTTGATGGGTGGTCTTAGGCCACTCAAATATAAACTGGTCATTGCTTCAGCTGGATTGATGTCTATCATGTTTGTGACTGCTTTCCATTTGCTTCTTTTGTTTTCTTCCTCTCCTTTTCAGCCTTCTCTGTTTTTAATTGAGCATTTTATTTGATTTCATTTTCTCTCCTTTCTTAGCATATCAATTATACTTCTTTTAAAAAAGTTTTTTAGTGGTTGTCCGAAAGTTTGCAATATACATTTACAGCTAATCTGTGTCCACTTTCAAATAACACTACACTGCTTCACAGGTAGTGTAGGTGCCTTTAACAGAGTGTCCCTTATGAAATTGCTGTCATTCATTTCACTTATGCTATAATCACCCTGTTACTACTAAAAATTTGAACAAACCTTTGTCTATTGTGTCAATTAAGAATAAGAAAAGGGAGCATTTTATTTTTACCTTCATTTATTCCTTCTCCCTGAAGAACTTTTAATATTTCATGCAGGGCATGTCTGCTGGCAGTGAATTCTCTCAGCTTTTGTTTGAAAAAGTCTTTATTTCCTCTTTACTTTTGAAGGATAGTTTCACTGGATGTAGGACTCTACACTTTTCCTGCTTGCATGTCTTCTAACGAGAAGTCCACTGTAATTCTTATCGTTTTAACTCTGTAGATGAGGTTTTTTCCCCTCTGGCCTCTTTCAAGATTCTCTGTCTTTCGTTCTCTGCAGTCTGAATATGATATGCCTAGATGTAGATTTTTTGGTATTTATTGTGCTTGGTATTGTCTGAGCTTCCTGGATCTGTGGTTTGGTGTCTGTCATTAATTTTGAAAAATTCTCAGCTCTTTTTACTTCACATATTTCTTTATCTCCTTTCTTCTTCTCTATTCCTATCATGCATACGTATCACTTTTTTATTGTTGCACATTTCCCTGATATTCTGTTCTCGTTCTTTTTTCTTTTTGCATTTCAGTTGGGGAAGTTTCCATGGACATATCTTCAGATTCTCTCTTTCCTCAGCCTTGTCCATCAGTGTTTTTGATTATTTGTCCACATTTCCTCTCTCCTCTGATGTTACTCATCTCTTCTTGCATGGTGTCCACTTTTTCAGTTAGCATCCTTAGCATATTAATCTGATAATTCCAGAATTTCTTCCATATCTGAGTCAGGCTCTGTCTCTTCAGACTGTGTTTTTTTTTTTTTTTTTTTCTTGCTTTTTAGCATACCATGTAATTTTTTGGAGAGGTGGATATGGTGTCATGTATCACAGTGGAAACTGACATAGATGGGCTCTCGGCGTGAAGTGTCACCATAACCTGACTAGCGATTGGGCAGCGTCTCATCTCTCCAGCTGTAGGTACCAAGTCTTCAGATTCCTCCATGTCCTTATTTTTTGTCTCCCCTCTTGTCTTTGGGTTTCTCTGAAGACTGTTTTCATAGAGTCCGTACCTTGGGGCATTTTCCCCTGTAATCCTGTTGTTATGCTGGAGCCCTGAGTCTTGGTGAGGGGGAAGGGAAGCATTTTATAATCTTATGATTAAATTTCAGCCTTTTAGTGGCCTGTATTCCTGGGCTGTGACCTTCACAAGTGTTTCTTCCCCTTCTTTCCCCTCCCTGGGGTAAGACCGGAAGGCCAGCGGGCCGAGTGGGGAAGAGCCCTTCCCCCAGGTGAGATCAAGCTCTGGTGAAGTCTTTTCACTGCAGAACAGGCCTTTGTTTTGGAGAATGCTCTGGGCTTATTTCAACATGGTTCCCTTCCCCTACCCCTGCCAAGGACCCAGGTGATTTTTTTCTTGGCTTTTTGTGATGAGAACTTGGTGGGTTTCTGGAAATAAACACCGTGGAAGTGCGGGGCCTGCAGGACTGTGGCCCCACAGATGCTTACTCTCTCAGTCTCGCGCACTCAGCCCGGCATCTGGTCCAGGGTTCCCGCCAGCTTCTGCTCCAGGTGAGCACGTTTCTGCAGGTTTGGGGGAGACATCTGTGGCCGCACTTCTCTGATGGGTCCAAGGACAGTCATTGATTTTCAGTTCTTTCAGTGTTTTTCTTGTAAAGACAGGAGTTATGACTTCTAAGCTCTACGTGTCAGAGTGGAAGATGGCGGCCCCTCCCCTGTTGAGTTTATTTTGCGGGAAAGCTGCCCATTTTAGTAACTGCCACCTTAACAAATCCACTTATTAATTCTAATAGTTTCTCAGTTGAGACTTTTGGATTAACTAGATAACCAACCATAACATTTACCCGCAAATAATAATAATTTGGCCTCTTTTTATGTCTTTTGTATTTTATAGAAAATATGCTCTATTTTCTGTCATTTCCTTTTTCCCCCTGTGTGCATGGGTGCCTTTCCATTTCCTGGGTGATGAAGTGAAGGCCTTGCCATCGTTTTAAAAGAACAGTTTCCCCTGGGGTGCCCGTCCAGTGGGAACCAGCCGGACCATGTGTGCTGCGTGTATGCCCTCTCTGCCTGGGACAGCCAGCACTGGCTGGGCCACCTGGGCTCTGTACCCTATGTGTGTGCAGTTGGCGTCATTTTCTCTGTGCCCTGGTGGGAATGCTGGCATCAACGCAAAGCGATGTGGGCGTGGGTGGCACCAGGAAGGCATCGGTCCCTAGGTCCCAATGGACGGGTGTGCTCATTTCCTGCCCCTGGGGGTCCTGGGCCTGTCTGCTGACACATTTGCCAGGAGACACAGAAGGGGACACGGCAGGAGTTTCCAGAGTGTGTGTTCCAGAAAGAGCCTTTGCTGCGTGCTTGGCCCACGTGCTTTCCCTGTTGAACAGGGCAGTCCCCTCTGGTCATCAGTGGGAGCAGCGGAGGGTGCAGGCCCCACTCCTGGCTCTGTTCCACACGGTTCGCCCCTCTGGCCTGTCTGACTTTCATAAATTCACCTTGACCTCCAAAGCCCCTCTCAGCTCTAAGATTTGGTCGTCTCTGGTCTGTCCTTGTCTTCCACTTTCTCCTGAGGAATCCCCTTTTATCATGGAACTACAGTTCCCAGAATGCATCCTTCAGGTTTGGCAGTCACTTCCTGTCGAGCTGCTAACAGCCAGGTGCAAACATTTCCCGTGTATTGGCAGAAAACAACCTTGAAGAACCTTGACGGTGTCTGGAGGGTAGAAAACTTAGGGATGGGTAAGCCTGCTTTCACTGTCTTGAGCCAAAAAAAATGAAAATTTAAATTTCTTGGAGAAAATTTAAATTTTTGTTTTTGCATTTTGGTTGAGATCTTAATAAAAGAAAAATCAAATCGGGGGAAAAAAATGCATAGAAAAGCCTGTCTGGTTTACTTGAAGAGGTTGAAAGTGGCAAGTAGGCTAGATTTCCTATTTATTATACTTCTCATTTGTTTGACTTTTAAATTCATTTTATTTTTGTTTCTCTAATGAAGTATAACTTAGAGTTAAATACACAAATCTTAAGGATATAGTTGGATGGATTCTGGCATATGTATAGGCTCATGTCACTTGACCTTTGGATTTTAGAAGTATCCTGTTGCTCTTTCTGCCCTGCAACACTTCAGTGCACACAAGGAGCTGGCAGTGGCTCCCCAGCGGTGGCAGCTCGGCGTGGGGGCGGGGCAGCCAACCTTCGGGGACTTGCCCACGCCCACCTGTTGACTGTTGTCCACGGTGAAGTTCATTACGATTAAGAGCAAGTGACAGCAGCCCAGGAGGACTGGATTTGAAGCGTTTCTCGGAGCAGAGCCAGGTGTCGGACCTTCTGGGTTGTAACCGTGCGCTCGGGCCGCACCAGGAGTCTCCTGACGTTTATTTAACAACATGCCCCTTCCTTTCCAAGCAAGCGCTCCATTTCTACTCACAGTATTTCTTCTGGCTTTTAAAAGAAGAGTCATCTTAGAATTTTCTAGTCTTTTTTACTATGCAGTCTTACAAACACACTGCTGCCCCTTCCACTTTCTCAGTGTGATGACAGTGTCCATCACAGGTGAGCTCCGTGCTCAGCGACAGCCGACACCTGAGCGAGGGTTCTGTTTCCCGAGGACTCAAGGAACCTCGGCTCGGGAAGGCTCCACATGGCCTCGTGTGCACCATCCGGCCCTGCCGAGTCCGCGGATGAGCGCGTGTGGGGCTGAGTCTCCTGGAGGTGGGGAGCAAGGCCCTCAGCAGTCACCCCACCCTGCCTGCTCTTCCCGAAACACCCTGCCACCCTCTGTCCAGGGGCCTGTGCCTGGCTGAGTCCGCCTCTTTGGTGGTTCTGACCCGTGCTGGTGGCAGTGTCCACCTTGGCTCGTGTGGCCCATACCGCCGCCCTGACAGTGCCAACCCCCCAGGACGCCAGCTGCACCTGGACTTCTCCCCCCGCCTCCCCCCCCCAACCTTCTGTCCTCATTCACTCCCTAACCTACGTCACATCTTAAGCCTCGCTTCCCATGTTCTGGTTTTGGCGACTCTCCTCCCGGTGTCTGACTTCCACCCTCAGTCCCCTTGGCCACCTCCCTGGTCCCCATCCCCGGGACTGGTCAGCCCCGCCTTTCACCTCACCTGGCTGAGGTTTGCACACCCAGCTCCTCCCCTGCCTGAGCCTGGTGAGTGGTAGCCTTCGCTCAGACCCGGCCCAGGGCCGCTACCCCGGAACGAGGAGGGCAGGCGGGACCAGTGGTGGTGGGCCGCCAGCCAGCGCTGCCATCTCGTCCCATGACCCTGCAGGTGTACACCGCGCGGTCCGGGCCCGCCTCAGGCCCTCCAGCCCAACTCTCCCGGGACGAGCTGGGCTCTGCGTATGTCGGCCAGCCGCCCCCATGCCCCGTCCCACCCATTCGAGAGCAGCTGGGCTCTTGTCCCTTCAGAGGACCCTCCGTGGAACCCTTTCCCACCTGTGCTCCTCCTGTCTCGTCCCCGCGTCCCTGAGGCAGTTCCTGCGTCTTGCTGGAGTTTCTTATAAGAACATCCTCTCTTGCCTCCTAGCAAACGAGGGTGCAGTGGAGACCCCCCAGGTCCATCTTTAATCCGTCTTTGCTCCGCCTCCCCCCACCTTCCAGGTGCCGGTGTTGCGGCGAGTCCCTGGGCCCCTGGGGGCTGGGGACGGCTGAGCACCCCTGCAGTAGACTTCACAGTCTCTGCAGCCCCGTTCTCCCGCTGGACCGGCTGTGCTCTCCTCCTCGTGGACCGCCACAACTGCGTCCTTACAGGCCTCTCCCGGCAGGTCCTGGGGCTGTTCCTCCTGCACTGTTCAGGCTGCTGGTTTCGTGTTGACATCAGGGCAGCGGGCCTGTCCGTACGCGGGCAGCGTCCCTGTGTCCAGAGCAGCTCCCTGTGCATCTCAGAGAGTGCAGAAAGCTCCTTCCTCACTTAGAAACCCAGCTGAGGGCAGCTGCAATGTCCCTTGACACTCTGGAAGCCATTGGTTCAGGTTGCAGGGGGGTTGCTGGTGTCACCAGCCTCTCACTCAGGCTGGAAGAGAGAAGGGACGAGAGGCCGCGAGGGGGGCACTCACGGGCCCTGACCCTGGGGCCAGGGGAGCGCCGGGCCCTCCACAAGCCCTGTGTCGTGAGGCCAAGGCTGTGACAGCTCACGGACCGGGACCGCTGGGGACGAGGGGGTGGGACTCACCACAGCCTGTTCTTGTTTTAATTTGAACACATGTTTAGAAACCGGGATATTTTACCCCCAAAGTCAATATTTCTGGTTTCTCTTAAAATACCAGAATACCTGCAACAGAGAGCCTGTCCTTGCGGGGCAGCAGTCCCCCTGCGGGGACCCGAGACCCAGGAGGCGAGGCCGCCCCGTGCTGTTGTCGCACGGCCAGCAGGCCAGGGAAAGGCGGGCGTCTCTGCTTTCTTTTGATGCCTGTTTGTTTCACGGAAGTTTCACCTCCTAACGTTTCTACTGAGGTAGCATTTACACGAGTGAGACAGCTTAGGTGTCCCCTGGATGAGGTTTGACGGGTGCAGACCTCTCAGCCAGCTCCCCTGGGCTCTTTTGTGCCTCCGACTCCCCTCCCGGAGATCCGCGGGCCTGATCTAGACGTTCTTACAAGTGGAGTCGTGGAATGTGTACGCTTTTGTGTCTGGCGTCTCTTTCGTGACATGTTTTTAAGGAATATCTGTACTGTTTTAATTTCTAGTCTCTCATTGTGATCGGACAGTATGGTGGGAACTCTTTTCAGTTTTTGAAACTTACAGGTTTTCTCTGACCCCTTGTAAGGTAAGTCTTCATGAGTCTTTCAGAGGAACTTGAAGGAGTATTCTTTAGTTTTAAGCTACAAAGTTCAGTGTATGTCAGGACCACCTCATTAATTATATTGTATAGGCTTTCTATTTCATTATTTGAATATTATTCACTTGGACATAGAGAGACATGAATGGAGATTTCCTTTAGTTTCTTTCTATCAACATCTGAGCGTCTTCAGTAATGTCTGCTTTATAAACATCGCTGCCGGCATTTGGTGCATGCGTATTCACACATAATCGCCATGGTGACCTGCGCCCTTCGCATTCTGAGAAGCTGTTCCTTGTCTGCTTGAATGCGTCTTGGCTTGAACTTCATTTTACCTGATTTTAGGGTCATGACGCCTGATTTCCTGCTGCTTGCCTTTGTATCTCTTATTTACAGCAAGTGTTGAGGATCTTGCTTTGTGATTCATTCTGAAGAGCTTTTTCTTTCAACATGTGACTTCAGGTGTGTTTGGTGTTAGTTCTTAGTGCTTTATAGTGTGCCTGCTGTGTTTTGTTTTTAAAGTAAATCTTTCCCGCATGGTCTGTTCTTAGTTGGGCAGCCTCGGGGCCACGGACTCTCCATGAGGGACCGGCCGGCCTGCCCTGCCCCCCGGGCTCCCACTTCTCCCACGGTCTCTGTGTGCGGCTGGGGCACCCCCCACCCATGCCCTGTGCTCACCTCTGCTGTCCCGTGGAACGTGTTCAGGACTTACTGCAACTCCTCTGCCACCATCTCCCATCGCCTTTTGGGGAAGTCTGTCTTCTAGGAACACCCTCAGGGAGAACTCACAGGACAGCATTCCCTGAGTGTTGAAAACTGGCCTTTCCAGTGCTGTCAACAGGAATGTGGTGTGAGTTCCTACCTAATTTTAAATTTTCTACTAAACGTATTAAAAAGGTAAAGAGAAACAAGTGAAGTTAACTTTAGTAAATTATTTAACTCAATATTATATAAAACATTATTATTTCAACGTGTAACCACCAGTACTTGAAAATTGCTGATTTACGTGAAGTTCCTTTTTTTGGACTGAGTTTTTGAAATTCAGTGTGTGTCTTACACTTAGAGCGTGTCTCAGCGGACCAGCCACCTTTCACAGGCTCAGTGTTGGATGGCCCGGCCTGTACCTGGACGGCAGGCAGGGCTCTGGTGGCCTCAGGATCCTCGGATCTGCGTTCCCTCCCCGCGTCCCTGGGGAGCCTGCCACCCGTGTTGCGGTGCAGAATGCTGCTCTGCTTTCTCTGTGGACCTGCCCTCCTGGCATTTCCTACAAATCGGATCGTGCACCGAGTGGCCTTCAGCGTCCGCCTTCCCTCTCTCAGCGTGCATTTTCAAGGTCGTCCACGTTTTCAAGGTCGTCCTCATCTAGAGCTTCCCTCCTTTTTTTAAAAAAAATTTATTAGATTTATTTATTTTTGTTTGCGTTGGGTCTTCTTTGCTGCGTGCGGGCTTTCTCTAGTTGTGGCGAGCGGGGGCTGCTCTTGGTTACAGCGCACAGGCTTCTCATTGCGGTGGCTTCTCTCCTTGCGGAGCACGGGCTCTAGGTGCACGGGCTTCAGTAGTTGTGGCACGCGGGCTCAGTAGTTGTGGCTCGTGGGCTCAGTAGTTGTGGCTTGTGGGCTCTAGAGCGCAGACTCAGTAGTTGTGGCACACGGGCTTAGTTGCTCTGCGGCATGTGGGATCCTCCCGGACCAGGGCTCGAACCCGTGTCCCCTGCATTAGCAGGCAGATTCTTAACCACTGTGCCACCAGGGAAGCCCAGAGCTTCCCTCCTTTTTGTGTCCAAGTTGCACTCTGTGTCTGCGTGATCTGTTTATTCCCTCGACGTTGGAGGACATTTGGGATGTCCCAGATGAGCCTCGTGTTCAGGTCTCGGGTGGGCGTGTTTCCGTCTCTCTCGGGTGCTCCGAGGGCAGGATTGCCGCCCGGTCGTGGCTTCCTACCCTTCGTGCCGCCTCCCTCGCGGCCGCGGGGGCCACCCTCCTCTACCACCAGCTGCTTCCTGCAGCCAGAGGCCTCGGCCCTTCTGCTCAGACCTCCAGGCTCTGCTCAGAGTCAAGGCCGGAGCCCTTCCAGGGGCTCACAAGGCTCTCCCAGCCGGCCCTCCCCAGCCACGCTGGCTGCCTGTTCCTGCCCAGCAAGGCCAGCCCGCCTTGTGTCTGCGGGAACTTGTGTCTGCAGCTTGTCCGCCCCCCCCGAGCAGCCGCCGGCTCCAGTCCCCAGCGCGGGCTCTGCTCCCCGCCCACCAGGGGCCAAACTTGCCCCGCTTAGTAAGATCGCAGAAGGTCCCCACAGCCCCCAGGTCCCTTTCCGGCTCATCACCTAGTGTCCGGGAGGTTCCGCCCCTTCTACTTCTCCTTGTGTCCAGCCGGCTCCCCTCGCCGGGACGAGTGTCTGTCTCCCGTCCGCTGGCTGCTGGGCCCCTCTCCCTGGACGATCGTGTGGCACGTCGCACGGATGAATGAATGAGCCATGCGTCCCCGAGAGTCAGCAGCAGCAGGGTCTGCTGGAGCCCAGACTGATGATTCGGAAGCTCTGTTCTTTGCTTCCATCAAAGATTGTAACTAGAAGCCTGATGTAAATTTCTTTTGCTGTCTAATTATGAAGGTTTGATGAGTCAAGGCTCCGGTGTTGCCATCCTCGCTTTCTAACTTTCCACGGGCAGTTTGAAAAGGAAGTACCGGAAGAGATAGCCAGGTTGGAGAAGAAGGGGAGTTTCACCCCGCCCCACCCCCCGAAGCCTGCCCGTTTTTTGCCTCGTGAGGCTCAGAAGTCACAGGTGTGAGTCCCTGTTCCCCACCCTCTGGTTTGCGCCGCATGCCCAGGCCTGGCTGGGAGCTCGGCCCTCCTCCGTGGTTCCCAGTTGTTCTTAGATGCTGTCTGTTGCTTCTCCACCACCAGAGCCCTTCGAGCTCCTTTTCCCCTGGGTGTCATTCTCCCAGACTGCTTTCAATCTAGTCGAAGGTTGTGTGATTTTAGAGGCCGAGATGCTTCCGGAACTCCCATACCCTTGGTGTGTGTGACTGGGGAGCGGGTTCCTTTGCTCTGGCATTTTGGAGCTTGTTGATAGAACCCAGAAATCAGTAGTGTGGCCTTGGGAATTCCCTGGTGGTCCAGTGGTTAGGACTCCGCACTTCCACTGCCAGGGCCCCGGGTTCAACTCCTGGTAGGGAAACTAAGATCCCGCAAGCCCCATGGTGCGGCCAAGAAAAAAAAGTAGTGTAGCCTCCCACGCGGCTCAGCTGACACCGGCCTCTCTCCTCTTCTGCTTTTGCTTAGTATTGCTTGCACTGTTTGCCTGAAAGCACTTGGGTTTGAGGCGTGACAGGGTGTGGGAAGCAGGCGTACCGGGAGGAGCACTTTGGCTGCATCTGGGACTCAGACCACCTGTCCCTGTGCCCCTGGTGGGCCAGGTGCGGGCGCCAGCCCCGCCTTCCCGTGGTCTCAGGGCGAGTCCACCGTACACGGCGGGCGTGAGAATCGCGTGAGCCCGTTTCTGAAAAGCTGCTCAGCAGCACGTGGTCCTTAGTCAGCCTCCATCCCCTGACTGCTGGCCAGTAGGACTGGGGCGTGGGGCTGGGCTTGCTGCCTGGGAGCCCCTGGCAGTGGGAGCGGCCACCTGACCCTCGCCCGCGGTCCTGTCGCTGGGGCCTTGCCACCTGGCTCCTCCCCATTCAAGGCCTTGCTGTCATCCTTCACTCTTCAGTGACGGTGGGTCCTTCTGAGGGTCCTTTCCGTTTGGGTAATGGTCTAAAGGAGGCCCACCGGGAGCCGCTGGGGCAGACCCTCGGCTTCTCCCGGGAAGCTGAGTCCACAGTCGCGTCTCGCCCGCACCGTGCGCTATCATGTCTTGCTGGCCCCGAAGCCCCCCGCTCCGCTCCCCGCATCTTCCTTCTGCCCTTCACCTCCATCGCCAGGCCGCCGTGCCAGGGCACGCTCACCCGGCGTGGGGCCTGGTGTTGCCGCTTTCCCAGCCCTCCTCGGAGGCCCCGGGGCCTCTGGGCTCTCCTTGCCCTCCAGGCCCTCTCCTTCTCTTCTCTGTGTCGGGCTGCTGCAGGGCTCCAAAGCTGCATCTGGCAAGATGACATTTGCTAATTGCTTGGCCTTTTTCTCCCCCTCTTGACAGGTGGCTGGTGGCGTGTTCAGGGCCCCGCAGGGTGAGCTGCAGTGACTGGGGCCTGCCCCAGTACGGAGTGTGAGTATCCGCACAAAGCTCCCCGGGGACCGCTGGCGGCAGCCGCTGACGCCCTCTTCCTTCCATCCTCAGAGCCCCCCAAAATGAACCCCGTGGTGGAGCCACTGTCCTGGATGCTGGGCACCTGGCTGTCAGACCCGCCGGGAGCCGGGACCTTCCCGACCCTGCAGCCCTTCCACTACCTGGAGGAGGTGCACATCTCGCACGTGGGCCAGCCCATGCTGAACTTCTCGTGAGTCCGCCTGCCGCACTGCTCTCTGAGATGAGACAGGTGAACGCCAGGTGGGAAGGTACAGAGGGCACCTGGTGGTCTGTTTCCGAAAGGTGCCCTCTTCCTGCCCTGCACCGGCACCTGAGACACACACTGGATGGAAATGGTACCTTCTTGTGTCTTAGACAACGTGAAGGTGACCACAGAATCTCAGGCTCGGTAATCCAAACGTGGAGATAAGTGCGTGTGCTCAATTAAATCCTTCATCTCCTGCGGTATTCCTGTGTGGAAATCAGTCACCCCAAGATTACTGAAAATAGGGGCCCCGGCTTTCATTTAGTCCTACCCCTGAGCCAGCCGAGGGCTCAGAGAAGCTGGTGTATCGTGGCTCTCAGATTCGTAGCGTGCAGCAAAGCTTTTCCCTGCCACTCCTGAGGAAGCGGGTCGCAGGGCAGGGCGGCTAGGTGGGGGCACCCCGGGGCGTGGGGTGGTGGGGAGGTGGCGGAGGATACATTGTCTCATACCTTTTTGCATTATTCTTGACTGAATGGGTGAAGGGAAAGAATATCCTGCACATAAACAAAAGGTGGAAATTCTGGGTAATGCAGAATAACCCCTAATAGAAAGCAGTCTTTTTAAACTATGAGCTGTAACCCATTAGAGACATTTATGACTAGCATTAATTAATTTTCTTTTAATGCTGGTCACTCAGTTTTGTGACTAACATTAAAGAAAAATGAAATAGAATAGAAAATACGTATTTTGGTCAATGTCGTGGTCTACATGTATGTAGTAGAAGTATTTCTCAGTGAGGGGTTGTGGTCGCAAGAGGGCGTGTAAGCCGTAGCCACACCACCAGCCTGTCAGAAGCTCATCCGCAGCGGCCGTAGATTCCCCCACGTCGTGCTGGTGAGACTGTAAGCGTTGGTGTTGAAGTTGTGAGTCAGTGCTCTCGGGTCGAGGGGCAGCTCTTACCACCACCGTGAACTTGCAGCCACCTTACCACCACCGTGAACTTGCAGTGGTGGCCGGGTGATAAGACGCTGACTCATCGCCTGCTCTGTTCTCCTACCCTATGAATTAACTGGGCTCCTAAGCAAGATAATAGCTCAGAAGAGGGAAGGCCTGGCATTGGCTGGGACTTTACTGTGTGGGTGGAGGGCTTAGGCCGAGAAGTGTGTGCGGTGCTGGGGCTGAAAAGGCCTTGGTGGGAGGATGGGGAGGGAGGAGAGACAGGGGAGCGGGGGTGCCCGCACCTGTCGTCTCCCGTGTCTCCGCACGGCGCCCTTTACACGTGTCTGTGTTTCCACGCAGTGCTTCACGTTCAGTGGGTGGGACGCTTGCCAAGTGAGGAGGGGGCGGGCCACAGTCTGGCATGTGCTCTGGTGGGCACCTGGTACCTGGGCTTCACCTGTCGCATTACCCGTCCAGGTTCAACGCCTTCCACCCGGACACCCACAAGCCCATGCACAGGGAGTGTGGCTTCATCCGCCTGGAGCCCGACACCAACAAGGTGGCCTTCGTCAGCGCCCAGAACACAGGTACTCCCCTTGCCGGCCTGCCTTCCACCCACGTGCCCTGCGTGCTGCCAGCAGGTGGGGTGGCATCTGCCCCCCGATTTCGATGTGACCGCAGACGTGGCCCCGTGCGTGCCTTTCAGGGTGGACAGTGTCGGGCCTTTGGACGGCTCAGGGGGAGCTGGAGAGTGGGGGGCCGGCAGGTGGGGGGCTGCGGGAGTGGCTCTGTGGGAACAGGCCGGCTTCATCTCCGGCCCTCTGCGCTCACATCTGTGCTGTCGCTCAGCTTCCCATGCAGGTGGGGCTCTGGGGGTACCTAGACCAGGGAGCAAAAGTTATGTCTGGAAGTTTGCTTTGCCCCCAGGGGGAATTCATCCTAAAATAGTTAACCAGGTTCATGAATTCGAAATTACTCAACACCCACCTACGTGACCCTTAACCTTGCTCACTGGCTCAAGTGAGCGCTCACTTCCAGGAAGCAGGTGGACAGTCAGGGCCAGCCGAGCCGCCCAGGGTATTGGCAGCCTGGAAATCGGTGGGCAGCCAGAGGGGCGTCCATTCCCCTGGCCTCGTGTCCCTCCTGTCAGATCGCTGGGGGGAGTGGGAGGGCCAGGGTCAGGGCGACCCCCAGAGATCACCTGCCCTGGCTGCAGGAGGAGTTGTGTCTTTTCCCTCTTGATACCTGGGGGGTCATCGCAGGTGACTGGGCAGTTATTGCCTCGATGGCCGTGACGTTCAGATTGGTTGAGCCCTTGATTGCAAAGGAGGGTGGTCAGCGCAGGGCAGCCGGGAGCCCCGGGCAGGCTGCGTGGACTGACGGTGTCTCTTGCAGGCATCGTGGAGGTGGAGGAGGGCGAGGTGAACGGGCAGGAGCTGTGCATCGCGTCCCACTCCATTGCCAGGATCTCCTTCGCCAAGGAGCCCCACGTGGAGCAGGTGAGGCCAGGTGGGACCGCGCGGCACCCCTGCCTTTGCACTCCATCCTGGAGGCCTGGCTGTCTCCTGTCACCTGGTTCTTTCTCGCGCTCACACAGGCCGTGATGTGATTATCTATCCCTGCTCGTGCGCGGTTGGCTGTCCTCAGGTTTGTTGAACAATTATGTCCCCACCAGCATTGCATGGGGGGGACCTTGTTCCCTACTCCTTGACCAGTGCGGTGTGTTTTCAGGATTTCTGATTTTTTTAATCTGATAAATAAAAGGTGGTATCTCATTGGTGTTTTAAATTTAACTTATGAGTGAGGGGGCATTCTTCGTGCTCACTGGTTGTTTGTATTTCTTGTTCCGATACTTGATGTTCAGAGTCATTGCCTGTTTTTCTGCGAGGTGTCATTTTCTTGTTGATTTCTGGGAGATTTTTTATGTTCTGTGGATATCAATCTGTCGTCCGCTGTATCTGTGACAACACCCCCATCCGGTGACTTAGGTTAGCCTGATTGACGATGTCTTCTACCCACAGGCTGTACATCTTTCTCTAGTTGCCTCTCGGGGTCTTTTCCTAAATGCCGTATGAATTTGGGCTCTTGCTCAGGAAGATGTCTTCTGCTCCAAAAGGATAAAATTATTCTTCCATTTTCTTGTGCTGTCGCAGCTTTCCTTTTTTACGCGTAGACCGTTAGTCTCTCTTACTTTTATTTTCACGTGATGGGCGCCAGAGACCCCGCAGGTAGCCGCGCACAGCAGCACGGGGGTGCGCTGCAGGGATTTCGGATCTTATTCGGTGTATTTCAGTAGATACCAAAGTTGGTTTCTTTATGGCGTCAACCACAGAGGCCTTGGACACTCCATGGTGGAGTCTTAAGTGCTTTGTGGTTCTTGTTGCCACTCTGTAGCCCTGCCCTGCAGCAGCGCACACCCTGTCCCGGGCTGGGCCTTGAACTTAGGCCGTCCTGGTGGCTACCGAGTGGCGTTGCAGTGAGGTGTTAATTACCTTTTTTCCCAGTGATGAGTGATGTGGCTCAGCCTTTCAACATGCTTATGTGCCGTTGTATTGTTTGTTTCATGACCTGAGCGTTCAAATCCTTTGTCCTTTTTCTCCAGCAGCTTGTTTGCCTTATCTTGGAGCTGTAAGAGTTTGTTACGTATTCTGGACACAAGTCCTTTATCAGGTAGTCGTGTTGATAAGACTGTGCTCTCAACTTAAAACTTACCATTTCATTGCTTTAACAAAATGTTTTACTTTTGATGAAGTTCTGTTATCAGTTTTTTCTCTTACAGTTTGTGCTTTTTGTGCCCTGTCTTAACATTTTTTGCCTAACACCCACTTTCACCTGCATTTTCTTCAAGAATTTTTACAGTGTCTCCTTTTGCTTTAAGGTTTATTATTTGGGAATTTATATTTTTGTATGGTGTGAAGTAGGGGTCAAGATGCTTTCATTTTTTCCTAGATAGATATCCAGTTGTGCCAGCACTATTTTCTTTATTTTTATTGTATTTTATTTTTTTACAATTTTATTTATTTTTGGCTGCGTTGGGTCTTTGTTGCTGCTCATGGGCTTTCTCTAGTTGTGGCAAGCGGGGGGCTACTCTTCGTTGCAGTACGCAGACTTCTCCTTGTGGTGGCTTCTCTTGTTGTGGAGCACGGGCTCTAGGCGCACAGGCTTTAATAGTTGTGGCACGTGGGCTCAGTAGTTGTGGCTCGCGGGCTCTAGAGCGCAGGCTCAGTAATTGTGGCACACGGGCTTAGTTGCTTCACGGCACGTGATCTTCCTGGACCAGGGACCGAATCCGTGTCCCCTGCATTGGCAGGCGGATTCTTATCCACTGTGCCACCAGTGAAGTCGCCCAGCACCATTTTTTAAAAAGAAAATTATCCTTAATTTGTTGAAGTATGTAGGTGGCTTTATTGAAAATCAACTCATTATATTTATGTGGCTCTTTTCCTGGACTCTGTTCTATCCCATTGATCTCTAAGCTGTCTTTACAGCAGTACCACGCTGTCTTGATTGCGATAGCTTTGTATTAATCCTTGAAATCGGGTAATATAAGTTACCCAATTTTTTTCTTTTTCTTTTTCCAAAATTGGCTGTCCAGGATCTTTCTCATTTCCATATGAATTTCAGAATCAGCTTGTGAATTTCTAGAAAAAATTTTACTGGGATTGCTTGAGTTTCTAGATGAACGTGGGGAACTGCCATCTTCAGCAAACTTAGTCTTGTGATCAGTATCAGGTAAATGTCTACATTTATTTAGGTTTTTTCCACCCTAAATTGTTTTGCAGTTTTCAATGTACAAGCCGTACACATATTTTGTTAAATTTTTCCTAATTTCATGGTTTTAGATGCTATTATAAGTGATTTTTAAAATTTTTCCAATTATTTGTTTGTAGTATATGGAAATAAAATTGATATTTGTAGATTGATCTTATATAACCTTCTTAAATTCACTTATTTATTTTAGTAGTTTTTTAACAGATTCCTTAGGATTTTCTGCATAGACAATCATATCATTTGCTATTATAGACAGTACCTTTTCCATTCTGATGCCTTTTATTTCTTTTCCTGCATTAACTGCACTGGATAGGACCACCAGTATAGTATTCAGTAAAAGTAGTGGGAATAGACGTTGGTACCTTGTTCTCTGTCTTAGGAGCAGGTGTTCAGTCTTTCACCACTGGGTGTGATGTTAGCTTGCTAGTTTTTTTTTTATTGAAGTATAATTGATTTACAATATTGTGTTAGTTTCTGGTGTACAGCAAAGTGGTTCGGTTATGCATATATATGTGTATATTCTTTTTTTAATTCTTTTCAGTTATAGTTTATTGTAATATATTGAATATAGGTCCCTGTGCTATACAGTAAATCCTTGTTGTTTATTATATATGGTTGTATGGCTAGTTTTAAAAAATCATAAATGGGTATTAAGTTCTGACAGATGCTCATGATGAATTACAGTAATAGGTTTTCTGATGTTGAGCCAACCATGCATTCTTCAGATAAACCCCTTTTGATTGTGATGATCTGTCATTTTTTATATTACCGGATTTATGTATTACTGAAATATGTAAATTGGAAAATTTTTGTGTCATATTATTTATTTTATTCTAATCATTCCAGGTTTAATTTCTTCCTCTTTGTTTTGTTTTTTGTTTGTTTGTTTGTTTGGTTTGTGGGGGGGGTGCTTCTTAAAGGAAAAATTTGGATCATTGATATTTAACCCTTTTTAAAAATAAATTTCTTTCTTTCTTTATTTTTGGCTATGTTGGGTCTTCGTTGCTGCACGCAGGCTTTCTCTAGTTGGGGCGAGCAGGGGCTACTCTTCGTTGCGGTGCGCGGGCTTCTCATTGTGGTGGCTTCTCTTGTTGCGGAGCACGGGCTCTAGGCGCATGGGCTTCAGTAGTTGTGGCTCAAGGGCTCAGTAGTTGTGGCTCTCAGACTCCAGAGCGCCGGCTCAGTAATTGTGGCACACGGGCTTAGTTGCTCTGTGGCATGTGGGATCTTCCCGGACCAGGGATCAAACCCGTGTCCCCTGCATTGGCAGGTGATTCTTAACCACTGCGCCACCAGGGAAGTCCTTAACCCATTTTTATTATTTTTATCCTCACTCAAAATATTTTATTTCTCCAATGATTTTGTTTCCTTGAACAGGATTATTTAGAAGAATGTTACTTATTTTCCAACTATTGGAGGACTTTCTTGCTATGATTTCTAATTCAGTTCTATAAAACCCAGAGAACGTGGTCTGTTTGAAAGTTATTCTATGCCCTGTATATGATCTAACTTGGTGAATATTTCATATGCACTCAGAATGAATAAGTATTTGACAATTGTTGGCTGTAGTGGACTGAAAATGCCAGTTAGGTCAAACTGATTGATAATGTCATCAGATTTTCTATATACTAGAGGATTTGGGGGTGGGGGGGTTCTTCGTTGTATCTAATTACTGAGAGGTATTAAAATCTCCAGTTATGACTGAAGATATTTCAGTTCTTTTCTTTGGTTCCATCTTTGCTTCATAATTTTGAAGCTCTGTAATTTAGATGCATACAGATGATATATGCATTATATTTCTGAAGTGTCCTTTATAGCTTGTAATATTATACCTGGAAATCTGCTTTGTCTGATACTAATGTAACCGCACCTGCTTTCTTATGCTTATCATTTATACAGTATATCTTTTTTCCTACCCTTTTCACATTCAAATTGTGTCTCTATACTTACAGTACATTTCTTATAGAGTCTTGCTTTTTTTCTCTAGTCAGAAAATTCTGTATTTTAATTGGAGTATTTAGTTCATTTATGTTTAACATAAGTATTTGTATGGGTGGTTGTACATCCACCATCTTGATTTGTCTGCTTCTTTCTTGGCTTTGTTCCTCTTTTGTTCCTTCAGTATGTTTTCTTGGGTTAACTAAGTATTTTTAGCATTCTGTTTTATTTCTTCTATTAGCTTAACTGTATCTTTTTTTTTAATAGTTAACTTAAGGCTAACAATATGCATGCTAAATTTATCAAAGTCTGTTTATAATCAGTGATACACTGTTACATTTCCCACTTCACGTGTGTGTTAATCTTACAGCTGTGTAGAATTACCTTTATCCTCCTTTTGTGCTGTTGTCATCATACCTTTTACATATAAAAAGTATCCACATACATTATAAACCTTCACACTAGGATTTTTGCTTTAAATAATCGGTTGACTTTCAAAGAAATTACAGTTGGGGGGGGCAGGGGAGTAATCTCTTATAGTTACCCACTTAGTTTCTCTTTGTGTTGCTCTTTTCTCCTTCTGTAGAGTTTCCTGTGGTATCATTTCCCTTCATTCTAAACCTGCATTAGTGGCATTTCTTGTAGTATAGGTCTGGCAATATTTCTTTTGAGTTTATTTCACCCCCAACTTTTTTTTCTTCTTCAGTATTTTTTATTGTGGAAAAATAGATACATAAAACTTAATTATCTTAACCATTTTTAAGGTTACACTTAAATATATTCACATTGTTAATCATCTCCAGAACACATTCACCTTGCAAAACTGAAACTCGGGCCCACTAAACAGTAGCTCCCTGTCCTCTCCTCCCCTGACCCCCTGGCAGCCACTTCTCTACTTTCCATCTCTCTGATTTTGACCTCTTAGGTACCTCACATCAGTGGAATCATACAGTTATTTTTCTTTTTGCATCTGGCTTATTTCACTGAGCACAATGTCCTCAAGGTTCATCCATGTTGTAGCCTGGGTCAGAATTTCCCTTCTTTTTAAGGCTCAGTAGTATTCCAGTGTATGGATGGACCACATTTGCTTTTCCATTCATCCATCAATGGATAACTGAGTTGCTTCCACCTTTTAGCTATTGTGAATGAAGCTGCTGTGAACATGGGTGTACAGATATCTCTTCAAGACCTGCTTTCAGTTCTTTGGGGTGTATACCCAGAAGAGGAATTGCTGGGTCACGTGGTTAATTTTATTTTTAATTTTTTGAGGACCCGCCACTTTACCTGCACCGTTTTACATTCCCATCAACAGTGCACAATCACTTTACCTGCACCATTTTACATTCCCATCAACAGTGCACAGGGGTTCCAATTCATCTGCATTCTCATCATTTGCTGTTTTCTGGTTTTTTGATATCACTCATCCTAATGGGTGTGAGGTGGTATCTCATTGTAGTTTTGATTTGCATTTCCCTAAATGATAGCGATATTGAGCAACTTTTCACGTGCTTCTTGGCCATTTGTATATCGTTTTTGTAAAAATGTCTATTCAAATCCTTTGCCCATTTTTGAATTGGGTTGTTTGTTTTTGCTGTTGTTGAATTTTAGGAGTTCTCTGTTATTCTGTTTATGAATCCCTTATCAGATATATGATCGGCAAATATTTCTCTTATTTTGTGGGTTGTATTTTTTCTCTGTAAATAGTATCTTTTGATGCACAAAAGTTTTTAATTTTCATGAATTACAGTTTGTCTGCTTTTTCTTCATTGGCTATAAATTGGTATCCAGGAAAGCATTGCCAAATCCGATGGCATTACACTTTCCCTATGTTTTCTTCTAAGAGTTTTTATAGTTTTAGCTCTTACCTTCAAGGCTGTGATTCGTTTTGAGGGTTTTTTTTGTTCACTCGTTTTTTGTATTAATGTTAGGTAAGGGTACGGTTTCATTCTTTGGCAAGGGGATATCCAGTTTTCCCAGCACCATTTATTGAAAAGGCTGTCCTTTCCTCATTGAATGGTCTTGGCAACCTGGTTGAAAATCATTTGATAACATATGCAAGGATTTATTTCTGGGCTCTCAAAACTGTTCCATTGGTCTGTATGTCTGTTTGTATGCCAGTGTCACGCTGTTTTGGTCACTGTCATTTTGTAGTAAGTTTTGAAATCTGTTGAGAGTCCCTTGAGATTCCATATGAATTTTAGGATGGATTTTTCTATTTCTACAAAACATATCATTGGCATTTTGATTTGAATTTTGTTAATTCTGTAGGTCTCTTTGGGTAGTATTTGTTTCTTAATGATATTAAGTCTTCCAATCCATGAACATGGGATGTGTTTCCATTTATTTATGTCTTCTTTAATTTCTTTCTGGAATGTTTTGTATTGGGTTGGCCAAAATGTTCGTTCATTTTTTTCCTTAAGAGGGCTCTTCTAGCACTTAGTTGTCTTTAACGTCATCCAAAACAATTTTGTTAGATTGTGCGTGACAGCTGTCATACCAGCGTGCATTTATAAAAAGACTTATTGGGACTCCCCTGGTGGCACAGTGGTTAAGAATCCGCCTGCCAATGCAGGGTACATGGGTTCGAGCCCTGACCTGGGAAGATCCCACATACTGTGGAGCAACTAAGCCTGTGCACCACAACTACTGAGCCTGCCCTCTAGAGCCCGCGAGCCACAACTACTGAGCCCGCGTGCCACAACTACTGAAGCCTGCGTGCCTAGAGCCCGTGCCCTGCAACAAGAGAAGCCACCACAATGAGAAGCCCGCACACCGCAACGAAGAGTAGCCCCCGCTCGCCACAACTAGAGGAAAGCCCGAGCGCAGCAACAAAGACCCAACGCGGCCAAATAAATAAATAAGTAAATACTTATCAAAATTGGTGAATTTTTGTATAGCCATTTTAATATCGAAGATGGAAGAAAAAAGCAACATTTTGAGCATATTATGCTTTATTATTTCAAGAAAGGTAAAAATGCAACCGAAATGCAAAAAAAGGATTTGTGCCATATATGGAGAAGGTGCTGTGACTGATCAAACGTGTCAAAAGTGGTTTGCAAAGTTTCACGCTGGAGATTTCTCGCTGGACAATGCTCCACGGTCGGGTAGACCAGTTGAAGTTGATGGTGATCAAATCGAGACATTAATTAGGAACAATCAGCGTTATACCACGCGGGAGATAGCCGACATACTCAAAATATCCAAATCAAGCGCTGAAAATCATTTGCACCAGCTTGGTTATGTTCATCACTTTGATGTTTGGGTTCCACGTAAGTTAAGCAAAAAAAAACCTTCTTGACCGTGTTTCCACGTGCGATTCTCTACTTAAATGTAATGAAAGTGTTCCGTTTTTAAAACAAATTGTGACAGGTGATGAAAAGTGGATACTGTACAATAATGTGGAAGGGAAGAGATCGTGGGGCAAGGGAAATAAACGACCACCAACCACACCAAAGTCCGGTCTGAAGGTGATGTTGTGTATATGGTGGTACTGGAAGGGGGTCCTGTATTATGAGCTCCTTCTGGAAAACCAGACGATTCATTCCAACAAGTACTACTGCCAGTTAGACCAACTGAAAGCAGCACTCAACAAAAAGTGTCCAGAATTAGTCAACAGAAAATGCATAATCTTCCATCAGGATTATGCAAGACGGCATGTTTCTTTGATGACCAGGCAAAAACTGTTACATCTTGGCTGGGAAGTTCTGATTCATCCATCGTATTCACCAGACGTTGTACCTTCGGATTTCCATTTATTTAGGTCTTCACAAAATTCTCTTAATGGAAAAAATTTCAATTCCCTTGAAGACTGTAAAAGGCACCTGGAACAGTTCTTTGCTCAAAAAGGTAAAAAGTTTTGGGAAGGTGAGATTATGAAGGTGCCTGAAAAATGGCAGAAGGTAGTGGAACAAAAGGGTGAAAACGTCGTTCAATAAAGTTCTTGGTAAAAATGAAAAATGTGTCTTTTATTTTTACTTAAACACCGAAGGCACTTTTTGGCCAGCCCAGTATATGTGAAATTTAAAAAAAAGAAAGAAAACTCACAGAAACAGAGTAGAATGCTGGTTACGGGGGCTCAGGTGGGGGAAATGGGCAGGTGTTGCTCAGTGGGTGTGAACGTCCAGGTGTAAGATGGACAGTGCGGCACTAGAGTTGACAGGGCTCTGTTGTATTAGTGAAATTTGCTAAGAGGAAAAAGACATAACTGTGAGGTGATGGATGTATTAACTGACCTTATCGCGGTAAACATTTCGCCATATACACACGTATCAAATCATCATGTTTCAACTTAAACCTATACTGTGTTACATGTCAGTTATATCTCAATAAAGCAGGGGGCAAAGGAGGGGAAAGGAGCCGGTATTGGCAGCAATCAGCCTGCATCTGTTCTAATTCTTTTTTTTTTTAATTGGAGTAGAGTTGCTGTACCATGTTGTGTTAGTTTCTGCTGTACAGTGAAGTGAGTCAGCTGTATATGTACATACATCCCCTCCCTCTTGCAAGTCAGTGAGAGAAACATGAGGCCTGCACTGTCTGTAATTCTCCAGCAGTGTCCTGATGTCCTTGTTTATCAAACTCAGCCCCTTTCTTCGTGACTCAGCCCCCTCCTTGATGCCTCAAGTGTTGTACGGGGTGGCTTCTCGGTATTTTATTTTAGGACCTAAAACAAAGTCAAATCCATCTTACTCTCTCCTGGCCTTTCCTTCTCCACCTTTTCCCTACTGGAAAAGACATAACAGGAACAAGAAAAAAAAAAACAGTTTGAGAAGTCATTAAAACATCAAGAAGTTCTCACATCAAGCTTCTTCTCTCTGCAGTAATATTTCTCTTTGGTCTGTGCAGTCGAGGAAAAGTGAGCACACTTGGCTAAAGTAAGAACTCGTGTTGTTGTCAAGATGGCCTCTGTCCCTGTGCTCAGAGGCTCCTTGGCCTCCTAACCTGCCTTTGCCGTGGGAGTTGGGCCCCAGCTGCGCGGGCTTCTCTCCAGAATGCGGCCCCCGCAGCTTCCGCTTACCCAGTGGCCCCGACAGGCTCCGCTTTGACGGTTGAAAGGCAATCAGTTGCTTCCAGCCCCACCTTGTTTAAACCTGTTTAAACGAGGGTCAGTCTGCAGCTCAGGTGGATTCTCATCCTGAGGGTAGACGTGGCGTGACCTCGGGATCACTGCCAGCAGAGGCCGTGGGCACCGCGAGAGGTCTGGTTCTGAGCCTGAGCGATGTCATCTACGACCTGCCTCAACTTTAAGTTCTTCCAAATAACTTTCATTTGAAGTGGAAAATAGCACAAGAAATTTCATCCAAGAGGCCGCCAAGCCCAGAGAAACCTAACAGGTGGTTCCCGGGCACGGGGGCACGCTGCAGGAGCGGTGTTGTCGCTGAGGGCACCACGCTGGACACAGCCCCGAGCGTGTGCTGCGGCGGCCGGGCAGCCCTCACACAGCCTCTCGCTGGGACCTGGGGAGGTCGTGGGGGACCAGCGTCTCCGCCGTGGGGTCTCCCCCGTGACCGTCTCCCGCCTTCTGCTGCCCTGCGTCTTGCCGCCCGGTGGCTGTTACAGGATGTTCACAGACTTCGGCACGAAGAAGCAGAGCCGAAGGCCGAGGGAGAGGCGGCCCTCGGTTCAGCGCGCGGTGAAATGGGCTGCGTCCTCGCGGCGTGGCCAGCAGCCGGCGCGGCAGCACGGAGGCGGCACGGGGGGTGCAGGGCCGCGCCGGAAGCCAGGTCGTCCGTCCTCAGGTGCGGCTTTTCGGGGGTGACCGCAGCCTCGGCCCGTCGGGCGGGCTCCGTGTGAGAGATACGCAGTGTCTCCCCTGTAACGTGGAAAGGCTCACGGGGCGCGGGGGGCCCGCCGTCGGGTCCCCGGGGAGGCATTTCCCTTGCCCCCGCCCGCGCTGCCCCGGCACGTGTGGCGCCGGGCGTCCGGCGTGAGGGCGAGAGCCCGTGTCCCGCGTCGGCGGTGGGGCGTCCGGGGAGCGGGCCCCCAGCGGGCCGCGGGCTCTGAGGCCAGGCAGCCGCTGTCCTGCGGAAGCTGAGCGCGTGGCCCGTGGCGCGGGCAACGCGGGCTTTGTTTCTCTCCGCTGCACTTCTGCTTCCTCTGCACAGTGGTCTCAAGGGTAAGAGCCTTGACTTTGTTTTTCAATTAAATTCCAGAACAAAGGCCGTGGAGTTGAAGAAGCGAGCCCAGTGTGAGAATGTTGGCCCGCCACCCGTCTGCTTTCTGTTTGTCCGCCTCGTCTGGGGCTGTGCCCCCCCCCCCCACGTCCTGCCCTCTGCAGCCCTCTCCCGTCCTCAGCGGTTACCGTGGCGAGGACAGCGCGTTGACCTTTGACACCTGTGGACGGTGGCAAGGACCTTAGGACAGGGCCGCTCGGACCACCACGCGGGGTGGTCCCTGGGGCTCAGGGTGGCAATTCTGAGGCACCGGGTCTGGGGCGGAGCCTGAGACTCTGCATTTCCAGCAGCCGCCCAAGTGGGGCTGGTGCCTGGAGCCCACCGAGTAGCAGGGACGTGGGACACTGACTCTGTGTCCTCCTCCCGCCTCTGCGTCTGCCGTCACGTGTTGTAGCTACGCATGCACACGAGACCCCACGAGGCTGGATACATGACAGCTCACCCTCACTTCCAGCCTCGGGTTCCGCACAGTTTTCCACGCGTTCACCCCTCCTGCTGCTCTTCCTTCGTTCCTGCATCTCTGCTTCCACCCTTTTCCTTAAAACCTGAAGAACTTCCTCTAGTGTTTTGTGTAAAGAAGGGGGGAGTCCTGCTGGCGGTGAATTCTCTGTGGGTTTTTTGTCTCAAAATGTCTTTATTTTGCCTTCACTTTTGAAGGGTATTTTCACTGCAGCCAGAATGCCAGGGGGACAGTTATTTTCATTGCTTTGAAGATGTCCTTCCATTGTCTTCTAGTTTCCATCTCTTCTGTTGAATTTCTTGAATTCTAGACATCACGCATGAAAACCGTGGGTGACTTGAGGCCTTGTTTGATGTTGTCTCCCACCAAAGGGCAGTTCTTGCACTTCTGCTGGTTTGTCCAGGAAGGGCAGATCCTGTCCACAGAGACAGCACTACTTTGAAACTGGACTTCCCAGTCTGTTTCTGGGGAACTCTTACTCCTGGGGTGCGGCCCTGAGGGGGTCCTGACCGACAGCCGGGTGGTTTTCCGCGGCCCCTCCTTCTAGACGCCTCCTCCTAGCGGTTCCAGGGGGTGGCCCGTGCCGTGCAGCCCCATGGGTCGGGCGCACCCACCCGGCTCCCCAGCCTCTGAGAGGGGACGGCTGCTCTGAGCTGGGTCTCTCCCCTGCACGCCCTTCCCCCTGAGGCCTTGGCCTTGCAGCCTGGCTGCTTTAAACAGGCTCTGGAATCTGGCTTTCCTCTCTTCTCTGCCCGAAGGTCGCTGGGGCCTGGCCAGCAGGGGTTCTGGCGCTCGTGGGCCCCCACCCCTGCCAGTTCTGGCGCCAGGTAGCCACCCCTGGAGGCGGCTTCCACAGTCGTCGGGCTTTCACCCTCTGCTCACAGACATTCCAGGCAAACCCGTTTTCTCATCGGGGGCTCGGATGCTGCAGATCTGTGTTCCTGTTAGAAACAGCTGCCGTAATTGGCCCTGATGAATCGGGGGTTCCAAAAGTGCTGGTACCGAGTCTTCTGAGAACACATCTGACATCAGTTCAAGCTGTGTGGAGAGGGATGCGCTGGACAGTCGGCCCCTAGTCAGACGGCGAGACTGACGCCCGTGCTCACCTCGGTCTTTTGGGAACAGCTGAGCAGCAGGGAGAGGGCGCGGGGCCAGGGCTCAGGACGCCCGTCACGGCTGCCGGCCGAGTGTCTGGCACCCCCTGGCGGGGACACTGCCTGGCTCACAAGCCCCTGACCACTGAGGTGAAACGTTGCAGCTGCCGCGGGAGCGTGTGGCCTGTGGTGGCACCTCAGCGGTTGTTGAATCTTTGGAAGGTAAAATTAAGGTGTTTTGTATTTGTTTTGTTCTGCTCAGATTACCCGAAAATTCAGGCTGAATTCCGAAGGCAAACTTGAACAGACGGTCTCCATGGCAACCACTACTCAGCCCCTGACTCAGCATCTGCACGTCACCTACAAGAAGGTGACCCCATGACCCCAGGTAGAGCTGAGTCCCGGCGGGGCCGGCCTGTGTGGTGACACTTCGGCTTCTCAGCAGACGCCGCAGCAGGTGTGGGTGTGGCCACAGGTCACCATGGGTTCAAGGGTGTTGCCACGTGTTCCTGTAATGGCACAGAAAAACCAAATAAAAGGCCTTTATTTTTATGGCTGAGCATTTTGAATATTATCACTTGCGTAGAGTACGTTTCTTTCATCTGCTGGTGACTATTTGTTTTCAGAGTCATTTCCCTAAAAAATTAAAAAAGGGTGACTCTCCTTTCCTTCGTGCAATTTTGACAAGATCTGAAGATATTTATAAATCTACGGTAGTCAGTAACAAGGTGAAGACAAAGGTAGGACAAAAAGGATTGCAGTTAATTTTCCTTTATTTTTAAAGAGCTGGGAGTATAAGGACCCCATTTCCATATGGACGAAGGGTGTTCCCAAGGCAAGAGGATAGTAGTGAATTTATCATCATTCTGTAAATTTGATTTATTCTCGGCAATATAACATCGCCTTCATTTGTTTGTTTACGATGGAAGTTTCCAGACATACACTGACCCCTGGACCTCAGCCGGTTCCAGCTCCTGCCAGCGTGTGGCCACACCGGTGCTTCCGTCTGCTCTTCCCCCCTTTCTGTGGCTGGAGCATCTTAAAGCGAATTCCACACACAGTGTCACTTCTCTCGAACGCTTCAGCATGTGTGTAAAAGCAAAACAGAGCCTTTCTCCTTTCCTGAGCACAGCACGGTATCAGGAGCCTCACCAGGAACGTAGACACGGGGTGAAAGGAGGCCGCGCTCAAGAGCAGGGGTCAGTGTCTTCAGCCATACATCCCCTTGTCACACACCCTGGGGGCAAAAGGCACCACCGCGGGGGTTGTCAGTACCTGGGAGCGCAGAGGAGGGACCGGGGCTGGTGCTGAACCCTCAGAAGAGCATGGCCGGAGTGCGAGGAAGGCGGCCGGCCCCCTGCGTGCAGGGTGGACGTGGTGGCCGGGCTGGGCTCGCCGAGAGAGTCAGGTCAGCAGAGACTCAGGCACAGTTCGTCCCTCCAGCTGCGAACCTGGGAAACCGGACAAGTTACTTGCCTCTGAAAGTCAATGACAGGAGAGGAGTGGATGGACACTCCCTTTCCAAAAGGGAGACATAGGAAAGAAGAAGGCGTGACAGGTCCTGAGCAAGTCCAAAACCTTAAGGCTTAAGAGGAACGATCCTCTGTGGCTCCGTGTCTGTCCTCCGGGCCCCCCTGGGGTGGTCCTGCGCCCCCCCCACCCCTCGCCCCAGCTTTGCCGGGTGCAGCCGTCACCACAGTTCTCAGGGGTTGGAGTCGTGTGCCTGCGGCTCTCCCCAGGTTCTGCCCACCAGGGGTCGCCCTAGCGGGGGCTCTGCACCCCTTGCAGGGTGTGGGTCTCTGCCTGGGTCATGAACCTGAGGCTCCAGGTGGCTCCGTCCTTCAAAACTGAGGGAAGGTAGCAAGGCCTCCAGGGCTTTTGCATTCTGCATGCTGGCAGAGATGGTACCATGTGGAAGCCAAACACCGATTCCAGCCAAGTTTGCAGCTGTGCCCTCCAGGGGGGGCCGCCACGTCTGCTGTGGCACAGGAATGTGGGGAGCAGAGCCTTATCCTCTGGGCCTTGGATGGAAGGGTCACCCCCACAATCTCTGAAATGCCTTTGAAGACATTTTTCCATTGTGTGGACTTAGGCTTCTGTTCAGGTGGCTGCCTGGTCTCCCTTTGTGTGGGTAACTAGCTCGTGACAGATCGGTACTAACCTCCGTGTCAGGTCCTCCCACACGTCCTGATCTGTCTCAACAAGCTTTCTTACTACTTTCAATATCAATAGACTGAGGATTTTCCACATTTTTAAGGTCTGCCTCCTTTTTGGTTAACAATTCTGTCCTTAAGTCTTCTTGCATTTTACTCTTAAGTATTCAAGAGGAACAAGGCCCCTCATGCTTCAACACTTACACTTTGCTTGGAAATTTCCAGGCAAATAACCAATTTCATTGCTCACAAGTTCTACCTTCCACAAAACTAGGACACACAGTTCAGCCAAGCTCTTTGTCCCTTTTTAAGAAAGATTGCCTTTCCTCCAGTTTCCAATGACCTCCATTTCCATCTGAGATCTCAGCAGACTGGCCTTTACACCTGTGAAAATTAGTAAAGGGAAAGCTCTCGAAACCGGAGTGGGGAGGGAATTCCCTGGTTGTCCAGTGGTTAGGACTCTGAGGTCTCACTGCCAAGGGCCTGGGTTCAATCCCTGGTCGAGGAACTAAGATCCCACAAGCGATGCAGCACGGCCAAAAACAAAAAACAAAAAATAATGGAGTGGGGAGGCCACAAGAGGGAGCGCTCACCAGCTCCACTGGATGTCAGCACAGATCCCAACAGGAGGAGACCACCTGGCCTCTTAGGCCAGAAGCCCTTTACCACCATCAGGAGGAAGGAAGATTTTCTCCCTGCCTGGCAACAGCCCAGCCAATGAAAAGCCACCACACTTTAGACCCCCATTTTCCTCCAATGGACTTTTTTGCTTATAACAGCCCCTCCCACCTTACCTTCTCCATAAAAGAGTTTCCTCTCCTTTGTCCTACTGGACTTGCCTGTGGACTTGTGCCACAGTTACCTGTCCTGAAACACAAATCTTTGCTGTTCCATAATAAACCCGTTTTGTTGGTTAAAAACTGGCTGTTTCATTGTTTTAGATGAACACATCCCATATATCTACCAACATTCTGTTCAGCATTACAGATTCTCTCAGAACACTGAGGCTTTCTCCACCGCTCTCTTTTCTTCCTGGGTCACCAGAATTGCCCTGAACAGTCCATTCACAGCAGTGGAGGCTTTTTCTAACATTCATCTTAAAACTCTTCCAACCTCTGATTTCCAAAGCCACTTCCACATTTTTAGATATTTGTTACTTCTTGGTAACAACTTTCTGACTTAGTCCTTCAGGCTGCTATAACAAAAATAACCATCCACTGGGTGGCTTGTAAACAACCGAAATTTACTTGTCCCGGTTCTAGAGGCTGGAAGCCCAAGATCAGGTTGCTGGCTGATTAGGTGGCAAGGGCTACTTGCTTATGGACGGCCGTCTCCACTGTGACCTCACATGCAGAAAGGCTGAGCTAGCTCTCTGGAGTCTGCGTTATGCAGGCACTCGTTCCAATCATGAGGGTGGAGCCTGTATGACCTAGTCACCTCCCAAAGTCCCCACCTTCTCCTACCATCACTTTGGGGGTTAGGATTTCAACATACGAATTTGAGGGAAAACACATTCAGACCATAGCTCCAAGGGAGCCTGGAGGATGGGACCAGAGCTGTCTCTGCTGCTGGAATGAGGCTGAGAGGAGCTGGGAGCATCAAGGAAGCCCCACTCTCTCCCTCCTGCATCCCAGGCTGCTGCCTGCTCACAGCTGGAAGCGGGCTAGGAGGGCAGCACCCAGAGCGGAGCAGAAAGGGTGGGGCTGAGAGCTGAGAGATGAAAAGCAAATAACTGACATGGTCACCTGGTCCTCCTCTTCCTCCTCCCGCCCCCCATGCCACTGATTGTTGGGAAGCTGGGAGGCGTCCCCAGTCTGGATCCTGGGTTCCTCTGGGCTCCTCGTGGTGTCTGAATTGTTCCTCTAACCCCTCTGTTTGCTGTAGTCTGGAGGTTGGATCACACTTCCTAAGGGCTGTCCGGGTCTTCCTGTGCGGCATCTGCCTGTCTCACGTGGCTGATGCTAAACTTAACAGGCTCAGACAGTGCGGCCTGCCCTCTTTATTCTCAGCGTCTATCAACCGGCCCACCCGTGGGTGAACCCGCCTGAACCAGCTCCCCCATCAGAGCTGCCGAAGGGCCGTCTTCTAAGCCTGTCCTGCATTCAGTGGCGGAATTCTCCGAAGATCTTCCATCCATCCAATTAGGCTCAGTTTGGTTCCTCTGAAATAAGTTCACACCAGAAAGCCAGTGGAAACGCTTCTCTCTTCCCCTTTGATCATCGGGTTTTAGAACAAGTGTGCCAGGGACAACGGTGCTGGCCGCCCGACCAGGCTTCTCACACCACACACCCCCCCACCGCCCCTCCTGCTTCTGTTATGAACCCAGTACTTTTTGTATGTTCGACGTGAGCTAGGCAAGTCCAGTCTTTTTCTTTGACAGATGGGAGGGGCCCACATGATGTGATAGTTGGCTGGATGGAGCCCCTCAAGCCCCTGATGGCCTCTGTGCCCACTTCCTGCCTCAGAACCTCCTTCTTTCCAGTGGGGGTGGGACTGAGAGGCCCCGGGCAGAACTGGAAAATCCCTTTATAAATTATTTTCTCACTTATTTCCACTTTACTATTTGAGATCTCATTGCAGAGATCACAACCCTTCACTCTCAACTCCTTTAGCATGGGATACATGCATTTTTTAAGAAAGAAACAAAATTGTGCATCCACACTTAGGTTTCCAATTCAAATTTTAAGATTATAAAATTTTTTACTTAAATTCTTTGATTTTACCTCTTTTAAGATGAAAATCCTGTTTATCATTATTTGCTTTCTCCTACAGGATACGTATGATTATTTGAGAATAATAATATTGTTATTAACAATAAGACTACTGATTGAAGTTTGACTTTTTTGCTGTTTTTACAGCTTTCTCATTGAAGATGTAAGGTTAAAATATAGTTGGAATAACTGATTTCTCTGGGTGCTTATGTCACCAACTTGATAGAGAAACTCATTTGTTTAATTTTTAAAAATTGACTGTTTTCTTAAGTTAGCTTTGCTTATGCAAAACATCCTACGTGACCCTATTGTCAAAAGTGTAAAACAAGGGACTTCCCTGGTGGCGCAGTGGTTAAGAATCCGCCTGCCAATGCAGGGGACACAGGTTCGAGCCCTAGTCAGGGAAGATCCCACATGCCGTGGAGCAACTAAGCCCGTGCGCCACAACTACTGAGCCTGTGCTCTAGAGCCTGTGAGCCACAACTACTGAAGCCCATGTGCCTAGAGCCCATGCTCCACAACAAGAGAAGCCACCGCAATGAGAAGCCTGCACACCACAACAAAGAGTAACCCCCACTCCTCACAACTAGAGAAAGCCCGCACACAGCAACAAAGACCCAACACAGCCAAAAATAAATGAATAAACATAAATAAATAAATAATTTTTTTTTTTTTTAAAGTGTAAAACAAGATAAATTTTGCTCCACGTGGGTGTATAGCCCAACTGCTGAGTGCTCCACCAGGCAGCCCTGCCATAGTTTTTCCAGCAGACACCCTGATGCTGGGCATCTGGGTTGGTTCCAGTCTTTTGCTGATCAAATAATGTCACAATGAATAACTTTATGTACATGGCATTTTGGACTTTGGCCAGCGTAGCTCTGGGATACATTTCCAGAAGTAGCCATTCCAAGGGTAAATGCATCTATGACTTATCCAAGTGTTGCCCCTCCCCCAAGGGACTGTGCCATTTTGCTTCCCAGCAGTGTTGTGTGAGGGGACTTGCCTCCACCAACAAGAGTCTGTTGTCAGATTTGGATCTGGGCCAACCTGATCTGTGAGAAATGAGATCGTCCACGCATTTCTTTTTTTGGTTGCGCCACACCGCACGCAGGATCTTAGTTTCCCAACCAGGGATTGAACCCGCGCCCCCTGCAGTGGAAGAAGCGTGGAGTGTTAACCACCGGACCACCAGGGAAGTCCCTGCATTTCTCTTTTTTTGTCTTTTTCTTCTCGACTTTCGAAGCTTTTAAGTTCTTTCGAATTATAAACATTAATCCTAGTATTCCTGATTTTCAGTGACCACCTTTCATGGAGGTGAAATGCACGGTTACAACATGAACTTCACTATTCCACAGTGTCCACAGGTGTACAGTTGAGTGGTATTTAGTACATTCTCGGTGTCGTGCAACCATCAACTCTGTCTACTTCCAGGACACTTCTGTCACCCCAAGGAGAAACCCCGTACCCATTTAGCCACTCCCACTCTACGCCCCGCCCCTGACAGCACTGCTCTGCTTCCTGTCTCAAGTTGCAGATACTTTTGAAAATGTTAAATGTTACATTTTTTTTTTTTTCCCCAGCAAGTATTTTGTCTTTTCTTGCTCCTGGATTTTAAATCATGTTGAGGAAGATTCTGCTCACTCCCCAGTTACAAAGAAATTCACCCATTGTTTCTAGAACTTGTTTCATTTTTCATGCTTGGCTCTTGGATCCATTTGGAATTTGTCTTGTGTCTAGTGTGACATACGCATTCGATTTGGTCTCTTTCTGAGCGTTAACTGGTTGTCACGTTTGCTCACAAGCCCAGCTCTTCCCACCTCATCATGGACTTGGTTCTCCAGGCACTCGGGTCTGTCTCTGGGGGGCCCCGTGAACCCTGCGCCTGCCTGCCTGCCTGCATTTAGCCTGGGGCCTGGTGGTCCAACACCAGACTCAGAGGCAGAGGCCTAGACCCTCCTCGTTTCTCTTCTTTGAAGGGTTTTCCCCGCTGTTTTTGCCCTTCCCCCCCACCCCCCCACTTCATATGAACTTTATAATTAGCTTGTTTAGATCCAGAGGGGGAAAAACGTTCTGGTACTTTCATAAGGATTACGTTAAATTTACAAAGCTACTTATAGAGAACTGTCTTATGAGATCGTCTTCCTCTGGAACATGGGATTTCTTCTGTCCTTCCAAGTCCAGGGTGTCTCTGAGGTACCTTCAGAGTTTGCCTCACATAGGGTTTCACATTTCTCACTCCGTTTATACCCCGAAATGTCATCTTCTGTTGTTGTTGGAAATGGGGCATCTCCTGTACTGCAGCCTCTAACCCAGTGTCCACGCAGATGCCTGGTCTCTCTGAGTGACCGTAAATCTGCTGCTTCCCTGACTCAGCGTCTGTAACATCACTTTCCCAGGCTGGAAACGTACCAAGGGATCGATCCTAGTGACGGAAGCAGGGTGGCAAAGGGACCTTCCTCTCTCCTCCCGCCCCCTTCCTTCCCTCTCGCCATCTGCCAGACTTCTCACTGCGAGCGCCCCTGGGTCCCGTGCAGACAGAGCAGGCAGAGCTTGGAGAGGTGATGGGCTTGCAGGGGTGGCCGCCCCCCGGGAGGAAGCTGAGGAGAGGTGTCCTGTGGGGGGCCCTGGGGCCAGGAGGTGGGCGATGGGGGGAGGGGGGCAGCACCCCTTGTGCACGGCAACCTCGCCTTTGGGCTCTTCCCCAGGAGGCTGGATGGGGAAGGGAAGACTCTAGCGGCCGTGTGGTCCACCCTGTGTCGTACAGAAAGGGAACCGGGGCTGAGAGAGGCTGCGTCCAGCACCGTGTGCCTGCTGCCAGGCCAGAGGCGGGGGGCGGGGGCGGGGGGGGGAGGGGGACTGAGGAGCGTGGGAGCAGCTGCTGGTGCACACACGGTGGCAGCACGTGCAGGCGTGTATGCGTGCGGGCCCGGTGTGGCACAGGGCAGCACAAGTCGGCCTGGTGAGGGAAGACGTGCGCCTGTGCTCCATCACGTCAGGCCGGCCTGCCATCTGTCGGGTCCCTGGCAGTCGCAGGAGGACGGGCACAAGGAGCAGACGGGGTCACCCTCCACGGCTGCGGAGCTTTATTGGGATCGGACAAGCACACCATCCTTCTCGGTCGTGGGCTCCCGCGTCCACAGGACCCTGCCACGCAGAGGCCCACCCCCGGTGCACAGGGGACACGCCCTCCCTCTAGAAACGGGTTCAGCAGCCACCACACGAGCCTTAGGCCCCACGCGCGGAGCCAGTAACACTCCACAGCTCCCCCAGCCTCGGGAGTCGCCTCCAGGCCCGCGTCCAGGACCCCTGCCTGGGAGCACCGCGGCCAGCTCACGTCCTGACCTGGGAAGCCCACACGGATGGGGCCCGGCGTCGAGTGAGAACTTGGCGCTCCCGGCCCCCTTCCTTCAGGGCCTGGGACGCGACCCTGACTTTCTGGCTCTAGAAAGAAGGGGACCAGCGGGGGTTCCGGGAGAGGGGGAACGATGGGGAAGGGCCCCCCATTGGCCCTGAAGCCCAGCTCCAGGGCCAGGAAGCCCCCCACTTCCCTATCCAGAGGGCCTGGGTCTGTGGAGGAGGGGCTCAGGGCAGGGCTTCCAGCTTCGACATGGGGCTCCGAGGGTCTTCCCGGCTTGGGTGGGGCAGAGGGTGATGCTTTCGGGGGCCGAGGGCCTCCTGGGTACGGGGGCCGGGCTGCGGCCCCTGCCCAAGCCGGCAGCTCATCTCTCCGGCAGCAGCGTGAAGAATGCAGCCTTCAGGAAGCGGCCGAAGCCGCAGAGCGCGGCCACGAGCCAGTGCGAGCGGAGGCCGGGGTCGGTGCTGACCACGCACTTGAGCACATCCGTCTGGGAGGGAAGAGGGGGCAGTTAGAGAGTGGAGCGGAGAGGGTGCGGCCCGTGCCCCGCCCGGTGTCAGCCAAGTCTCCTGAGGGAATGCTCGAGGCCGTCTGGGAAGGCTTGTGGTCCAGCTGGATGGAAGGCTCCAGCATGGGACCCGACCCAACAGGTGGATTCAGACGGTGAGAGGGGAGGGAGGGGAGCCTGCTGGGCCCCCAGCCATGGGACCAGCTCCCGGCTCGGCCACCTGCTGACATCCCAGCGTCCTTCCGCAGGTGCCGTGGAGCCTGGGGTGCCAGGGAAGGACAAATCCCTTAGGACAGGAGCAGGAACTGAGCTTTCCAGAAGCCCAGTGAACGGCCACTCCTTACTTCCTTATTTCTTTCTAGTTCTGCTGAGAAATGAAGTACTATCCCTACAGCTTGACCTTTGGCCGTGGTGTCAATCAGTGTCCTGGCTGCCCCGGTGCCCAGCCTCAGCCGGGCTCCAGGACAGGACGGCAGGATGGGACAGCAGGAGGCCCGGAGCCACGTGAATCATCCAGGAGGTGACGCCCTCCCCGCCCAGTGCCGCCTTCAGATGAGACCACAGCCCTGGTTGCCCCTCACCGCCCCCCCGTCGCTCCAATCCCAGCAAAGGGCTGAGCTCCGTCCCCTCGGCCAGTGTGCTTCGCACACCTTTGCCCACCACCCATTTTACAGAGGAGAAAACAGCTCTCCTACAGGTGGGGCTGCCCCGCAGCCCCTGAGGCCTGACCAGGTGATCGGGGGCATGGAGACTCTGACACCATCCCTGGGGGCGGGGGGCGGGTTTTAGCTCCGGAGTCGGGGGTGGTCAGACCCAGAGGGCCCGCACTGGAGCTGGGCTGCAGGAGCCGTCCTGGGCCGGGCAGCCCCGGCCTCGCCCCTCCTCCAGCCCCATCACCCCTGCCACTGCCGGCACTCAGGCATTCGACCACCGCCCCCTTCCTGGCACCGCCACATTCCCTCACCCATCCACCGCGTCTCCGCAGCCAGGTTGCCAGGGTCTTGCGCACGAACTCCCCGAGGCAGTCCACGAGGGCGTGGACCAGGGCGGGCTGGGCCTGTCGCACGCAGTCCACGGCCAGCCCCGCAGCCACTGAGTACAGGGACACGACCTTGCCCCAGGTGGTTCCTGCAGGGAGAGAGATGGGTGCTGGTCACCAAAGGCCACCAAGACCGGCTCGAGGCCAGCCCGCAGGGTCACGTGGGGGGGCTGAGCCTTTCTGAGCCACACCCCTGCCATTCCGCTGGTGACTGGGGTCGACACCCGGGGCAGCCTCAACCCACAGCTCCCACCAGCCGGGGAGCTCGGTCAGCTGGCTGCTGGGCAAGTCCCGGCCACCGTCTGCTGCAGGTCAGTCCTGCCACCATCACGGGTCGTTCTCAGGTGGGACGTCTCGAGCCTGCGTTACACACCTGCACACCTTGCACCTGCACACCTGGGCCAGGGCCTGGCGATGCCCCTGCACAGCCCAGTATCTGCTGGAGGAAGTGATGGAGCAGAAAGGCAAAGAGGGGGCCGAGCAGGTCAAGGGGGCTCAGTGACTTGGCACTGGATGTGATAAACAGGAAGGAGCTTCCATCTGCACCTGCCCCCAGCGCAGCCCTGCGAGGACAGCAGGATGTTCTCCATGTAAAGAAGCTGAGGCCCCGGGAGGAACGGCCTTCCCCAGACCACCAAGCTACTGGGGGCAGAACTGAGATGGAGCCCACCTGGGAGGAAAAACAGACGAATGACAATCTGGGGAACAGTGCTTGCCAGTCGTATAAGGTTCCTTAATATAGAAAGAGATTTTATAAATCAATGAGAAAAAGAGAGAAACCTTTCAAAGGAAATACGAACACAATACAAACAGCTGATTCACAAAAGAAAAAGTATTAACAGTACACTAGACATATGAAAGATGCTCACCCTCACTGACAAACAAAGAAGTGTAAATTAAAACGAGATGTAAATTATAGTCTATCAGACTAAAAATTCCAAGTGGCAATGTGAGGATCCACGTAACTCTGCAGCCTGGTAACTGTGATGAGGAAGACAGCTGGAGGGCACCCGGCACCACCTGTGAAAGGACACAAACATGGGTGCCCCGCCTCAGTCCTCGAAGGAAGCAGCACAGGCAGGGAGGAAGCATGCCCCTCAACCCATGTTCACACCACAACTGGGACAGTCTGTCATAAGAGCACAAGTCAGTGCGAATAAATCCCTGTTCACAGTCGCCAAAAGGTGGAAATGACAAAACATAAAGAAGCGGTGAATTGAAAAGCACAATGTGGCCCAGCCACACAATGGAATGATATTTGGCCTCAAGGGGGAAGGAAGCACTGACAGGGCCACAACCTGATGAACCTTGAAAACATCGCGCTCAGTGAAAGAAGCAGACTCGAAAGGCCACACGTATCATATGAGTCCATTCCTATGAAATGTGCAGGACTGTCAGATCCGTGGAGACAGAAAGCAGACCAGTGGTCACTGGGGGCTGCAGGAGGGGGCCAGGCAGTGACAGCTTAATGGGAATGGGTGTTCTTCCCACTGACAAAGAACCTGGAGAGGTGGTGGTTGCACGATATTGTGGATGCATTCAACGCCACTGAATCGTACACTTTAAAATGGTTAATTGGGACTTCCCTGGCAGTCTAGTGGTTAGGACTCCGTGCTTCCACTGCAGGGGGCATGGGTTCAATCCTTGGTCGGGGAACTAAGATCCCACATGCCGCGTGGTGTAGCCAGTAAATAAATAAATAAATAAATAAATAAAATGGTTAATTGTATGTCATGTGAATTTCACCTCAATGAAAAGAAAATTTTAAAACCCCGTAAATCAGGCCAGGCCACTCCCCAAACCCTCCTGTTACTGTCCCTTCCCATCTCCTTCAAAGTAAATCCAAGTCTGAAGTCCCACCTGAGCCGGCCGCTGGCCCCTCTGAGGCCCCCTTGTCCCGCCACCTGGCCTCATGCACGCTATTCCAGCCTCACCCCCAGGGCTCTGCTCGAGGTCCCCCCTCTAAGGGCCACTCAGGCCATGACGGCATCGGGTCCTGGTGACGCTGCCGTCACACCACGCTCCCCATTTACCAGCTGCTCGTGGGTGCCAGCCCTGGCGGGCTCTGTGCTGCTCACAGCTGTGCCCTTGGCACCCCCAGGCTTGGCGTCCAGCAGGTACCCAACACCACCGGGGGCAGGTGAAGGGTCAGCGTGGCAGGGCGGGGATCAAGAGAGTGAACACGCGTTCTGTGGTGCTGTGTGGAGAGGTGAGCTCCACGTGACGGCCACGTTTTACCTGGAGAGGAAAGCCCTGGTCCGGAAGGTGCCGGCAGGGTGGTCTCTGGGAGGTGGGGCTCAGGTATGTCCTATTTTCTTTGAGCTCTTTGTGTTCTTTTTTATGGAGATATAATCTCACTAGCGTAAATTCATCCTTTTAAAGTGTGAGATCCAGTGTTTTTAGCATATTGACAATGTTGTACAACCATCACCACTATCGAATTCCAGACATTTTCACTCCGAATCACTGTCCCCGGGAGCAATCATGCCCGTCACCCCAGCCCTGGCAACCTCTCATCTACTTTGTCTCTATGGATTACCTGTTCTGGACATTTCACGTGAATGCAGTCACACAGTATGTCCCACTTTGTGTCTGACTCCGTTCACTGAGCAAAATGTTTTCAGGGTTCCTCCGTGCTGTCCTGGTGTCGGCACCTCATTCCTTTTTACGGCCGAATAATGTTCCATCGAGTGGATGGACCACCCATCAGGAAACAAACACGTGGGCTGCTGGCCCCTCCGGCTGTGGGGGTACACGGCTCTGAACACTCGTGTGCAAGCCCTTGTGTGAACATGTGGCTTCCTTTCTCAGGGGTCAAAACCGAGGAGCGGAACTGCTGGGTCAGGGGGTGACCCCGTCAGTTACCATTGGAGAAGCTGCCGGACCACTTCACGCCCTGACTCTTCACAGCCTCACCCGTGCTGGGTTCTCTGGCCTTTTGCCTTGAGTGCCCCAGTGGGCGCGAGGTGGCATCTTGTTGTGGTGTGATGTGCGTCTCCCTGGTGACTGATGAGGCTGAGCAACTTCTCGTGCACGTGCTGGCTGTTCACACACCTTCCCTGACGAGATGCCTATTCAGACCCTTTGCTCTTTTTAAAGTGAGGTGGTCTTTTTAGTACTGATTTCTGAGAGCTCTTTATCTCATGTATTCTCTGATCTTTCCATGGTGAAATATTTTGCTCTCGTAATGAGAAGAAAAAAATGAAAACACTTGCCAACTTTCAGTTTTTCCACTGAAGGGAACTGAGAAGCGCCTTCAGCCAAGACGCAGCCGGGAACAGCGCCCCCTGCCTCTGCCTTCGCGGGGGGCTCAGCCACGTGGGGGGGCCACCTGGAACCCTGCCCTGCCGTCCTCGAGCCGTCCACGTCCCCGGCCACAGCCAGAGCAGGTGAGGGGCCGGCCGGGAGGAGGAGGGGGAGGAAGGCCCAGCCCGGGGGGTCAGCGAGTGCAAGACCCAGCTGCTTGGGAGAGGCTGCGGGCAGAGACGGGCAGGGCCGGCAAGCATCTGATGGCTGGAGCTCGCCTGGTGGCAAGGGGGCCTGAGGACCAGGAAGGCTGGGATGAGCAAGGGCTGAAGGGAGACCTCGGGCGGGCGGGAAGCGGGAGGGTGCCTGGGGCGGCCACGGGCTGGTCAGGGGGATGGTCTGAGAGCCAATCGGCGGCAGAAGGGGTGGACCCGCAGCGCTATGCTCCGTGGAGCCTGCTTCTGCACCCCGTTCAGGTGGCTCTGAGGTCCACGGAGGTTAAGAAGCCACTTGCAGGTCACACAGCCCACGAGGGGGTGGGCGCCCCACAGCACTGGAGGGGCAGGTGGCGGTGTGGAGGCCGCCACGAGAAAAAGGTAGAGCCAGCTGGGTGGGGCGGGGATGCTTGGTTGCAGAGAAGTACATCCTGCTCCGGTTTCAAGCGAAAAATCACGGGATTTAAACTGAACTCCCCAAGTGGAAGAAGCCGCGGTGCCCTGTGCCCATTCACACGGCCACACCTTCCTCCCCGCCCCTCCCCCTCCCCGCCCTGTCCTTCCAGAACCCAGAGCCCTTCTGGGCACGTCTCCGGCCTGTCCCGCACCGAGCAAGCCGGGCAGGCAGGGTGGGTGCTTCGTCCCGGCTGCCGGCCCTCTGTCCCTGCCCACACGCCAGCCACCTCCCCAGGCCCAGCCGTCCCCGCCCCCTCAGTCCCAAACACCAGCCGGCCGGAGCCGCAATCTCAGAGATGACCCTTCCTTTTAAAGCCAGCCCTCGGCTCGTAAGCCAGCCGCCCGCCCACCCGACAGCGGAGACAGACACCGGTGGCCACCCACGCGCCAGCGTCAGGCCGGATGGGAGCCCAGGGAGGGCCCAGGGTGGCTGTCAGCTTCCTTCCCCGGCCTGCCCAGGTCACCGCGAGGGCACCCAGGTCAGGACTGCCAGATGCTCCTGGGCAGCCCACGCCTCTCACCAGCCCCCTCCCTCCCAGGCACTCCCCCGTGAAGTCCTGGCCACCGTGGCCGCCGCTGGGAAGTCAGTGCCGACCCAGTGCCGCCCTGGAGGCTGGGTCCGGCAGCCAGTGGTCCCGTGTCCCTGCCACACTGGCCTGCCCACCAGGGGTTGGAGGAGCCTCCTCGAGAGGGGACAGTGCAGGGCAACACCCAGAGGGTGTGGTCAGCGGGCTGGGGGCCCTCTGATGGGATGCGGCAGCCCCAGCCCCTCCACCGGCCTCCTTTGTTCTGCCGGTGGGCGGAGGTCCCCCATGGGGCGGGGGCTGCGGCTCGCGGCGCCCTCTGCCCCAAAGCCCTGCTGCTGTCCCAACCCTCCGATGGCTAAGCAAAGGCAAGGGGTGCTCCGAGGTCACACTGCTGGTCGGCGACAGACCCAAAGCCACCTCACAGAAGGGGCCTGTCCTCCGCAAAGCCCTTCCCACCCTCGATGCCACGTGGCCACTCACACCCCCACTCCACCAGGATGCAGCCCGGGAACACTCTGGCTCTGGGGCCCCCAAGCTCCCCCTCCCTGAGGGCTGGGACTGGCCATCCCGTCCATCACAGGGTCCCCAGGCCCAGGGCAGCGCCAGACCGTGCTGGGGAAACCTCGGTGGGGTCGGCTGATGGAGCAGGTGCTGCACTGGGGTGGGGGCTTTGGTCACCTGGATGGCCAGCAGCGCCTGGCACCTGCTACGTACCAGGACACAGGACCGGGGTGGACACGCAGAGCAGGGGCACCAGAACAGGGCACGAGGTCACGGGTGGGGAGACAAGATCTGTGGACCACAGGGAGCCCAGCAGCGTTCCCAGGACGGGGCGTGGGAACGAGAGGGGGTTTTGGGGGATGAGTCCTATAGTTTCCTGTGAGCCTGGAGGCAGGTGTGCAGACAGGAAGCAGCACGAGCTGAACTCAGGGCGAGGGCACAAGGAGGAGAAGCAGGAGATGTCACCTGCTCCCAGGGCCCAGATGGAGGCTCGGGAGATTCTCAGGTGACTGTGGGCCAGCCAGGTGAGACAGGTGTGTCAGCATTCTCCAAACGTGTCCCGGTGAGCCACTCCACCAGGGACTCCCACTCTAGTGCAGCCCTCCCACTATGGGGGCTGTTCTGCGACTTGCCTCTGACCAACAGACTCAGGCTCAGTGACACCGTGACTTCTTACGGCAAAAGAGCCTGGCGGTGCCCACCTGGGCTGCTTGGGACCTGGGGCCACGCTGTGAGAAGCCCAAGCCCCACAGGACACGTACAGGCCACACGCAGAACAGCCCCGCCCCACTCCAGCCAACAGTCACCACCAAGTGGCAGCCTGCGACACGCACCCCAGCCAGGGCTTCCGGTCACTGCAGCCCCAGGACCGCACAAGAGGCCCGTGCCAGCTGCCCAGCAGGCCCACTGTCCTTGGACCCAGGGAGGGTCCCCTGAGAGCCCACCCAGCACTGCAGCCCCGGCCCTGACCCACAGACCCTGGGCCATGCCAGCAGTGTGGGCCCCCTGGACACACAGGCCTACCTGCAGAAAAGATCTGGGCTGCCACAGCCAGGAAGGCGTCGGTCACCACGGTCTCGGACTGCAGGGAGATGTTCAGCTGGCGGGCTACGTTGCGGTAGACGCTGGGCCGGATCAGCTCCAGCTCGTCCGCTGCGCGGTCACACAGGCGGGTCAGAGGTGGTCACACGGGCCTGGGGCCAGCCCACTCCTCAGCCTGTGGCCACAGCTGGGGACCCTGATCGCAGCCCTACTCCTGACCCCCCGACCTGTCACATTCCCACCCACGAGACACCACCCCCAGAGCCCCCGGGGACAAGACCAGGGAGGTGCGGTGGGCTCCCCCAGACCTGCCTCTGGGGCCTGTCCCCTCTGCCGAGCCAGCCACGCCCCCCCCTCCCCCCAGGGCAGAGCCGGCTGGGCCAGTGGGGCGGGAATCCCAGCCGTGCCTGATGAGTGACTCACAGCCCACAGCGAGCTGCACGGGCGGGCGGGCGTGCAGTAGTCTGACAGGCAAGCAACCAGAGCCCAACATGGGTGTGGACCGTGCCAGCGACCCCACGCAGGTGGGGAGCCCGGCTGCCGCCTCAGAAGGGCGTCCTCGCTCAGGCCCCAGCACCATTCAGTGAACCAAGAAAAGGAGCCACTACCCGGGGCCACCAGCACCACACAGGGTCAGACCTGGGCTCCCGGGGCCAAGCGGGGGTATCTGGATGGGACGGCCGCACTTGGCAGTGGGAGGCCCTCTCAAGGGCGCTGTCTGCACGTGTGCCCGCTGCAGCGCCCCTGGCAGTGATGTGCCCGCCGCAGTGCCCTGGCAGTGATGTGCCGGGAATCCCACACAGCCCTCGGACTGGGCGTCCCCCAACCCAGCCGCCTCTCCGCCAAAGCAAACAGGAAAATGCTTCCGACTGGAGGTCCAGGCGATAAGGGCTCCGAGTCAGCCATGGGGCAGATGCACTCCATCTAATTAATTAAGATCTGGAACCAGAGCAGGACTTAGGGGAGGCTGGCAGACGATGGGGAAGGGAGCGTGGAAACTCCCAGGGCTGGCCTGGCTGTTCCCACGTACATACCCTGGGGTCTACCGGGGACTGACCCCAGCTCGACCCGGGCCTCTTCCTGTTTGCTGCTGCCCCAGGAGCTGGGCGTCTGTGCTCAGGAGGAGCTGGAGGTACGCTGGGGGCAGGGAGACAGCTCCAGGCCATGACGGGTGGGGAAGGGGCGGTCACGCTGAGCAGCTGCAAGGGCGGATGCTTTGGGGGTCCAAGCCATCTCCCTCCAGGGTCCCCTTAGCCATCTCGCAGGAACTGAACCCCAGGGACTGGCCGTGGTGAGGCCGGATGCTGGAGAAGGGCCTGAAGGCCTGGCCCCTGAGAGGGCCAGCGCAGGGCACTTAGCTGGATCTGCTCCTCCAGCCCAGGCTGGAAGCATCCCAGGCTCTCTGGGTCTGAGGTCACAGTGCTGAAGGGACAGATACCGGCCCGGTCTGATTAGCAGAGCCCAAAGCAGGGCTTTTCAGAAAGTTCAAACAGTAGGGATCCCGGGCCCAAGGTAGAGGCAGCCCCGAGCCCCTGCTCGCAGGCAAGGAGATGGAGCTGGGGGCGGGCAGGGTCGCAGAGGAGGCCGGGACAGAGGCAGGACCTTCTCCTGGCCACTCCAGGGGCTCTTGGGAGGTCAAGACACCATATTCACCAGGACCCTCTGGAACGCTCCCCCAGTGTTGTCCCCACAGCCCAACTGGAAGAAATGGCTTGGGCGCTGACCTCAGGGGAGTCCAGGCACTCTGGGCCTTTGGCTGATCCCCCAAACCCCGCTTGCTCCCCTCCCCTGAGACCCAGGCGGGATACCGCCCCCCTGGCAGCCCTCTGCAATGGCCCCTCGGCATCTGTGTGTCTCCCCCCGACCCCAACACTCCTGTGCAGGCCAGGTCTACGCAACCCTGCCCCCAGGGTCCACACAAAACAGGGGCAAGCAGACACGCGAGCCAGCCTGAGAAGGGGAGGGCATCCCCTTTCATGGGGTGCTCCCGCCGACCAGGGCTCCTGGGCCAGTCTCTCCGCACTCTGCCTGGAGAGCCACCTGGTCAGGGCTCCATCTGCGCTGCCACACCTCCCCGTGTGCACACGCGGGGTGGAACTGTCACACTGGATGGGGCAGGGCTGGGCAACCTCAGTCCCCGTGGAGAGGCGGGCTGACTGAGTCAGCTGGGCCGGTCCCTCCCTCTCTGGGGTCCTTAGAGAAGGTGGAGACAGTTACCGGGCTGTGTGTGACCCCAGAGTCAAGTACCTCCAGGTGTCCACTCAACAAGCCATCCAGGTGAGATCTTGGGCTACCCAGCCTCACGGTGGCTCAGCTCTCCTGGGGCGCTAAATTTCACAGGGAGCCCTAAGAGGCCTCCAAATCAAGAGAAAAGAGCAACCCACGGCAGGATTTGAGCCAGTAACTGCAAGGACCTATTTTCCAAAACAAACATCAGGACACGTGGTCCGACAAAGGATTTTTGTGCCCAGCTGAGTACAAGGGTCACTCTGGAAGTTTAGCCACCAAAACATCATGCTTCCCGGAGCTGTCTATTCTTTATTGCCAGAGTGTCTGAAATCCGGGCTGAGCAGGCAAATGCGGGGAGGTCTTTGGCGGTACACAGGCGAGCCTGAGGGGGGAACTGCAAGAGTAGGGGTGCTGGAGGGATCATCGGTCTGGGTGCGCCAGCCTTGTGCGCCGGGTTACTCAGGGCACCCCGGACCAGCCCCCTCCCTGCCCCAGAGGGGAGACCGAGGCCCAGCAGGGGCGGGTGCCGGCGCGGTCACCGGCGGGCGGGCCCGTGCAGGGACAGCTGTACCCCGAGGCGCAGCGGGGCCGCCCCGCCGGCCGGCTTTGGGGGGGAAGCCTGGGATCCCCCCGCCCGCCGAGGCCCGCACTTACCCAGGCGCAGCAGCACCGCGCACACTTCGGCCAGGCGGCCGCCGGGGGCGGGCGCGGCGCGCTCCGGCGCGCTCCAGGCGAGGCCGGCGCGCAGCAGCCGCGCGTGCACGAACTCCCGGCCGAGCGCCTTGGCCTGGGCCACCAGCTCCTTGTCGGTGGGCGAGCGGTCAAAGGCGTCCATGATCTCGGCGGCGAAGACCGAGGAGCGCCGCAGCACCTCCATGGCGGGGACGCGGGCGGGGGGCGCCGCACCTGCGGGCAGAGAGTGCTCAGACGGGCCCGCCCCGCCGCCCCGGCCTGGCTGGCGGAGGGGAAGGTCGGCCGCGCGAGGAGGGCGGGCAGCGGGGCGCGGGGAAGGGGCGCGACGTGCGCCTAGATCGCGTGCGTGCGCCGGGCCGGAGCGCACAGGGAGGCCGGGCCGGCGCGGCTCCGGGGAAGGGCTTCGGCCAGCTGCGGGTAAGCGTTCCTGTTTGTGCCCCAAATCTTTCAAAGCGCGGTGTCACCTTCTTTTAGATGCCGAGCTCAATCACAAAGATCCCCACGGGTGCCGGGGATAGGAAGGACCTCGGGGAAATGGCGATTGGCTCTGGGGCCGCCGTGCCCGCGCTCGAAGACGAGTGGGCGGGGGGCATGGCCCGACCTGCTCCCAACCGGCGGCTGCCGGGACCCCGGCCCGGCCCAGCGTCCGGGGCCACCACCCACCTCCGCGCCTCGCCGTCCTCAGTGTTTGTCCCCGGCCTCGCCGTTCCCATGGCGCGGCCCGCCCTGCTCACCTCTCCCGCCGCATGTCTCGGGCGCGGGGGCTGGGGAGGAGTGCTGGCCTCAGTATCTGCTGGCCGCCGTCTCCGCAGATCTGGATCCTTCCATTCAAACTGGCGAGGACGCGCGCCCCGCCCCGGCGCCCGCCCTGTCCACGCCCGAGCCGGGCTGGAGCGCTGAGGGCGCGGGGTCTCGGGCCCTCCGGGGGCTCCGGCGGCGTCGTCGGGGGCGAGGGGAGTGCGGGCAGCACAGCGCAACTTTCCGCCAGCGAGAGGCGAGGCTTGGGGCTTTGCCTTCTAAGGGAAAGGCAACCCCGGGGCGGAGCCACGGCCAGAGCTTCCCCACCGCCTCCCCGCTTAAGGAGGACCGAGCGAGTTCCCGGTATGCGCTCAAGGAGGGCCACGGGGCAGGAGCTGTCCCCCACTGTCCCAGTGATTAGAACCTAGCTCTGGCACCAGCCTCCTGGATTCACAGCCGGCTTCATTATCGTATTGATTCCTAGAGGTTCTTTATATATTCTGGATGCTGTGTCCCTGATCTTACACATGGCTTGGTATTATAGATGGATACTTGGATTTGCATTGTATGCAAGGTATTGCAAATATCTTCTGCCATTCTGTGGTTTGCTATTGCTTATATTGAACAGGAGTTTTCTCAGTGAAGTCCAATTTATCAATCTTTTCTCATGTTTGTGCTTTTTTATTAGGATATTCTCCCGTGTTTTCTTCTGGAAGCTTAATTGTTTTAGCATTCACATTTAGATCTATGATGGATCACAGATTAATTCTTATGAATATTGTGGTAGGGGGTCAGAGTTCATTTTTTCCATATGGATATCCAGTAGACCATCATCGGTTATTGAAAGGGCCATCATCTTTCCACTGAATTGGAGAAGAGTCCCCATTATAAAGCAAGTGTCTGTGTATGTGAGGGTCTGTTCTGGACTCTTTTCTATCCCACTGGTCTATTTCTCTATCCTTTTTTTTTTTTTTTTTTTGGTATGTGGGATCTTAGTTCTGTGACCAGGGATCGAACCCATGCCCTCTGCCTAGGAAGCACAGAGTCTTAACCGCTGGACCACTAGGGAAGTCCCTATTTCACTATCCTTGAATCAACATCTCTATCCTTGAAACAACAGGATGAACCCACTTGCCTTAATTCACATATATACAACACTTCACCCAATAGCTGTTGAATACAAGTTCTTTCCCTGTGCACATAGGATGTTAAACAAAATAGACCATATCCTGGGCCATGAAGTCTCAACAAATTTCAAAGGATTGAAATGATACAAGTGTGTCCTCTCTGAATTAAACTAAAACTCAAAAACAGGAAAACTATCAGAAAGCCTCCAAGTACGTGGAAATTAAATATCACACTTCTAAATAATCAGTGGGTCAAATAGTAAATCACAAGGGAAGTCGTAAAATATTTTGAAGTGAACTGCAGTGAAAACATGACATATCAAATGCTGTGGGATATAGGTAAAGCAGTGCTTCAAGGAAAATTTATAGCTTTAGAAGAGAGGTTAAAATTAATGCTCTAAGCTCCAATTCAAGAAGCTAGAAAAAGAACAACAAATTAAATCTAAAGGTGAGAGGAAATAAAAATAAAAGCAGAAATTAATGAAACAAAGCAAAAAGCAGGGAAACTCAACCAAGCCAAAAGAGATTAATAGAATGGATAATCCCCTGGAAAGAATGGGTAAAAAGAAAACACAAATTCCAATGTCAGGAATGAAAAAGAGGACATCACCACAGATACTACAAACATTAAAAAGCTAATAAGAGTATATTATGAACAACTTTATGACAGCAATTTGAAATTTAAATGAAACAATTTACCCAAACTGACGCTAGAAGCAATAGAAAATCTGGATACCCTATAACAATTAAATAAATTTAATTCATAATTTAAAATCTTCCCACAAAGAAAATTCTAGGTTCAGATGGTTTCACTGAGGAATTCCTCTAAACAGTTGAAGAAATATCACTGACCTTACACAAACCTGCACAGAGAATAGAAAATGAGAGAACATCTCCCATCTCATTTTGTGAGGCCAACATATCATTGATACTGACACCCATCAGGAAGCTGTCGAACCTCTGTCTGCCTTGGCTTCCCCGTCTGTAGAATAGAGAAAATAATAATACCTACATTTTGTGGACCAAATTAGTTAATCCATGTATAAAAGTGCTTGTCATATAATAGTTGCTCAGTAATTGTTAGCTGTTTTTTCAGAAAAGCTTTAAAATGTGAGTGCTCATTTTAATGCACTCTTTAACTCACAGTCTGGAGCAGGACAGAGTCTGCCTCTGGCATTTCTGAAGAGCACTAAGGTTTGGGATTCCGTGTATTTTATAGATGGAAATATGGAAGCTTGGAATGGGAAAGGGATTGCTGAAGGAGTCAGCGCAGGACTTCGCATAGGCAGATTGGGACACCCCCCCACCCCCGCCCCGGGCCCATGGAATGTATCTCTGGCAGAGGAAGAACCTATGCCACCCCCATCCCCCCCGCCCCGCAGTGGCCTCAGGCAGCTTCCCACCCTGCCCACCGCCTCAGTTTCCTCCTATACAAAAATAGGATCACGTTTTCTACTTCCTGTCTCCTGGGCAGCATGGACGGGTGTGGAAAGACTCATGCGCCCTGACACAGGAGTGACAGATGCATCTGTTTAGCGTGGTTCCTTCAGTACAGGAGCTGCCGTGCCTGGATCCAGCCATGCCTGAACCAGTGGACCTCTCCCTGGACTTTTTAGACCAGCTCAAAGCCGTGTCTCAGGATATTCACTACAGGATACTGAGGACCCTGAGGAACTGGAAACGGCCCAAGTGTTTATCAGAAGGGGAGGTTAAGCCCATCTGGAGTATCCAGACCACAGACCCTGAGCCAGACCTTAGAAAGCCCAGGTCAGGGTAGAATCAGTTGAGACCTTCCTGTCGCTTGAGGACTGGAGGAGGCTGACCTGATCGGCCCAGTCCCAGCCCCCAATCCCCCAAGTGTGTGTAGACTTTCCTACGGTTGCCATTGGCGCTGAGTTTCCACCTCTGCAGATTTCCTGCTCTCCGCTCTTGTCTTTTGTCCGATCCCTCTGTCTGCCCTGCACTTGGCCCAGTGGGTCCCTGGTTGCCGAGAAGCCTTCTGAGTGCCGACACCGGCCCAAACTGGCTTGAGCACAGGGAGCTTTGTTGATTTATGTGACTAAATTGTCCTGGGAGACACGTACTGGTTTCAGGCATGGCTGGATCCAGGGGTCTCTCTTTCTATCTGTGAGTCTGTCTGTGCTCCTTCGTGACAGCTCTGCTCTCAGGCAGGCTGTCCCTGAGTGATGGCAGAAGACGCCACAGCTCCCTGTCTACACCGCACGAGTTCAGTCTGTCCCAGTGGGAAAAAAAGCCGGTCTTCCCAGGGAGCTCCTGGGGATGACCTGGGGCCAGCAGCTTCTGTCCCGTGCCCATCTCTGAACCAGCTGTGGCTGGAGATGGGAAGGTGCCAGTCTTTCGGGCCCGGTCATATCTGCGGCTCTGTGCAGGGTGCAGGGGCCTATCGGTGCCTCCGAACCACCTGGAGGAGGGTCCTGGCTTTCCGGAGAAACCTGCTCAAGTCCGCTGTGTGGGCCACAGTTTGGGGAGCAGAGCGCTCCATAACCCAGTGACACCAGTGTAAGAAAGTGAGCGGCAACGTCCACCGCGACGTGGACAGGGGTCCTGCCTGGTCTGCACATGGCCACGCAGAGGGACAGGCACAGGAGAGTGTTGTCCCCTCCCCCGAAGCAAGTGCCCAGGCCCCCGGCATACCCTGTCCACAGCCTCCTCCAGCGCCCGTGTGGGCCTCTTCCCGAGCCTGGCCCTGGAGGGGACTGAGTGGCCGGAGTGGACGGGTGTGGACGTGCAGGGCTCACGTGCAGGCTCTGGCGTGCAGGGCCAGCTGTGGGCCCAGCAAGGGTCTTGGCAGGAGGCTGGCCTCCCGGTGGGTCTGGGCCTTGCACCTGTTGGGTGCTGGCCTGCGTCATTTATTGAGTGGTTCCTGGGCTCCTCCTGTGTCCAAGGATCCCCGGGCCGGCGGGGCCGGCCTCACCACAGCCTCTTCGCTCTCCTCTCACAACGTATCCCGAGAGCCACTTCTGCCTCCTGCTGCTAGTGCCCCAGGCCAGGCCACTGCCGCCCACCCCCTCTCCAGTCTGCCCTGTGCACGGGGACAGTGTCGTTTCAAACCAACCAGATTCGTCAGCGCAAAGCCAAGGCCTCTCCCCTCTCTGCCTGCTCGGGGGGCTCCAGCTGAGCAAACACACTTGTGCCACGGGGCCTTTGCACGGGCTGTTCCTTCCTTCCTAGATTGTTACAGCTCTGCTCACGTGTCACTTCCTCAGAGAGGCCCCCTCCTGTGCCTGCCTCTCCCTTTGCCCCGGCTAAAATCTTCCCACCCCCCTGTGCCCAGCAGGTCCCTGCAGGGGTAGCTGAGGACAAGGTGGGCCGGGAGGATGTGGCGTGGAGCCCCCAAGGGGTGTGACACACTCTGCCCCTCGCTCACCCCCAGTCTGCCCTCTCGGGAGTCCAAACCATCCCTGACAGTAGGTGTTCATATATAGTGTTGTTCTGTGTGTGTTCTGCTTCCCTCTGGGCAGCCGCCCACCTAGGCCTCCCTCCTCCTTCTCAGGCTCCCCCCGGGCCCCAGGGCGGGCGCCTGTGCTGAGCACACGTGTGGACGGAACCGAGAGCGGGGCCGGCTGTGACTGTGGCCCCCACTCCTTCCAGTGGGTCCCCCGAATCATCTGCTTTGGGGGGGCGAGTTCTAAACCCCGAGCCCTCCTGGCCCCTTTCCTCTTGAGGGCTGCGGTGTCTGCCAGGCCATCAGCGATTACAGTAGCGATGGGACACCTCCGGCTACAAGGAACAGAAAGCCAGCCCTCAGACAGGCCAGGGACTTATGCTCTCACCTCCTGGAAGGAGGAAAAGACAGAGGGGCAGCCGGCCTTCCCAGGCACCAGCCTCTCTGCAGGGGGTTCCACGTGCCACCTCGGTGGAAGCTGGAGCAGCGGGGAGACGGAGGCTCCCAACCCAAAATTTAGAGTGTCCTTGAACCCTGGAGATGTTTAAGGAATCCCAGAAGCGGGGGCTAGTAAAGTGCTCAAGAGACAATCAGTCGTAACCCTCACGGCTGGCCCAGGCCTCGGGTGAGGTCACCACGCGGCTGCAGATCAGAGCGCCCCAGGGGCGGGAGCCTCAGGGGTGACACGCAGGGTCACAGTGGGCTGACTCCGGGGGGTCTCCCCTCGGGCTTCTCTGGCCCCCCCCCCAGGGACTAAACGGTGGGAGCTGCACCCCACCTCCCATTGGGGAGGGGTCCCACCGGTGCCACTGAGGGGCAGGTAACCCTCACCACCCCCCCAGCAGAGTTGGGTGGGCGGAGGCTGGGGGACGGGCCCCTGGGGTGGGGCTCTGCTCTGAAAGGCTGCCTGGGTGGGCGTCCATTCCCTGCTCTTCCAGTGACCCGGCCATGCGACTGTGACAGGAGATGTCCAGATGGGGCCTGGGCGCAGAGGCAGCACCTCCAAGCTTGGGAGGCTGACAGCCCCATTTGCCCAGAATTCTCCCGGGGCCAGCCCCTCCCCGTTTATTTTTCACCAGAAGCTCATACTTCACGGGGAATCAGAGCCCAGGCCAGAAGGGTTTTGTATAAACTTGGATAAGAGCACGATAAACAACCTGGGAGCCCGCACGACAGAGGGCAGAGCAGCCCGGGGAGGGGTCCACGTGCCCGGCTTTCAGCCCCGCCCCCCGTGTCCAGTGGTGGCCAGAAGGGTGGGCTCCATGCTGCTGTGGCCTCGTGTCCTGGGTCACATGGAGCAGCCACGTCGCACCTGCCACCATCGCCTGCCCCTCTGGCAGCACCCTGGCTGTTATAAGTTATAAAATGAAGTCTTGCCTGCCTGAGGGGTGAACAGGGCGTCGCGTTGTTTAATGCACTCGTAGGGCCCCGGGAGCCGAGGGGGCCAAGCACCTTCCTGGCGGTCTGTCAGCGTCTGAGCCTCATGACTCGTCCTGGCAGAGGATTTGCTCGTTTTTTCCAGCGCGACTTCTTTTTCTCATTGGTTTGTCTGTGTTCTTTATATTCTGGGTATTAATCCTTTGCCTGCAAAAGTTTCCCCCAGGCTGTCACTTCAAGCCTCGTTTCTTTGCTGGTTCAGAACTGGCAGGTCTGACCCTCCCCGCCCCAAGCTCCTAAGCCAGCCGCCCAGGCTTTGTTCCTGACCTTCTGGTGTGCTTTTTAAAATCCATTTCTGTGAATGTTGAAAAGACTTTCTTTTTCTTCCCCAGATCGGGCTGGCAGTTGGTCCAGCATCTCCTGCCGGAGAGGCCTGTGATTTTCCCAGAACTTTAAACACTAAGCTGAAGCCGGGTCTGAGTGTGTGTGTCCCAGACCTACCCCGGCTTCAATCCCTCCATGCTTCCTGTTACTTTATCATATGTGTTGACACCTGGTACAGTCATTTCCACCTGTATGCATTTGTTGGGCATTTTAACCAAAGTTATGCATGTCCGTGGTTTAAGGAATCCAGTGGTTCTTGGGGGTTTTCCAGGAAAAGCAGCTGTCTCAGGACCACCTTCCAGGCAGGCAGTTTCCAAATCAGGGCTCATCCCAGCCCCTCCTGTGAACGCCTCTGCTTTCACTGCTGCATTCCTCAGCCAGGGCACATCCATGCAGAACGAGGAACTAGCTCCCACAGCCCCACACCTACTTCTTGGCCCCTCTATCTTTCTTTTTTTAAAAAAATTTTAATGGTCTAGTTGATTTACAATGTTGTGTTAATTTCTGCTGTATAGCGAAGTGACTCAGTTAAACATATATACATTCTTTTTCATATTCTTTTCTATTCTGGTTTATCACAGGATATTGAATAGAGTTCCCTGTGCTCTACAGTAGGACCTTGTTGTTTATCCACCCTACGTATACTAGTTTGCATCTGCGAACCCCCCCAAACTCCCCATACTTCCCTCCCCCACCCCACCCCTACCCCCTTGGCAACCACAAGTCTGTTCTCTATGTCTGTGAGTCTGTTTCTGTTTTGTAGATAAGCTCTTTTGTGTCATAGTTTAGATTCCACATATAAATGACATCATAGGATGTTTGTCTTTCTCTTTCTGACTCACTTCACTTAGTATGATCATCTCTAGGTCCATCCATGTTGCTGCAAATGGCATTATTTCATTCTTTTGAATGGCTGAGTAATATTCCATTTTATATATATATAAATACATATGTATATATGTAAAGAAGATGTGGTACATATATACAATGGAATATATACATCCCACATCTTTCTCCATTCATCTGTTGATGAACATTTAGGTTGCTCCCATGGCTTGGCTATGCACATGGGGTGCATGTATCTTTTTGAATTATAGTTTTGTCTGAGCATATGCCCAGGAATGGAACTGCTGGATCATATGGCAACTCTATTTTTAGTTTTCTGAGGAACCTCCATACTGTTCTCCACAGTGGCTGCACCAGTTTACATTCCCACCAGCAGTGTAGGAGGGTCCCCTTTTCTCCACACCCTCTCCAGCATTTATTATTTGTAGACTTTTCTTTTTTAATAAATTTATTTATTTATTTATTTATTTATTTACTTTTGGCTGCATTGGGTCTTCATTGCTGTGCGTGGGCTTTCTCTAGTTGCGACGAGCAGGGGCTACTCTTCGTTGCGGTGCGCGGGCTTCTCATTGCAGTGGCTTCTCTTGTTGCAGAGCACGGGCTCTAGGCACGCGGGCTTCTGTAGATGTAGCACGCAGGCTCTAGAGCACAGGCTCAGTAGTTGTGGCGCACCGGCTTAGTTGTTCCGCGGCATGTGGGATCTTCCCAGACCAGGGCTCGAACCCGTGTTCCCTGCACTGGCAGGCGGATACTTAACCACTGTGCCACCAGGGAAGTCCCTATTTGTAGACTTTTTAATGATGGCCATTCTGACCCATGTGAGGTGATACCTCATTGTAGTTTTGATTTGCATTTCTCTAATAATTAACAATGTTGAGCGTCTTTTCATGTGCCTGTTGGCCATCTGTGTGTCTTCTTTGGAGAAATGTCTATCTAGGTCTTCTCCCCATTTTTCCATTGTGTTGTTTGTTTTTTTGATGTTGAGTTGTATGAGCTGTTTGTATATTTTGGAAATTAAGCCCTTATCGGTCACATCATTTGCAAATATTTTCCCCCAGTCCATAGGTTGTCTTTTTGTTTTGTTTATGGTTTCTTTTGCTGTGCAAAAGCTTATAAGCTTGATTAGGTCCCATTTGTTTATTTTTGCTTTTATTTCTATTACCTTTGGGAGGCTGACCTAAGAAAACATTGGTATGATTTATGTCAGAGAACGTTTTGCTTATGTTTTATGGTGTTCTCTCGTATATCTGTCTTTAAGTCATTTTGAGTTTATTTTTGTGTATGGTATGAGGGAGTGCTCTTACTTGACTGATTTACACGCAGCTGTCCAGCTTTCCCAGCACCACTTGCTGAAGAGACTGTCTTTTCCCCATTGTATAATCTTGCCTCTTTTGTCAAAGATTAATTGTCCATAGGCGTGTGGGTTTATTTCTGGTTGGCCTCTCTGTCTTTCTTTTTAAAATCTCCGGGTCCTTCATCTCCATGGATTGGTGGAGGCTTCTCCTCTCTGTAAAGGTTCGAAGCCGTGCTCACAGTTCTAATTTTCTGGGGGATCCTTCCGCGCACACCCCGAAGTTCGCCACAGGTGCGTCCAAGCATCCAGGGTTACCTACATTCAGATGCGCTCCCCAGATGAAGACCCTCGGCGTCCCTGGGCCCTGACCCCACAGCCCCTCCACTCCGCAGGGACCCCATCAGGACCACGAACGACGCTGTGGGCTGGCCTTACCCTGACCTCTTAAAGACACACGCAACACAGACCAAACACCTGCCGTAGTGCTCGTTAATCCTCGAGGCGGAGGACGACAGGCCCCACCTCCCTCTCTCATTGGTGGAGGGCCGAGTCCCCGCCCACCTCGGTGATCTCATCACCCTCAGCCTTGGCCGCAGCTGTAACTACCTTCGCCGCTGAGATGCCTTTCCTGCCTGGAGGTACCTTAAAGCCCTGCAAATACTTATCAGTCGCTTTTCCAGATGCCTCCGCCAGCCATCGTCACCTCCCCTCCGTCTTCCTGCCCCGTCTGTCTGCACGGGTCCCCGCCCCCCGCCCAGGGTTAGGAGAGCGCCTTCGTTCTGCCTTCTGGCCTTTCTGTTGGATTCTGATGCCTCCTTCTTACTCCCTGACTGTTGCCTTAACAGAGTACCCTGGCCTCTGTTTTACGGGCACAGTATCTTATCTCTGGGGATTGTGATTTCAAGAGGCTTTTTGGTGGCTGGCATCCCCAGGCTGCCTGCTTTGTCCCCATTTTTCCAGCACTTGTATATGATTTGGTCCTTCCCTTTGGGGGCGGCGGGGTGGGGGGGTTGGTGGAATTCCTTGGCTGTCCTTCCACGTGGACCAGCAGCTCCTTGTGGGGTCCGAGCAGAGCCGGGTGACTGACCGGCCTCTTTCTTGGGGTCCCCGAAAAGAGGTCTTCTTCCCCTGAGAAGGTTGCTTGGGTCTCCTGCGTGGGTGGGGTGGGGTCCCCGTCTGGCTGGTGGCATCCCGGAGCAGAGTGCGGGAAAAGGGGCCAGAACCACAGGTCGGGAGGTGGCACCTCCTTTACCCCTCCCCCAGCCCTCGCCGTCCCCCACTTTCCCAAGGCTGGGGCCTCGCGGACCCAGTTTCTCTTGTAAAGAGGGTCTGAGCTCATTTTGTCCAGGGGCCTGGCGGTAGGAGGTGGGGAAGGTCAGACCCCTCACAGCCACCTGTGCCCCACTGCTCATCACTGACCCCTTCTGCAGGGACTGGGTTTATCGCTGTCACAATATTCACATCTGGGGGGTGGGGGATGGGTGCACTCCCGTCCCTAGACAACGGGCCGGGCCACCTGACCTGCCTCGGCCAGTGATTTGTGAGCAGTCATGAGGGCCACAGCGTGTGTCTCTGCCTCCTTGCTTTTCCCTTTGCTGCAGGATGGCTGTCTTCCCACCGGGCACCTGGACGAGGACAGCATGTGAGTGGAGCCTCGGGGAACCTGGCAGGGGCGACACGGTGCCTGTGTGAGAAAGGAACCTCAGCTGCTGAGAGCCACCGTGGTTGCCGGGCTGTTTGTTACCAAGCGCGGCTGGGCTGGGCTGACAGCTGCCCTCACGGAGGTGGGTACCAGCCTCACCTTCCCATCAGAATCAGGTGGGAAACAGTAACATCTCTCACCCACTGCTGTCTTCTCTCCAGTTTCCTTTGTTCCTGTGGGTTCTCCTCTGGTTTAAGATCCCTCCGTGGTCATTCTGGAGGGGCTTGCCGAGGGGGACGTGGCTGCAGTGACCCTGTGCCTGTTTCCCAGCCAACACTCGTGCAGACTTTACGGGCGCCCCTGACGCCCCTGAGCCCACGCCTCTTGTGTTCTCTCGCCCCTATTCTCTTTCAGAGCAGCTTGTGGGAGCAAACTCCCTGAGTGCCCGTGTGTTTGAAAACGCCTTTAATTCCATTGTTGTGCTTGAAAGACTGTGGCTTGGAGTAGAATTTGAAGCATCCCTGCACTGTCTTCATACTCCAGGTGTACCTGTCCCCCTGATTTTTGTTCCTGTTCCCCCTCGTATCCTCCCCCACCCCTCCGTCCCTTCCTTCTCTCCATCCTTAATTTCCTGTGGCTGCTGCCACAAACCTGGTGACTGAGAACAACAGACACCTGTTCTCTCCCAGTTCTGGAGGCTGGAAGCCGGAAAATCCAGGAGTGGCAGGGCTGTGTCCCCTGCAGTCTCTGGGGGAGGGTCTGTCCCAGGCTCTCCGCCTCTGCTGCTAGCTGCTCGGCCTGGAGCTGCGTTGCTGCCCTGTCCGCCCATCTTGTCACGTGGCCCCTCCGTGTCTCCCTCTTCTTCTTTTTTTTTTTTTTTGGCTGCACCACACAACCTGCGGGATCTTTGTTCCCTGACCAGGGATCGAACCCATGCCCCCTGCAGTGGAAGCGCAGAGTCTTAACCACTGGACCACCAAGGAAGTCCCTCCCTCTTCCTATGAGGACATGAGTCACTGGGCTTAGGATGTCAGTGTGACCTCATCCTAACTTGTTCACATCTGCAAAGTCTCCATTTCCAAATAAAGTCACATTCACATGTATCGGGGGTTAGGCCTGCAACATATTTGGTGGGGGGGACACCATCAAATCCACAGCACCCCTCTCCATTTTTAAGATTTGTCTTTATCTTTAGAGTTCTGACATTTTACTATCATGTGTCAGGTCAAGATTTTCTAACCTGAAAACCTACATTCCTCTTCAGTTTCAGGGAAACTTTCCCCAGCGTGTGTGTGTTGGGGCGGGGGGGTGCCTCCCCTCCCCCTCCCTCCCCTCTGGTCCCCTCCTGGAACTCCTGCTAGAGGGACAGTAGGACTGGGGCATCTCTCCTCCACGTCTCGTGACTGTGTTTTTCTGGGCTCTACATTCTGGAGGGATTCCTCGGCTCAGCTCGTGAATCTGTTTACTGCGGAGACACAATTCCTTCCGCAGACGCTGCCCTCTCTGGCCTCCCTGCATCCCAGAGTCTTCTCCGGCTGCTCCATCAACTGCGTTTCCCAGGCTTGGGGTGGGGGTGGGGTTCTTTCTTCGGTCGAGCTGCTGTTTCCCGCCTGTCCTGGCCTTCTTCCAGTGCCCGGTGTGCTGGCTGAGGAACAACCCCCAGAGATGTTCTCATCCTGATCCCTGAGATACGCTATCTCACACAGCCACTGGGACTGTGGGATTAAACTCAGGGTCTTGAGAAGGGAGAGCACTCTGGACGGTCCAGGTAGGCCCAGGGCCATCGCAACGGTCCTATAACAGGGAGGTGGGAGGGTCGGCTCATAGGGGAGACGGATGTGTAACAGGGTCCGAGAGAAGCTGGGTCGGAGACACGCTGCGTTGCTGGCTTTGCAAGTGGAGGAGGGGCCACGAGGCAAGGGATGCCTGCGGCTTCTAGGAGCAGATTCTCCCCCAAGGCTACAGAAGGAACGGGCCCTGCTGACACTTTTAAAGCCCCCAGGCCTGCTTTGGACTTCTGCCCTCCAGGCTGTCGGATAAGGGTGTGTTGTCTTGGTCTTGCGCAGTTTGTGGTGATTTGCAGCCCAAGGACACGGGCTTAGGGACCTGCTCTGCTGCCCCCCTGCCCCTGTAACCTAGTCATAAAACTAATACATGTTCATCTGATAAATTCTGGAAAGTACAGAAAAAATGTTAAAATTTTGCATGGAACATTCATACTCTGGCTCACGGGCAGCCATTGTAATGGTTGGATGCATTTCTCGCCATCCACAGGAGAGACGGGGGAGGGGACTCAGGGATGGAGGGAGCTGGGCGGGAATACGAGCCATTTCTGTGTCTCCCACTTGTGTCTTAGGTTCCGGGCGCTCGAGCGTCAGGACCTTCTAAGCAGCGTTTTGGTGTCTGTACCACCTTCCACTCGATGGGCGTTTCATTCTGTTATTTATGTCACCGGTCACTATTGAGCTAAATCGTGCGTCTCTGATCATTTTCCTGGCCTTGGCGCCCGGGAGCGGAGTTGCGAGGCTGGCGGGAAGGGGAGTTTTAAAAGCTTCGCATCTGGAGCGAGTTGTGGGGACAGCGTTGTCCCCCGGGGCCCAGTGCCAGGACCCGAGCCAGAAAAGGGCTGAGGAGGTGGAGCTTTGTCGGCGGGCATGGGGCACAACGGGCATTTGGGCTGGAGCCCGATGCCACCCATCTCTGCCCAGAGAGATGGCGCTGGCAGCGTCTGGGAGGCTGGAGGCACCTGGAGGCGCCCGGCTTCACCAAGTGTCTCCCAAACACCTCTCAGTGCTGGAACGCAGGGATTGGCCCGTGCGGCTAGAGAAGGCGGCCCAGGCCCCGGGGGGACGCCTGTGTGGACGGCCTCGGGGGTGTGACTGTCAGGGCTGCTTGCCCCTTGGCTACCCTGGGCCCCAAGTCCCGGCGGGCCTGCAAGTGCCCTGCTCACTGGGATGAGTGGGAAAGACCTCAGCCCCACACTCGGCAATTACCGCGTGCCCCGAATGGACGTGCCAGACGTGGCGCCCACGCTGGGCAGAGAGGAGCCTGGCTCGGGCCCGTCCCAGCGGCCATCTCCACGGCTGTCACACCGTGCCCCACCCGCCCCCGGCCGTCCCCCATCTCGTGGCTGAGGGTTCACGGAGGGCAGCTTTGGGCCCTGGAGGAGGGTGGTGGGCACCCAGCACAGGCTGGCTGACCCTTGGCCAAGGTGGACACTCCGCCGGTTGCACGGCTCCTGGGAGAGGCCAGCGGAGGCCGGTGGGGGAGGGAAGGCCTGCCCTGGGGGCCACCCCCGTCTCAGAGCTGGGACCCGAGGCTGCTGTGAGCGCTGAGGCCCTGAGGACAGGCGGCAGGTGGCAGCAGCTGGCAGTGGGCACTGGGCACAGCCTGAGCTGCCAGAGCCTCCGGAGCAGCCCTGGGCTGTGAGGCCAGACCCAGTTCAAGGTCCGGAGAGAGAACCTGGGGCTGGGGGCCCTCAGGGGTGGGCGTCCACTGCATCTGCCACCCGGGTCCAGCTAGGGTGGGGAGGGGGTCCCGGAGGTAGGCAGGGGGCACCTATGATGCCCCCACCTCCCCCGGAGAGGGTCAGAGGTAGGAGGAGAGCTGGGCCCCCCGGGGTTGAGGGAGGGCAGGGCCCTGGGTTTCCGGTCACTGTTGGGGGCGGGAGCAACGAGCCACATCCCTTACTGTTGAAGTTTCCACAGTTGGGAGGATTCAGTGAATGTGGGGGCGGGGGGAGGAGGGCCCCGACCCCCTCCTCGCTGCCCAGCTCCAGGGGCAGCACGGGGATGCAGGGCCCTCCCCCGGACTGCCCACACCCCTTTGCGGAGCTGGAGACCCCAGGCCGCCCCCACCTGCCTCCAACCCTGGCCTTGACCCAGCAGCCGGCCTCACGCCCCCTTCACCGAGGCCATAAACCGTAGATGGTTTTCCTCTCATCTGTGACAAACGGTTTAACCACAGGTGTGGACCTGCCAGCCAGGTGCCAGCAGGGTGGGGAGGGGTTGGGGGCAGTCTGCCTGTCCCACGTCCCAAGCTCGTGAAGCCGTGACCCCTGCGGTGCCCAGAGGCCATCGGCTGAGGGATGTGACAGGGCTCGCCTGCCCAGGGGCCGCCGGGAGCCCCCCAGCCTGCAGCCCACGTGGGACAGAAAGCGCCCCGGTCCCCGGCCACCCCAGGCGACAGGGACAGGCAGCGACAGGGCTGGGCAATTACTGGGCCCTTTTCCTCCTCTTGGGACGTTTATTTTTCCCGACAGGAGTTCTTTTTCTTCCGTTTTCTCCCCCTTCCTGAGGTCTGGAGGCCTTCTTTATGCACAAATATGTTATTTTGAAGCACTCTGCATTGTTCTGAGATTTCAAAGTCACGGCCAGAAGCCAGAGACAACATATTTTTCTGGCTATAAATCCTGGTCACTAAAGTACGCTTGGAAAATAAGAAAGCACGCAGAGAGAAAACATTTAAATCTGTGTTGCTGTGTAGAGAGAAGACTGTGAGTATTTTGGCCTGTTTCTCCTCAGTTTAAAATAACACACACACTTGTACAAAACTAGTGCGTGGCCCTGAAACCTGGTCTTGCACTTAATGCTCTATCCTGTGTGCCCCTGGCGTCCCTTCTCCTTCCTGGTGGCCGTGGGGCATCCCGTCCATAACCAGAGGCTCCTACCCGCCCCTCCAGCAGCCTGTCCTCACCCACAAGGCGTGCCTGCCTGGGAGAGCCCCGCTCTTCGCAGACACTCCCCCCGGCTTTGGGAGTGGGGGGCTGCATCGCACGTGGCAAGCCCGGGGTCTGCCTGGGGTTTGGACTTGAACCTGACGGAGGGACGGGGTACTTCAGCTCAGAGGAGAAAGCCTGGTGCCCTCTGACCTTTCCAGTCCCAGGGACCTCCAGGGTGCGTGTGGTTTAGGGACCATTCGCACTCAGCTGGGGGTCCACTCACGGTCCCCACTGGACAGAGGGGAAGCGAGGCTCAGGGTGCGTGTGGACAGCAGGGGTCAAAGTCTGCGGGTCAGGCAGAGAGACCCCAGGGGCCCGAGGCGCCAGCAGGGTGGTGGCTGGCGGGGGGACCCGGCAGGTCCTCTGCCCTGAAGTGCTCACCGCCCGGGTTCTGTGCCACACCCGAGCCCAGGGGCCGCTTGACCCCGTCCTCCCTGTTCCCCAGGACACCCTGAGATGGGACATCCCTGGGGGCCCCGGGACGCCTGCCATGTCCTTGGAAGAGGGGCCGTTCCGCCCAAGGAGAGGCGGCCAGACAGGTTCCACCCGCCACCCACCCAACACGGCCTCAGCACCCTCGCCGCCCGCTCTCCACGAGGGCACCACCGCCAGCTTCAGCCCACGCACGGGGCCTGGCGATTTCCCTCAGGGACCCGCTCCCAGGGGGAGGCAGCTCCAGCCCCACCTACGCCTGCCACCCACGGTCCCTGCACGGAATGTGCTCCTCCGACACCCCTGGCGTGAGTCAGTTCGACACCAGTGTGGCTGGAAGAGGGCGCGCCGTGGAGCAGAGGCCTGGGTGCCTCACGCCAACGCCAGGCCCCGGACCCAGTGTCCCGGCACAGTCTGACACCAGCACCAGGGCCACCTTGCGCCTGGGATCATCAGGCCGTGGGGAGCCCGGTCAGGCCCGGAAAGGGTGGCAGGGACAGAAAGCACTGCTCCTCACCGGGACCCTGGGTCCGGCATCGCAAAGGAGAACCCAAGCTCTGGTGGCAGGGAAGCCCCCTCCGAGCGTCTGCCCCCGGGAGCCCCTCCCTGATGGGCATGGCCTCGAGTGGAAGCCTGGGTGGCATCCTGTGCAGTTCAGGGAGGCCCACCGGCGGTCTTCCCCACGCAGCACGTTCAGAACCTGCTCGCCCCGCCCGCCCCTGCGCTCGCCCCTGCGCCCGCCCCTGCGCCGAGCCCCTGCGCTCGCCCCTGCGCTGAGCCGGCACCGTCCCGTGCAGCCACCCTGACCCCTGCCTGGCCTGCTGCCCGTGTCCTCCAACCCCAGCACCTGGGCCAGGCAAGGGCCAGCCGCCAACGCTCCAGCTGCTCGTGTCCTTTTGTTGCAGGAAGGCAGACCCCTTCCAGGGCCCGAGAGCAGGCTCTTGTCTAACACTCGGAAGTGAAATGTCCGAGGAGACACACGTGCTGACAAAGCAGGGGACGTTATTGGGAAGGGGCGCCCGGGGGGAGAGCAGGAGGGTGAGGGGACCCAGGAGGACTGCTCAGCCGCGTGGCTCGCGGTCTCGGGTTTTACGGTGATGGGGTTAGTTTCCGGGTTGCCTCTGGTCGGTCATCTTGCTTGGCCCATAGTCTGACTCAGGGTTCTTCCTGGTGGCGCGCGCATCTCTCAGCCACGATGGACTCCAGCGAGAAGGGCTCTGGGAGGTCGGGCGTCTCCTCCATCTTCCAGCCCCTCCTGAATCCTCCCGGTGAGTTTTGGCAGTGGCGGCAGCACCGTGTCCCTTATGGGGACCTCCTGTTGTGAGAGAACTCAGGCAAGCGGCCTGGTCAGGGCGGGCGGTCCCGGTCAGTGGTTCCCTACCACTTCCTCATCGGGCCGTGCAGCCTCTAGATGGCAGCCCTGCCGAGCCCTTTGAAGGCAGAGAGGAGACTTCCCGGCCCACAGCATCTTCCGTAAGGTGGGGTTGCCCTCAGGCTCAGGCCCTCCCTGCAGGAGGCTCACCTGCACCTTCTCTCCATACCTGCCTGCCCACTTCGCTGGATCTGTTTTCCTTTTCCTTTGCTTTTGTGTTTCTAGCATATTCCTCTAGAACACTATGGACCGAATGGTGTCCCCCCCAAATTCATATGTTGAACCCCAATGTGGTGGTGTTACGAGATGGGCCTTTGGAGGGTAATTCGGGTTAGATGAGGTCCCCACGATGGCATTAGCACCCTTCCAAGAAGAGACACCAGAGGGCTCCAGCTCTCTGTCTGTCTGTCTGTCCGTCATGTGAGGACATGGCAAAAAGATAGCCGCGCGCCTGTAAGCCGAGAAGAGGGTTCTCCCGGGAAATAACCCTTCTGGCCTTGGCCTTGACCTCGGACTCCCAGCCTCCAGATGTGAGAAATGAATGTCTGTCCTCTAAGCCTCCGGGGCTGTGGGTCTCTCCTGGCAGTCGGAGCGGACTGATGTGAGTCTGGTGCCCAGCTGTCGTCTTGACTCCTTGTTTCTGCCTCTGCCACATGCTTTCGTCACCCAAGCGTGCTGTGCGCCCCCCTTCCAGGCGGCTGAACTCCTACCCCCCGGGAGGGGCCAGCTGGGCCCTGAGCTGTAGGTCTGCCCCCTCCTGTGGTGCAATCCCCCCCCCCCGCCGTGGCCGGGGTGACATCGCTGACGTGCAGCACAGCCCTGGAGGGCTGCCCTGTGCTGATGCGCTCAGGCACAGACGGAAAAGAAAAGTGGAGCAAAATGGTTAGGAAGAGATGCGTTGCTAACATAACTCATTCTAAGTATTTATAATTAATTTTTTGCTAATGGCGGTAACACCCCGCTCAGAAAATTCCTGAAAATTTAAGGGCAGGCTCTTGGGAGCCGCTTGGTGTTTGTTTCCCACGGAGGCTGAATCCCCAGCCCTGGGGCGCGGGCGGCAACAGCCCCCCTCCGTCACCATCGCCCAAGCTCTGGCCCTGGGAGTCTTCCAGCACCTTCCCAGCCTCCCTCGGCGCAGTGGCTGCCAGTGTCCGGGGCGGGGGCCCCAGCTGGGGGCACAGGTGTCTGCGGGGCCCCCTGGCCCCAGAGGCCTTGCCCTGTTGTGCCCCGGCAGCTTTCCTGGGTGAAAACAAGCACAGGCTGCTCTTCTGGTCTCCTGGAGTCCCAGGGGCGGCCTGGCTCTGGGCTCTCCTGCAGCTGTTCCTGGGCCAGGCTTCTCCGAGCCAGTTTCCCAGCACTGATGAGTCGGCTTCGGGATCAGTGTCCCCACCGTGGCCACCTCCCGAGCAGAGGGAGGGAGGTGGGGAAGCTCAGCCTTTCCTGCCCCGAGGTGGTGGCCCTCCCGTGGAGAAGAGCACTGGGCTGGGACACGGAAAGTCCAGGCTGACAGAGTTGACCGGCCAGAGGTGACTTGAGACCACTCTCTGGGGGGAGGGCATGGCGACCCAGGATCCAGCCGGGGCTGCACCCGGACCACAGCAGCACCTGGTGATGGGAGAGCTGCTGGCTCTCCCGGGTCCCTGCCTGGGGTCCCCTGTCCGGGAGACACCGACTCTGGCCCTTCGGGCTCCTGACGCCTCCCCCTGGGCCCTGCCTCTCAGCTTCCCCTGCAGACCCCAGCAGGGAGTGCCCACCGGTTCCTCCCAGCCCCACCCAGGCAGCAAACCCAAGGGTGCAGGAGCCCCGACCTCACAGCCCCGTGCATTGTTGGGGGTTTCAGCCTTGTCTCTGCGGCATGGCTCTCCTCCCCTGGCACCCTGCCCCACCCTGCCCAGGCTGGGCTGCCGCGGGCACTGCCTGCTTCCAGGCCCAACGCAGACGTCCCAGGACTGAGACCCAGGCCACCGCTTTCAGATTCCAATCCGTTTCTGGACTACAGAAATTCCTATCATATCTTCAAGTCCAGCCGTTTCTCCTCCCTCTGTGTCTGTCTCTCTCTGTCTCGCCGCTTCTGTCTCTCTCCCCCAGGTGTTCAGAAATACTCCGGTGGGGGCCGCCTCCTGGACCAGCTCCCTGGGGACTGAAGATGCGCGGGACGCCCTGCCGTGAACACGGGGGCTGCCGTCAGAGGAGCGTCACCAGGACAGCAAGCTGTGGGGTGGCTGCAAGGATGGCGCGGGGCCCTGGACTACACAAGGCGCAGCCCCCAGGGGGCTGGCCCCTCCCCAGTTCCCAGGCCCGCATCGCTTTACGGATCTGCTCCCTGGGCAGAAGAGGAGGCTGGACAAGGGGGAGGAGGAGCCCGGCCCCAGGATCAGGCCCGGCCTTCCCAGGCTGTGGGCCCTGATCCCTGAGTCCCAGCTGGGGTTCCCTCGAGGGGCAGAACCCCGTGAGCATCCTCTTCCCAGAGCATGGGGTGGTCACACCCCTGAGGTCTGGCACTGGACAAGGGCCCGTCGTGAGGCTGGTTGTCCCACAGCCAAGCGCACAGGCCCAGGGAGGCCGCTGGTCCGTCCCTGAAGGTGTGGCTCTTCCCACCTGAGGTCCGCGCTCGGGAGGGGCAGGGGCTGGTTCTGTCGGGCGGGTTATCTCAGGTCCTGGGCCCCCGGCCTCCCTGGCTTTGAGGCAGCCTCGCTTCCTCCGTCTCCAAACCTTCCCCTTCTCTGTTTCTCGGGGCCCCTCATGAGGAGGTCCCTGGGGGGCTGCACCCTCCCCCAGCCCCACTTCTGCAGAGCCTCAGGGCAGTGCCACTCAGCTGTGGGCAGGGCTCGCCTGGGTGGTGAGAAGGGGCTGGGCACCCGCTGGGGTGTCCTCAGCACCCCGGGCTCCAGGACTTTCCAAGGGGACATGCTCTGTCCTCCCCCTTTGGGGTGTGCGTGCCGTCTGATAAAGGTGCCCTGCACCTCCTCACAGAAGCCATGGGGCCTGGAGTCCACCTGTGAAGTCCCAGGAGGGGACAGGAGCAGGTGAGATGGGGAGGCAAGCGGCAAAGTGCAGTCTGGGCCCCTTCACAGAACAAGTGGCCAGATTTCTTCAGCACCTAAATGGCGAAGGGAAAAAGAGACAAGAGACGGATCACAACGTGTGGGCCTTACTGGATCTCAATTTGAACAAACTGTGTGTAGTCACACATCTGAAACCACATATATACACACACACACACATATATATGAAATTTGAACACTGACTCTATATTTGCTATTAAGGAATTATTGTCAATGTAAAAAAAATTTATTTGTAAAAAAAAATACAGTAACATGGCCTTTTTTAGTGTACAGTTCTATGAGTTTTACTGCCTGTATGGATTTGCGTAATCTCCAACACAGTCCCGCGCCCGGAAGCCCCCTCCCGCTGCACCGCTGTAGGCGAGGCTGCACCCCAGGCCCTGGAAGCCACTGCTCAGTTCTCCTTCCCTGGTGTTGCGTCCTTGTGCCCATGTCGCCTAAATGGAGCCCTGTACCACGTACGCAGCCTTTTGCGACTGGCTTCCTCCTCTCACGTGATGCCTTTATGGCCCCTCAAGTTGCAGAAGTACCAGTGCTTTGTTCCTTTATATTGCTCCGTGGTGCTCCGTGGTGGGGATGGACCACGGTCTCTGCACTCACCCTGTTGAAGGCCATCTGGGTTGTTTCCAGTTTGGGGCGATTATGAATAGACATGCTGTAGACATTTATGTATAGGTTTTTGTGTAAAGGTAAGTTTTCATTTCTCCAGGGTAAGTACCCAGGAACGGCAATGCTGGGTCATTATGTAAAGTGTCTGGTTGACTTTCTTTTTTTTTAATTAACAAACTTTCTTATTTTTGGCTGCGTTGGGTCTTTGTTGCTGCGCGCGGGCTTTCCTCTAGTTGGGGCGAGTGGGGGCTACTCTTCGTTGAGGAGCGCGGGCTTCTTATCGCGGTGGCTTCTCTTGTTCCAGAGCACGGGCTCTAGGCGCGCAGGCTTCAGTAGTTGTGGCCCCCGGGCTCCAGAGCTCAGGCTCAGTAGTTGTGGCGCAGGGGCTTAGTTGCTCCGCGGCAGGTGGGATCTTCCCGGACCAGGGCTGGAACCCGTGTCCCCTGCACTGGCAGGCGGATTCTTAACCACTGCGCCACCAGGGAAGTCCCAAGTTGACTTCCTAAGAAGCTGCCAAGCTGTTGTCAGAGTGGCTGCACCATTTTGCATTCTCAGCATCGACGGCCTATGTCCCAGCTTGTATCCTCACCCTGAGTGACTGACCATCCTGCTTTGCCAGGACCTAGGGGTTTCCTGGGACAGGGGACTTTTCAGTGCTGGAACCAGGAAACCCCTGGGAAACCAGGATAGTTCGTCACCCTACCTTTGTCAGCACTTGGTATTGTCAGTGTTTTTTATTTTAGCCATTGTAATATGTGAGTAGTTAGTATCTCATTATGGGCTTAATTTGTATTTCCCTGAGAGCTAACGATGTTGAGCATCTGTTCACGTGCTATTTGCCATCCATGTGTCCTCTGTGGGGAAGTGTCTGTTGAAGTCTATTCTCAATTTTTTCTTATTGGGTTGTTTGTTTTTTAACTGTTGATTTTTGAGAGCTCTTTATATATTCTCAGTACATACAGTTGGATATGTGATTTGCAATTTTTTCTTCCAGTCTATGGCTTGTCTTTTCGTTCTCTTAATAATGTCTTTCTGAGAGCAAAATTTAAAAATTTTGATGAAATCCAATTTATCATTGCTCTTTTAAAATTTGTGGTAAAATATGAAGAACATAAAATGTATCATTTTAACCATTTTTAAGTGTACAATTCACTGACATTAGGTAAATTCACCATGTTGTGTAACCATGATCACTGTCTATTTCCAGAACTTTGTCATCACTCCAAACAGAAACTCTGTACCCATTAGGTAATATCTCCCCGTTTTCCCCTCCCCCAGCCCCTGGAAATCTCTATTCTACTTTCTGTCTCTTGAGTTGGCCTATTCTTGACCCCTCATCTAAGTGAAGTCATACAGCGTTTGTCCCTTTGTGATAGATTTATTTCATTTTATTTTATTTCCTTTTAATTGTGGTAAAATACAGGTCGCATAAAACTTACCATCTTAACAGTGTACAGTTCAGCAGCGTTAAATACATTCACACAGTTGTGCAGCCAACCTCCAGACCTCTTTTCATCTTCCCAAACTGAAACTCTGCCCGCATTGAACAACACGCCCACCCTGGCAGTTACCCTTCACCTTTCTGTCTCTACGAATCTGGCTACTCTCGGGACCTCACATACGTGGAATCAAACAGTATTTGTCCTTCCGTGACTGGCTTATGTCACTTAGCGCCACGTCGTCAAGGTTCATCCAGGCAGTGGCTCGTGTCAGAACCGCCTCCCTTTTTCAGGCTGAATAGTGTTCCCGGGCACGTCCAGACCCAGTCATCCCTCCCTGACCGGGGGATGCTGCAAGGGGCGGGGCCTGCAGGACTGGGCGGGAGCCCAGGGCCAGGTGCTCCCAGGTGCGGGGAGGAGGAGGGACAGCGTGAGGGCAGAGGGCGGAGGGCGGGGGGGAGGGCGGAGCGGAGGGGCGGCCCCACCCACGGCCACCCCGGCCCGGCCCCGCCCCGCGGCCTGCCGGGAGACGTAGGCCCGAGCCTCTCAGGAAGCCGGACTCGGAGTCCCAGAGAGCTCCGCGGCGCGCCTGCGGGCCGCGACACTGCTCCACCGCGTGGCCTGCCGGGACTTGTAGTCCAGCGCCTGCGGGCGCCCCGGCGCAGGGCGAGAGAGGGACTCGGTGTCCCAGAGAGCCCCGCGCTGGGCCACGACGCCGCGCGCCCTCGCCGTCGCCGCCGCCGCCGCCGCCGCCGCCGCCGCCGCCGCCGCCGCCGCCGCCGCCGCCGCCGGGGCTTTCTCCGGCTGCCGCCGCCACTGCCGCTGCTTCGCGGACTGGAGGGCCCAGGCATCTCCGGGCGAGCGGAGGCTGCGGGTGGGAGCCTTCGTAGGCACTGCGGAGCGGGCCGGGGGAGGCCGGGATGGAGCCCCCCGGAGGTGGGCGCGCTGCCGGGCGGGCCCGCGCCTGGGGCGGTTGGGGAGGGGGCCGGGCGGCTGGGGGAGTGGGGCGGGGGGACGGCTCCGGGGGCGGGGTCGGCGGTGGGGGTGGGGCGCGGAGAGGGCACTGGGGGCGGGGTTAGGGGCGGGGGTCCTGGGTCTGAAGGAAGGGCAGGGGCCGGGGGCGGAGGTGTGAGGGGCTTCGAGGAGTGCCCGGTGTTGGGTAGCTCCTCCGGGGAGGCATTGGGCTGGGCCGGGCGAGGAGGAGAGCGCGGCAGTGGGGATCCTTCGGAGGAATGGCCCTTCCTGCTGACTCCAGCCCGCTCCCAACCCCAGCTGGTCCCCAGATGGTTGGAGGAGGGGGCGGCCGCCGGGTCCCAGGGGAGCGGGGAGCCCCGTGTACCCGGAACAGGGCACCGAGCAGGCCTGCTCTCCCTGCAGTTGACTGAAGCGGGTGAGCCAGGTTCCAGAGCCTCCAGGCGGGATCTCGGGGCCTCCCGGCGGTGCAGCGGATGGTCTGAGGGCCGCGCAGACATGGCTCACCTCAGGGGATTTGCCAACCAGGTAAGGGGGGCGTCTCGACCGCGGGCGTGTGTGTCGTCGGTGCACGTGCGCCTGGCACGGAGCGCTGGCTGCAGGGTCTAGAAAGGGCGCTTCACCAAGGTCTGTCTGTTGAAAGTCGTCCTGGCGTTTCCGAAGAGCAGCCCCTCCTAAGGCGTGTGTGGGTTGAAGGGAGGAGCTCGTGGGGAGCCCTGTGATGCACAGCCGTGGGCAGAGCGGGGAGCAGTCTTGCGGTGCTCAGGCTTGGTGGGCGCAGGGCCGACTCCGGTTGGCTGGTTTGCAGCGTTCTGTGGGGCAGGGGTCTCCAAGCCTGTCAGCGTAGAGCCACAGCGCAAGGTCAGCGGAGGGCGTGCAGAGACCTATCTTGGCAACGGGGCCGGCCCGCAGGAACCTGGGTCTGCGCATCTGGAGGCACGTGGAAGGTCGGGGTCCACACGGAGCCTCGGCCTGGGCAGGGACGCTGGCCGTGTCCGGCTGGGGCAGGGGCTGGGGGGGGACGAGAGGAGCTGGGAATGGGATTTAGCAGCTGTTGGGAGAGTCGGTTTGCAGGGAAAGCCGAGGACACGTGTGTGCGTGTGTCTCTCGAGGGGGCTGGAAAGGGCTGCCTCTGGGCTGGAGGTGCCTGCCTGGAAAGCGCCCACTCTCTTTCTTTTTTGGCTGATTGGTTCTCATAATTCCCGACACCCAGCCACCTTGAGGCGTCTGGCTTTGCATGTTAACTGCCTGACTCCTGGGGACCCTCCACAGTGTGCCCTGAGGCTCCGTGGCTCTGGATAAGAGCGTCGGGGGCAGCCGGCGTCCGGGCTTCTGGGCCATACGATTCCCCCTCTTTTGTTAGTTCAAATCGAGTGTGACTGGAAGCTGATGTGAGGTGAACCACCCTGGGAGTCGGGCGTTCCTGCGTCCTAGCTGTTGGGTCTTGTTTTCCTTAACGTGTCGGCTCCAGCGTGGTGTAGGCTGACCGCTGTAAGGTATTGGGAGCTCCTCTTAAAGAGAATATAGCGCTCAGTCTCACTTCCGTTAGCTGAATCTGAGGATGGGTGCCCAGGAGGAACAGGAAGTGTGTGTGTGTGTGTGTGTGTGTGTGTGTGTGTGGGCGGCAGGGCTGGGGTCAGGGTCAGCTCCAGACCCAGCTGGGCTCCTTGGAGAAACCTGGAGCACCTCGCACAGTTGCTGGGCAGGGCATCCTGGACCAGCTATGGCTGCAGATGGGCCCCAGGGCTTGCTCACTGACGCTGACGGGAGCTGGTGGGTTTTCGTTCATCAGTGACATCTTGTGTCTTTTAAATTACATGACTAAGATACTGGGAGGGAAGTCGGGCTCGAGTTTATTCTTATAAAGAGCTATAGGAGTGGCTCCTGTGGGTCCCAGAATGAGAAATTGGAGCTATGAGCCACCCCTGTACCTGTGTGCTGATGGCACTTGGAGTGTGGCGGCCTGGGCGTCCGGATCAGTCGCCCGGGGAAGGGGGCGCAGGCCCAAAGGAGCTGAGGAAGAGACCCCAAAGGAAGGAAGCCCCTTTTGTCCTTTTATGGGTGGAGAGACTTGGTCTTTGTTGGCGGCAGGAAGCCGGACAGGACGTTGTTTTCTCTTGAGGTGGTTGTCACTGTGGCCCTTTGAGGCGGTCCCTGCATGGGGCATGGGGTGTGCTCCTCCACAGCCACGGGGGAGCCCTGGATGTCAGGCCCCCGCCCAGCTGGTTCCTGCCCTGCCTGCAGGGTCTGGATGGCTCCAGGGAGCACCGCGTGCACATTGGCTGCCACCCGTCGTGGGGTGGATGGGGCCGTCGGGCACCCCTCATCTTGGAGGGTGACGCTAATGGCAGGCGTATCACTAAACGGACATACATACAGACAGACACACTGCTAAGTGGTGGCCGCAGACCTGGCAGCCCCAGGGCTGATTCAGAGAACCAGGGTCTGGGCCCAGCGAGCAGCCTGAGCAATTGTCCAGACCGTGCGTGTTGTCAGGAAGGGCAGCCGGAGACCCAGGCTCCGGAGCACTTGTCTCTCCTTCCGCGGGCAGGGCTGTGAGCAGGTGTGTCTGCGACATGCCTGCAGGGCTGGGACCACGGCCCGGGAGGCTTCCTGTCACGCTGTCTGCTCAGGGGACTGGCCTGTAGCACTGGGGACCCAAAGAGGGTGAGAGTTGGGGCCGGGGCTCCCCACTTCCCTGCCGAGCCCGGAATCTGGTTAGGGGTCTGCCCTGTCTCCCACTTTGGGGCCGTGGAGGGCTGGGCGCCCTGCCTGGGGTATCCCTGGTCAGGCCGCTGCGGGGGACCAGACCCAGCCCTGCCCCGCGTGGAGAAGGCGGGGAGCGTGTGTCGCTGGCAGAGGCCCGAGAGCGGGAGGGACGGCGGTGCCCATTCGTGCTGCCAGCCCTCGGCCCTCCTTCCCTGGCTCTTCTCTGAGACCACCTCAGAAGGGGCACCGGCTGGACCGGAGGCGTCCCCGGGGCCGTGCCAGCGCTGGCGCGGGCTGGGGCTGGGGCTGGCTTGCAGGTGAGTGGTTTGCTGGGCCGGCCCCCAGGGGTGCGAGAGGCCCTCCTGGGCTGGCTGAGCCGAGGGGCACTGGCGGAGGGGCAGGCGGAAGGGGGCCGTGTCCCAGGCTCGCTGGCCCAGCCCTCCCCGAGGCCCCGTCACCTGCTGCCCTCTCCTGGGAAGGCAGTTCGCTGGCCACTTCGGGTTGACACGTCATCTCAGTCTGGAGCCAGCTGGGCCGCAAACGGAGCTCTGCCTGGGCGTGAACCCGCGGGGTGCACGTGGGCTCTGTGCTCCCCTGGGCTGTCTCCTCTGGACCTGGTGAGCGCGGCCGCCCTGGGATGGGCCCGCCCTCGGCACCAGCGCGGACGGTGCTTAGCAGCCGAGCAAGTGGTGACTGTGCCTTTTAACGCCGCCGCTTTGGGTGGGCGCCCGCCCAGACGTCCTCTGGGTGACGGTGCTTGGGGTGGGAGGGATGTGAGTCCTGGTGGATTTGAGGCCCGGCAGGGCTTGGAAAACCCTTTCCGCCTCTGTCTGGACTAAACGCTAGGCTCCCTGCCAGCCTTTCCACGGGTCCCGCCCAGGGCTGCCGAACCCCACGTGGGTCCTGGGGCTCCAGCGCCTGTGCGGCCGCTCCAGGCTCTAAGAACGTGGTCGGTGGCGGGAGTGAGGTGATCTCAGGAGCCCAGGGAACCGCGGAGCGGGGGTTGGGGGGATGCCAGGGGTGCCCCACCCGCTCTCTGGTGCTGCTGCCTCCGCGCAGCCCCACGTGGAGCTGTCTCAGCCTTGGATGCACTGAGGGTCAGGGTCAAAAAGCAGGGTTGTCACCGCGGATGCCCCTCTGCCACCGCGTCCAGGTGCTGGGACAAGGAGGTGCCGAGCACCTCCTGCCCCGGCGGCTCAGCGCCTGCCAGGGCGGTTTTGTGCTTCTGTCTTGGGGACTGGGCGGGATGGCGCTCTGTGTATTTGAACATCCGGATCGAGCATCCAAGACAGTGTCGGTTTTCAGCTCTGCGCTGGTGTGAGGACTGATCTGGGGGCTCGAATGGGACTCTCTCTAAGGGGTGTGGCTTCCAGGTGCGCAGGGAGAACTTGGTTAACGCGTGCTGGGTTTGTTTTTTGTTTTAGTTCACGGGCTTTATCTTTTAGAGCAGTTTTAGGTTTACAGGAAGGTTGGTGAGAGTTCCGTACATCCCTCGTCCCTTCCCCAGGGAGTTTGTTGCGGTCACTGACGCAGCGTGGACGGGCTGTTTCTCACGAGGCCGGCAGGGCGCGTGCGGTTGGCTCCTGGGTGGTTACAGCGTCGCCCGGGATCGCCTCACTGGCCCCAGCTCCCTGTGCTCCACCGACTTGTCCCTCTTAACCCATCACTGTGCCTCGCTGGGCCCTCCCCACGCGGGGGGTGGGGGCAGGTCGGGGTGCCCTGCGTGGCCCCTCTGCCTGCCCACGGCCCTGGTATCTTGCCGAGGGCCCAGGCCTCGCCGCGCTCTCTGGGGGCGTTTTCCCTTGTATGGAGGGTAACTTTATCTTCTGAACGAAAAGGGATAAAGGAGGTGAGGAAAGCATCTGGGGGCGCTCCTGGCTCTTCTCAGCTCTCGGGGTCACCGGCTGCCCGGCCCACCCTCTGTCCCCAGCACTCTCGCATGGACCCCGAGGAGCTCTTCACCAAGCTCGACCGCATCGGCAAGGGCTCGTTTGGGGAGGTGTACAAGGGCATTGACAACCGCACCAAGGAGGTGGTGGCCATCAAGATCATCGACCTGGAGGAGGCAGAGGACGAGATCGAGGACATCCAGCAGGAGATCACGGTGCTCAGCCAGTGCGACAGCCCCTACATCACGCGCTACTTCGGCTCCTACCTGAAGGTGCCTGCGGGCTGGGGGCTTGCTCTGCGCCAGCCGCGCCAGCGCCCGCCCCTCCGGGGAGCCGTCCAGGTTCCCTGTGGCCAGCATGGGGACGGCCCCGGCGGTCCCCGTGTCTGCTCGGGAGGCCGAGGCTGGGTCTGCCCACACGTGGGCCTAGTCTGAAGGGCGGGGGTCCCGACAGGTGAACACAGACCCAGCCTCACGGTGGAGAGGGCCCCCAAGAAGCGACAGCCCCCAGGGCCAGGCGTGCATGCAGAGAGGGGCCTGGCCTCATCCTGAGGGGGAGCCCTTGGGATGGCAGGGCGTGAGCAGGGTCCCTGGGGTCGGCTGGCTCCGGAGTGGCCTGGCTGTGCCCGCTCCCCAGCAAGGGTGTGTCTGCTGGGAGCGCTCTGGGCCCCCCTGCAGCCGGAGCCCGGAGCCCTTCCCAGGAGGGCTTTGAGGGCGGGGGCTCGGCTGCCGACGGGGCTCTTGGTCTGTCTGCAGAGTGTCTGCAGCGCGGGCGTGGCGGGAGGGGCGCCAGGCTGGGCTGCCGCAGCCCCTCCCTGGTGGGCGTCCTGGCTGAGTCACCCCTGCTGGGGGCGTGTGTCGGGGTCCCACGCTTGTCGGCTGCCCCGTGCTGACACGTGCTTCTCTGGTACCAGAGCACGAAGCTGTGGATCATCATGGAGTACCTGGGCGGCGGCTCCGCCTTGGACCTGGTGAGGTGTGGGCCGCGCGGTGGGTGGCCCGCAGGGCGGGGCCAGACTGAAGTTGTCTGGGGGTTGTCCTTGGGCCCTGGGTTCCCGTGACCTCCCTCCCTTTGCCGTCTTGGCGCGTCGGATGTTCCTCGGGACCCAGCCGGTGCTGAGGGGTCCCGGGCCTCTGCGGGCCTCTGGCGGGTGGGGCGGTTAGCTCCCCCAGGCAGACAGCTCAGGGGTGTGGCCGGGACCCCGTTGTCAGCTGCTACGTTTACAGCGAAGGTGCAGGTAGCATGTGTCTGTCCTCAGAAAAGGGCCTCCCCCACACCCACGTGACGTGGCATCTGGAACTTCTCTCTCGAGAGTGGGTAAAGAAGTAGGAAGCCCCCGCCATCCGGAGGGTCACCCCGCGCCCGGTAGAGAGGAGGTCGAGCTCAGGCCTTGGCGCTGGCTCTGGGTGGTGGGGAAGGGAGGGTGGGTCGGCGTTGCAGGGGAGGCCCGAGTGTCTCCTCTGTGTCTGCAGCTTAAGCCGGGCCCCCTGGAGGAGACCTACATCGCTACCATCCTGCGGGAGATCCTGAAGGGCCTGGATTACCTGCACTCGGAGCGCAAGATCCACCGAGACATCAAAGGTCCCTCGGGGCTGTGAGGTGGCGGGTGGCTCCGGGGCTCGGGGCTGGCGGTGCTCAGTGCGCCCAGCCTGCGCCCCCCGTGGCCTCGGAAACCCAGCGGTTCCATCTTGCTCTGTCTTCCAGAAGACACTGCCAGTAACGGACAGAGCTTTCTGAGTACCGTGTCCCCGCGCGCTGGCAGAGCAGCTCTGCACGTAGCGTAGGAGGGACCCTATTTAGGCCAAAAACAGGGACTCTCGCTCAGGTCTTAGATCTGAGCGTGAGGTGTAGTCAGGGCAACCGTGCTGGTGTACACGAGTGGCCAGGCCACCAGGGAGGGACGTGGCTGAGGGGCTGACGGGAGGTGACTGGGCAGAGTGAGTGGACGGTCAGGCTCACCTCCGCCTGTTGCGTGATTTGGGAGGAAGGGCCGTCGCTCTGTTTGTGGGATTTTTCATAAGAGGCGACCACCAGGAGGGCCCTGGAGCCTGGCCTGGGGGGAGCACGTGGCTGGGCCCCTCGCGCGCGGGTGCCCCCCGGCAGTGCCCTGGGGCCCTGGTCAGGTCGTAGGGTAGACGCCGGGAGGGAGGCGCTTCCTCGGGCAGCTGCGTGCGGGCAGGAGCCCTCGTGGCGCTGAGGGTGACGCCCCGCTGTCCTGTGTCGAGCAGCTGCCAACGTGCTGCTCTCAGAGCAGGGTGACGTGAAGCTGGCAGACTTCGGGGTGGCGGGGCAGCTCACGGACACGCAGATCAAGAGGAACACGTTCGTGGGCACCCCCTTCTGGATGGCACCCGAGGTCATCAAGCAGTCGGCCTATGACTTCAAGGTGGGCGCGGCGGGGGGGCGGGGGGGCGGGGGGGCGCGCTCAAGGTGCCCCGGCTGCAGTGGCCCCGTGTGGCTCTCCGTCCAGGCCGACATCTGGTCGCTGGGGATCACGGCCATCGAGCTGGCCAAGGGCGAGCCCCCCAACTCCGACCTCCACCCCATGCGCGTCCTGTTCCTGATCCCCAAGAACAGCCCACCCACGCTGGAGGGCCACCACAGCAAGCCCTTCAAGGAGTTCGTGGAGGCCTGCCTCAACAAGGACCCCCGATTCGTAAGCGCCTGCAGGCCCCCGGCTCCAGGAGGTGCCGGCCTGCATGGCTGGGCGGGTTCTGGCCGCGCTGGAACCAGGCCCCAGGGGACAGCCCTGTGTGTGTGTGTGTGTGTGTGTGTGGGGGGGGGGGTGTGTGTGTGTGGGGGGGTCTGTGCTGGGAGGCGATGGGGCCTGAGGCCCCTCCCCTGTGCCAGGTGCCCCCTCGGCCCAGCCCCTCCTAGTCCAGGGTGGGCTCCGCTGCAACCCCCGGCCGGGTCTGGGGACGCTCCGGAGGGCTTCCCCCTGGCGAGGACAGCGTGCAGCCCACCGCAGCCTCCCTGTGGCCCCCTCCCACCTGGAGGCCCCTCACCGAGCCCCCCGGGAGCAGCGAGGCCGAGGCCCAGGGCTCAGCCCCGGCTGCTTTGCGTCTGAGCCCCAGGAGCTCGAAGGGCGGAGCTTGGCTGCCCGGCGCCTGGTGACCCGTGTCTGTCCCCGGCAGCGGCCCACCGCCAAGGAGCTCCTGAAGCACAAGTTCATCACGCGCTACACCAAGAAGACCTCCTTCCTCACGGAGCTCATCGACCGCTACAAGCGCTGGAAGTCAGAGGGCCACGGCGAGGAGTCCAGCTCCGAGGACTCCGACATGTAGGGGCCCTGCTCGTCCTGTGGGGCTTCGGTGGGCGCAGGGGCAGGGTCCCTGCTCGGGGGTAGGGATTGGGTGCTTGTTGGCTGGTGTCCCGGGCCCAGCGTTCAGGGCCGTGAGGCCAGGTGGACTTCGGGGCCCTTGTGACTCTTCCCCTTCCCCTTCAGCGACGGAGACCCTGAGGACGGAGAGCAGGGCCCCGTCTGGACGTTCCCCCCCACCATCCGGCCGAGCCCGCACGGCAAGCTGCACAAGGGGACGGCCCTGCATGGCCCCCAGAAGGTCTGGCTGGCCCCAGCCTCGCGCCCGCGCCGGGTGGGTGGAGGCCTGTTCAGAGCTGACCGGGGGGGGAGGGCCGTGGGGGGCACGCCTCCTGGGCACGTGTGCTCCCCAGGGCGGGTTTCCAGGGGACCGGACACGGGGTGCCTGAGCTCGCGGCCCTGCTCACCCCCCACGCTTTGCAGTCAGCAGAGCCTGTCAAGCGGCAGCCGAGGTCCCAATGCCTGTCCACGCTGGTCCGGCCCGTCTTTGGCGAGGTGAGGGCCGGGCCGGGGTCCTGGGGGCAGGGGCTGCCCCCGCAGGGCCACAGCAAGGTGCGCCGGCCAGCCCGCCGGTGCGCAGGCTTTCTGGGTCCCGTAGAGCCCACGAGGGTGGACCCGCGGGCCCGGCCTTCCGAGTGGAAGGGCCAGGGATGGCTGGGGCAAGCTGGCCTGAGGTGACCCTTAAGTTCCCAAGCCTGCCAGGGTTCTCTGGGGTTCCAGGGCAGCTTTGATCACGAATTACCGTCTTAGGACCTTTTGTCTTGAACCAGAAGCACGGGGTGACTCTCTCGTCTAGAGAGAGGCCGGGAGATTTAGATCTTGGTGTTGGGTGTCAGGCCCTGGACAGGGAGCCCTTAAGGGCAACTCCCCAGTGGTCACGTGACCCGGTGTCTGTGTCACCTGCTCATGGGCAGTCGGTAGTATCCCCAGGAGCATGAGTCAGCCGGCAGTGGGTTGTGGTCAGGTTCACACCCAGGGTGTCGCTGGCACCTGGAGCCCGGGGAGGGGGATGGGATGTTGAGCGTAGCGGCAGCAGAGCCTTGCCACGGAGGGTGGGGTGCGGGCATGGGGCAGGGGCGTCAGGACGCAGGCAGGCACGCTGCCACCTCCAGGGGCCTGGAACGCCTGGGGTGGGGGGAAGGGGATGGGGGGGGAATGCCCCTGGTTGTGCGGGCACCTGGGGCTGTGCGGAAGGAGCTCGTGGGGCTCAGTGTAGACAGCTGGATCAGAAGCCTGAGCAAGGCCGCACACGGGGCGGGGCCGGCAGCTCTGGGGCTGTGTGGTGTGTGTGCGTGTGGGGTGTGTGTGTGTGTGTGTGTACACGTCCCAGCTGCGAGGGGGGGGTGCTGTGCACAGGGCAGGGCTTGGGGCTCTCGGGCTGCGTGGTGTGTCTGTGTGTGTGTACACGTCCCAGCTGCGAGGGGTGGGGCCGTGCACAGGGCTGGGCCTGGGGCTGCGTTGTGTGTGTGTGTGTGTGTGTGTGTGTACACGTCCCAGCTGCGAGGGGTGGGCCGTGGGCTGGTGTGTCTGGGTAGGGAGGTAGGTGGGGAGGTGTAGCCCCACCTAGGCTGGCTGGGGCCCCCCACTTAGGGTCCTGATGCTGAGGGCTGGGCCTAAAGTCTGGCTGCTGGGTGGGTGTCCTGGAAGGTGCGTACCCCTCTGTTTCTGTAGTGTCGGGCGTGGTGGGGATGGCCTGACCAGTCTCCAGCCCCTCCCTGCCAGGCCAGTTGCAGGGAGAGCATTCCTCTCCTTTGGGTCCTCACAGCCCGGCGGTGCTGGTGGCCCCCTAGTCCCAAAGGTCGGGCCGGCGGGGTCTGGCTGTGTCCTCTCACTTGCCGGACCTGAGCTGTGGGCTTCCAGGACCCTGGTCAGGAGGGAGCCACGAGATTAGAGAGCCAAGACCCGAGGACTCCCGTGGTGCGGCGGCAGGCGAGGGGGTGGGGCAGCCACTGCCTCTCCTGGGAGCCCCTCCCTCAGGCGTTCCGGGGACCTGCCGTCCCAGCTCTGCGTGGAGGGACCACGCTGCAAGTCACAGGCGAGGGGGGCAGGCTGCCAGGCTGAGCCTCTGAGCAGGCGCACGGGGGTCTCCCTGCAGCTCAAAGAGAAGCACAAGCAGAGCGGCGGGGGCCTGGGGGCGCTGGAGGAGCTGGAGAACGCCTTCAGCCTGGCTGAGGAGTCCTGCCCCGGCATCTCGGACAAGCTGATGGCCCAGCTGGTGGAGCGGGTGCAGAGGTGAGGGTGCTGGGGTGGGGGGGGGGGGGGGAGGCCCAGGACGCGCTTTGGGTGCTCGCTCTCGGGACAGGGCAGGCGGCGGGACGAGGCCGCACTGGCTGCGCTCGGCGTCCCGGAGCCCCCACCCTGGCTGGCACTCCCAGGCGGCAGCAGCAGTGACGGGGCGTCCGGTCTGCAGGTTTTCACACAGCAGAAACCACCTGACGTCAGCCCGCTGAAGCCGCTGCGTTTCGCACGCAGGGGAGAGAGGGGTCTTCGTCTTGAGCTGCCTTGTCGAGGACCGCGCTGACTGGAAACCCCGTGTGCTGCCGGGGCCACGCCCCCAGCCCCGAGCAGAGGGCTGCCCCGTTGCCTCGCCCCCTCGCGGCCAGGCCACGGCCCCACTCGGCAGCAGAGCAGCGCCGGGCCGTCCCCTCTGCAGGCTCCCGGGCGGCGTGGCCACCCAGACTGAGGGGCAGATATGCCTCCTCCCCACCCGGCCCGATGGCCCTCGGAGGTCGTAGATTTGCCTTGTGGTGTTGGATCAGGTACCATGTCTTCTCATAAGTACTTGTGTCAGCCAGAATGTTGTTTTTTAAGAAAAATCGAACTTCCTTGCTTCCCTAGTCTGGTTTTCATAGAACGTTGAGAGGTTCCTGCCACTTTCAATAAAGACCTGACTTGGAGACATGCTGGTGGTGGCCGGGCGGGGTCCACAGCCTGTGCTCCAGGCCTCCGAGTCCTCATCACAGCACGTGGGGACCACGTGTGGCCCACTGGACGGCGAGGGGCAGCACGCAGGCACGCAGGAGATGCCCTTTATTTCTAACCACACGCACATTAGCACAGCACACCTCCTGGGGACTGATAAATTATGGGGACTTTTTGCAGAGGTATGTGGGGTGGGCGGCAGGGTGGCTTCTGCTGGACTTCCATGCAGCTGTGACCCAGGGGCCCTGTCCCCACCCCTCATTTCACCCAGCCTGAAAGGCAAGGTCCTGCTCTGGAGGCGGACAGAGGGCAGGTGAGCACCAGCCTCGTCAGTGCATGGAGCTGGGCCTGTTTCCACGCACACGCGTGTTCGTCCTGGTGCCCCACGGGGCCAAGAGAGTGACTGGGTCTTGAAGGGGCCTGTGCCCCTCCCAGGTGTCCCTGTGAGGCCCACCCACTGCCAGTCTGCAGGGGGGACACGGGACGAGCAGTCGTGGGCACGTGCTGGCCCTGCTCTGCTTGCTTGGCTCTCCTCAGCCGGGCACGGTGGGCTTCATGCCTCCTCCTCAGGGGTCCCAGCCCTCCCTGGTGAGGTGCTGGCGCTCTTGATCACCTCCATCCACCTGAGAAGAGGTTTCGGAACCGTCAGACCGGCCCCCCCCCCCCCCCGTCCCCACATGCTTGTTTGGGAAGCAGGGGGCGTGCTCTGGCCATCAGACCAGTGGGCTTGCGCTCAACTGTCTTCCCAAGAATGACCCCAAATGAGGGAGTGGGACTGAGCATGGGCCAGTTAAACGCCTGGAAGCAGTGCTCGGCCGTTCCTTTCCAGGACCCAGGAAACTCGCCTCTGGTGTCCTCAGTGGAAGCAGGAGAGGCGAGGAGATACGGGGGGCCCTGGCAGCCCCCCCGCGAAATTACCTCCCGAATGTGTATTTGCTCTCAGCCCGGAAGAAGTAGATGTGGGACTTGAACTGGAGCTTGAAGACGTGCTCCTTGTGGATGCCGTCGGCCTCCCCGGGGAGGCTCACGCTGTAGCCCAGCAGCGGGAGGCTGGCCAGGGGGCAGTCGTCCTGGAAGGCAGCAGGGCACGCACTCGGCACGCGCCCAGCCCCCGGCCCTCTCCCCACACGGCAGTGGCGGCGGGGCCAGGCTCGTTCGGAACTGAGGGGGTTCCGTGAGGGCGCAGTGGGCGGGCATGGCGGTCCTGCAGTGCCAAGGGCAGAGCCCCCCTCAGGCTCGGTTAAGCACCCCCCTACCTGGTGAGTTTTGTAGAAGAACAAACAGAAATTGGTGAAGACCACCCAAAGCTTCTGCCAGCCGTTACTGTTCTTGAACTTCCTCAGCAGGTATCCCGAGAGCTGGTTCTGAAAGGAAAAGAAAAGCCTGTGGGCCTGGGTGTCCAAGGACCGTCAGCCCCTAGACAGCCACTCTGCGGGCTCCGTCCTCGCAGGGGCCTCCTGGGAGCAGGTGTCTTCCCCAGGATCACCCGCCACAGGCTTCCCTGGCTCCGCTCCGCACTGACGGGAACGCGGTGCCCTTCCCCGTGCCGCTGGGACGCTCTGTGCGTCGGCAGTTAACAATCTGAAGGATGGTAAAAAGTCTGGAGAACGAAGTAGAATGACGCTGTTTCTTTCCTGTCATCACAAATCCCCTGTAACAGACACGGAGCCCAGACTGGAAGGTTCTCAGACGGTGGGGGACAGGGGTGCCCCATCAACAGAGGCCCACGCAGCCAGCTAACCCTGGCCCCGGCCCGCAGTGTGGCGCCCCTCTGGCAGGGCGAGGGGGAGCCGCCCCGCTCGGCCCCGAGTCCTGGCGCCACTCTGCGCTGGCCCTTGTGCCCTCCGGTTGGTGCCACCACTTCCGTCCTCGTACCTCACTCTGGGGCGAGGCACACGGGCCCGAATACGTCCGCAGACGGCAGGGCCCTCCCCACGACGCAGGCCTCTGTCCCCGTCAGGGTTGGTGCTCACGAGGGCCCCGCACCTCTGACATGTGAGGGGGTGGCACAGACGGCGGACGCGGTGTCCAGGGCCACTCCGCCGTCTTGCAGGCCCCAGCGAGCTGGCCACGCTCCCTGCTCCCCCCGCCGCCGTGTCAGGACCCCCCTGCGCTCCTCGCCTGCTCTGCTGGTCCCTCCCCCGGCTTCCGCAGAAGCTCAGGACAAGTGGAGGCAGAGGCGGCCCGGGTGCAAAGAGGCCTCTCCCGGTGAGGGAGGCAGCCATCCCGGGATCCCGGGGCGACAGGCCCTTCAGAGAGAGCTCCTGACGGCACCCACCCGGCCCCACCCACCCGGGCTGCTCTCCCCCGCCACCGTGGACCCCGGGTGCCCCATCAGCCCACACAAGCAGGGTCTCCGGTGGCCGCACCTCGACGGCCGCGCTGCGGTCGGCCCTGGAGATGCTGGTGGTGCGGTCCCAGCACACGTGCATGGCGGTGCTGGCCCGGTGCTGGCCCGGCCCCCCTGAGGAGCAGCGGGCCCCGCGAGCGTCGTCTTCCAACTCCTCCAGAGAGACCTCGTCGGAGGGCCCTGGGAGAGAAGTCAGCCCCCGCTCAGAGGAGACGGGAGCCCCCCCCGCCCCCCGGCCAGCAGCAGGCAGGGAGCGAGACCACGCGCTGCTCCTGCCAGAAGAGCTCCCGCCCCTCCCGCCCACCTGAAAGGTCCCTTGTGGACGGAGAGCACGTGGGCCCAGCGGGCTGCCCGTGACCAGGGGGACGCCCACAGGAAAGCTTCCTTGTCTCCCGGGGGCCCAGCCAGCACTCACTGCGGGGAAGGGGGCACAGCACGCTGCCCAGCGGTGCCAGGGCCGTGTCGGCGCTGCTCTTGGCTGCATCGATGGCGGCGTTCAGGTCCCTCATCCACTTTTCTTTCTCCAGCCGGGTGCTGCGGGGCAGGGCCGAAGCTCAGCCGCTGGGCAGGGCCCACAGCCGGGGCTCCCGGCCGCGCCCCCTCCCACTGGGGGGCAGAAGGTCAGGGTGCCTGTTTCCCCCTCGTGCGCCCTGTCCTTCGGGTCCAGAGGGCTTGTCAGGACGCTGCGGGAGGCCCAGCCTGCATCCGCCACGCTGGAACGGGGGTGCGCTACCGGGTACTTCGTTCCTGGAACGGGTTTTTAAGTCTCTGGGGCTGTGAAGCTGAAATATGAGACTGGGTCCTCGATCATAATTAAGCTGCCAGGGTTTCCTGGTGGGAGTCCAGCGCCCTGTGCTATGACGTCAGCCAGCACCCCGCAGGACGGGAGCTGAGAGCCAGGCGCCGCCCGCCCGGACGCAGGACGACGCCTCCTTCGGAAGAAGCTGGGGACGCAGGCTCCCACAGGGGAGGGACCAGGCACAGCGTCCAGGCCGCCAGGAGCTCGGGTCGCCTTGCTGTCGACAGGGCACAGGGGGCGGGGAAAGCGTCCGTTTGCCACTGTGCTACGGCCCAGTCAGCTCCTGCTGCCCAGCTCCGGGGCGGGAGGCGAGTGACGCCAGGCCTCGGTGTGGCCGCCCCGCCGGGCTCCCCCCGCTAGCCCGCCGGCCCATCCCTTGAGCAGCCAGCAGCGTCACAGCCAGTCTCTGCGGATGGTCTCACGGTCACAAGCTCCCACGGACAGTGCAGCTGCTCCTGTGGCCGCGTAGCTTTGAAGCAGCGCTCAAGGGGCCGTGTGTCCCCGTGACCGCGACACTCTCACAACTCAGAGGGGACCAGGGCCACTGGGCTGTGGAACGTGGGCGGAAGGCCCTTACCTGGCTGCCAGCACGACTGTCTTCTGAGCGGCGTAGATGGTGAAACAGTGCGGGACAGACCACTCATTCTCGCGTTCTTCCACCTGCGGCCGGGAGAGGAGGCAGAGCGTGACCAGGAGCGGGGCTGGCGGAGCCCGAGCTTGCGGCGGGACACAGGTGCTGACCAAGCCCACGCCGACTCTACGAGGGGCTACAGGAGACACAAGGGATCCCCGCGCCATGGCGCCTGCTGCCCAGGTGGGCAAGCTGAGGGCCATGGGCACCTAACTACTCACCGGTGGGTCCAGCACTATTAGCTGAAAATCAAGCACGGGAAAAAATGTTGAGCATTTTAGTTGAAAAGGGAGTTGGACAATTCATGTTTATAAAGTGGTACCAAAAGCTAACAGAGTAAGATTCAGGCTAATCTCAGTTATGAGAGATTAAGAGAAATAACTCCAGAACAAAGTATTCCTTAATCAGACCTAAAAACCTAGAGGAGAAACTGTCCTCTGACCAAGTGAGCTTGTTCTAGGAATGAGGAAGGTGACTGATGGAACCCACCCTGTCACAAAGTCGAAGGGAGAAGAGTGACCATCCCCCTCCACATGCTGAAACACCTTTGCCAAAATCCCACATGTTATTTCTGATAATACCTCTTAGATACAAACAGAAGCAAACGGTGTCTTTCACAAGCCAAGAGTCACCATCCTTCCCTCCACAGTCAGGAGCGAGGGCTGGCTGTCTGTCCCCAGGAGCAGCCAGTTACAGGCGACCCCCCCCCCCCCAGAACATGGGACGCCAACCACCGAGCCTCACACTGGACTTAAAAGGGTCTGAAACTAACACGAGCGCAGCCAGCAGGAGGTTATCAAGATGTCAGCTGCCCCCTCCAAGTCAATATGTAAATTTAATGCAGTTTCAACAGAAATGCCAATGGTGTTTCTTGAAGGAATTTGTCCAAATGACTCCAAAGTTGATTTAGAAGAATTAAATACTTGAGCAAAGAACTGTTTAAAGAGAAGGACAAACAAGGGAAGGAAGTTACCCACACAGTGACTAACCCTTACACCGCCACTAATTAGAAGAGTGTAGACTGATGTTGGGACAGACAGAAATGGAACAGGACCTTCAGAAAGAATCCAAGTGTAAAGACAAGAATTTTTTATATGATAAAGGCAGACTTTGGGATCAGTGAGAAAATGGAGGATGCAACAAATAATGGGAAAACTGACTATACGAGGAGAAAATGTTACATCCCAATCTAAAAACATCAAAACCAACAAATTTTAGGCAGATTAGGTAAACGAGAAAAAACTGTAAGCCCATCAGGAAAGAAGTCCCACACCAACATAGTCTTGGTGTGGGAAAGACTTTCTGAGCCCGTGCCAAGGACAGAAACCCTAAATTAGGAAAAGATGGACAGACTGACTACAGAAAAACGTCTAAGTTCACCCCTTCAACACGTATTCGTCGGGCCTCTGTGCCCGTGGCCATTCTAGGAACAAGACAAACGCGATCCCCGTCTGGAGGGAGTTTATAAACACTGAGGTGACACTGAACTGCAGGCAAAGTGACGGGAATTACGTACCTGGAAAGCACCTGAGACCTGGAAGGGTTTAGGAATGCTTCACAAACGCTAACAGGCCAGAGCGACAGACGCGCCCGGTGCCTCCTGGGGGAGGGCAGAGGGCGCAGGAAGCGGCCTTGCTGGCCGTCCCCGGGGCGCGGAGGACGGGGTGGACGGCCAGGGCTGCCCAAGGCTGGGATGGCGCAGGCGCAGACGGGCCTGGAGGGAAGGTCACCCAATCAGCCGCTCCCACAGCCACTCAGCGGGAACAGGGAGCCCCAGGCTCACATACACGCGTGGCTGTTTATCTCAAGGCCATAACTAAGGACGCGTAGAAAGATCCAATGGTGCTGTTTCTAATTCTGAAAAACCAGACGTAGCCAAAACGTCCAGTGCAGGGAGCTGGTTAAATAAACTGGGGCTCGGCGCGCCAATCCACTACCCATGGCTCCTGAGCCGGTGGCAGAAGCAGAGGACACGTGAGGATGTTCGAGATGAACTGCCGAGCAAAACCAGTGCGGGTTACACAGCAGCTTGCGCAGGGCGTTCCCCAGATGATGGCGAAATGCCGACAGCACTTACTACTGGGCAGTACGATGACGAGTGCTTTTCACTGTACATCTTCAGTTTCTCCCTATACTGAAGGTATAATTTTTAAAACAGATGGGGTCTGCTTCCAGGGATGGCAGGTGAGGTCATTCAAACTGACCCCTTTTTGCTGAGAGTTGGAAAAGCTGAACAAATGTTACAGAGACACCTGCGGAGGCTCTGACGCTCTCTGGAAGGCGGTGCAGTGCCCAGCGTGCGGATGGCGGCGAGAAGGGCCAGACGCCACGAAGGAGAAAGGGGCGGAGGACGGCGCTGACGCTTTGGGAATTGGGAACTGGACACGGGTCGGACCCCACCCATCCTACACCTGGATGGGGCCTGGCAGGGCTGCAGAGAGAGGTGTTCACCGCCTAAGATGTTCTGGACAAACAGCACATCTTTATGGCAAAAACCTGAACTTGGCCGCCTATCTCTGCTGTTCCCAAAGATGGGTTCCAGGCCGAGTCTACACTCAAGGGGGAGTCTCTCCCATGACCTTCAAGGCCACAGAAGGCACTGACCACGGAGGAGAAGACAGACCGCATCACATTAAGACGAAGAATTCCTGCTCATCAGAGACAACGTTAACATGCCACGCGGCACTGAGACGGTGGGGATGCGGACACGCCCTGGCGGCACGTGGCGTGGACAGAGCATGCGGTGCGGCCCAGGCCCTCAAGAGCTCTGAAGACAGAGCTTGCGCCTCTTCACGGGGTGGAGGTCAAAGGGCAAACGAGAGGCCACACAGCACGACTCAGGGGAGGTCACCGCGAGCTTCCCTGAGGCCAGTCCTGACCTGCAGCCCGCCCTCTCTTTAGCGGTGGTGCTATCTGTTTTACCATTTTAAAGCTGTGCGTGTGTGAAATAACTAATTATGATGGCGAAAGAAACCAAAATCGTCAGTATAAGAAAAAAGAGAGAAGTATAAAATCAAGGAAGTGAAAACTCTACAGTCTTAAGAATTAGGGGTCCAGCTTTCTCTTTTCAAAGCTGTGTCAGCACCCAACCCCTCCAGCAGCACGGTGGCCCCCGCGCCCGACCCGGGTTTTTCACGGAGTCTCCCCGCAAAGGACAGGGCTCCGTGGGAGGAGTAGGTGGGCTCCTGGAGGAGCTGGGCCTTGTCCTGCAGAGGCTGGTGGGCTTGGTCAAGAGGCCCTGGAGGGGCTGCAGGTGGGGCTGTTTGAGCACCAAGAACAGTAGCCATAACAGGGTGAAAAGGCACGAACAGCCCAGCAGGTGCTGCTACGTGGCACGGCCCCCGACCACCGGTCCGGACCTGCCCGGCGCCAGGCGCTCACCAGCATGCCGCGCAGCGGAAGGAGTCCCCGGATCCGGAAGTGGCTGGTCCCCGAGGCACCTCTGCTTGTGTACAGCAGCATGTCTGAGAACTGAGGGACCAGAAGCTTTAGATAAGTGAACTCTAAAAACAAGTAACAAGGACTCAACATCTTCACAATCAGACCAACTTCAACTCCAAGGGCCCTGTGTGCTTACTCAGTTTGCTGGAGGTTTTTGGCAAAAAAGCGATTTTTGTTTCATTCATACAGTCATTTCGGCCAGGGGTGACCAGTAACCACATGGGCCAGCAGACCTCTTGGGCCAGTGGGAGGCGGTGGGGGGCTGGTCCTGAGAGTCACCCCCACCCAGGAAGGCTGGGGTTTGACTCCACTAGCTGGGCACGAGGAAGGGAGCCGACAAAAGGGGACCTGCTGGCGGCAGGGACTCGCTGGGAGGACCTCTGGGCTCATGAGTAAGGCCCTGCGAACTGACGCTGGCACGACCAGAGCGGTCCTGCAGCCGCGGGTGTGTGGATTTTTCTACCTTCTGGCTTTTGCTCATCCTGCAGACAGGTGTCCAGAACCCAGAATAAGGACCCTTATTTCTGCGACCCTCTCCTGGCTCCTGACAATGAGGCCGCCCGCCTGGACCGTGCCCATCGCACCTACCAGGAAGAACATCCTCTGCTGCAGGCCCTTCCTGGTGAGCTTGTGGAGGCAGCCCTCGCGGATAAACTCCTGCAAGACACCATCGGGGTCCTTGTGTGCTGGCCGAGGGCACCTCGGCAGATGGCACGTCACCCTCCACACTCCTCCGAGCCCCTGGCAGGCCCCCTCGGGCCCATCTGCGGCTCCCTCCTGCCCGGATGGATGCCTGAGGACCTGCCGTTCCGCTCCAGCCTCCCTCCCATCTGCTCCCCTCGGTCAACCGCATCCTGTCTGGTGTCGGGTAACTCGGTGCCCGGTCTCTGAGCTCCCACAGGCCGGCTGCGCTGAGAGCTGGCACACAAGGCAAAGGGCACTGTTGAGGGGCAGCTTCTGGAAGGTTCCACCATGGAGATGACGTGAGTTCAGCTTGAGAAAAGCTGGATGGGGCAGCTTGAGAATGGGAGGGAGGACAGGACACCTGGTTCCCACCAAACGTCACAGGGGACTTGTCAGCTGCCGCCCTGGCGCTTGAGCAGAGGATTCCTAAGGCCACGAAGGTGCTACAGCCCAGAGTGAGACCCTCCAGTGGGCTAAGGCTCAGCGGGAGCCCCCCGTGTCCCGGGCAGCCCTCTCCCCCCGGGACTCGGGGCTCCCCTCACCGCCGGGCCAGGCCCCGCACCTGCCTCCGGGGCACAGATGCCCGACATCCCTAACTGCCTGCGCCCCGGCTGAAGCACCGTCCCGGGGGCCCCGAACAGTCCGCTTTGGACTATTTCTGGGCACTCTTCTACCATCTGCTGTTCTATCAGACAAACAGCACGGGCTGGTGCCCCGAGAACACGCCCGAAGACCCCAGCCTTAGCAGCCCTCAGATGACCTGAGCAAGGGCACAGGGAGGAGAGCTCATCCAGTAATCCTCACGGACACAGCGAGATGCGAAACCAGCCCCAACCCAAGGGACAGCCCTGCAGGAGGAGGAGGGCGGCCCCCAGCCCTCTCTGGGCCGCAGCTGGCAGGCCTTCCTGCCGTGGTCGCAGGGCCAGCTCCGCCGCTCCCCAGAGACCCCAGCCCTTGGGGGTATGCTCCCCGAGGTCCTGCCTCCTCGATGCCTGGCAGGGCTCACCCTCGGGGCCTCGTCACCCACCTTCAGTTCACAGCCCTGCCCTTCGACCCTGCGCTCAGGTTAACTGGGGTGGTCTCGTCTCTGACTGATGCACGCATTTCACTCGGGGAGGCCAGGAACCCCGGGGGTTAAGGCAGGACTCGGAGACCCTGACTAATAGCAGCGGTGACGGCAGCAAGGCCGTCCCGGGGAGCCCGCCCCGGCCCCTGCTCTATGTGGCTGCTCCTGTTTATTTGCCCCTCTGGTGACAGTTTCCTGGGGCCACCATCTATAAGTCACTGCGTGGGGCACTCAGAGAAACAACAATGTAACAAGAGCCCTCCCACCTCCCAGGAGCTCCCACCCAGCAGCACCCCTGGGAGCCGTCCAGGAGGGAGAGGAAAGGGGCTGTCCTGGCTCCCAGCCAAGGCCCTGCTCCAGGAGGGCAAAAGCTTCCTGTCTGTTTAGTCTTGTTTCTCTGAGCTCATGGTCCCACACTCGCAGCACCTTTCTTCTAACAAGGCTAACGCAAAACAGGATTTATACACCCACGCTCCAATACTCTTACGTTTGTGCTGAGACAGGAACACCCCTGTGCAACCCTTTTTTTTCGGGATCTTAGTTCCCTGACCAGGGATCGAACCTGCGCCCCCTGCATTGGAAGCGCGGATTCTTAACCACTGGACCTGTGCAACCCTTAAAACAATTTTCTTTTGTTGACAGTACTGAGTCCAAAGCAAAAGGAATTAGTGACAGAAAGTAAGCAGCCCGGGAGACATACAGACCCACAGAATACAACTGAAGGTTCAGAAATGAACTCACACTCCGTGGCCCACTGATTTTTGACAAAGGAGTGAAGACAGTTCAGCAAAGGTGTTGGGACAACTATATATCCACTTGGAAAAGAGCAAAGTTGGACCCATATCTCACACCATATACAAAACTCAAAATGATCAGCTCTAAATGTAAGAGCTAAAACATAAACAACTTTTAGATGAAAACACAGGGGTAAATCTTCATACCTTGGATTAGGCAATAGTTTCTTAGCTATGACACCTAAAGCACAAGCAACCAAAGAAAAAACAAACAAATTAGACATCAGCTAAATTAAAAACTTTAATGTTGTAAATGATACCACCAAGAAAGTGAAAAGATAACCCACAAAATGGGAGAACATACTTGCAAGTCATATTCTGGTAAGGGTCTGGTATCCAGAGTAGATAAGGAATCTCGCAACAGTAAAAACACAAGCAACCCAATTAAAAGGTGGGGAAAAGACTTGAATAGGCATTTCTCCAAAGAAGGCACAGAAATGGCCAATAAACATACGAAAAGATGCTTGATGTTAGTCACTAGGGAAACGCAAATCACAACCACGAAGAGATGCCACTATGTACCACCAGCATGGCTAGGATCAAAGACACGACATGGAGAAGTGGGAACCATCCTGTACCCCTGGTGGGAACGTAAAGCCGTGCAGCCACCGTGGACAAGTATGGCGATTCCTCAAAGTGTTAAACACAGAGTAACCACATGACCCGGCAATTCCACTCCTAGGTATGTACGTTTGTGCCCAGGAGAAATGAAAACACACGTTCACACAAGGACTTGTACGTGATGCTCACAGAAGCACTATTCACAATGGCCGAAAAGTGGAAACAACCCAAGTGTCTATCAGCAGATGAACAGGTAACCAAAATACGGTGTCTCCAGAGAATGAACACTATGCAGGCACAAGAAGGAATGAAGCCCCAACATAACACACAACACGAATGAAGCTTGAAGACACTGCGCTGAGTCAGAGAAGTGAGACACAGAAGGCCGCACACCGTGAGAGTCCATGTGTATGAAATGTCCGGAGAGAAGTCCAGAGACAGGAGACCGGGGAGCGGGGCGGGGGTGGCTGCTGACACGGATGGGGTCTCTCTTGGGGGAATGAAAACGTTCTGGAATTAGTGGTGACGGCTGCACAACCTCATGAATATACTGAAAGCCACCGAGCCACACATTTTGAATTATATCTCAATTAAAACCGGTGAAGTAACCAGTTCACAGAACTTTCTCAAAGCCACTCACCCTGCCGGGAGCAATGAGGTTCTCTATGCCGACCAAGTCCCGCTGCAGCTCCATCAGCTTCTGGAGGTTCTCCAGCCGGGCGAGGCTGTGCTGGAGGGTGGAGGTCACCTCTGTGATGGCCTTGAGGGCTTCTGCATGCAGAGGTCCCTCAGTACAGGTGCCCGGGCAGGGGAGCTGGGGGTGGCATGGACGAAACCCTCCACCCACCAGTTTGTGGCAGGAACTGACAATTTAAAGGTGGTTTTAACTCCAGGAGCATTGTACGCAAACTCCTCACAGGACTGCCAGGGACAGCAAGTGTGGGTCCCTGCAGATGACCTGAAACTTGGACTTGTTCGGCCCAAACTGCTGACTAGCCCACACTCAGGCTCAGTGAAGAGAAAGGGGGCAGTCTTTATAAACAACCATTTAACGTTACGGGCAAAGCAGCGTCGCCCGCCCTCGTTTTAGCTGTGCTGCTCTTCTTTCACATTTCCCTTAAAATGCATGGAAACATTTTGGGCAATTTTGTCCCTTCCTTTTTGGCAAACACGAAACACTTGCTTTTAGGATGCAGAGGAAGGGCGCTGTCCACATCATACGGTCCGTTTTGTTCCCTGTACGTCAGAAAGTATCTGATCTATTCCCAGGACACCGGGAGGCCCGGTGGAAGGAAGGGCTACCTAGTTCTTCACCTTGTACCTTTAGAGACAGACAGTGGTGACCCGACCTGAGAGGCAGTGACTTCCTGCTCTACGTTTGTGCTGCAACTGGAAGTCAGTCCTATCTGAGGTCACAAGGGTCAGGGTTTCTTCCTTCGTCCCTCTCACCAAAGCGAGGAATGACAAAGCCCACCGACATCAGAAGCTTCCCTCAGGCCACGTGGCCCCCAGGCGTGCGGTTCAGAAGCCGACCACCGCCCCGTCCCCCCCCCCCCCGCCCCCCGACGCCGCGGGCGGAGGACCGGGTGCCCGCGGGGGCGGCGTGCCGGGCGCGCACTCACCGCGGCGGTCGGCGCGGTCCTGGTCGCCGCGGCCGGGGTCCTGGCGGTCGGGGGCGCACAGGCGGCGCAGCAGCAGCCGGTAGTGGCGCAGGCGCTGCAGCGGCTTCAGCAAGAAGGCGTTGAGCGGCAGGTAGCAGACCTTCTGCAGCTCGAAGTCCCGGCGCAGCGCCTCCAGCCTCCGCAGGCGCCTGCTGGCCGCTTCCAGCTCCGTCAGGACCTCGTGGAGCCTCTGGAAGTGGCGGGTGAGCGTCTGCGGGGCGGGGGGCGGCTGAGCGGCTGCCCCCGGGCCCCGCCCGCGCCTCTCGGAGCCCCGCGCGCCCCTGTTAGGTCTCCCCCCACCCCGGTCTGCCTCGGTGGGCATCACAGGGGACCCGCCGGCCCGGCGGCCGCGCGTGCGTGTGGACCCTAAGCTCACGCCGCGCGCCTCCGCCTCCGGGACGCGTTCACGCCCGCCCCCAAAACCGGGGGCCTGGAGGCACGGCGGGCCTCGGGGGCGGGGCCTCGGCGACCCCACCGGTCCCGGTCCCGCGAGAGCGCCGAGCGCTGGAAGCACGACCCGCGCCGCCGCCCGGAGCGCTGAGGCCCGAGGAGAGGCCGGGAACGGGAGGGAGCCCAGAAGCCCCGTCTCGGGGGCGAGCTCAGCAGGAGCGGCTGCACCGGCCCGCGGCCCTGAGGGGCCCTGAGGCGGGACGCAGCCCTCGGGGAGCGCTCTTCATCCTGAGAAGAGCGCGTCGGGGCGAGTGCCGGCCGGCGGCAGCGCTGCGCTGGGCGGAAGGCGGCTCTCAGCGGACCTGCCCTGGGGGGGGGGGGGGGGGGCGGGGGGCGTGTCCCGAGGAGGGCGGTCCCCGCGCGGGCTGAGCTGTATGCCGTCCTCGCGGGACGCTGAGCTTCCAGAGGGGAAAGCCGCCCTGCCCTGTGCATCACTCTCCGGGGAACACCGTCCTGACGGGAGGCCGGGGAGGCCGGCGCCCACACGGCCAGCTGCTAGGTCGAGCGAGAGCCGCGCGCACGCCCGCGCTACCTTTAACTGAAGCATGTTGCTGAGCAGGACGTCCCCGATTCGTCGGTGGTCGCCTGTGGCCTGGGCACTGGAAGACCCCTCCCTGGAGCGGAGACGGACAGACACGGTCAAAACCTCGCGACAGCGTGCGAGATACGCTTCGCGTGCTGCCAGGGCCACGGCGGGTCCCAGGCTCAGCAAGACCAGCACCGAGAGGCTCTGAGGGCGAGGCCATCCTCGACAGAGGCAGTTGTCACATCCCAGCCATCCGCGAAACGGCGGTGGCCAGGCAAAAAAGGGTCTCCTTTGAGCCTGCTTCTGTCCCCACCTCTGGGGTAGGGTGAATGCACGCGACGTTACCTATGGACTAACGCTGGCCGTCTCGGTGGAACAGTGGCCCTTGTGAATTAGCTAGGAAGCCGGCACGCGGGGCGTTACCAGAGCGCCAGCCTCTGCTCCACCTCGCGCAGGAAGCCTCTGTGGAACTCGTAGATGGGGTCGATGTTGGAGAAGAGCAGGGTCATCAGGTCCGCAGGCATGGCGTCCGCCTTGACCACGGCGCTCCGGAACCACTGCCGGGACAGCTCAGGGTGACCAAGGGACCCGGCCCCCGACGACGCACGGCGCCCACCCCGGGGCCCCCACGAGCACGGCCCACATCAGTGCCGCGGCTGACCAGCCAGTTTTCACAACATGAGAAAGCAATTCTGGGTGAAAAGCTTCAAAGGGAGATTTCCCAGGTTCACAATCGGACCCAATATTCTGACCTGACATAGACATGTTTTAAGGCAGATACATTTAACAGAACACGTACACATACACACACACGCAGGTCTCACGATGGCCAAGAGCCGTTTCTCGGGGGAGGGGGATGCTCTTGTCTCTGGCCCGGATTTAAGAAGTATTAAGAAAATCAAAGCAACAAAGGACTTAGGTTTCATACCACGGTAATAACTTCTAAATCCTTCAGGTATGTTCGCTCTGTAGCAAGAATCTCCTTTGCTATGAAATAGGCCTCGTCCGCGGGCGCACACTGCAAGAAGTGCAGACAGCGTGAGCGTGTGGCGCCGGCCACGTCGCCGACGGTCCTAACGCTCCATCTCTTCTGCTCAAGGTAACGCTGTCATGTGATCTTCACGTGCACTTCCTGAGAGAGTCACTTCTAAGTAAAGACATAAGCCCAGCTGTATCTCCCCCAGATGTTTTTCTCATTTTATATTATTCTTTTTGAGAAAAGAACTGCTGTTCAAACAGCAACGTATAGTGAAGCTAATTACTCGTTTTGTGATGAAATTATTGTTCAGATATCACTCACAGGACTGTAGCTGCTTAACACACAGATACAGGCACACCTCAGAGATGTAGCGGGTTGGGTTCCAGACCACCGCAATAAAGCAAATACTGCAACGAAGTGAGTCACATGAATTTTTTTGGTTTCCCAGTGCATATAAAATTACATTTCCCCCCATACTGTAGTCTATTAAGGGTACAACGGCCTTGTGTCTTTCCCCCTTTTTTTTTTTTTTTTTGGCCATGCTGCACAGCTTGCGGGATTTTAGTTCCCTGACCAGGGATTGAACCTGGGGCCATGGCAGTGAAAGCACCGAGTCCTAACCACTGGACCGCCAGGGAACTCCCACATTATGTCTAAAGAAACAATGTACATACCGTAATTAAAAACTACTTAATTGGGACTTCCCTGGTGGCGGAGTGGTTAAGAATCTGCCTGCCAATGCAAGCGACATGGGTTCGATCCCTGGTCCAGGAAGATCCCACATGCCGCGGAGCAACAAAGCCCGTGCGCCACAACTACTGAGCCTGCGCTCTAGAGCCCACAAGCCACAACTACTGAGCCTGCACTCTAGAGCCTGTGAGCCATGACTACCGAAGCCTGCACGCCTAGAACCCGTGCTCCGCAACGAGAAGCCCGCGCACCCAAACAAAGAGGAGCCCCTCCTCCCCACAACTAGAGAAAGCCCACAGGCAGCAACGAAGACTCAATGAAGCCAAAAAAAACCCCAAAACAAACAAACAAACAAAAAAAACTACTTAATTGCTAAAAATACTAACCATCATCTGAGCCCTCAGTGAGTGGCAGTAGTAACATCAAAGCTCACTGACCACAGACACCACAACAATCATAATAATAATGGAAAAGTTTGAGGTATTGTGAGAATTATCAAAATGTGACACAGAGACACAAAGTGAGCAAATACTATTGGAAAAATGGTGCTGGCAGACTTGACACAGGGTCACCACAAACCTTCCATTTGTAGGAAAAAAAAAAGCAGTATCTGCGGAGCGCAATAATACGAGGTCTGCCCATACATGAATGTATGTGATTATAAACAATTAAGCCTAACTCACACAGAAGTCATTAAAATTGCCAAGCAGCGTATGTTTTATCCGTGCCTGTGGTTAGAGCCCGAGGCTGGCTGCCGTGGCCCAGCCCCGGGGCTCTTAAACCTGCGTCAGGGCCGCTGGCTGTCTGCAGGGGCCACAGGCCAGTCGGCGGTGACAGGACCCTCAGGAGCGGGAAGGGCAGCGCTGCGTTCCCAGCGAAGCACAGGCCTCATGCCCACCGGGGCCGGGGACTGTGTCTTGTCCCTGCAGGGCCCCACCCCGCCCTGAGCACACCTCAGATTGCCGCCTCCGCCTTGGTCAAGGTCCCGGTGCATGGCCGACCCTCCACTCTCTCCTACCTGGCGGACACCTGGTCCTGCTCCGTCCCCGCACGCTCACCCGCTGCTCTTCCCCCAGGCGGAGGATTCAGGGCCGACCCTCCCGTGTCCACCGTGCCAACAGGCACCTGGGACGTGCCCAGGAACAGAGGTCCCTGCCCTCGAGCTGACAGCCTCCCAGGCAGGAAAGCAACTCCAGCTACCGGGGAAGTGACCCAGCCGGGCAGCAAAGCGCACAGAAGGACGAAGGGAGCAGGTGGGGTGGAGGCTGGCAGGACAGACAGCTGCCTCCTAGAGAGGGCGGGGCCGGGCAGCTGGGCGGTGGGGGCCAGCCCAGAGGTCAAGGATTTGGGGTACAAGGTGAGCAAAGTGGTCACCGGCGGGGCGGCAAGGCAGGGTGTTTGGGGCCTATCTGAGCACATGGTGGTGCGCGGGGCCCAGGATGTGTCTGGGGGCTGGGGCTGGTCAGGAGGCGCAGGGAAGGGCGAGCCAGGCTGAGGGGTGGTGACCCTGCCGGTCAGGGTCCGGGTGGGTGGAGGCGGCAAGTCGGCCGAGGGAAGGAGTGCGGCAGGGCGAGGGTCTGAGTCTGCAGGTGACCCGTTTGGGGAGGAAGATGAGGCCGGGTTTGCACCGTGGGGTCTGAGACTTCTCCCTGGGGCCCTGGGGAGTTTAGGGAGGTCGCGGCAGCAGAGGCCGCTTCTCCTGTGTGTCCCGGAGGCCACTGCTACGGCAGCCGTCCCCTCAGCCGCGGGACACTGGGAGGTTCCACCTGACCCTTCACAGCCTGTCCTGCTGTCCTCCCTCTGGGACTTGTGTGTGGAGCGTCCGCGGGCTGCTTCTCACGCCAGCTTTTCCCACACCACTGGCAGCTACATGGTCCCACGCCATCTCCTGGTGTCCCGCCCCGGACACCTGCAGGCCGCCTTTCCAAACTTCGTGCACATCAATTCTTTCTTTCTGGGCTTCGTGCTATTAAAAAATGACTTCTTCAAATCCACTGAAAAATCACTGAGCTTGTGTGCTCAGTGAGCTCTCTGGGGTCAGAGCGGCCCCAAGAGGCCCACGGTCCTGGTCTGGGAGGCTTCGGCCCTCCCTGCCCTGGTCTCCCTGTGGCCAAGCGTCCCGGCTCTGGTCCGGATTGCGGACACGTCGCACGCACGCTGCCGGTGAGGGTTTCCTGCCTGGCTTCCCACTGAGGCCCGAGACCAGCTCCTCTCCCCGTGGCGGGTGAAGGTGCCCAGAGAGACGCTCGGAAACAACCACGGCAACATCACCGCTGAGGTCACAGTAATACTGCAGGTGCCAAGGGGACGCCAGCAGTAGAGCGGTCAGCAGCAGCTCGTGGATGGCCAGCCTGGGTAGCCAGGGCCAACCCCTGATTTCCAGAGCAAAGAGCACCTCTTAGGAAACTCAGTGGAGAGAAAGCAAAACAGCTGCTGCTCTGCCAGCCACACCAGCAAGCAGACCTGCCCGCAGGCCCCGGGTCAGAGCAGAGCGAGAGGCCCTGCTTTGTCCCCACAGAGCCCCGAGCCTGGTGCCCACACACAGGCAGGGAAGCAACCCCACCTTCCCTTTCAGGCCTTCCCAATACTGTGCGTCCCCAGCAATTTCTATTAAAAAGGAGAAACAGCACAGCAAGTGGGAGACACGGTAAGGAGGAGGGATTCCAGGAAGCAAGCTGGCACATGGGCTCCGAGGGAGGGTTGGGCAGCCCCCCCGCCCCCAGCTGGGCAGTCAGATGCCGGCGCCGGAGCCCAAGGCCTGGCCAGCTGACGCCGAGGCTTCCAGGACCTGCCAGGGGAGTCATCAGGAAACCTGGGGGTCTCCCAGCGCGCATCTGGCGGGCCGGGGCCTCGCTGGCGACGCTTCAGGCTATGGCCTCACCAGCGAGCGGGCACGTTTCTCTGCCTGGTCCGCGGTGCTCTGCCTACCGACCTCGCTCTTCCCCGAGGTGGAACAGGAGCCTGCGGGGCAGCTGCCTCACCTCCCCCGCGAGTCCACATGCCCAGCCCCTGGGACGCACCTCCAGAACCGCCTCAGCCACCAGCCCCACGGCCTCGCCTGACCCCCAGGCCTCCTCCCAGCAAAGCGGGGAGGCTGAGGCCCCCAGGATCCAGCCCCGCACTTGGAACCTACGGGCGCCAGGAAGGTGAAAGGAATAAGGAGGCCCGTCTAGGCACAGAGGGACCCCGAGCGCCCCGGAGGTGGTGGGAGGGTCTCAGGACTGGGGAACCCCCAGCCCCTGCTGCCCAGGCCCCCAGCAGCAAGCACCCCGGGGCCACCCACCTTGTGTCTCGGCTCCTCCTGGTCGTCCATCCCGGCTCCGCCAGCGTCGCTGAGGACGGGGCTCAGCAGGGGAGTGCAGCCCTGCTCGGCTGGGCCCAGTGGGCTCAGGCTCGGTGGGGTCTTCCGGGTGGACGGAAGCTGAGGACTCTCCACGGAAAGGCCTGGAAGTGAACGGGCGATGGAGCGAGAAATGAAGAAGGGCAGACCCGAGGGACAGCACCTGCCACCAGGCCCTTCCGGGGACACGCAGGCCTCAGTGTGACATAAAGCAACGGTGAGAACAGGTGACAAGTGAGAGCCCGCTTCCCCAGAGAACCTCCAGGGCGGCTTGGCCCAGGGCTCTGGGTTCCCGGGGAAGATGCGGCCACGATAGAGCCAACGGGGAGGAGGGTGCACACGTAAGAGGCCAAACTGAAGCTGACTTATCTGGAAAAGAGCGTGCAATCTAAGGCTAACCATTCACTTAAAAAACTGGATCACACTCGTCATACTGTTTTCTACTTCCTTGAATAGTTCGTTAGCAAGGATTTTATTCTGATTTCTAGAATCATACCACAAAAGTAACTAATACTTAATTTTTTCCCCTTCTGAAAATAATGTTTGCTTTTGACCAGACTGAAGCCAAAATTCTGGCCTCGTTCTATCTCATCCAACATTTTGGGATCAAGAAATTCTCTTTTCTATTTAAAAAAATCCTCAAAGGTTTATTTCTAATGTTTTCCTATGAAAGATTAGTAACTATTAAATGCCACATTTGAAAGTTACCTTAAAGCAGAGTTTTAGAGGAGACATTTAACTGTTCAAAAGCAATTTAAGATAGAAATTTACCTTGAGTTTATAAATGTATAGCGCTTTAACACCCAAAGTTTATAAATGTATAGCGCTTTAACACCCAAACTACCATTATCTCTAAGTATGATTATTAAGTCGGTTTACAAAACGCTAGAAGTAACACAACGGGTTTCAAAACGAGATCCTTTCACACCGTGATTGGGGACCAAATGCAGTTGCCCACGGTGACCAGTTTATAGACCCAAAACTTGGTTTATTCAGCCTAAAGCGTGAAGTGTGTAGGAGGCAGGCTGGTGCAGAGAGCTTCCTGCTGGCGGGGCTGCCACACACAAGCCCCTGCAGCCCTCCACCGTGGCCTGAAGGCGGGAGGGAGCCCTTATTTTCACATTGACAAGTTCAGAGCTCTGGGAAGCGGGGACCCCACCCAGGGCTTCTGCGGATGGGCTACCAATGCCGGACAGCAGAGCTCTCCTCTGGGATTCTCACAGCCACACAGATTTAAGACACAGAGAAACGTTCACTGACATTAGAAAACCTGGACAACGTAAGAACGTGAAATTATTGGAACCAGTTTTATTAAAATCTGCTTTTATTACACATTTAAAATAAGCTAAGCCACCTTAAAATGGCGTGCGTTGCCTACGTCCCTTCCCCCGACAGGCCTGCACTGTCACTTCTGCGGGACCAAAGCGACCGAGGGCTCTGGGCTGTGCCCGAGCACGGCTCCTCTGGCTGCAGAAGAGGCTCGTTTCCCGGCGAGCAGCTCAGGATCACACTCCAAGGTCCGCTGTGTCCCTAAGTAGCCCGGAATTGCATAATCAGACACCTCTACACAGTGAAAGTTCAGAAAAGATGTAGAAGCTACTAATAAGCTGTCTACTTATTCTTCCCAGGCATGTTGCTCAAGGTGTGAGAACCAAGACGCTCACCCTCGCCGGTTCTGAGAACAAGTCCACGGGGTGACCCTCGCGTCTTCCCGCCCCGCACAGCCCTCCCGCCCGACAGGAAGCTACGAGTGCACGGTTTACCACAGAGTTCTTGCAAAACCTGACTTTATTTTTACAGAGCAGAAGGGGACAGGCGAGGAGGTGGTGTTAGCTCTGAAGCCTCCTGTGACAAGGCTGCAGGCAGGCCCGGCCAGGGTGGGCTCGGGGGCCGACAAATGGGCCAACGAGCGGGAGGCCGAAGCCCAGCAAGCGACCCCCTCGGGACAAACAGCTCGTCTGGAATACACTGTTTTGGTTCTAGGGAGGTTAAAAGCCATCGCTGATATTATCACTGTAGACAAGGCTGCCCTCACATCTGCAGGTTCCACGTTTGAAGATTCAATCAATGAGGACGGAATATATCGGGGGGGGGGGAAAACATTCCAGAAAGGCCCCAAAAGCAACACTTGAATTTGCCGCTCTGGCAACTATTTACACAGCATCTTACATTATATTTACAACTATTCACAGAGTGTTTACACTGGATTAGGTGTTGTACCTAACGTAGAGATGATTTAAAGTATCCGAGAGCATGTGGGTGGGTTGTATGCAAATACGACGCCATCTCACATAAGAGACTTCCCTGTAAGGGGTTCTGCTATCTGTGGGGTCCTGGAACCAATCTCCCGTGAATACCAAGGGACAACTGTACTTATTATTTCACAAAAATTGTCAACTCACAATTTAGTGACTCGATTAAAAAGCACCACAGACATTAAACATTTGTTTTTATTAAATCTGTCAGCCGCATCAAAACGTAATACATCATACCTACATCAAATTCTGTCAACACAGACGCTACGAGATGAAGTGAACAAATCTGCGAGGAGCTTTTTCAAGCAAGTGGCAGTAAACGAGGCTGCTGGAGCGTGCGGGCCACTGCCTCTCTGTCGTGACGCCGGTGACGCGCGGGCCCTACGCCCAGAGCGCGTCCGTGGGGCCGTGGCTCTGCTGGCCGCTTCCAGGAGCAGCCAGGGCGCGTGAAGGCTGCTCTGGACCGTGTGGTGGCGTGACAGGCTCTGACCTTAGAAAGCCCGGTCCACGTGGACGACCTGTATTAGAATGCACACCAACAGGCAGATGGCTTAAGCATTTTTAAGATGCTAAATGTCAAGTTTTAGGTGCCACAGAGTATGTGTAGCCTTAACTGACATGGTGAAGAATCTAAAATGTTTGTAAACCCAGACTTCTGCGTCCAAGGTCCTCTACTGTCAAACAGCCAGGAGGAGTCAATGTTGCTCTGAGTCACAGAACCCGCTCACACGTAGGTGGTGCGCTACTGCCCCACCGTGGCACCGAGAACCACCAAATCCTTGCAGACGAGACAGGTCTGGAAACGCTTCCAAAAGGAAACGCTTTGGGATGGGTGGACAGCTCTCCGTTTCTGCTGTCCACCCGGAGTCCACAGGCAGCCTCTGCTCCCAAACGTGCAGGGTTTGACCATCTCCAAAAAAACACTGAAAAGGTAAAACTTCCGTCTCAGTCACTCAGCAGTGAGCCACCCTGGGAGATGATTTTCTCTGTGGCATTCTTTATTTCCAAACGTTTCTAAATATCCATCTTATAATTTTTGACATCGTTTTGAGAAGCGCAGTACTGTGCTTTGTGTAACCTCCTTATCGTCTGACCAGGTGATGAAAGAGAAACATCACATTTAGACAGGAAGCTCAGCTACTTTTATTTCATACCTTTAAATTCTCTTCTTCAAAACTCTGTAATAAAATAAACAATTCTGAAACTTTCTGCCTTATAGCAGAGCAAGAGTCAGCTCCAGTTTGGAAAATTCAAGGTCAAGTTTGAAGGTTAACATGATGGAGGGAGTGTAAGATCTGGAAGCTCCCTCTATGGCTGGAACAGTGACCACTAATCCCATAAGAAAAGGGAAAAGCTGATTTTTCCAAAGAACCCAGGTAAGCGTGACCCTGATGAGTCGCAGGAAACCACGTCTGGCTCCACTTCTGAACTAGAATGTCACGAGTCTCTCTTATAGGAAATATGGTTCATAAAATAAAAGTAGGAGGTAAAAAAGTGGCTACTCCGAGGGGTCCAAGCTCCAGCTCACCCCTTCTTCCTGCTGTGTGTTTGTCCGTCTCTCAGGGCTGTGACGGCTTAGTCTGGAAGTGGCTGTGGTCACCTGAGACTCAGGGGGTGACGTCTACACGCATGGCACACCCAGGGGCATTTTCCCGAGTCTTCTCTTCTGTTTCCTTCTGAGCAAACAAGACTCCTTCCTTGTTGAGAGAAACGGGGGTGCCAACCTACAACTCATTCACACTCTGGGCCATTTGTCCGGATGACGCCCGCCAGCTGTGGGGTCTCCTCTGCGCGACACGTGTAGGTCGTATAGGTGGTCCAGGGGGCACGTCCTTGTTCTAATAAATGACACATTTTGTCTCAAGTTTGAGAAGCTGTGACTTATGGATCTTTTGAACTACTGGAGCGACGGAGGCAAGGGCCCCGAAACAAACTATTCAAGTAAACCAGGAAGTGCGTAGGTGATGTTCGTTAGGAAGGAGATGCAACCTGAGTGAACGTTCTTGGAAAGTAAAGGCCACACAATTTTTACCCTCTTAACTGGTCACCCTGTACATCTACTGGGTTCATCACGGAGGTGTCGCCACCTCATCCCCGCGGGGGTGACGGCAGTGGGGAGCGTCAGTGAGGGACGGGCCAGTGTGATGGGGGATGAAGTGGAGACCCCCGTGATCCACTGTCCTCTGCTCTAAGGCAGGGTCTCCCAGGGAGTTCATGCCAACAGGAGCCTTTCTAGACGCTGCCAGCCGCCTCCCGCCCCCAGCACACTGGGCACCAGGTGCCTCGAGACCCCAGAGGGAGCCCGGCCCCCGCCCCGAGGGGCCTGCGCCGCCCCGAGCAGCCCGTCCTCAGCCGGCTTGCTGCAGCCGCTGCGCAGGAGTGGGGCAGCCCCAAGGCCTGAGAGGGGCTGAAGAGGCGGGCAGCTCCGCGGACACAGCAGAAGCTCGCGGCAGCAGAGAGGGGGTCCAGGAGGAAAGGCCAGTTCAGAATCTGAGCAGCTGCCACGCTTCGGGCCGGGGATTTTATCGGGTGGGGTCTAGCTGACTGCGGGTAAAAGGCAATAAAACGGTCTCATTTTCAGAATTAAGAAGCCAACAGCACGTGTTCTGTGCACTATAAACCCGAGAACCGTGCAGCTCAACCCCAACGCTGCCAACGGTGTTGCTCTCAGCCGGCACCTTGGAGGCTCGTGCGGGCCCAGGGCCAGCAGACCACCAGCTCGCCTACATCCCCCTCTGCACACTGACCACAGGGGCCACGACAGGCCCGAGCGGGGCCGCTGAGAAAAGCAAGGCACCTCCCCGACTGGCCTTCCATAGGGGCGTCGCCACCACGGCCGGCATGAGACAGTCTGGGCGCCATGGGGCCAACTGCCTATGAAGACAGACGTCGGTGGTGATGTGAAAAGATACAGGGCTGTTTCAGGGGTTCACCTGACACATGAGATAATCTTCCATGGGTGTAAATCAAAACTATATTCAAGTAGAGGGAAAGGAAGCTAAAAAAGCCATCAAAATCCACAGCAAATATTCCCTTATTTTATTGAGTAAACAAAGAGTTCTGAATTAGTACATATCTGCAAATTTATAAACGGCAATTTCAACGGGAAACAAATTTTCAAGAACCACAAACCAGGCAACGTCAATGTGTCTTCAAAGAATGAACGAGTTCAGATTTACAGAGAAATGCCATCCCCTTTTCTCCTCATTCCTGGGGACATAGATACGTTCACGCAAAAGACAGCATCCAGGGTCACGGTGGGCGGGGCGCCGCGTGGAGAGACAGTCCCACAGCGGCCCCCGCGCCCCGGCCAGCTGCGACAAGCTCTGTCACTTCAGGACAGGGGCCGGGGCACAATCCCACGAGTGACTCCGTGGCCTTGAGAACAGACACTGAAATGCCCAACTTTAAGTGCCTGAGAGAACGTGAACATTTTCATCTACAAAGTAATTGTTCTAACAATGGATTTCTTTTTGGTGCTCCCTGAACCGGGAGGGAACAGCGTACCCTGAAGATGCACAACTGGCATCCCTCGTCACACACACGTAGGGTCGTGACCGGTGTGCGCCACAGGACTGGAAGCACAGCACACCTGGTGCTCAGCCACTCCTCCAGGGCAGCAGGTGCGCAGGTGCCTGCGGTGAAAACCACAACACACACGGCACCAGAGCAATTAAAGGACTGTGCAAAGTGACGATCTTGGGGATGATGAAAGTTCTCCATGTTAAACTGTTTTGTGTGGTCTTTATTGCCCATCCCTCCATCATTACTACCATTTTAAAAACGTGTGTTAACTGGAAAAAGGAATCCTACTCTAACCCTGCACTGAGAGAACTCCTGTGTGATATGAAAAGGCACACACAGGACGCGCCGTGACCTGCTTTAGTGCTGTCAACCTGACTAACACGAGGCTGTGCTGTTGTTAGACGCTGGAAACGGAAAGACGATCATAGACTTGATAGCTAGTAAACATAAACAGTCCATGTAAGCGGAGTGCATCACTCCAGGGGACTCGGCGGGGACGGTGGGCACTGCCTCTGGGCTGCGGTGACGGTGCCAGGCTCCCCCGCGGGCGGAGCAAAGCTCACCGCGGCCGTGCGCTCTCAGCAGCCGGCGCCGGCGTGAGAAGGGCTGCTCCCAAGCCTGCGGGTCCCACGCCCATCTGCACATTCATCCTGTAATCCGGGTCTACGGGGCCACCCTTCCAAGGTGGTGCCACCGCATAACATGTTTTTTTGAAGAAAAGGCAATCACAATGAACAGCCTTCAGCAAACCCAGGAAAGGCCCGCTGCTGGCCTCACTCAGAACCATTCTGGATATTTTAATGTTTCCTATAAACCAGCTCTTACTAGACAGAACACGACAGTGCCACTGCCTGGGCTACAAGCAGAAAGACCGGACCTGTAGGATCCATCCTTCGGGCTCACTTTCCCGGTTGCTGAAGGGTCCCCTCTGGGAGGGGGCTCCTCCCACTTGAGTGAAGGGGAAGAAGGGCTGGGGGCAGAGTCCAAAGAAGCCACAACTGATATCAAAGAAATGGTTTCAACATAAAAGGAAAGCTGTAAAATTAAACATATCGTGAACACTCTGGAAAAGGAAAGTGGTTCAAAATTTCTCCAAATCTGACCAAAAAGCTAACCCTGAATCTGAAAATAACACCTTCACCAGCAGTGTCCACAGAGCGTCTGGGATGCTGGGCTCATTCTAGAGCCACGCTGCCCATGCGTGGAACAGGGGGTCGGGGGTCGGGGTCAGCAGTCAATGCAGCTGCAGGTCCAGCCTCCAGGGCTGCAGGGCCTGAGGGGCAGACCGACGACAGCCCAGGCCGCTCGGCTTCCCTGCAGGTCACCGGCACAGATGGGAAAGAGGAAGAGGAGACAGACGGGCTACCTTGGCCTTGAGCAGCAGGCGGACCGGGCCTGGATCCCGATTTGAGCAAACCAGACGTCGGCCAGCACTTTGTCTACCTTGTGGGGTGACGTCTGCGTGGGGCCAGTGAGGAGGCGCCTTACGTTTCAGAGACACATGAGCGCTGAGGAAGGTCGTCCGCGCGTCAGGCCCACTTTATAGGAGGGGGGCAACACCCGGGGGGACATGGTGGTGGTGGGGGACACAGGACGGCCCCGCCCAACAGGCTTGGGCTTCACTCCTGATACGCCTCTTTCTGCTTCTGCATATCCTGAAAACTGTCTAAACAAAAGCTAGAAAATTATCTCCAGTAAATGAGGTTTCATTGAAGAAACAAGACAGAACCTTCAACAGGAAGGCCCAGTAAAAGACGTCTGAGAACAGAACTTATTCAGATTCTCTGACATGTGACGACGACCACCCCCCCTCCCCCCACCGCCCCGCATCCTGCAGCCCCGGCTGCTGCGCTGGCTCAGACCTTCTGCCCAGACACCAGGACGGGCTGCTTTAAAGACAAAAGGACACTCTGTTAGTTCGGAGCGTCGGCGGGCACAGTCAGGAGACTAACAACCAACCAAGGACAGAGGCAGCCGTCGTGTCAACTAAGATTCAGGAAAAGCGCTGGACGGACCGCATCCGTATCGGCTCCTCGCCATACACGCCCACGGTGCGTCTTTTCAGTGACACAAAATGTCCCAGACGTGCCATCCTCACCAGTGACGTCGGTCACGGTCATACAGTCTCTCCACAGACGCCGGCCAGTCAGCACCAATGCAGACGGACCCGTGGCCTGGGAGGAGCGGAGGCGGCGGGTGTGAACGTCCCAGGACCGGAGCCACGAGGGACCTGGCGCGGCGGTAAGGCAGCTGCGAGGATGGAAAGTACCGGCCCATTAGGCTGAAGCCCCTGCTGGTACCCGACTGACACCATCGACACCATCGACGGACGGCGACCGAGCCTGCAGGGAAGCCCCGGCATCCCCACGTGGCCGCCGGGAACGGGGTCCACACACACGGCGAGGATGGGACTTTCAGGAAGAAAACTAACCTTTAAACACGGCGCTGCTCCACCAGGTGAGACCGGGAAGGAAGCACAAGACCCAGCCAGGGACTCGGTGACAAATTCAGCCCTCGAGGGGCCCGGCCGTGCAGCCTGTGCTGAGCGCTGGCCCCACGTCCGCGGGGAGTGGAGCGCGGTGCCCCCAGGGGCACAGCCACCTTGGCCTGTCTGCACACAGGACCTTGCCCATGGCCTCTGGACGGATGCGTGCGGATGGGGTCTATCAGAATCAGCCAGCAGCTGTGGTGGGTGCACACCTGACCGGAGGAGACACCATTGCTACAAGAGGCCAAGCCCCCTGCAGCTTGGGGAGGCCCTGGGTGCCCACTCCCCACAGGGAACAAGCCCCCGTCGGCCCCAAGGAAACGGCTGGCCGGCTCGAGCTAACGCCATGCCTCTCGGGCCAGTTGGTGTGTCTGGTTCTGCCTTCCCTGCAACCGAGTACGTGGCGTCCCCCAAGGAAGGTGGAAAGGACACAGTCCCGCTTACACCGCAGGTTAAACCAACGCCTCTCCAAGCACGGTCCCTGGATCCAAAGTCACGGACGCAACCAAGCCTCGGGCACTGAGCCGCCCTGGGCAGTCCCAGAACACAGCACAAGGAGGCCGCAGCCCCCGCTGCCCTCCCCAGGATTTGGGTCCTGTGGGGCCTACTCAAGACTTCGCGTAGTCAAATCAGACAAAACCTCCATCATAATTAATCATGGGCCGCACACCTCCCCTTAAAAAGCAGCAACAGGCGTAAGGCATATATTCCATTAAAGGTCAACATGAATCAGAACCGTGTAACATTCAAAACACATAGCACCACTTTAGCTGAATCAAAGCAAATGCCAGAAGAATAAAGCTGCAAAGGCTAAATGACCAGCCCCGAAGGATGAGCTAGAGATACTCATCCATTCTAAACCTGCTGCACAGCTTTTAACACCGCTCCAAGCGCAAGTTTTAATTTTTTGGCATTCCAAACGGGACAATCAATCAGAGAATTAGGGGGGAAAAAAGAATATCTAGCCATGACCACAAATCACCTTCTGTATCGAAAGCCGACCATCTGAGCCCTCACCCCTCAAGCAGGTGAGGGTCACCCGGGAGGGAACCCGGGAACCGTCAGGACAGGTTTTCATCGACCTGCTCTCCAGGAGTCAAGTTCTTTATGTTACTCTGCAGATCGAAAAGGACTCTCTCTCCCCTTGTCTGAGCAAAGGGGTTACCGAAGAAGAGGCTCACGTCTAGGGGGGCCTCGGCCTCGGAGCCCCACGAGTCTGTGTCGGAGCCGCTCGGGTCCTCAGCCGTTGTGGGCGGGTAGCTGAGCTGCTCTAACTGGTCGACGAGGTCCGAGAAATGGAAGGCCGAGCTGGCCTCGGAGCGGACCGAGCAGGCGGGGAAGTTGGCCATGGAGCTGGCCTCGGACCGGGTGGCAGAGCCGGGCGTGTGCGCAGACAGGCTGCCGGGCAGCGGCGCGTCGCTGAGGGAGCTGGTCTCGGACCGGTGGATCCGGAGCGAGCTGGTGTCGGACGGGCTGAGCAGGCGCTGAACCAGGCTGGCCTGCGCCTTCACCTCCAGCAGCTCCGAGGTGTCGGCGGGGTGCGCGTCGCCAAGGCTGCCCTCCTCCTCAAACTCAAAGCCGCGCTCCCCGCTCCCACGGGCCGGCTCCGGGGAGGACCCCTCTGGGCTGGACGGGGCAGACCCCAGGCGGCCACCCAGCAGGGCCTGCGGGCGCAGACTGCCGTGGGGGAAAGGAAAGGCCTCAGAGCCTCCGGCAAAGAAGGAAATGTCTGCCAGGTCGCCATCTCTTAACTCCTCGAACGCCTGCAGCTGGGCGCTTGTCAATGTGAAAACAGGGCCCCCCCGGCGGCTCTGCCGGCCACACGGGGGCCCCCCCCTGGAAGGGGAGGGGCCCACGGTCAAGGCACCCTCACCACGGCCACTGCGACCCGCCCGCTCCCTGCCGGCCCCCCCTGCCTCTGGGCCTAGGGCGGCACGACTCAGCCCCTCATTGCTGCTGGGGCCACGGCTCCTCACGCCCTGACCCAACCCGGCACCTTGGCAAGGCTGGAATGCCGGCGGCCCGGGGGGCTGGGCCGCGGCCACGCCGCTCCTCTCCGCAGCTGGCCACCTGGCGCTGGGAGCCGGGGGCCCCATCGGGGAGCCGCTGCTGTCCTTGGAATCGAGCGGGCCCACGGGGGCTGGAGCAGAGGCGGGGCCCGAGCAGACGGAGGCACTTGCTGAAGACGGGGACGCGGCAGCCCTCGTGCCCTCGGTGAACAAGATGCTCTGGGGAGCAAACCAGGAGGAGAGAAAAAGGAACACGTGAAATGAGCAACTGCTGCCGGGGAGTCGCAAAGCTAACTGGGCCCAGGTGAGTACATCCGCACCCACACATTTCTGCCGCAGCTTCTACAAAGGAGGGCAGCAGGGCAGACCTTTCCTTTTAGAACTGAAGATCTGTAAATGCAGATTAATCTCTTTTCGTGTGTCTACCACACGGCTTTTTCCTAATCATCGACCGTATTCCATGTTCTCCGTGACTTTTAAGAGACAGCATCAGAGAACTGAAAGCTTAAATGTAACTTTTAGACTACTCACAAATTTGAACTTTGTTAAAGAAACAAAAATAAGTTCTTTTAATTTCAGTTGATTTAACAAGGAATTCCAAAATAGAAAATGTACCTAGAAGAGTTAAAGAATGTTTTTATTTAAAAGACCCAATTAAAAAAAAATTTAGGACACACGAGCTTTAATATATGAGGTACAAGTGAAGCTTCTGGAAATACTGTAACAGTATAAATGACAAAACTGTCAACAAAAATTAACTTTCTGCAGCAATAGAAAGGTATAAATATGAAACTATACAGCCGCACACAGAAAGTTGTGAAATAACAGTACATGAAAAGAGCAAGATTCTATGTAAAAATACGCTTGCATGTGGCAGTCAACACGCAAATGTGAACACAGGGAGAGATGGCAGAGAAGCAGACCTGAAACACAGTCACCGACGTCCCAGCCTCGCAACACAGAACTGTCACGTCTGGGACACTGTGGCCAAACGTCTACTGTGAGTGTTTGTGTGCGCCTGTGTGCACCTGTTTTAATATAGCTGTGATCATGTCAAACACACAGGCATACACATTTGTCTCCTGCTTTTCACCCTGAAGATAATAGTAAAAGATCCACTCAGTGAACACGGCTTCACTAAGCAAACCACCTCCTAAGCTGGCATTTAACCTCACTTTGCACTTTTATAGAAGTAGTACTTCTCAGTTGTTTTCCTGACAACAAAAAGCACTGTGTCCACTGCACAAAGAGAAGAAAAAATACATAGAGAGAAGCACAAAGAGAAGATAAAAACTGCCTGGATCCAATCGCTGAGAGATCATGTTTGACGCTGTGCATACACTTGTCTTTTTTTTTTTAAACTTTTGGGTTTATTTATTTATTTATTTATTTATGGCTGTGTTGGGTCTTCGTTTGTGTGCGAGGGCTTTCTCTAGTTGCGGCAAGTGGGGGGCCACTCTTCATCGCGGTGCGTGGGCCTCTCATTATCACGGCCTCTCTTGTTGCGGAGCACAGGCTCCAGACGCGCAGGCTCAGTAATTGTGGCTCACGGGCCTAGTTGCTCCGCGGCATGTGGGATCTTCCCAGACCAGGGCTCGAACCCGTGTCCCGTGCATTGGCAGGCAGATTCTCAACCACTGCGCCACCAGGGAAGCCCACACTTGTCTTTTTAAATCACAATGAGGACATGCCCCCGGCTGCTTTGCCCCCTGCTACTTTCACACACGGATACTTTCTGGGCTCGTCCTGCTCACGCACTATTCTCCCGAAACGAGATTTTTAAAGGCTCTTGAGTAGCGGCTCACGTGGACACGCCCAGAACTGCCAGTGACTCACCCGGCACAGACGGTGGTCGCTAGGATTTCTCGAATGACAAACAACACTGTCACACATCTCAATGCACAGAGCTTTCTCTTCACTCAGGACTCCTTTCTGCAAACAGGGTCCCAGGATTGGAAATTCCGCACAAATGACAAAGCTAATTTTAGGACTCTTGTTACAACATTGCCAGATTATTTCCCAAAAGAGGACAGGTGATTATATCGTGTACGTTTTACGCAGAAGGACTGACCTGCCTCGGCAAGTTGGCATTTAGGGCGCGGAGAGACATCCGGGTCTTGCTGTGCTTTCTGCAAACAGAGAACAGGCTGTGAGCCCCCAGCCCTCCTCGCCTGACCCCTGTTTCTAAAGCAGCACGTGCTGTGCCACGAGAAGGACTCACATAAAAATGTGGCCAAGACTCTGTTAACATGCCATGAGGCACCTAACTAGAAATGGCAGGATAACAGGAAACAAGCATCCAAACAAAAAATACACGTCCAGAAGAGGAGAAATTATCCCCTTCACACTGAAGGAAAAGTCCCACATGCAAAGAAACAACATGAATTTTCAGATTCAAAGTTTACCATGCTGTGTAAAAACACTACATCTAAGCTAAGCGAAACAGACTAGAACCAAAAAGCGTGATCTGTATCTGTACACAATAACTGTAAATAACTGTAAAATACAAACCTATTACCATTAAAATAAATAAAAGAAACAGAACTCAAGTGCCAGAATACACGTTTACATATTTGAAGTGATTTTTATTCAAATAAAGGTTAAAGTATTTAAAACGTTAATTTTAAAAGCCCATACTTTTCGTCATGAAGATGAGAGATTACCTTTCATACGGAATCCTCTTCATCCCACCATCTTTGACATAATCCACTAGTTGCTTCTGAGTTCTTCCACTGTGAAAAAAAAAATCAGATTTTAAAGAAAAGAATAAACAGTAATTCACAGCATTAATTTTTCACAAAAGGGAAAGTAAGACTTGCCCATCCTCTCTCATGAGTTTACACATACATTTAAAAGTGATGCTTTGCAACAAGCATAGCCGGTTTTCTAAACAGTTTTTATGAAGCCTATTTTTCCCACTATTTTATTTGCGATGCTTTCTCCAGTTTTACAACAGCTGCGGTCTGTGTGTAGTTCTCTGGAACGTTCACACCACCTCCTTCCTGACTGAGGCTGAGCGGGTTCTCAGCCCCACGGGCAAGGTCGAGGCCCGCCTGGCGTTGCTGCCCCACCTGTATCTGAAGGAGGAGCCCCTGCTGAAGAGGGCGCCTCTAGCTCTGGGCTTCGGCGGATCGGAAAGCCTGAAGAAGGCGTGATACTCTACGCACGTCTTCCAGAAGTTCTTACACGCGTCCCTACTCCCCAGCACGAATTCCAGGGTGTCCTGGTAAGGCCCCTGGGAACAAAAGACAAAGGTTCGAGTTACTACCTCAAGAATGAAATCTAGGAAGGCAAAAGGCTACTCCAAAGTTAAAGATTAGGACGTTGTCTTCCTCGAAGCTGTACACGAAGACTTCTGGTTCCATTCACATTTAAGAGAAGAAAAACACAAGGTATATATTCATTGTAGGAACATCGGGAAAATGTGGTCATCTACAATTCCACAACTGCGAACATTCTGAAGTTTATACCTTTGTAACCTTTTCCCACCTAGGAAACTAAGGCATCTTTCCAGGCCGGCTGACGCATTTATCTATTATCACCCAATCATTCTCCTGGGGGTTTTCTGGGATGTTTCAGATGCCCAGGACACACAAGGTTTTCAGGCTCACAAACATCACCATGAAGAAACTACTGCATTGTCTCTCATGGTTATTCCTTAGGATAAATTCCTAGAAATGGTATATTGAGCTCAGAAACAATGCACATTTTTGAACCTTATGATATATTATTACCAAATTACTTTCCAGAAAGAGTATAATACTTTGACTCCTATGTTTAATCTTAAAAAACTAAGTGCTTAGGGATATAAAATGTAACCTTGCCAGGTGCAGAGACAGACACAGTTCGGAACTTTGACATATCATGCTATTCCAAAGAAGAGTAGCTTTGGAATATAAAGCAGTAATTCTCTTCTTTCCCTGTCCTTTCAGAATAACTGCCAGAAAGTTTTTTTTTTGCTTACAGAGAAAAAAAAAGCAGCCTTTTACTTGCATTTTGTACATGTTTTTGGCATTCCTTATACTTCTCTCTCATCCGCAGAAGAAATACTTGAGTAAAAAACAATTAAGCTATCTGTTCATACTTTCTACCAAACACACTTACATGCCGCACGTGACCCTGGGGTTTGACAAAAGCTAATCAAGTGCCTTTGAAAAGCTTAGGTGAAGCCTCTCCTCCAGATTGGCCCAGAGCTCTGATCTCCTAGAGTGTGTCTAAGCTGACAGCCTCCTAAGCTTCAACCCCACAGCGGCTCAGCTAATCTACTTTTTATTTCCGAACTTCCTTTGTACAGTAGACACGTACGTAACAATGTGAACATCCTTGAATAGTCTGACGTACTGGATTTTTCCAACTATCAGACTGTACAGACATTTACTTTTTCCCCTTTTTACTAATTTCAGTAAATTTCTATTTAATTATTACCTTACTGACTCACAATCTCAAAAGAAAGGAACATTTATTTTCCGAAAATCAAGCCTACTTCAATTAGAGCTATTAAAGGGCCAATTGCTGAATCAAAGACACATGAGAATGTTGGAGATGCCCCTCTCTTCATTCTGGACAGAAGCTCTGACACTGATTTGCTGTGGAGCTTCTTTAGATCACAGCTGAACACTCTGTATTTCAGCTTTATTACCCAGAGAAGGACTGGCTGCAATAAACCAACAGTTCTCAGCAGCCCTGGGAGCTTGTCGCATGTGCACTCTCTCAGGCCAACCCCACAGCTGAGTCTTGGGGCGGGGCCGCCCCCGGGGATGCTGATATGTCCTCTAGGTGAGAAGTGCTGGGCAGGTCACCCCGAAGCCCGTCCCCAGTCCCAAATCCTGTCCTTAAATTCTTATGTGAGTTATGCTGAAACGATACATAAAGTAATTAAAGGGGCTTCCCTGGTGGCGCAGTGGTTAAGAATCCTCCTGCCGGTGCAGGGGACACGGGTTCGAGCCCTGGTCCGGGAAGATCCCACATGCCGCGGAGCAACGAAGCCCGTGCGCCACAACTACTGAGCCCGCGTGCCACAACTACTGCAGCCCACGTGTCCCAGAGCCCGTGCTCTGCAACAAGAGACGCCACCGCAATGAGAAGCCCGCGCACCGCAACAAAGAGTAGCCCCCGCTCGCCACAACTAGATAAAGCCCACGCGCAGCAACCAAGACCCAACGTGGCCAAAAATAAATAAATACATTTTAAAAAGAAGTAATTAAAAACTCAGTATTCTAGCAGAGTAAATTCTCTTATAATTTAAAAGGTTCTCGAAATAATACTTACATGGACCTCTGGGTGGAGTTTGATAAGAAACCTTTTCCTCTTGAAGCTGAGCTTTCGGAGCCTGGACCAGTTGAAAGTGTTGATCTTGGTGCTGCTCTGAAATTCAGGAGACAGACGCTCGTTGAGGAACACATTTGTAACCTAGACGCGCGCACATGATTTCTCATGAAACAGAGAAGGTTTAAGTCACATCCTTGCCAGAAAGCACAGCAAGCCCCTGATATTTTATATTCGGAATGACTCTGAATTAAAATGTCAATACTAAACACACTAATCTCTCTGTTTTAGGAAGAAAACCTTATTTCTTTGATAAAGCTTTATTACAACCTCTTTTTTTCACTGTTAACAGTGAACATTTTTGAAGCCCCCCTACTGCGAGGACGGCGGCTGGGAGGGGCCTGGTGGTGGCGGGGCGGGGCTGGAGCTGAGCTGGGTTTCTCACTGCAGGGAAGAGGGAAGGATGCAGGGATCCCAGGGGTGCCGGATGGGACCCGGACCCAAGGCTGAACCCCCGACTCTCCAGAGTGGGCACACTGGGCAAGGACCTCAGCTTCTAAACAATCTTGTCCTCTAAGGAGACCAGGGCCCTTTGCTCTTCCAGGGTGGGGCAGGCAAAGAGCAAAGGAGCCTGGACCATCTTATTGTGTAAGAAAGTAAACAAGTGCTCAAAAAATGACGGGGAAAGGTCAAAAGGACACAGGAGGGACTTCCTTCCCTGGTGGTCCAGTGGTTAGGACTGCACCTTCCAATGCAGGGGGCGCGGGTTCGATCTCTGGTTGGGGAGCTAAGATCCCACGTGCCTCGCAGCCAGAAGACCAAAGCATAAAACAGAAGCAATATTGTGACAAATTTCAATAAAGACTTTAAAAATGGTCTACATCAAAAAAAATCTAAAAAAAACCACAAAGGGCACAGGAGGCACCTGAAGGGACTCCCTGACGTGGGCCAATTTAAAGATCGAAACAAATAATGACAACAGATCAAGTATCAGATTATAACCCGCATTATAACTTGAGTGACAGTACGATTATAATACAAACCCATGAGTCCACAGTGACGTGACGTAAAGACAATAAACAAATGAGGAGAAAACCCTCCTAGGATCATGAAGAATGGAATTTAAAAAGCTGCCTTTTGGCAACCATCAGGGAAATTTACAGTCTTCAAGTATCTCTCCACAAAATGCTTACTAATTACAAAGGATAAAAAGTCACTTTGCAGCAAAGGAGCCTGTCAAACGCCTTCCAACCAAGTGATGAATGCTGCCACCACCGGCAATGGGACAGACAGGCACCGCGGGCCACCGCGCGGGCTGGACCAGGCACTCTCTCGCTTCTGTGACTCACCCGCCCAAGAAGCTTAACTAGGGCCTGATCGTCAGCAGGTGCTGGGGGGCCCACGTTACAAAATGACTGGCCTCGAACCTTCCGAAGCATCAAGGTCGGGAGAATCAAGGAGAGAAGGAAGAGAGTTCCAGACCGAAGAGGCCAGAGCGGGATCTTGACTGGGCAGAGAGCGTGACCTCAGACCGGATCTTCTGAAACCACCGAGACCGGGGCAACTGGTGGAAGCTGGATGCGGTCTCTGGGGAAGGAGCGCTTTCTACTGCTCTCGTATCCCTTCTATAACCGTGAAACGTTTCCAGAATTAAAATGTTAAATGTACTGAAACACTTTTCTGGCATTTTCTTTTCTATTCTTGACTATCATGACCATTTACTCTTTTCTACAAATTCAAGATGGGGGGAGGCAAGGTGAAGAATGTTTTCCCTTCAGAGATACTAAAACAAACAAACAAACAAAAAAACCACAACAACTTAAGCAATTAAAGAGGAAGGAGGCACTGAAACATGCACGGCACGGACAAACACTGAAACGGGGGAAAGCTGTCAGGCACAAAGGCCGTTGACAGGAATGTCCAGAAAGGAAATCCGCAGAGACAGAAAGCAGATGAGTGGTTGTCAGGGGCGGGCAGTGACTGCTACGGTGTATGGGGTGAGGCTGGGATTTAAACGTTCCGGAGTTAGTGGTGACAGTGACACAATTCTGTGAATATACTAAAAACAACTGAATTATACTTTTAAATGGTGAACTTTACGTTATGTGTGAATTATATCCAGTTTTTAAAATTCCTGAGTTAAGAAATGTCCTTGAGGCCAAGATACAAATGACAGGGTCTAGATGAGACCCAAGTACCCCAGCTCCCAACACTGTCCAGACACGAAGTCGCTTCAACTACTACTCAAAGTAAAATATTCGAGGGTTTTCAAATGTGTTCTCAAAAAAGCAAACAAAACAACCAAACCATAAAACATCAACAAAGAAAGGAAAAGAAAATGCCCACCGCCAGCTCTCACCGCTAGATGGTAGGTGCCTAGGGCAAAGGCTTAAGAAAGCAGGTGGCCGCAGGAGGGGCAGGGAAGGGCCTGTCCTCCCCAGGAAGACACAGAGAAGAGCGAGGGACACACTGTTCCCAGCTGCAAGCTTGCCTTCCCATTTTCCCTTTGGGTCAAAATAAAAAATCACCATATCCCAGGGCTTTAACCGAGTCATAAATCACAAGTGGAAACAAAGAATCCACGGATGACTGCCCTCACTCTGCCCTGGGCAACCCTGACACTCACCCAGCAGTGCAACGCTCAGAGCCACTGCTTTCATTTTGGATTTTATCAAAAAAATCCATGGCTCAGCTGTAAATGCCAAATAAGACCTGAAACAGAACCCAGAGGCTCAGGGCTCTCCGGGCCGGCCCAGACAGAACTGCCTTCCGGATCTGTACCCGCACGTCCACACAGCTCGTTCAAGGCTGCTACTGCACCCTGCTCCGAGATCTCATCTCCTGGACTTCCACACCCACCACGACCTCACGTCCACCCCTCCTCACACTCCCTCCATTTTTGGTAAATTTAAAATTCGGTATTTATATTACTGATCACGTAAGTATTGCTTGCAAGTTGAGCCAACCTGAATTATAACTATATTTTTCTCCTTTGCTTTTTAAAATTAATTAATTAATTAATTTTGGCTGCTTTGGGCCTTTGTTGCCGTGCGCGGGCTCTCTCTAGTTGCGGCGAGCGGGGCTACTCTTCATTGAGGTGTGCGGGCTTCTCATTGTGGTGGCTTCTCTTGTTGCGGAGCATGGGCTCTAGGTGCATGGGCTTCAGCAGCTGTGGCACGTGGGCTCAGTAGCTGTGGCTCGCAGGCTCTAGAGTGCAAGCTCAGCAGTTGTGGTGCACGGGCTTAGCTGCTCTGCGGCATGTGGGATCTTCCGGGACCAGGGCTCGAACCCGTGTCCCCTGCATTGGCAGGCGGATTCTTAACCACTGCGCCACCAGGGAATTCCGCTCCTTTGCTTTTAATTTTCCTTGAGTCACTAACTGCCTCTTCTCATTTGCTTAATTTCTATGTACCCATCACTAATTCAGCCCAAAACTTCCCCGCAGACCTTTAAAACTCTTCGATATGGTCTAACCCATGAAGCCACCAGTCAGTTCTTCCCCCTGCCCCCTCACCGGCCGCACCTCCCGGCTTGCGGGATCTCAGTTCCCCGACCAGGGATTGGACCCCGGCCCTGGCAGCAAAAGCACCGAGCCCTGACCACTGGACGCCAGGGAGCTCCCCCGATCAGCCCTTTCTTGGAGGCCACCTCTGTCCTTATGCTGACGAACGTCCTCCCCATCCAAGCACAGCCCGCCCCTCTGCCTTCTCCAATCCGAGTCACCCTGTTTCCTCAACTCCCATCCGAGTTTCTCTCTCCTCCAGTGTCGGCCTTCAAAAGGCTGTGCAGGAACTGCATGTCTGAAAACGCTTTCATTTTCTCTCTGTACAGGAGTCACGGTGCCCAGGGCACAGAATGTCGGGCTGGAAACGGTCCTCTTTCATGTGCAGAGCCTCCGTCTCCAGCTTCCAGCGCTGCTGCTACCAGCCCGGCAGCGCTCCGACTGCCCCCGCCTCTGGCAGCTCACGCCGACGAGTCCTGCTGCCATCACACTGCGAACCTGTAGGCACCTCCAACCGGGAACTTTGTGCCTTGAGTTCTGGAAGCTTTTTCTCGTGTAATTTCTTTAACAATTCCTCCACTGCTTTTTGGTTCCTGCCTCTAGAATTCTGGGATGCTGGACCTCCTGGATGGTGCTGGAATTTTCTTTACTTTTCTCTCCCATCTTTCACCCTTTATCTTTTATTCTGTTCTGTGGAGATTTCCTCAACTGCATCTTCCAAACATTCTCGTTCCGCCAACCTGCGTCACTCTTGTTCTCCGTAACTGCCCTGCTCTCATTTCAGAGATGCAAGCTTTTCCCTTATTTCTGTGAGGCTTTTTAGGAAACGTAATACACACAAATTGAAGGTCTGTGGCAACCCTGCACTGAGCAAGTCTATGGGCACTGTTTTTCCAATAGCATTTGCTCACTTCGCGTCTCTGTGTCACATTTTGGTAACTCTCACAATATTTCCAACCGTTTCATTACTATATTTGTTATGATATCTGTGATCAATGATCTTTGATGTTACTGTTGAAAAGAGATTATGGCTCTCTGAAGGCTCAGATGATGGTTAACACTGTTAGCAATACCGTATTTTTACATTAGAAAAAAGAAAAAAAATGTAATACAGTAACATACTAACAAGGTTCAAATTCTAAAGGTACCAAAAATGAGTCCAGAATGAACAGGCCCCTTTCCCCACTTCTAAAAGCCTGCCGGCTATAGTAACCACCCTAGGGGCAGTCAGCACCAGTTCATTTTGTAGGGAATAAATAGAGTGTGTGTGTGTATGAGTTCCCCATAAGCGGTAGCAAATTCCACACACGGTTCTGAACATCTTCTCCATATAACAATACATCTCAAAGAATGTTTCACGTATCAGGACACAGAGAGCACCTGCAACCTTTGGACAGTTGTCCAATTATCCCATAATACAGATGCACCACCATTTACTTAACCAGCCTCCTAATAATTAATTACCAATATTTTACTATTACTATTACAAACAAGGCCAGAATAAAAAATCACAAGAGAAAAAGTTCACACTCGTGCTAAAGCTGTGTTCCGGTTCCTCACGAACGTGATACAGGGTAGAGCGATTTTTCTGTTTTGCGAATCTGGTAGAGGAAAAACAGTACCCTCTCTGAGGAACCATGCTTTCCATCTCTTCCACCCCCGGCACAGTTTCTGTTTCTTCTGAGTCTCTTCTTCCCACAAATTTGGTACCTGTCCCTCAAATACCATCTTCCTTTGAAGAAAGGCTTTCCTCAAATCTCTGGCGACCCTTGGTCATCGTCTGTGTTTAACAGCGAGGCTCTGGGTGTGCCTGAGTTAGTGACCATCCTGGTAAACACTGGCCAGGGGATGCTAGTCTAAGGGACATCTGACAAGGGACAGAACATCTGTGTCCTAAAGCGCCTCTCCATGGACCGCTTATTAGTTGAAAGAGGAAAACCAGTAACTATACAGTAGAAGAACCAGAAAACACAGGGATCAAGGTTCGCATCGCCAGGGGGCCAGGTGGCATCTCGGGTGCGACCCCCGAGGGGGACACACGTCACCTGGGCAGTGGTCCAGCTGGGAACACGTCACCTGAATCTAATCACAGGAAAACAGCCGACAAACGCAGACGAGGAACTTTCTGTTACAAAGGGGCTGTGTTCTTCAACACCGTCTTCATAAGAGAAAAAAGAATGTTCCAGATTAAAGGCGACTGCAGCATGACGGCCTGGTTGCAGACGGGATCCAGTCCTGCAGGGAGACCACTGGCCAGCTGACAGGAGTGGGGCCGGACCCGTGTGCCAGGTGTTGAGAGCCCGTGGCCTCAGCGGTGACCGACCGTGGTCACGACACGGAACATACTCTGCTCTCGGGAAACGCACACTGAAGTTCCCGGGGGAAAGGCCCCGACGCGTGCAGCTCACTCCCCAAGGCTTCAGAGAAAACTGTGTGCGTCTGGGCGGCAGGGATGAGAACACATGGCAGCGGGAGGTGCAAATGGTGACAGCTGAACCTGGGGGACAGCTGCGTGGGGTCTCTGTGTGCTACTCTCATTCTCACAGCTTTTTGGGACGTTTGAAAGTGTTTCCAGATGAAAGTCTTTACAAGAGGAGGCTCTGAAGTGCTGCTGGCTGGCAGCTCCCAGGGCGGCAGCGGGGCCCCGACGTCAGAACCCCGCTCGTGAGGCGCCTCATCTACACCTTCCGACGGGAGGGAGGCGCCTCGGTTTCCTTTTCCATTCTTTGTTCTTACTGATGCAAGGTTAACAAAAATTCCTTCACTGTCATGCTGGTGGGGATTTTGAGGGAGTGGAAATGAATTCAATCTGCCGCCTTTCATTTCAAGTCTCTAACCTCATGCTTTTACAGTTTCTTCTGGTCATAAATTATTTGTCCTTTTCTGGAAAAATGACAACAGCTTGATTCTGAGGGATGTGATTTCCCCCTCTGTGCCAGGTAGGAACCGCCATCAAAGGGAGCGGGTGTGGGAGATGCTGGACGCCACTCAAAGGGCCTGGAGTTTAGGTTGAATGTAACAGAACGGACATTCTAAATGCAAAATTAATTTTTTTTCCGACGGGAAATTGAAATTTGCTGGCTAAGTTGAGAAAGAGAAAGGAAAAGCAGAAGAAACGAAGTGTCCTTGATCAGGGAGGCCTGGATCAGACCAGCCGTTTCAGGCGCCGGCAGCGAAGACGGGCCACAGAGGGAGGAGCCGCAAAGCCAGCCCCCGGGCGCCAAGAGCGCCACCGCCAACCCCGGGCACCACGTTCCACCGGAGGCGCCCGGCTTCACGGGCCGGGAGCAGGCAGCTCCTGGAGAGGAGGCGGGAGCATCTGGCGAGGCGAGGGCTCCGGAGCTGCAGGCCAGCGCCCTGGCAGCTGTTTCCAGGCGCGTCACACCCCACGGCCCGGCACACGGACATTCACCACAAACACAACTCAGTGGCCATTCATGTAACACTCACCCATCCGAACGCCGCTACCGCACACATCGCTGGGACCCCGAGCGCCGCCCTCGGAGGGTCCCCAGGCTGCTCTGTCTTGTGCTTTAAACGGTGACTGTGACCCGTGGCGGAGACCCCACAGGGCAGCCAGAGCCCGGGCTTGAGGTTCCAAGGGGGCGACCTTCTGTCAACATTAGGACAGTGGGACGTGACTGAGCGCCGTGACAGTGAGTCCAGGACAAGAAGACAACTTCTCTAACGGGTGAGAGGTCGGATCGGAGGGTCCGCAAAGCTCTTCCTCCGAGTCTAAGACGGATTCAGCAACAAAGACTTCCCAGAGCACGTAAAACAACCCCGCGAAGCCACAGCACAGCCGCCCTCCTACCTGGAAGACGAGGACGCCCATGTGGGAAACGGCCAGGTTGATCTTGGCCCCCTCCCTGTCAGAAGCCGTGTGAAACCTGATGCCGTACATTTCCAGCTTCCGGGCAATTTCCAGCACCTGGAAATCCGACTCGGCAGGCGTCTGGCCCCTGTAACAAAAGACAGCATGATCACAGCACTTCTGAAAGAGCCGAAACACAGGACAGAAGCGACCAGGAAAACAGACCACAGAAACAAACCAACAAAGGAGGCTCTGTTCTTCAGAGGGTCGGTCACTCACTGTATGTTTATGTTCCCACATCAAACAAAACACCGCACACAAGCCACGGAAACTGCCCGCTTGCTTCTGTTCTGTAATCCGTTTCCTAGTGGGTCGAATGTTTTCTTTGCACTTATTAGATGTTCAGCCTTATAATTTTATCTTAATACAAAGTAACGTGCAAACATTACGTGCAGAGACAAATAGTAAATAAAGGAAATACCACAGATAACTCTAGTATCTCATTAAACCCATTTCAAAACTTTAAAAAACTATTTTCAAAAAGTACAATTCTAACCATTAGAATACACTTTTATAAAAATGAAATTATCAAAATGAATAAAAATATAATCACCAAAACAACTGGTTTTATTGACGCCTCGCACGCGGCCCACATGGCGCCGAGCAGCTCCAAGGCGTGATGCTCAGATAAGTCCCAAACCCTCCATGTGGGATTTTCCATTAACAACTCTTTTTTCTTCTTACTTCTGATTGCCTGAGTTTTTGGATCTTTAAGGAATAACACAACTGTTTGCGTTATGCCATTCTTGTGATTTCCATTCTTTGACTAAAATGTCTGTTCTTTGAAGTTGATATAGACATCTATTAACTTACGTTTTAATAAATCACCTTCAACAAGATGATGATTCCATTGTATATCCACCACATCTTCTTTACCCATTCATCTATTGATGGGCACTGCTTCTGTATCTAGGCTATTGTAAATTATGCTGCTATGAACACTGGGGTGCATATATCTTTTCGAGTTAGTGCTTCTCTTTTCTTTGGGTAAATACCCAGGAGTGGAATTGCTGGATCATATGGTAGCTCTATTTTTAATTTTTATTTATTTATTTAAAAAAATTTTTTTAAATTGGAGTAGAGTTGATTTACAATGTTGTGTTAGCTTCAGGTGTACAGCAAAGTGAATCTAATACATCCACTCTTTTTTCGATCCTTTTCCCATATAGGCCATTACAGAGTACTGAGTCTATTTTTAAATTTTTGGGGAACCTCCATGCTATTTTCCATAGTGGCTGCGGCAATTTTCATTCCCACCAACAGTGCACGAGGGTTCCCTTTTCTCCACATCCTTGCCAACACTTACTTCTTGTCTTTTTTTTTTTTTTAATATTTATTTATTTATTTATTATTTATTTATTTTGGCTGCTCTGGGTCTTAGTTGCAGCAACGCAGGATCTTTGCTGTGGCGTGCGGGCTCTTAGTTGTGGCATGCGGATCTAGTTCCCCGAACAGGGATTGAACCTGGGCCCCCTGCATTGGGAGCACAGACCTCTGGACCACTAGGGAAGTCCCCTCTTGTCTTTTTTTTCTATCGAAGTACAGTTGATGTACAACGTTATATAAGCTATAGGTGTGCAATATAATGATTCACAATTTTTAAAGGTTATGTACTCCGTTTATAGTTATTATAAAATATTGGCTATATTACCTATGTGCACAGTACATCCTCGTAGCTTATCTATTTTATGCTTAGTAGTCTGTACCTCTTAATCCCCTACCCTTATCTCACCCCTCCCCGCTTCCCTCTCCCGATGAGAAACCAGTAGTTTGTTCTCTATATCTGAGTCTGTTTCTTTTTTGTTATATTCACTAGTTTGTTGTAGCTTTAGATTCATACAGTATCATACAGTATTTAGCACAATGCCCTCCAGGTCCACAGAGGCTGCTGCAAATGGCAAAGTTTCTGTCTTTTTTATAGCTGAGTAGTGTTCCATTGTACAATACATACCACGTCTTCTTTACTCGTTCGTCTGCTGATTTATTGCTTGTCTTTTTGATGACAGCCATTCTGACAGGTGTGAGGTGGTATCTCATTGTGGTTTTGATGTGCCCTTCCCTGATGATTAGTGATGTTGAGCATCTTTTCATGTGGCTGTTGGCCCATCTGTCTGTCTTCTTTAGAAACATGTCTCTTCAGGTCCTCTGCCCAGTTTTTAATCAAGTTGTTTGCCTTTTTCATGTTGAGTTTTATGAGTTCTTTGTATATTTTTGCAGACATATAATTTGCAAATATCTTCTATTCAGTAGGTGGCCATTTGTTTTGTTGATGGTTTCCTTTGCTGCGCAAAAGTTTTTGGTTTTATGAGGTCCCATTTGTTTATTTTTGCTTTTGCTTCCCTTGCCTAAGCAGACAGATCCAAACAAAAATACAGTTGACCCTGAACAACTCGGGGGTTAGGGGCACCGACCCTCTGCACGTAAGTTACAGCCAGCCGTCTGTACCCGAGGTTCTGCATCTGAGAATTCAACCCGCCTCAGACCGTGTAGTATGCAGCGTCTACTAGGGAAAACAGTCCGTGTGTAAGGGGACTCACCCAGTTCACGCCCAGGTTGTTCAACGGTCAACTGTATTGCTAAGACCCGTGCCAAAGAATATACTGCCTGCTTTCTTCTAGGAGTTTTATGGTTTCAGGTCTTACGTGTAAGTCACCTTTTAAAAATATTTATTTATTATGTTACTTATTCGGTTGCACCAGGTCTTAGTTGTGGCAGGCAGGCCCCTTAGTTGCGGCTCGCGAACTCTTAGTTGTGGCACGCATGTGGGATCTAGTTCCCTGAGCAGGGATCGAACCTGGGCCCCCTGCATTGGGACTGTGGAGTCTTACCCACTGTGCCACCAGGGAAGTCCCCTTACATGTAAGTCTTTAATCCATTTTGAGTTTATTTTTTGTATATGGTATGAAAAAGGGGTCCAGTTTGATTCCTTTGTGTGTGGCTGTCCAGTTTCCCAATGCTATTTATTCAAGAGGTTGTCTTTTCCCCATTGTAGAGTCTTGTCTCTTTTATCACATACCCACAGGTGTGTGGGTTCATTTCTGGGCTCTCTGTCCTGTTCCACTGATCTGTGTGTCTGTTTTTATGCCACTGCCTTCCCGTTTTGATGGCTGTAGCTGTGTAGTTGTTTGAAATCAGGGAGTGATACCTCCAGCTTTGTTCTTCTTTCTCAAGATTATTTTGGCTATTTGGGGTCTTTCGTGTTTCCATACAGACTTTAGAGATATCCGCAACACTTACAAACACGTGCACACGTGCACACGAACACACAACGTGCAGGCGCGGAGCCACCTCTCAGGCCTGGTGCTTCACTCCCCTCAAGGCAGGTTCTCGGTGTAGCTGAGCAGAGACCGGTCACCGTCCCGCCAGCCTCCCCATGCGTGGGGGGGTCACATCATGAACCCCCACCCACCGGGCCTGGCGGTGAGCTGCTCCCACGGGGCTGTGGACCCCATCCTGAAGCACTCTTCCCTGGGGTCCGCGGCCCCAGGCTGTCTTCCTTCCTCTGGCTGCTCACGGCCCTGTCGTGACGGCCTCCTTCTCACGGCCTCTGGGGCCTCTCCCCACCCCATCCTCCAGGGCCGCGTCCTGGCCCCGCTCTGCCTCACCCCTTCCCCAGCCCGTCTCACCCTGCACAGTGCGCTTCGGCTCCACCCCTGCCCCGGGAGCTGCTGCCCAGGTGGGGCGCTTCACACCGCGGCCACCCCATCCTCCACGGGTGCCGGCTGCAGCCCTGTGTGTCCTGGCAGGAAGGGGACCCTGCCCCCAACTCTAGAACAAATCCCACACAGGTGACCGTCCCCTTTGGGACAGACAGGGGACTCACTCAGGCTGGCACGGGGAGGGGGCCCTCTGCTCGGCTGGTCCTCAGGGTCTGGGTGTGACATGGGGCGTGGTGCACTCCCCTGCCACCAGCCAGAACCAAGGCAGCCTCGAAAGAGGCCACGCCCAGGGGGTCTAGGAAGCGGGGCCAGAGCCCTAAGGGCCAGGTGCGCGCTGAGGCCGCGGCTGGGAAAGGGCGGCCCTGTGTGCACAGCTCGGACGCCCAGCGGTGCCCCAAACCACCATGCCCAGGACGGAGCTCAGGCCTTGGCTCCGTTTCACCACGTGACGAAGGGGGGCCCACAGCCCAGGGCACGCGCGGCACCGCAGGATCACGTGCAGCCTCCCGCCAGCAGCTGGGGCTGTTACTGGTTCCTAGAACCTTGGGTGCCACGCCCCCCACCCCCAGGCTGTTGCCTCTGCCGGCATCCTCCCCGCAGAGTGGGCTCTGCCTGGCACTCCAGCCCACGTGCCACAAGTGACACATCTGTACAGACAGTGCCACCCCGAGCCAGGCACACAAAGGCCCGCCGGTGGCTCTGAGCGGTAAAGGCATGGAAACGCGCACGGCCTCACAGGGAAGGGCCTCCTCCAGGGTTGGAGCCTGGGTCTGCGTTGCCCAACCCCCGCCCTGCACGCGACGTCAGTGCGCTTACCTCTCGACAGGCTGCCCCCCAAGGGGGCCCAGTCCTCCAGGACCCCTCCCCATCGAGCTCTCCCTCTGGTGAACTCAAGCTCACAACCCCCGGGCCCGGGGCCGCCAGCCCTTCTCACGGACCCCCCATCTCTCTTCCCCTCCTCCTCCGGGTCGCCCTCACCTTGTCCCAGCGTCAAGCCTTAGGGAAGCCAGGCAGCAGGGCTGCAGCAGGAACCATCCCGCCCCCCGACACCTGAGGGCTGGGCGCGGCCAGTGCGGGACCCCGTCCACCGCCCCCTACTTAAGGAGGGACGCCAGCACCGCCCGGGGCCCGGGCACCCTCCCAGCCTGTCCCGAAGCGGCCTGTGGACGGAGTCCCGCCCGGCCAGCTGACTGCCCCGACGTCCGGCGTTGCCGACTCACACGTGCTCCCGGTGGAGCTCCAGGATCCGCTCCAGGGCCCGCTCCTGGCCCGGCAGGTACTCGTGGGCCCGCAGGTGCTCCCGGTCCAGCGCCTCTTCGTAATCTCCTATTTCCGCTGAGACAAGAAAGTAACAGGCGGTCTTTTTCATGTTTACATGAAGAAAAATACAAGTGTTTGTGCATGCAAATGCGTAAGTTAAAAGCAGAAAAAAATTATCCTAAATCTGTAGTAAAAAAGTATATCCCTTAAATAAACAAAATGTTGTATTTTATTTTTCCAAATATTTTATGCCGTTAAAGGCAAACATAAAGGCAGGCGAAGAGAATTTTTTCTGAGTGTTGAAGAGGAAAGACGCTGGTGAGCAGCCCCAGGGAGGGAAACTCCGAGCTGCTGCTTTACCCTGTTTGCTGCGTTGTAAACGTTTTCTCTGTAAGTTGTCTCAAGACTACTGTGACCAGGATAAGGGCCTTTATTTTGTTTCAAGATAGTGTATTTTAAATTGTTTCTTCCTTCAGGTCCTCTCAAATTCTTGAGGCACAATGAATGTTTCTTTCTAATTTCGTGTATTTTAAGGCCACACATATTTTCAAAATAGTAGTTAAAGCCCAATAATTTTAAGCAACATACTTTGTTTTGAGACAGTCTCAAATCACAGAAAAGCTGCACGCACAGGATCACACCTTGGTATGTGTTTTCTACAAAACAGGACATTCTCACGCATAACCCCGGCACCGCCACCCAGGTAAGGACAAGACCACCATCTGCTGCTGCAACCGAGCCTCAGAACCCGTTCACGCTTCAGCAGCTGCCTAACTTCAAAGCAAAAGACCCGCTCAGAATCCTACACGGCATCTGGCTGTTGTGGCTCCCTACCGTCCTTCCATCTAAGCAGCACACTTCCGAGGTGGAACCTACAGGCAGACGAGTTCTTCTAAGATAACTCAGCTGCGCACAGAGCCCTCAGCAAGAGGCACTACCGAAGGCCGTCTGCACTGAAAAGCCACCTGCCGCCTGAGAGGACCTCACGACAAATCACAGATAACTAAGCCACTTCCACACTTGTGCTTATGGGCGTGAACGGGTCCCATTGCGCAGGACGGCAAACCTCTGGTAAAATATGCTGTTTGGAGAAAGTGTGTCAGGGGAAGGACCAAGTAAACTGCACATTAACCCATTAACTTAGAAGTTCCTAAAATTCTGGAATCTCTCTACATCATACTTCCTGAGTTCAAATTTCAGAAGTATTGGTTCTATGCCAGGAAGATGCGGTCCAGCCCCTAGTCCAGAGGCCAGGCGGGGATTTCCTTCTTTCTGTCCCGCGGGGGGAGGGGGCTGGAGAGCCCGGGGGGAAGCGCGCACCTGCCCTCCAGACCCTCCTGTTACGCTTCTCCCAGTTCGTGCCTGAAGTCACCAGGGTGCTCCACACGCTCAAACCACCTCTCGCTCTGAGATACCGAAGGGCTTCCTTTGTCCTTCGGGGACTGACACCTGACTTGTCACGGGGACTGTGACGCTCTCCCCAGAGTCGGGGTGCTGCCTGGCCCCCCACTGGAGGTCCGAGGGCCACGTGAGACTGCGGGGAGGATGCGAGGCCCGTCTCCCCTCCCAGGTGGGAAGTTAACCCTCAGCTCTGCAGAAAAACCTGCAAACTGAACCGCCCGTCCTCTGTTGGTGCCCCGCCTGGGGCAGGTGAGTCAGCCACAGGCGCAGCCATCCCGTGTGAGCGCGGGGCCAGCGGGACACTCACCCTGCAGGAGGTGGGACGCCAGGAGGGCAGCCGTGGTGTCCGTGCAGGTCAGACGCTCCTCCAGAAGGTCTCTCTTAAGTTGCAGGGCAAACAAGTATCTAGGAGGGAGTTCCAAGCACAGAGATCAGCTCCAGCGCTTCTGAACGCACTTCCCACGTCTGTCTCAGGAGGACACCCAGCCCCAGGCCACACCAGAGCAGGCGGCGAGCAAGGGCGGTCACAGGAGGCCCGGCACCACAGAGCTCAGCGCGTCCACACGGCGGGCGGCCCACACGCCGGGCACACCGTAGCCCAGGGCACCAGAGCACCTGGAGCCACACCTTCAAGGGGGAAGCTCACAAATTCGTGCCACTTCTGTTACACACACAAAACTGCACTCGCGCTTCTGTGTGAAGTAGCAGAAATAGCCAATGAAGACAAAGCTTCAAGTGTGGCTATGAAGCTTTAAGGCAAACTGATAACGTTTGGTCTTGGCTAGAATCTGAGAAACAGGGTTCTTGAATTAACTGGTGAGAATGGAACAGAGAGGGTGATTGAAACTATGTATATACCCATTCATTCCACAAGCAAATAATCCCCGAGCACACATGTGCTCCAGGTGCTGTCCTGGGAGCTGGAACTAGGATGGGGAGCAAGACAGACTCCCGCCCTTGTGGGGCCCCACGCCAGCATGAGCCGTCCCGTTTACTGTGCTCCCGTGAACTTGAACTTGAAATGGATGCACCCTTGGCCTGAAGCAATCCCACCCCTATGAACTCTTCTACAGAAACACTTCCAGGGTTCACAAAGACATGTGGACAAGGGTATTTATCCGCAGCATTACAGCAGAGAAAAACTGGAAACAATCTAAATTTGCACTAACATGAGACTGGCTAAATAAATGAGGTTACAGCCATACATGCTAATACGGAAAGACATCCATGGCATGCCGTGGATATGTGGGGAAAAAGAAACTCAACCTGCAGTTCTCTATGGAGAGTCTGATACTGTTTTGTAAAATAATGACTTAAAGCCCCACGTCCACTGGCATACTGCTGTGAATTCATCTGGAAGACTCACGTCCAAGTGTTAATACTTCTGGGAAGGGTGGGTGGGCCGGGAGTGAAGAGGAACGCTGACTTTTTACTCTACATAACTTTAAAGTGTTTCTTCTTTTACCACAAACATGCAGTTTTTTTATAAATAAAAAAATGGCCTTCTGCATAAACCCGGCTTGGACCCAGGACATGGAATTAGGTTAACACTTCCTGTTACTCACCATTGTCTAGGAATATATGTTTAAAAGTGAGTCTCTCAAAAGGGACTTTTTGGTAAATGTGAGGTATTTAATACACTATTAAGACAAGCTCTGTGTTCACTATAAAGGCGCTTCCTGCCGTCCTGGGGTTCGGCTCCTCACCCGTGAAGATGAGAGGCTAGAGCCTCGTGGTCGCTATGTGTCCTCGCGGCCGAGTCTATGACTCTGTGATACAGAAGCGGTTGGCAAAGACCTTCTAAGCAGAGGATCTACGACTCTGAGGATCCAGGTACGAACCCACGCGTGGTCAGGAGGCTGTTCTGTTACTTCTACGACCCTGAGGATCCAGGTACGAACCCACGCGTGGTCAGGAGGCTGTTCTGTTACTTCTACGACCCTGAGGATCCAGGTACGAACCCACGCGTGGTCAGGAGGCTGTTCTGTTACTTCTACGACCCTGAGGATCCAGGTACGAACCCACGCGTGGTCAGGAGGCTGTTCTGTTACTTCTACGACCCTGAGGATCCAGGTACGAACCCACGCGTGGTCAGGAGGCTGTTCTGTTACTTCTACGACCCTGAGGATCCAGGTACGAACCCACGCGTGGTCAGGAGGCTGTTCTGTTACTTCTACGACCCTGAGGATCCAGGTACGAACCCACGCGTGGTCAGGAGGCTGTTCTGTTACTTCTACGACCCTGAGGATCCAGGTACGAACCCACGTGTGGTCAGGAGGCTGTTCTGTTACTTCTACGACCCTGAGGATCCAGGTACGAACCCACGTGTGGTCAGGAGGCTATTCTGTTACTACTGCATCTGAGGATCCAGGTATGAACCCACGCGTGGTCAGGAGGCTATTCTGTTACTTCTACGACCCTGAGGATCCAGGTACGAACCCACGTGTGGTCAGGAGGCTATTCTGCTACTACTGCATCATCATCATAGCCCTCGCTTACCTACCTTCTGACTCCGGGTTTTGAGTTCATTTTTAGGTTTTTGCTTTATTCCTCATGATAAAATCAGTACATAAAACACAAGGAAAAAAACCACTTCCATAATCTTATTGCCCAGATGAAACAACTGCAAACATTTTCTTTCAAAGAATCAATCGTGAATTTAGAAGAGTAGCACAAAAGAAATCACCTAAAGTATTTCTGCTCCATATATTCATAAGGACAGTCCCAATTAAGTGTGTTTTGTTGATAAAAAAGGAAAGGAATGGGCGAAAGTCCTACCGACTTCACGCACAGGCATAGATCTATGCTCGTTTGGAGAATATCTGTTCAGCAGTACCCTCAAACGCCATTTTTAATTCTCAAATTTGTGCCATAACCTTTCTTCCAAACCCTATTTGCATTTGTGTCTGTGCAAGAGTGAAAATGCAAAACTATGACATCTTGGTTACAGCTTTGACACAGACGCTAGGCTCGTTCTTTGAATAAACAACCCTGACCAGGTGCTTAGGTAAAGCACAGGTGCTGTTGGGGACACAGGTGAAGCAGGACCCTGCCCACGGTAGGCTCTGGGTCAGTCAAGCTCTTTACCGTGTATATTCTTCTTGCAACTGACCAGGATCAGGTGGGAAAAATTTCACTGCTAGGCGAAGCACTGTATTCTTTGGCCCTATAAAAAGAAAAATTTTAAAGTCCACAAATAAGGTCACACTCTGTATTTGCTATCTTTCTGCATATTCTGGTGTGACTGAGCTAGTGCTTTCAAATGGACTGTTAAAGCAAATCTTTTCAAGTAAGAGGATGTTAAGAAATTTCCTCTGCGTGAAATTGTTAGTCCTAAGTACCAGTCACATATAGCAAAGAAAAAACTGAAAACTTTTGCTTTATGTAGAGATTACTAAAAGAAACCCTAAAAACAAGCAGGAAACTGCACCTTAAAATCTTAAAATGTATTCTTCTTTATATTTTAGGAATAAAAAAGTGATTAAAAAAATTAAGGTGTTTATACTATTAGTCATAGTAATAATTTTAAAAGCCTGGGAGTTCCCTGGTGGCCTAGTGGTTAGGACTCTGGGCTTTCACTGCCAGGGCCTGGGTATGATCCCTGGTCGGGGAAATGAGATCTCGTAAGCCATGTGGCAAGGCCAAAAAAAAAATTAATAATAATAAAAAGGCCATTATTTTTGAAATCCTTATATACTTTAGTGAAAGAAAAATGTTATCATTCACTATACTGAACTAGAACAACCTGATGACTGTAAAGAATAAGTGTAGGATATTAGCTTATCTGAGTATTTTAGCTTTATTGAAATTTTATAATAACACAGCCATGTGATTTCCTCCACAAGAAAAGAGGAACTGTTTTGCTAAAATGCTATGGCAACCGAAACGGCCTTCGCTTATCAGTGAACAAAAGTTCCTTCCATACAACCTCTTCTCCTCAATTTAGTCCTAAAAAACTTACAGGTGAATTCAGATGACTAGAGATTTCACCCCGTATGTCTTTTCATAACTTAGAAACTGCACACTTATTTTTGCGTATTGGCGAAAAATGAAAGCAATACCGAGCAGCATATCCTATGTCTTCCAAATTAGAGGCAAGTAACTGAGAACTACCTGAGTTAAATGACGCCCCACCCTCCACGTCTTACAATTTAAAGCTAAACAGCAAAGTGACCTCCAAGTTCACCTGCTGCTGGCGTCACTTCGCTGCTGCCCAGAGTGGTGACGACCATGATCATCTGAACGTGCCTTGAATTTGAACAGTCAAGGACAAAGCATCTTAAATGAGCAGAGTTTTAAAGAGTTAAGAAAAGGACTTACTTCGTACTTGTCTAACGATGGGTTTCATAGGTTCAAGCCAGATCTAAAGAGGATGTAAGAAAAGATATCAAATCCATTAAATTATTTCTCTATTTAATAAGAATGTTACAAAACACAAATATTTATAATTAAGGGAGATATTTAAGGCAGGAGTATTTTGGCCCTGCTGCTCTTAGACACACATCGAATCCTGACATAACAGAGCACGCTGTGGGAGGCGTAGGACAGGATGCCGTGAACCGCCCCAAGTCACAGAGGCTGCTGTCGCCGTGCACAGGACGGGCACCCAGAGCTGTGTGTGTGCGTGCTGGGGCCGGTATCCGTTAAGACCAGGCAAATATCGGGCACCCGCTGCCTTTGTAAACAGCGAGCTGATGAGAGGGTTCCTGAGCGACAGGGGTAGAAGGGGCTCTACGATGCTGACGTGCTTTTCCAACTAATGGGTTCATTTGGTTTCTTTAAAACAGTTCCACCTGTAAATATTAAAGTTCCACACTTTTACGGTTCACCTATCAAGTAAAATGAGGCATAACCAGTTTAGTAAAGCAGTTTGCTCAAAATCCACTCTTGAAATGATTATCACACACGATATACTCTAGTTGCTTTTATAACTTATGAAGAAAGGATTTCCTTGGCACATGTGTTAGTAGATTGAAAAAAATTAGGGGGGATGCCAATTCAGGCTTAGGTAGAAGGCAAATATATTCCCTACAGTTGTAAATAAAATAATAGCACAGCTTTGATAATAACAACGTGCCCTGCTTGTATCATTCCAGGAGGTCCTCAGCGGTCTCTGGCCCAGATGCACGGAGGCATCATCGTAAGCACCTGCAGCCCACCTAGAGCCTATTTCCAAAAACAGATGAGAAGCACATACCCAGCAGGACTGGGCGTTTTGAAACTCCAACCCGAAGTAGTCACATTCTATCAGATTCAAGCGCTTCCACACCTGGGTCAGTAACACCTGGCCATCGCATTTAGGCTGTGGTGAGACAGATGAGAAAAAACACGAGGAGGGTTACACGACTTTAGACAACAAAGATTTACGAACACTGCGGCATAAAGTCCCTTCCCACATGTAAAACTTTATTATATTTAACTTCTTGCTTCGCTCTCCCTTCTGACGAGGCGCACAAACTGTCACGAAGCGAACAGATGAACCTGAGGCTCTTTGTGCTCAGAAACTGACGCCTAAATACAGCTAAAAACTCCTCGATTTTACATTCTCAGAGTGTGTGGAGTCACATTTCTTTGTAACTTTAAGGTTGTAGGAACCATTTTTAGCCTCAGTAAACATTTTATCAAACAGTTCTGATATTTACTAAAAAGGTGAGTCTCATGGTCCATGTTTGCATGAGATCCCGTGGATAACTTAGCGTCTGGCAGCCTTTCCCATAGGGAGGAGAGCATGAACTAGGCAACAAACCAGGTGGGGAGTCGGCCCTCCACTCTGTTCACAAAGATAAATTCCAGGGGACTAAAGGCACAGGAGAATGTTTCCATACTCTCGGGCTGAGTACCGCCCCCTAAGCGGAGCATAAAGGAAAGATTGATAGATCCGATTAAGCAGAAATGGAAAATTTCTGAATAGAAAGACACTGAACAAAGTTACAATCTAGAATCATGCTGAAAAAATTATAACTTATGTCTCACGCTGCTCTTATGAAGAAATACAAATGGCTTTAGGCATACAAAAAGGTACTCAAGGGACTTCCCTGGTGGTCCAGTGGGTAAGACTCCACACTCCCAATGCAGAGGGCCCCAGGTTTGATTCCTGGTCGGGGAACTAGATCCCACACGCATGCCGCAACTAAGAGCCCACAGGCCACAATTAAGAGTCCGCATACCGCAACTAAGAGTCTGCATGCCACAACTAAGACCCGGCGCAGCCTAAATAAATATTAAAAAAAAAAACAAAAACAAACAAACAAAAAACCCCAAAAGGTACTCAAGCCCTCTAGTAATAAAATAGATTAAAACAGTGAGGTGTCACTTTTCACCCATCAAAGAGGTTATGATGATGTCAAGAGTGCGTGGCGCGGCCATGGGAAGACAGCCACACACCTGCCGCGATACTGTGAAAACACCTTCCAGCCTGAAGTGTATACATGTACCTTTGCCACAGCAACTCCGCTTCTACTTCCTCCTACAGATAGTCCAAAACAGCTGCACAGAGCTAAACACCAAGGACAAACTAGCAAAGAACTGGCAAAATGAGTAATGGCATACCCCTCATTAAAAATTACGCATCCCTTAAAAAGAACACAGAAATTCTGTATGGACCATCACAAAATAAAGCCAAGACTACAGTTCAGTCAAGGAGAAAGGTTTCCACTTCTACACAGCATGATTCCCTTTCATAAAACACACCCTCTGTTAGCACACAGCAGAAACAGGTCTGGAAGGCTGCGCGCCATGTCTCTAAGGGACTGGACAGAGGTGGGGGACTGGGAAGAGGACTTTCACTTTCACCTCAATTATGAACTTGTCTTAGCCATTAATGTCTAAATTTTTCATCAGTAGACATGTTATTTTCACAATTAAAATATAACATACACAAGTGGGTGGGGAGGGAAACGTCCACTATTTAACCACCAGCTCTTCTCTCCGTGGGCTCAGGAAGTGTTGAGGCTCCTGAAATGAGAACTGTTATTTGAAGGGATAAAAACCCGCCCTCCGTCCTAACAGGGAGGCTCGCAGAGAACCACAGAGCACAGCGAGCGCCTCGTCAGGACGGAAGGTGAGCTACCGCGTGATCTCACGCTGAAAATAAACACACTTAGTAGAGAACAGATACGCAGGTCTTGCTGGGCTCCGTTCCTATGACGTCGTCCCTAAGAGCACCACGGGAGAGCTCCCTGTGACAGAGTGGGTGCTGGGGAGGCCGTGCAGTGCCCTGCAGGCCCCGTGTCACCACAGGGACCGCCCACACCGGGGCCCCTCCGTGGTTAACCAGTCAGAAATCACGGATTTTGCTGCAACCCACCCCTGACCCCACGACCCCTGGGTGTCTGACCCCCCTAGAAGTCCTCTCGAAGCCACGTCACCCCTCCCCCAGGACGGGCCAGGACACCCCAGCCTCACCCTCAGCCCCCACCCAGGGCTGGGTGCACCCCTCCCTGTCCGGTCGGCCTCCAGGGGGGCGTGTCCTCTGAGAACCCGCTAAGGTGCCCTTGACCTCTGTCAGCTCCCCCAACAGCCACATCACGTGACCCCCGGACACGGCAATGGTGGCACTGAGGCTGGTCCTCACCCGCCCTGGGCTCCCCACCCCGTCTGCGGCCGGACAGGAGGCGGCACAGCCTTACCCGAGCCCCCCCCCCCAACACCCTGGCTACCCGCCGGTCAGCCCTCCACCTGCAGTGAGCGCAGCCTGAGCTCTGCTCTGGGACCGGCCCACTGGGACTACGGGCACCGACCACGGCACATGTGCAACACGAGGTCGCTCACGACACACTGCTGCCTGGCACCGCCCAACACCCAGGGCAGGGGCTGTAAATCGGGGCACAAAGCACATGAGTTACACATGTATTTGTATGTATATGCACATATGTACACACATATTTATGGATACACGAAAACACATACATGTATGATGCACACAAGAATGGACACACATACATACACACATGCATGGATACACATACGGACACACACAAACACATGTGGGGATATGCATATATAAATGCTCACGTATGATACACACATATACACAGACCTGAATGGACAACTATATATATTTAACTTCCTGAATTGAAATAAATTTTACTAAAGTAAAAAAGTTTTCCAAGTCAATTACTAGCCTATGTTCAGGTAACAAAAAGAATTTTGTATTCTCCGTGTGCCCTGAAATACATAATCAATTCCCACAAAAAACCATCAGAAACAGGTGTCTTCACAAACCATGAAGGCACAGACATTTCCAAAGTTATTTAAATTAATCCAAGGTGACACAGATGGCGGGGCGGGGGGCGAGGGAATCCCTTAAATTTGTTTTATGGAAAAGAACCCCCAAACTCCAAACAAATCCACATATACACACACATCCCCCAACAGAAAGATTCCTACTTATGGATGTCAATGAAAATATCAGCAAACATAATCTGGCAAAAACAGAAAGGGTGACACATCATAACCAAGTAAAATTATTCAAAAGAGAGAGGATAATTCAATATACTATTAGGACATTTAACATTACATCTTTTCAACAGACCTGCAGAAAAATATTCTATGGTTATTCCCAGAATCTGAGATTCTGAGAAGGCAACTGATAAAATTCAATTCTTAATAAAATAGGAAGAGAGGCATGATTCCCTAACATCCAGCAAGACGGGGTTGCTGCCCCCAACCGCACATTCCATCACTAACTAAACGCCAGCACCAAAACAGGAAGGCACGGGAGGCAAAAAAACTGGAAAAGAGCAAGCAAGGTGTCATTACTTGCAGGTATGATACTGTACTTTGAAAATCCAAGAACATCAACTAGAAAACTATTATAAAAAGATGAAATTCAATTAGGTGATGGGGGAAAATTATTATACGGATATCAACAGCCTTTTCAGGATAGAGAGGAAGAAACGACCACATTTGTAACAGCAATGAAAAAACTGAAATATCATGGAATAAACTTACAGTAAAAGAAAGCCTTACGGGGAAAATTTTAAAAACACTGCCAGGAGACTGAACAAGGGGCAGAAGTAGATGGCGCCACCTTCTTGGAGAGACACACCCGCGGAGCCGGCAAGCTTCCTTCCATTAATCCACAGACCCCATGCGGCCCTAATAAAAGTACCAAGAGGATTCTTTAAGGAACCTGAGAGGCTGATTCTACAGTTGATGTATTTTTTAAAATGCAAGAATGGTCAGGAAAATGCTGAAAAAGAAAATTAAGAGAGGATGAGCCTTAGCAGATAGTCAAACTGTTGAAAAACTACAGTAATTAAAACATTTGGTACTGGTGCACGCCCACACAGACAAATCAACGGAACAGAGCAGGAGGTGCAGAAATATACCCAAACACATAAAACAGGGGAGTGGCTGGTAACAGTGACATTTCAAATCAATCAGTGAGAGGAAAACAGATTATTCAATAAATATTATTAGGCATCCATCTGGAAAAAACTAGGCTGTACCCGTATCTGGCAAAATAATTTCGAGATGAATCAAATATCTAAACACGAAAACATCTACCCGTCAAAGTACTGCAGTGAGATAAATCTGTTTTGTACTCCACACGGGGAGAGGCTGTTTTCAGTTCACTCCAGCAGCTAAACGCCATCATAGGAGGCTTGAGAGACTGAACACAAAAATAAAAACCTCTGCACAGAAAGAAACACTGTAAAGTCAAAGGACTTCTTCAAAGACAAACAAGGGAAAAACTTTGATAGCTCACAGCACAGACAAAGGGTTAATTTCTTTAAAACATGCCAAACTGCAACTGAATAGAAAAATGGGCAAAAGAAGAGGCTGTTCACAAAAACAGAAACCTAAATGACGTTTAAACACATAATTAGAGACATGCAAATCAAAACTACACTGAGATCCCATTTTTCGTCTATCAGATGGGCAGAACTCAGAGAGTCTGAAAGCGCCGTGTCAGGAAGCATAGCAAACAGGCACCCCCTGTGGGACCATGGGAGCAAACTGGGACCGCCTCTGTGGAGCTCACGATGGAGCTACCTACCAAAATTTAAATGTCCACACCATGCTTTTAAAAACCCCACTTCTGAACAGTATTTCAGGGGATTCCCTGGCGGTCCAGTGCTTAGAACTCTGCGCTCTCACTGCCGAGGGCCCGGGTTCAATCCCTGGTGGGGGAACTAAGATCCTGGAAGCCACGTGGCACGGCCAAAAAAAACAAAAAAAAGTATTTCACAGGTGCAAAGCCGTGCATATAGAACAGCATTTGTCACAATAATGCTTCTAATAGCAGACAATTAACCATACCCTAAATCTGCAGCACAGGACAGGCTGCTAAACTGCAGCAAATCCAGTGACACTCGAGGCGGGTAGACTAAGGCTGTTCTCTCTGCACTAAAGTGAAAAGACCGCCAAGGTAAACTGTTAGGATAAAAAATCTGGGTGCTGAACAACGCACACACCACCACTGCATGGGGGGATATAAATATAGATATAAATCTCTAAATATGCACATATGTACTGTAGGTAAACGCACAGACTCTCTGAAGGGGCAGTTAACTAGGAACGGTTGTTGGTTCCAGAGAATTGAACCATGTGACTTAACCACAAAAGAATGTCTGAAAAATGGACCACCTGAAAATCAGAAACTTCTGTACATCAGAAGACACTGTTAAGACAGGAAAACGGGAAGTCACAAACTAGAAAATATGTGCCATACAAAAGTCCAACAAAGGTCATGAAGCCAACACATATTTAAAGATCTACAAATCATAAGGAAAAGGCAGACAGTCCGGTTAAACAGAAGTGGGCAGAAACACCTGAACAGGCACTTTCAAAAGAGCATTATCTAAATGGCCAATAAACAGTAAGAAAAGCTGTGCAATATGACGTCAGGGAAACACGTGCTCAACCAGATGCCCTCCAGGAAGCTAAGAATAAGAGGACGGGCAGTACTGACGCTGGCGAGAACGTGGGGCACCGCACGGAGGCCGCGCCCAGGCTGGCGGGGGAGCAGCTCTGCAGGTCCCCTGGGGAAAGCGGCGGCCAGACCTGCCCTACGGCCGCGCAGTCCAGTCCCGGGGTACGCTGAACAGAAGTGCGCTTACGTACAGCAAAACACACGTTTGAGAACGTTCACCGCAGCTTCACTTACAGGCAAAAACTGACAAGAGCTGAAACGTCAAACTGGATGGATAAACGATATACGGTTTGTTGACACGATGGACTATGACCCAGTGATGGAAAAAAGAGACCACTGCTTCATGCAGCAATACTGGTTACTGATAAACGTCAGTGCACACACCATATGACTGTCTCTGGACCAAACTGAGCATCTGGCAAAACCATTTTATAGTCCTAAAGATCCAAACAGCAGCTATTTGGGGGCTGTAAGTGGCTGGCGGGGGCACAAGGGAGCCTGTGGTCCATCTCCACCAGGGGTGGAGGGCACGTGCACACATGTCAGCTCACCAAGCTGCACACGAAGGGCTGCACACCTCACTGTGCAAGTGACACCCTGGTACAAAAGTCACCACAAGGAAAATATGAGGTCAAACAGCCTTGGGAGTTCCTGAAAGCTGACCTTTCACCTTTTACATTAATCCTTCTAGAGTTGCTCTGAGGCGTCAGGACGCACAGGGCACGAGGCACCTGGATCCACCGCTGGACGGCCCTGCCTGGAAAGAGTTCCCAGCCTTTGGCCAAAATGCCTTTGCCTAAATCCTCCCCTGATCAATCTCCTGCAGACACGGTCCAGTTTGTCAAGGGCCCTTTCAGAAAGGTAATCCATCCAAAACAAAAGGATCAGGAGTGGGTGAGGTACCACGCAGGCCACACGCGAATTGGGAAAGCAAAGCAGGAGGGCAGAGCTGCGGGTCTCCGGCCGCTCCCGGCTGCCCTTGGGCCCTCTGCCCCTGCAGTGACACAAGACGCACGGTTCCCGGGCGTGTGAAGAATTTTAGGAAGATGCTGAGCGGTTATTTTCCAAACCCAAAGAGGACAAAACTAGAAGAAACAGTTTAATCGACATTTTAGATTTCAGCTAAAAATATAGAGAGGCATCGATGGTCAAGATGATGAATTGTAAAAGAATCGGCGTGCTGCCCGATCAGCGCCAAAACGGCAGAGACAGTGACCTGACCAAGCTTGGTCACCCTCTGCCTGATGTGGACGAGAAACCAGGGATTTTCTTGAGATACCTTCCGGCTCCTTGGTTTCATCACAAGGAACAAGTTGCGTCCCGCGGCCATAGGAGCACAGACCTGGAGTTGGAATCCCGGCTTTCCGCTTGGTGGCTATGCTGGTCCTGGGTTTTCCTCATTTGAAAAACAAATAATTCTTACCCTGAAAGGGTTTTCTGGGGATGTCACGAAACCAGTATGAACACTGCCCCACGGGACGCCCGGCACAAGCCGGGGCCGTTGTCTGCACATGCGCTGCTGTGTCGGCATTGCACAAAACATCTTCCAACTGTGCACAGAGAGAGCTCCCACCCCCGAGGACCGTCCGTCCAGGTCTTGTGTTTGTTCAGTCTCCTCCTGACACGTGTCTGGAAAGAGGCACTTGTTTCATCTGCCCGGGGAGCGTGCTTCTCGCAGGCAGCCAGTGGTTCCTCCCTCCTGTCAACGCCTATGCAAACACGTGGACACGGACTATCTTTTCTACAGTGTAGTTTAAGAGTATTTCAACATGACTCGCCAAGATGATTTTCCACAGGTTCATTCCTCTTAATTTTTACAGAAGCATCTCGACTAGGACTTAGCTAGTGAAATACGGCAGCTCTGTCCTGCATCCCTTGTATCTGTCACATGTCCATCTCTGCCTTCTCACGCCTTCCACACTCAGAGTTTACCTTCTGTTCCTAAAAATACAGACACTGACCATCAGTCGGACTGCAGTCCGCACGGTCTGTGCCCACAGGGGCGGATGGTCAGAGGGAACGAGGCTGCCTGACCACCATGGAGGGCGTCTGAGCACCGGCAGCCCCAACAGACGCAATGGAGAGACCGACTTCACAGCCCAAACCAGGGCGGGGCTTCAAACACCAGGCTGGAGGAGACACGGCATTAATAACATAACCAAAGTACAAAATACAGGTTACAAACGTTTTGTTCAGTGTTTCCATTTTTCCAGTTGGTCACAACGGCAGAGCTCTTCTCCAAGCTTAGACATAAAGCATATTGTTAAAAATCTACATAGACAAAAGTACCATTAAAAATTTTGTCTGGATGGAAATGGGTTACAGAAGCTTAGCTAACAAAGTACTTCTTTATTCTTTGTCTTAGCAGTGTGGGAAAATCCTTCCTGAAAATGCTTGACTTTGTCCTTTAACTTGTTTGTTCCATGTGCCCGTTTGCAGCTCATCTGCCAAACGACAGCTCCCCTGTCTCTGCTCCTGTACTGAAACTCACATCTCCACCATTAGCTTCAGGACTTAAGATTCTTCTTGTCTAATAATTAGATCAACCCCAAACTTCCTTTTATAATGTTACACTGTGCAATGAAGATAATCTTGCGAGCTCAGAGGAAACTGTAGCCACATTCATTCTAGACACTCTGAAAGGTCACCCGCGTTTCTGACGGGCATTTCCCCCTCACTCTGGCTCACGCTCAAGTCTGAGATTCTCGCATATTCCTCAAATGCTGTATAACCAGAGATCCACTCCCTCCTGCGCTGAAGGCCACAGGAGTTGTGTGAAGGTGGAGGACGTGAAGACATCACTGCTACGTCTACTTATGAGGCAGGGGACCCAGCGTCCTCAGACAGAGATCACCTTGACCACGGGACGTGGGCACCAAATGAGCTCACACATCCGTGGATCCACTGGTGCCCCAGCTCCTCTTACAATAGCTTCTCCGAAACTACTCGAGGAAACAGGACAGCTTAAATCCCCAAGTAAGAACCTGTTAGTACGGGTGAGCTAGTTATCCCTGTATTGCCCCTCTGCTCCAAGCCCACCCTTCTTTGTGGCTTTGTGACCCTGGAACAGGACCTGCAGACATTTCTCTCTGACCAGCTGGAGACAGCACAGGAAGAGAGGGCCTCTCTCGCTGCTTCTGGGCTCTGGGCTCACAGCTGCTGGCCCGTGCAGGAGACCCAGCAGCGACTCTCCCTCAAGCTCCGGTCCCGCCGCTGGGCAGCTCCTGCCCACAGCCTGTTCCCGGGGCCCTTGGTCTGAGCCGTGGGCTTGGGGGCGGCGGCAGCTGACTGCACTTCCTGCTCCGCATCCCGCGGGGCACCCTCCCCGCTTCGTAGTTACTGTCTGTGACCAGTTAACAACCGTTGCATTTCCCAGTTCACAGGGCAGGTGTATTCTGTCTCCTGACCCGGACCCTGAATAACGCGGCTCGCAGACCCTGGACGACGCCCACGGCGTGCACGGCCTAGGCAGGAGAGGGCTCCAGAACTGGGGGAAAAGCCCAATCCACAGCAAGCCTCCTGCAGCTCGTCCAAACGCACACGGTTAGCACAACAGCCGTGACGTGACGGCGGCAGAAGCTCGTGGCCAGATGAGGCTTAAACGCGGAACGGTGAGCCTTAGACAGAGGGTCACGCAGACGTCTGTCCTGCGGGGTGCTCTCACCAGCGGGGGAGGGGGCGACGGCAGAGAAGCAGAATCGGTGGAGAGCATCTTCACAAGACCCTGTGGAGTGGGGAGGGGCTGAGGTGTGAGCACAGAAGGAGAGAGACGGGAAACCCCCCCCCCCCAGCTCGGGGAAGGACCACCCGTCTCCTCCCACCAGAGCGAGGGCGCTGGTGACCTGGCTGACCCGGGTGAACGAGGCCGCACGTCCCCACCACATCCTTACGTAGCTTACGTCCCACGGCGGCAGCCAAGGAAGCAACCTGCTACTTTAGGTTTGGTAGTTGGGCGATCAACCCACTACTATTTTTATTCCTTGTCTTTAACGCAGCATCAGGGAAAAATAAAACGGAGGGTGCGTCTTGGCGGTGAATCTCCTGGAGCAGCCAGTCTCTCGGGTGATTCCCTTCTTTCGTCCTCGTCAACAGAAGGGTCCGGTTGGCTTGCCGGCCCTGATGTGTGTGCACCTGTGGAGACTGCCTGCTCCCCAGCCAGGGCCCTGCAGCGGGGAGCCTGCCTACAAGATCAAACTGCGCCTTTAAAAAGGTCACTGGAACCGATACCAAGCAGTCTGAACCTTCATCTGCAAAAATACACAGACAACCAGGAATGAGCAGAGGCTTAACACCAAACTCCTGAAACAGAGGCGTCGAACTGGAAAGCAGACAGATGAATTCCCGATGGACGGAGCGGATGTGGTAACCAAAACCGAAACGACGTCATTAAAAAAAAACACGAAGATCCTCAGAAAGGCCAATGGAACAGGTCAATGTATTCATAAAATGAGAAGATTTCGAAGTAAGAAAAACAGCAACTAAAGACTAAAAGGAGGAAATAAAAAGATAACTCCAGAAATTAAAGGTCAACAGGAGGCCTGAACTGAACGGGTAAGACGTGCACCTGCACGGGTGTGGACGGTAAATGGAGGCATTCCTCTCGAGATGGAGTAATGAAAGCAGCGTTCAGACTCAGGAACGTGAATCGGGAGCCACAAACGTGTCTAAGAGGAATCCCAGGAGGGGGCGACACAGGAGGGGAGGGGCTGGGGGGAGGGGTGCTCAGTGACTCTTCTGAGGACGAGGTGTAGACTGTCACTTCCTCAATCTCTTGCTGGAATCACTGAAAATCAAGAAAGAAGATAAGAAACAAAAATGTAAAGTCCATTTCCAGCAAAACTAGGAAACTGCTAAACCCTGACTCACAGCTGGGTGGGAGGAGCGCCAGCAGCAGAGCCAGCCCGAGGGCGTGGGAGGCTGTGGGACGACGCGCGACAAGACGCCAGGGCACAGGTTTCAGCAGAAAGCCTCACAGAGCACTAAGCCACGCGATGGGCACAGCTTGGGGGGTGAAACCTACACCCCTTGTTTGCAAAAAGGAGGGGAAGAGGCGGCGGTGGCAGAATCCAAACCCGGCCCGTCTGGCTTGGAGATGCACAGGAGGCGGAGCCAGATGAGGCACACGCAGGACAGGGTGAAAGACCGCCCTGCAAAGAGCCAGGCCAGCTGCTGCTTTCGGCTGACTGAAAATGAGGGGTGAACTGAGTCACCCCCAAGCCTTAGGTCTTACATAAATGCCAAATGTCCACGACTCTACAACCAGTCACTCATACAAGACCCCCTTAAAATAGCTAATCCATGAACAGCTGAACTGCTTCAAAGATGGGTGACCAAAATAGAACGATCCTGCAAATATTCAAACACATTCAAGATAAAAGGAGGGAAAAAAAAACAGAAAAAAAAAGTCAGATGAACACTTAGCAGAAAAATGCTGCCTCTTAGCAGATGAAACTGCGGCCAAAATTTCATCATGAAGTTAGAAAACAGTTAATAAAGCAACTGCCTCTGTAATACAGGAGCACAAAGTAGAGAAACAGGAGCTCTGGAAAGAGAAGAGAAGAGAACAGCTATTCAAGGAAAAGGGACCACCTGGGAGTGAGTTCCCGGGTGCCTGCTTTCTGGCCATGTGACCCTGGGCAACAGTGTAAACTGGGTTACTTGCCTGTTATTATTGAGTTGTGAGAGTTGTTTTAAAAAATATATTCTAGGGAATTCCCTGGTGGCACAGTGGTTAAGAATCCGCCTGCCAATGCAGGGGACACGGGTTCGAGCCCTGGTCTGGGAAGATCCCACATGCCACGGAGCAACGAAGCCCATGTGCCACAACTACTGCCTGCGCTCCAGGGCCCATGAGCCACAACTACTGAGCCCGCGTGCCACAACTACTGAAGCCCGCGCGCCTAGAGCCCGTGCTCCGCAACAAGAGAAGCCACCGCAATGAGAAGCCCGCACACCGCAACGAAGAGTAGCCCCTGCTCGCCGCAACTAGAGAAAGCCCTCACGCAGCAAGAAAGACCCAACGCAGCCAAATAAATTTATATATAAAAAATATATATATATTTTTAGATAAAGTCCTTATCAGATGTATAATTGTAATTTTTTCTCATTCCTTTAACTTTCTTGATAGTGTTATTTCTAGCACAAATTTTCTTTTTTATTTTTATTTTTTTTTCTTTCTTTTCTTTCTTTTTTAAATGAAACCCAATTTATCTATTTTTTTTGTCATGTGTGATTTTGGTGTCATATCTAAGAAACTACTGTCTAACCTGAGGCATGAAAATTTACTCTTAGGTTTTCTCCTAGAGTGTCATAGTTTTAACTCTGACATTTAGGTCATTGATCCATTTTGAGTTACTTTTTGTGTATGGTTTGAGGCCAGAGTCCGACTTCACGTAAGGATTTATTTCTGGACTCTCAGTTCTATTCCACTGACCTATACCGTCGCCTCTCGGTATCCAGGGGCACTGCCACAGGTAGCCAGATCCGCAGATGCTCAAGTCCCCTAGTGGTGCTCCATGTCTGCGAGTTACGTGTGCGTGGATTTATCCGTGGTTGGCTGAATGTGTGATGTGGAGCCTGCAGGCACGGAGGGTGGTCTGTACTTCTGTCCTCCTGCTGGCACACCACCACCTGGATCACTGTTGCATGCTAGTCATCCTTGGAACGGGAAAGTGTGACTCTTCCAACGTTCTTCTTTTTCAAGATTGTTTTTGGCTATTCTAGGTCCCTTGAATTCCCATATACATTTTAAGATCACCTTGTCAGTTTCTGTAAAAAAGCCAGCTGGGACGTGACAGGGATCACAACAGATCTGTAGGTCAGTCGGGGAGCAGGGCCATCTTAATAACAGCAAGTCTGATGATCCAGAAGATGGAATAGCTTTCCACTGACTTATTTACATCTTCCTTCACTTCTTTCAGTAGTGTTGCAGTTTTCAGTGCACAAGGTGTTTTTTTGTTTGTTTGTTTTAAAGTTACAGTTTCACTGGAGCTCGTAATATGTGTCTGGAATTGAGTTGCGCTGTCTCTGGTGATGGTTAGGTCTGGGCCATCCCAAGCAGGGGTGGGAAGTGGAGGGATGAAATGCAAAGCAAAACTCCTGGGCCTCCACAGCTGAGCTCCATGTTTCCGTTCACTGCCCTTTGCTAGAAGCACGAGGAACAGTTGCAAATAAGCAGTTATGACATTTTGGTAAACACCATCCTAAAATGCCAGTGAAAAATATATATTCTCTAAACCAAATCTTTTCTTTTAATCTTTAGCTATTCATTGAAGGCAAAAAAAAAAGAAAAAAATCTGTTTCTCCTGACATTTGATTCCGGCATTTAAAATTCATCTTTAAAGATCATGTTTTTCAGAAACACAGAGTGAGATTTATTGAATTTGTTTTTAGTAGCATGTAGGCATTTCCCCCCCTAATTAATGGAGCTTTTCAGAGAACATAAAATCTGGTTCTATCACAAATCAGTACTTCTAGTAGACAAATGTAAGAGATTCAATTATTTTAGGACTTTACATATATTATTGTGTTTAGTTTTTAGGAAAAAATGCAATGTAAAAAATAGTTAATATCTTTGTAGCTGGATTCAACGTAAATACTCTACAACTGTGGTTTAAGTTTTAAAACATAGGAAAATGGATGGACAATACAAAAGGGAGGATAATTTGACCATATAAATTAAAAAATCAGTGAATTGTAATTTAATTAGAATTTTACTGTGCTTGAGAATTTGCAATTATTTTTATAATTATACTGCAAAGGAGAAAAGAAAAGACCTTTCTAGGCTATTCCCTTTGGAATTTTTTTCCCATAAATAAAAAGTTTCATTCAAAATCTACAGGTGACTAACTGGCTTTTCAAAACTCTCTTTTTATGGGTTAAAACTACAAATTTCCCCTTCAAGAAATTAGTAGTTGACTACCAGGGAGCATATAAATTTTGAGGTTCTTTTTTTAAAATTTTATTTATTTATTTATTTATTTTTGGCTGTGTTGGGTCTTCGTTTCTGTGCGAGGGCTTTCTCTAGTTGTGGCGAGCGGGGACCACTCTTCATCGCGGTGCGCGGGCCTCTCACTATCGCGGCCTCTCTTGTTGTGGAGCACAGGCTCCAGATGCGCAGGCTCAATAGTTGTGGCTCACAGGCCTAGTTGCTCCGCGGCATGTGGGATCTTCCCAGACCAGGGCTCGAACCCGTGTCCCCTGCACTGGCAGGCAGATTCTCAACCACTGCGCCACCAGGGAAGCCCTTGAGGTTCTTTTGTTAAATTTGTTCCCAAGTATTTTATTCTTTTTTGATGCCACTGTAAATGGAATTGTTTTCTTAATTTTATTTTGGGATTGTACATTGCTGGTGTATTGAAATACAAATTGATATTTGTATATTGATCTTGTATCCTGTGGCTTTGTTGAATTTGTTTAATAGTTCCAATAGTTTTTTTTTTTTTTTTTTTGTAGATTCCTTAGGATTTTCCATATACATCATAATGTCATCTGTAAATAAGAGATGGTTTCACTTCTTCCTTTCCAATACGGATTCCTTATATTTCATTTTTTCTTACTCTTTTCCTTTTTTTCCTAATTGTCCTGGCTGGAACTTCCAGTACTGGGTAAGTTTTAAAAATTCCCTGTATCTCAGTTTTCTCAATTATAATACAAAACTAATAATAATGCTGCTAATGGTTAAGGAGGAAATTAAATAATACATGCAAAGTGCTTTTGAACAGCACTCAGAATGTGGTAAACACTCAGTGTTGGCCATTGGGTTGTACATAAGAAACACAGCTGAAGCAAATGATACAGAAAGGTTGAAAATAAAAGAATGACATGGTTGAATCACGACTGTGGCAAACAACAACAACAAAAAGTAAGGGAACATGAACTTTATAGAATACGTGGTTGAATTTAGGCCAAAAAGGCAACTGAGACCAAAAAAAAGTACACATTTTATAAGAGGAAAACAGTGCTATGCCCATCAGCATATTACAACGAATATCTTGGTACCAATTCACATGGTGTCAAGATTCATAACACAGAAACTACAGGAGGTAAAAAGAGAAACAGGTAAACTCGTGAACGTTGGGAAGTGCTTACGTGATCAGGTGGACGGCGTGTGACGTGGACGGCGAGCCTGCACCCCACGTGCACACACACGGCCGACCGTCTGGAAGATTAAACGGGTAGCATGACCAAAATGTCAAAGACGTTATTTCTGGGTGTAGGAGAATAATACATTTAACTTTTTTCCTCTGTACTGACTGACTGAATTTCTTACTGTGAGCATGTATTAATCTTATCATTTGAAAAAAATACGTAAAAAGTTTTCTACAGTGAAAAAGCAAAAAAAAAATCAACACGAAATACTATAACTTTATAAAGTCAGTTGACTTGAATAATTAAAAATAACAGCATCAGTTTCTAAACTGTAGAAAATTTGCGGCAATAAAAACTTTGGGGGACTTCCCTGGTGGCGCAGTGGTTGGGAATCCGCCTGCCAATGCAGGGGACACGGGTTCGAGCCCTGGTCCGGGAAGATCCCACGTGCCGCAGAGCAGCTAAGCCCGTGCGCCACAGCTGCTGGGCCTGCGCTCTAGAGCCCGCGAGCCACAACTACTGAGCCCGTGTGCCACAACTACTGAAGCCTGTGTGCCTAGAGCCCGTGCTCTGCAACAAGAGAAGCCACTGCAATGAGAAGCCCGTGCACCGCAACGAAGAGTAGCCCCCGCTCGCTGCAACTAGAGAAGGCCCGTGCGCAGCAACGAAGACCCAGCACAGCCAAAAATAAAAAATAAAATAAATAAAAATTAAAAAAACAAAAACAAACAAACTTTGGTTTTCCAGAACTTACAGCAACAATTTTCCAAAACAAGTTTGCCCTCCTCTAGTGCTCTTAGGTGTCTCCTAATCTGATTCCACTAAATAAGGAAAAATTGAAGACCCTTTGTAGAAGCCTGTGTTCTCAGCAAGAGTGTATCAAAGTTTCTCAAGATGTCTTTTTTTATTATGTCTTTATGTTAATATGCTAACAAGTTAAATTTTATCTCAGTACTTATGTAAAATTTATAGTTTCATTTCATAATTTGGATTCCTCGCTACATTTAGGATATGTTTCTACTATTTTATACGGTTTTAAAAGACATAGGATTGATGTAAATCAGAGCCAGAAGCAAACAGCTATAAAGCTGACTATCCTTGATTTCGTATGCCTGATTTAAAAGAGTCCATGTTCCAACATAATTTCCAGAAGGAGAGCAATGTCTAGAGCCTTAAAGTCATTCTGAGTTGTCTTAACTGAAAATTACTTTAATAGGGGGAAAAAAAAAAGGCTTTTCTTCGGCTACAAAAATCTAACTTTATCAGATTCAAATATCAAAACATGCAAAAAAGCATAAGGCCACATATTATTGGATTAAACAAATGCAAAAAATATGAGGAAACATTATAAATACCTAAAAAGAGAACAGTAAGAAAGAATGTACCTTTCATAATCAGTAATGTTATATTTATTTTAGAAAAAGATATTTTAGGCTCGACAGTGAAGCTATGACAGAAGTCTACACGGGAACTTCTGAAGAAGGCTCAGTCCCAGGCAGGGGTTTGAGACCAAGAGCCGAGCAGGAAAACATTTCTTTCTGATTTTCACTGTCACCAGAAAAAGCCCTCAAGTAAGGGCCGGGATCCTCTCTGCCACGGTGGCAAAATGAAGCCGTGTTACATAAACTACAAAATTACACACACAAAAGCATAACACATGTGCAAAGGACATTCCAAAGCATTCCAGTAACAACAGTTTGGAAGCACCTACAGATGTTTTTCATGTTTCTCTTTAAAGACTAGTCAAAATCTCGCTGAAAATAAAAGCCCATAATTCCTGTGACCCAGGAGTCGAGGATAGGAGAGTTTAAAGCGGCCTCCTCGGCCAACAGCTGACATGGCTGGCACGTGCGTCTCGCCGCGAGGGGCCCGAGCGCAGGAGGGCCAGGGCCTCCCCGGGGACCCACCCCCTGCGTCCCCTCTCCTCCCGCCCACATGCCCGGCTCTGGGTCTGCACCCCCTGCACGCGCCGGTCCATCCCCACCCCTTCCTGCCTAAGGGTGCACCCACACTCCGCCCCTGCCTGCTTTGTTTCTCTCCTGAGCACTAAGGGCTCTGCTTTCCCTGGTTTATCCTCGAGCGTCTACTGCAGCATAAGCAGCAAGAAGGCTGGGCTCACCTGGCATCCCGGCCCGGCTTCCACAGCGGTGCCCAGAGCATCCCAGGTGCTGGGAAACACCTGCCCCCGAGAGCCACGGGGTCGCGGAGCGCGGCACAAACCCACACCGACGGCCTGTCCAGGTGTCCAATCCCTGACAGTGTTTGCCATAAACTTTCTGTCCTTTTCTCCACTGTAAGTTGCCACTTTCTGTGATGTCTCCAGCATCCCCTGGCTTTTTCTTTTCACTTCAAATACCATATACTTACTCTCAACTTCCTATTTTTTTTAACTTCTAATACGATGTAGAAAAATTTGCAAATTGCATATTTAATAAGGGGTTAAGATCCAGGATACGTAGAGAACTTTTAAAACTTAACCAAAAAACCAAACAACTCAATTCAAAAATGGGCAAAGGACCTGGATAGATATTTCTCCAAAGAAAAAATATATATACAAATAAGCCCACGAAAAGATGCTCAACATCACTGACCATCAGGAAAATGCCAATCAAAACCGCAGTGAGATACCACCCCACACCCATCAGGATAGCTGCTATCAAAAAAAAAAAAAAGAAAGAAAGAAAGAAAAAGAAAAGAAAATAACGAGTGTTGGCTAGGATGTGGAGAAATTAGAAACCTCATGCACTGTTGGTGAGAATGCAAAATGGTACAGTCACTGTGGAAAACAGTATAGAGCTTCCTCAAAAAATCAAAATAGACCACGTGATTAAGCAATCCCACTACTGGGTATACACCCAAACAAAAAGAAAGCAGAGTCTCGAGGAGATGTCTGTACACCCACGTTCACAGCAGCACTACTCACAAGAGCCAAAACGTGGAAGCAACCCATCTGCCCCTCAGCATTTGAAGGGATAAGCAAAATGTGGGCCATCCATACAGTGGGACATCATTCACCTTGAAAAGGAAGTCCTGACACAGGCTGCAACACGAGAGAACCTCGACACCACGGTGCTGAGTGAAATAAGCCACTCGCTCCAGAACAAATACTGTGTGATTCCGCTTATATGAGGTACTCAGAGGAGAAGAACCACAGAGACAGTAGGATGGTGGGTGCCAGGGGCTGGGGGTGGGTCAGTGTTTCACGGGGACAGAGCTTCAATTTTACAAGATGAAGAGTGACAGGGATGGACGGTGGTGATGGCTGCACAACGACGAGACTGGATTTAGTGCCACTGAGCTGCGCACTGAAGAGTGGTCAACGTGGTAAATCTCTCTTGCATGTATTTTACCGAAAAAAAAAAAAAAAAAAAAAAAAAAGTAAAGCAAACACACACACACAAAACCCCTCAAAACAAAACCAAAATAGTTAAGTCTGATAAAACTGTGTCTAAAAAACATAACTTCTGCCTATTAAACTGGAGATTTTATTAAAAACCATAATAGGTGCTGCTGGGGGGTGTAAAGCGCTTCTGCCCTTTGTGGGGCCCCCCGAGGGCCGTACAACACCCGCTGACGCAGAACCTCCAGCTCCAGATATTTATCTAAAGGGAAAAATCCAGAATGTGTATAAAGATTTATTACAAAGAAACTGAAAACTAGAAAACTACGTAGTCATTAAAAATTTAAGGAGAAAGTATACAGAAACATGTTCAACAGTATGCTAAGTTTAAAAACAGACTACAAATGTATGTGGTTTGATTCTAGGTGTGTTTAATGAATACATGTGAACAGATAGAAGGCTGGGAGGATATTCAGAACACTGTACTTGGCTGTTTCCTGGGTGGTGATTCTTGGCTGTAGGCCTTCCCCATCTTCCATTTTCTTACAAGGGACACGTGTGATTTGTATCAATCAGCTGAACTCCCTCCCAAACAGGCGGCATCAGGAACCCCGCGTGCCATCCTGGCTGGGCTCCGAGGTGCCGGCTGCACGAGAGCCTCGCCAGGGGCACAGTGTTGCCAGGGAGCAGACGCGGCGCTGGTGCAAGTGCTAATCCTGGTGGACACGCTATTTGTGAAACAGTAAGATAAACTCTGGAAAAAACGTGTATTAAACAGTGCAAGTGAAAACACAGAATGCTCTCCTTGAAAGAAGAGAGAGAACTGTAATCCTCCAGCCAGCTTTCTGGAGAATCTTGGTTACTTTCTTTAACTGAAAGTCATCAGTAACACAGAATTAGGTTCTTAGGACAGAAAATGAATTGTGGGGCTGCTACGACCTAGCAAAGCTCCACTGAAAAGTGGAGCTTGGAGGAAGTCTTGCGGAACATCATACCTTCTGGGGGAGGGGAGGGGGAGGGGAGGGGGGGAGGAGGGGAGGGGAGGGGAGGGGAAGGGAGGGGAGGGGAGGCGATGGTGTGTTTGTTTTGTTCAGGGATTGAGTGAATGGACGGAGGGAAGAAATGAGGGTCAGGAGGAATGGGTCAACAGAGGGTGCCCGGGGTGGGGGAGGGCACACATTCCAGAACCCGTCAGCTCTTCTCTGAACCCCGGCCGCCCATCCTGCCCAGAATCACCTGAGGATTCCTCAGCAGCACGGCATGTTTTAAAGGTGGCCTTGGTGACCCGAATGTGCAGTAGGTGTGAAAGGCCCACTGGAGGCTGCGGGGGGTGGGGGGGACCAGGAGGACGGCAGCGCTCTCGGATGACCTGGCTGGGGACAGGAATCAGGACGGGACGCAGACGGCCCCGGGGCCAGGCCCACCAGCGGCCCGCACTGGGCAGCAGCCCCCGTGGACGGAAGCAGCAGGAGAAAGGCCACAGGCCCAGAGGACGGCTGGCAGTGGTCCTGTGTGGACGAAGGGCCCGTGAGACGGTCTAACGGGTTTCCAGAACAATCCACGTACCTGGGCAGGGCGAAAACGGGCACATCCTACAACCACAAAGTCCACGCTGGGGACACACCCTAGAGAAACCTGCGCACGCGCACACGGCGACACACACAGGAACGTCCGCAGCAGCACTGCTCCTAACACCCAGACACTGTTCACCACCGAACAGAGCAGATTCTAGTAAGTTCTGAAAGCCCTGGGGTGTGCCAGGCTACACGGCTCAATATGGGGGGCAGGACATGGGGTGTGTGTCGGGCAGCTGAGCGAAGGCCTGCAGAGGAGAACTCCGGGCCTTTCTGGCCTCCCCGCCCATGTGGCCCCCGCAGGAGCAGACGGGCGCGGACGTCACCCCGCCCCCCAACTCTGGCCACACGTCCGGACGGGGCCCCTGAGCAAAGCCGTTCCCAGACTTGGAGCAAGGCCCTTCCTCACGCCATCGGGTGGTGAGGGGCTGAGATTTAAAACCTGGTGCTAACGTGCCCCACGCGGCTGCAGGGAGAGGGGTGAGCGCGCGAGCCTGGGAGGCCGAGGTGGTCAGGCAGCATCACTCCGAGGCGGGCCACCTCCCTGTGGGGAGTTGGGCCAAGAGCGCAGACATCGGAGATTTCTGGGAAGGGATGGAAACTGAACGGGAACAGCGATTCAAGGGCCCAATCAGTGCAACAAGTACAAGGTCAGCTCTTCTAGCCTCCTATGAACAAAGGACAACAGAACCAAATTCCTTCTGAGTAGTAAATGAGAGCATCACGTGGATAAGAGCAAGGGTTCCAGAGACAGCCGAGGGGTGGGGTGGGGTCACAGGTCAGCTGCGTCACCCAGCGGCTCACTCTGCCTCTGCGTCCTGCTGGGGATGCCAATGACACGAGCCCGTCACGTGTCTTAAGGGCTCAGGAAACAGCTTACAAGTCAAGACAACCCAATGGGCAAGTTTCCTTTCTATGACCCTCTGCTGGGACCCTGAGACAAGTCTGCTGTCTTCCATTACACAACCGTGGGGATGGGTCTTCTCTCGGTGACATTTCCCAATTCTTTTCCATTTGTCACCGGTCATCATCGCGGGGTCATCCAACATAGACTGTACATGCCAACCCGCAGGCATGTGCGTGTGCAGGCGTGTGCGTGCATGTGTTTTGGAGCTTTGATACCACAGCTGGGTAAACGTCCACACCTCTGCCTCGTCCCACCCTGCCACATTCCTGGGCTTCAGGGTCAAAACACAGATCAATTTTCCAAGACAAAATAATAGGTTTCAAAACCTAGGGCAGAATCACATAATTGCTGCATATACTAGGGACACACAGAGCTCTTATATAAAGCCTATATTACCGCCAAACTTCAGATGCTGAATTACTAACTTCTTCTTCTGAGATCAGACCAAAATAAGCTCTAAGGCGGTTTCTTTGCCATATTTAGGGTGCTCATGTAGGAGCAGTGACAAACATCTGGCTACGATACTTCGTGGAATTCTGGCTATTTCTTCCTGGCCAGAAAGAAAACATTAAGTTTTTACTGGAATAGCAACTTCAAGTCCTCCAGCATGGGACTTCATGGCTGAGAATCCGTCCTCCTACTTGCCACATATTTAAGCTAAAGCTTTTGCAATTCTAAAAAAAAGAAAGAAAGAAAGCCCACTCTGAAACTTTTGAGGATGTTAAGAAAAGGGGGAACGTGAGCAACCTTCATGTTCATTAGAACTCCATCACACCTGCCAGCAAAGGCATGACATTCACTCCCGTGGGTGAGGTCTCCCTCACCCAAACCACATCCCAGACTGTTCTTTCAATCACTAAATATCACTCTTTCCACAATACCGACTCCAGATAACAGAAAAGCTATAGGTGACGTCCATTCCTAAACCCGCCATGAACGGTCAGCGACGCAGGTACGTGCCCCGTCCCCAACGCCGCGCCCTCTGCAGTCGAGGGGAGGCCTCTCCAGGGAGGACAGGACCGCCAGCTCGGCCCCTCTGCCGCTCCCGGGGCAGCACGGAGACCGCTCACACGTACAGGGCAAGGAGCCGGACTCTTTCGACTCCCCGACTTTGCACGCAGGACAATCGAGCTGACACACGGCCTCCAGATGGTTTCTCTTACAGCTCAGAAAAAAGCTTCCCAGAGCTGAGGTCAGATTTCTAATTTCAAAACCACAGAATTCACTTAATTAACTGAAAACAAATCATGGTTTTACTAGATCAAAAACTTGGTCACTGACTGACCTTCGGGGGAGTTAAAAATCCCATCAGTAAATGTCAAACATCACTTAAAATAAAACAGAGTTGAAGCTCCACCCTGAATCCATCAGACAGATTTCTCCCCCTTTCTTTGCGCCCTTCCAGACAAAACAGAAGTATTTTAATTTAACTAGTAATCAATATAAAGAACCACAAAGTACATCTTGCTTCATTATCATACATAATCATAATAAACATAAGTTTGTTAAAGCAAATGATCTACATGGATAGAGTAAATCATAGACATTGGCAGCTAGTACTTACAAATGAGATAAATATTGATTTAAAAATACAATTGTCAGGGGACTTCCCTGGTGGTCCAGTGGGTAAGACTCCGTGCTCCCAATGCAGGGGGAACACGATCCCTGGTCGGGGAACTAGATCCCGCATGCCGCAACTAAGAGTCCGCATGCCGCAACTAAGACCCGGCACAGCCCAAATAAATAAACAAGCAAATATATCTTTTAAAAATAAATAAATAAAAAGTGTCAGTAAAAGTTCCTAGTTCTATAAATTTGCATGACAACTCTAAATGAAACTTTAAGATGTTTTAAAAAATTTGACAAGGCAGCTCCCACTCCTCTACCAGCTTCAGTTCCCAGGGCCTCCAGCGCCTGTCCTCAGCCTGCTTTCTCTGTGGTCCTCACAACTCTGGCATGTAGAAATGTTCATTCCACGTGTGGTGACTGGGCCACAGCTAGACGGTTAACTCCACAATTACTCATCATCTATCCAAGGAACCACCCCCAAAGATAAATTTTTAATGGTACAATTCTCACATTTTTGGGCTGAAAACCTTTAAAAATTTTAAAAATTTCACCTCAAACCACAACGAGATACCACCTGAAACCCACTAGGATGGCTAGAATCAAAAAGTCAAAGAATAGTAAGTGTAGTTGAGAACGTGGGGAAATTGGAAGCCTCATAAAGTTGCTGGTGGATATAAATGGTGCGGCCGCTTTGGAAAGCAGTCTGCCGGTTCCCCAAACGGTCACACACAGTCGCTGTACGACTCAGCAGTCCCACCCCCAGGTGTCTGTCCAAGACATGCGAAACGCATGTCCCCACAAAACCTGTACCCGAATGTTTACGGCAGCGATGTTCGCAACAGCCCAAAGGTGGGACGTCCACCAGCTGAAGAGTGGGGAACAAAAAGGAAAATAGTGCTGAGACGTCAAACAACGTGGATGAAGCCCTACAACACCACGCTAAGTGACAAGCCAGTCACAAAAAGCCACGTGCGACCCTGCTCAGATGAAAGGGGTCTGTGGAAACAGGACCCAGGTCACGGTTTGCTTAGAGCTGGGTGGGGCACGGAGGATGCTGGGGTGTGAGGGCGACAGCTAAAGGGCGTGGGGTTTCCCGCTGGGAGGGATGAAAACGTTCTAAAACCGACCGGCGTGACGGCTCTGCGTTTCTGTGAATACGTTAAAAACCACTGAATTGTACGCTTTACGTGGGTGATTGTACGGTTATGTGAGTTGTATCTCAATAAAGCTGCTAAAAAGTTTCAGCGTATTCAGTGCTGCTCAGGAAAAAGCAGACAGACCCCAGCTTCCAGCTTCCAGCCACCTTGACTCTGGGGCAGCAGGACTGCAGACCGAGAGAGAAAGCCAGAGAAGGAAAAGGCTCCCGTGTGGCCAGCGGTTCTGGCTCTCAGAGCGCTGGCCGGTATCGTGGGGCCCGAGCTGGCGGAAGCAAAGCTCACGTCACCGCCCTGGCGGGTGGGAGACAGACGGAGCCGGCGGCTCGCGGATGGCGCTCACCCCTCGGAAGGAAGGGAACGAGGGCGGCGGGAGGGCAGCCTCAGCTGCTGAAGCAGCAGGAGACGACGAGCCACAGACTCCGCCTGTGAAGAGCCACGGGCACCAGCAGACGACGCCGTTTCAAAAATAACTAAACGTCAACTTCTTCCCCTAAGAATAAACCTTCGGTATCAACCAGGGGAGTCCACACAGGCCACACCGGGCCAGGTGCCACCGGCTGCACCAGAAGGTAACATCAGCACATCAACCCTGCGAGTCTGCAGATACTGCTGCAGAAAACGTAGTAGAAAATAAACCAAATCAGCACACCGTAAGATAGGTGTGGACGGCCAAAAAACCCCAGACACACAAAACACGACACCTGAATCCCTAACGTCAGAAGACGCTGCCATAGAGGGAAAAACCAAAAACTCTCCTAAAGCAAGCATGTTACCCAAGCTCACCCTCGCTTCCGTTCGGTCGACCGCACTTACCGGCACTGGTCCAAACACGGAAGCAGCTTCGCCGCCCAGGACCTGCCTTCCAGGAGGAGAGCCCGGCCAGCTCCGGGGCGGGGGCGTCTTCCCCAAGACCTGCCTTTTGTGCCACCAACAGAGGCCACGCGCCCCGGGACCTCACTGCCCGGCACCTCAAGTCTATACCACCCACAGGCCCACAGCGAAAGTCACCCAACCACAGTGTGTCTCTCAGTCCAACTGTACAGGGCGGGCGGGGGAACGACAGACAAGATCAGTGACCAGGGATGGTGGGGCAGGGGCGGCAGGCCCGGGGAGACCCAGCCTGGGCTCTGCGTCTCGGATCTTGGCAACGGTGGCCCACGGGAGACACTGGGGAGGAGGGAGCAGGGCAAATGCACCTTCTCCAGCAGCCCCTCCCGGAGGAGGCCCCACAAAGTGCTTCATCTGGCAAACCCGCCCAGCCCGCTGACACCAGATACCAGAGCTTCGGAGACCGCTTCTTTCCAGGGACTGCGCACCTGATCCTTGGCAACAGCTGTGTGAGAGCCTGCAGAAAACAGACTCCTGGGTACTTCTCCACCCCCTGAACCTAGGCTGGCCTGGCAGCCTCCTTGATCAGTAAAATCCGGTAGAAGGTACACGCATGAATTACAAGCCTAGACCTCAGGGACCTCACAGCTGCCACCCCCGAGCGCATTCCCATCACCATGCGAACAAGGTCACGCCAGCTCGCTGGAGAGTGAGGTCCCACACGGAGAGAGGTTCCAGTTGGGGCCCCAGACATGTGAGCGAGGCCATCCTAGACCACTCAGCACTCTGAGCCCCACCCAGACCAGAAGAACCTCCAAGCCAACACTCAGACATGCAGAAAATATTAAATATGTGCTCTTTTAAGTTATCAGGTTTGGGCTTGACGTGTTACTCAGCAAAGCTAACTGATACAGTTGTAGACGACTAGGGTACTTAGAAATAGAATACAACTTACAAAAAAATACATTGAGTTTTAACTTCTCCTGAAAGGTATGCATCAGTGGGTAGCAAAATTTAAAAAGTACCCTATCCAACTCAGGATATACAACAGCAATTTGATTCTATAATTTCTGGTAACTCTGCCAGGTATATCAAAATACCAAACATGATGGTTCTATTTGGTTAAAAGAAACAACAATCACAATTTATTAAAACTTTGACAGACTCTCTATATTCTGAACATTTATAAAATGCTATCTCTGATTTAAAAGCGAATTTCTCAGAGAAGGATTACATCTTATTTATGACTCAACAATAAATGTGTGCTTTTTTCCTTTTTTGGTCCTAGGTTTAGTTGATAAACACCATTAAGCAGGCCAGAAAAAGATGCTCTAAAAGTAAACCCTAACTAATGCAATTCTTTTCTTTTCTCTTCTTTCTTCCTTTCTTTCAAAAAATCTGAACCTCTTTTAAGCCTAGACCATAGCAAATGTGTTTATCATAGGATGGCTACATGGTGGAAATTCTTCCAAACATTTGGCTGGAAGAGACCTGAGAGCCCAGCTAATTCCCAGACCTTTAACCTGTTTCTCCAGGTGACTCATCCGAGTATGGTTAAGACAGGGACTGAGAGCCAGCCCCCCCCCCCCACCCCTCCGCTTCAGGGCTCAAAGGTGGCCTGTTCCCAACTCCCTGCCCTGCAAAGGCTGCTTCTGGCAACACAGGAGCGACTTGTGAAGGTGGACAGACAGGCCCTACCAGCTCCAGTTACCACTGCCCTGATGAAATGACATCTGGTTTCTTCCTCAAATAAGACCTAAAAGAAGCATTCAGGGTTCCCTGAGTTCAGACACTAGGAATCTAGGCACTAGATACCTGCCATCGAACACTCAAGGTGTACCCTGGGCTCCAAGCAGGAGGGCACCTCTACTCCTCAAGCCCCCCAGCTGGCCTCTCCCCTCCGCTCCCCCCCGACCGTGCTCACCTCCTTCCTCACCTCCGCCTTCTCACGCAAGGCATCCTGCAATCAGGCTCCGGGGAGCCTCAAGGTTTCCTCTAGGCCTCTTCACACCGGGCCCACAGCTCCTCAATCATCTTTCTATTTTCTGTGTAGCATCTTGACCTCTCCCCAAGCATAAATAAACCTCCTGCTAAAGTTTAAGTTCATTCTCTCGTCTTTACTTTGTGACATTAAGAGTAGGGGACGCTTCCAAAGGTATTATTTTAAACCAATATAAAAATATTAGAAAAAAGAATATGTTCCTGCATTACTTATGAAAATAAGTAATTTTTAAAAAGAACATTCATTCTATTGCCATTTAGAAAATCAGAAAAGATGTTTTCAAACATTTGCTATATTCAATTGTCTTTGCCAACATGATCAGTGCAATCTATTATTAGAGAATTTTCACAATAAAAATGTTCCTACTGCTGAGCTAGAAAGACATGCCCTGTGCGAGCGCTGTGCCAGGTGCCAGGCTCTTCGTGTGCTGAGTGCTCCGCCCTCGCCCCAGCCACCCTGGGAAGCGGGGACCTGAGTCACCCTCACATTCAGACGAGGACACGCTGTGAGGCTAAGGGGCGCCCTCACCCAGCGGCTCGGCCACCAGGACCTGGGTGCAGACGAGCTGGTTCCAGTCTGCACTGCACAGCTCTCAGCTAGCCTCTCAAAAGAGAAGAACGTCAAGACCACGTTACGTCAGAACTTTAAGACAGGAGAATACCACTCCCCAGCCTAAAAGGCGAAACGCAGACGGAGTTCCCAAGGATTTTATTACCAGCCACTCGGGGGCGACTCGATAAACAGGCAAAGTCTAAGCAGCAAAATGGAGTTCGGTACATAATACCAAATAATACCCGACTTCTAGAAAACATGAGGAACTAGGCCTCCAGGGATCACGCTTCTTACCTCAACGCCAAACACCTCGACGGAGTCGTCCAGCAGCTGCACTCGGACGGGCGTCCTGGCCGCCGGCCACGCCGCTGCCGCCGAGGGGCCCGGCCCAGGCTCGAGGGTGCTAATGCCCGCGGGGGTCGGGGCGCCTAGGCGTGTCCCTGGGGTCTGCAGGGCGCGGTAGGTTCCTTCCAGCTCCCCCATTCTTCACCAGCTAAGAGTGAGGAATGCACTAAAACACACAAAAACCCCCCAAATTATCTCCAGTTATTTCGATATTAGAACAACGTAAGAAAATTATCGGGTACACAAGAATTCTCTGCACTGTTTCTGCACTTCTACGAGTCTTAACTTACATCAACATTAAGAGTTTAGAAAGATCATCTTCTCCTCATAGCTCGACTGGTGAGCGTACCCAGCAAGAGGCCCAGCACCGCTGCCGCCGGGCGCGCGCAAGCAGGCGGTGCGGGAACTCCTTTAACCCCAGACCCTGTGGAGGAGCCGCAGCACCTCTGCTCACCAGCAGCGGCAGCGGGAGGGGAGGCCCACAGCCGCCGGCGCTCTTTCCCCAGACCAGCCTGAGGCCCCGCACCTCCTCCCTCCACCAGCCCGGACATTCACGTGCTGACCACACGCTGTGTGTGCCCGGAGGGCGCTTTTCTGCAAAGGGAAAGGGGTACACACAGCACGGTGCCAACGTGGGTCCCGGGCCCCACCTCTGCCGACACAGTGGGGAAAATGCCAAGGAAGGTGGATGAAGAGAGCCAGGCTGTCTGCCCGCTTTGCACGCCCTGGTTTTTCTAAGCTGTGTCACCAGGCCGGAGCGGGGGCCGCCAGCGGTTCAGGAGGTAACTTCAGACCTAGCGCTGAGTGACAGCCTGGCACACGTCACGGGGAGCACACGCGGGCCACCCTTCCCAGCACCCGCTCTGCCCTGTCCTCACAATACCCCTGTGGTCACCACCACCCACGCCCTCCTCACCCATGACGACACCGAGGGTCTGCGAGGGTCAGAGAGCTGCCCCGGCAGGCGCCCGTGCCCTTTCAACCCTCCTCAACGTGCCGGGGGAAGGGTTTCCGGTGCTTAGCTGTCAAGTTGAACAGAGCCAATCACGCCATTGTTTTTAACAACCACAGGACAGGCTCAGCGCCCGCTAGAACCTGGTCACACTGCCGTGCTTTCAGTCGCCCTTATTAATATAGTTACCTTCTATTTATGGCCAATTCCCTTCTTAAATGCGTGTATTTATGTATGAAAGTCAACTTAAAGAAACATACCTAATGGTTAAACGCAGTATGGCCAACACAAATGTCAGATGTTTAATCAAGAAAGAATGCAGATGCTGTGAAAATCATTTTATTTTGCTTAATTATCTTCAAAAAGTCTTCTACTAATTTGCAGTAAATATTTTAGAGAATTAATCTCACTAAACTCCTAGTCTGTGCCCTTTCATGCCGACTTAATTGCTGAGTCCTCTGGCCTTTTCCTCTTTTTCGAGCTTATTTTGTTATCAAGATAAACCAACTCATGAACTTATTATCTCTTCAATTAAGATGGAAAAGCTTCTCAGTGACCCACTGCCAAGCAACTCCTACTTAAACCCTACTCAGCGAAGACCTTCCCAATAATCTGCGTGAGAATTTCCAGGCACATCTGGCTTATCAAACAAGCAAACAGAAAATGAGAAAGCTAAAACCCCCGGGAATGGTGAAATGTGCGTAGCATGAGCAAAGTGATGAGGCGACGTGTCATTCCGCGAAATGCAGCTCCCGACCCATCTCATGCACAAACGAGCGGGCTGACCCCCTGCTCGGACTGGCACATGGATCTCCCGCGCCACACGTGTGGCCCAGGTTGGCAGTTACCCACCGTCTTCAGAATTCTCTCTCCAGGCTGCATGCCCCCGGGAGCGGTCACTAATTCTGTAAATATTTGCTAAGTATTTACTTAATTAACATCGCAGGCATCAAAGAACAGGCACTGCACAGGCCGCAGTCAGGAAGCACACTTCAGAAAAGCCCTGTTTTCATGCCACTGCCTGATACTCAGCGTGAGGCATATGAGGTTCTGAGAGCCATAAATGTGAGCGTTTTCATGCCAGTCTCACAAACCTGAGTAGTTACTGCAGAAGAGAGGGGTGTTAAGGAAGTCAAGCCCACCTCTCAGGTGTCCCAGGTGCGTACACAGGTGAGAGCAAAGCGTGGTCAGCTCACAGCACTCGCCCAACACCCACCACCAAGAGGAGGTTCTCCTGAAACAAGCTACGGGATGTTTTACTTTGGGCACCAAAGTGATCCTTTCCCTTTTAAGTAAAGCTACAATTCTGAAAACATATATACAACCAAGGTGTACTTTTAGGAGTCACTTCTGTTGTGTATTCCATTGTAAAATTCTCATTTATATTTCTTCATAATAATTTTAGATGGAAAAAAATTTCTTCAGGTTCTTTCTCTTCTACTTATTATAAGAAAGTCATGTCTAAACGCCTACTTTAAAAAACAAAAACAAAAAAAACCAAGCAAGACTAACCTGTCTTGAGGGGCACGTCCGGCTGAGAAAACTGCAAGAAGAACATGCAAGGAGGTTATTCCTAGAACAGTCAGGGCAGTGGTCCCCTTGGTGGGGGGGTCTGACCCGGGGGCAGGGCACAGGGGAGGGGTCCTGGGTGTGGCTGGCACAGTTCCATTGCTTCACTGGACAGTGTCCACTTCATTCATTAATCTGTACATTTGATTAATGCAGTTTTTCTGTATCTGTGTTTATTTTATAATAAAAAATATATTTAGGGCTTCCCTGGTGGCGCAGTGGTTGAGAATCTGCCTGCCAATGCAGGGGACATGGGTTCGAGCCCCGGTCTGGGAAGATCCCATATGCCGCGGAGCAACTAGGCCCGTGAGCCACAACTACTGAGCCTGCGCGTCTGGAGCCTGTGCTCCGCAACGAGAGAGGCCGCGATAACGAGAGGCCCGCGCACCGCGATGAAGAGTGGCCCCCACTTGCCGCAACTAGAGAAAGCCCTCGCACAGAAACGAAGACCCAACACACCCATAAACAATAAATAAATAAATTAAAAAATATATATATATTTAAACCAGCATACTCTTAATTTACCATTGTTTCGTCTCTCATAAGAACAAAAGATACGTTAGACAGATGAAAAAAACAATTTTCTTGGCTCAAGGAATTCTAAAACACGGCTCTTGAGAGGAAGCCTTTGCAGGTTTGTACACCTTCTGAGCAGCACGCTTACATCCTAGTTATCTGCACCTGGTCAAAGTAAGACACCCACACAGCTTAGGCTGAGACTCCGGACCACGAGACGGCCTGATCCCGGAGGTTCATCCGAGGGAGACAAGTTCTCTTAAGAGGAAGTGACCCCATGGGGCACCCTCCTGCTGATATTCCAAAGAAAGCTCTGTTTGCTATTACACAACAGCAATGTGGCATTAAACCACCCATTTAATAATTACTCAGCTTTAAGCTTAAGAAAGTTTAGAAAGGAAGACACTTAATGGAAAATTGAATGTAACTGCCGTGCTGTGAATGTTAGTTAATCATGGTCTCATTTTAGAACAAGCTGCAGAAGGGACCCCTCCCTGCAGGAGCGTGAAGCTTCTCATTCAACAGTCTTGCTACAGCCCGATTGCTTCCTGTAGTCTTACAATGGGAAAAAATGAAAGGAAAAAATGTATGCACTGAATTTGCTTTACATAAATTATAACCTAACAGAAATTACTTTGTTTTGCTGTGTGCTTATAAATAAACATTAAAAAGGCAAGAATATGCAAACTGGACTAGACCCCCAGAGCGCGTCCCGCAGTCCTGCAGGCCCTAAACGTCAGGCATTAGCCCCTGCTCACTCCCCTGATGCTGCCAGAGACCCTCTCCAGAAATCTGGAGGGAATCAGTGGCGTCAAGAGTCAGGCGCCTACGAGGGACTCCAGTTCCCTTCTCCCTCCCAGGTGAACAAAATGATTTGCAGTCTTCATTCCTAAAAATATTTCTGGTGGCTGCATACAAATTTCCGCCACTGATATTTAGTGTTACCTACTACAAACTCGGCTCCTATATATTCTCATTTAATAAAAAATTTAAAAACCAACTCGTGACATATAATTTCCATCTCGAAGTTGGAAAAATTCGGCTCAAAAGTCTGCCAAGGCTTTGGGTGATGATGTGTCAATGCAGGTTTGTAACAAAGGTACCACTCGGGGGGGGTGGAGGGGACAGGGGGGGAGACTGTGCACGTCTGGGGGCAGGGGGCATATGAGAAATCTGTGAAACTTCCACTCGATTTTGCTGTGAACTTAAAATTGCTCTAAAAAGCAGGTCTATTAAAAAGAAAAAAAAGCTCTGCCACAGAACACATAATCCAGAAGTGACAAAGCCGGGACATGAGCCCAGCCCAGATGTGGCCCTCGAGTCGCCTCCCCCTCGGCTGGGAAATCAGCCCGTGGCTCCCCAGACAAGCGCAGTCCACTGTCCACAGCAGTGGAAGTCGCTAAAATTTCTGTCACGTGTGGAAAAGCTCTCTACATGCTTCTTTGATGAGAAGGTGAATAAAAGCAAGGTGCAAAGCAGGCGCATGGCGCGCTAACTCTGGTTAAAAGAGGAAGACCGTAAACACATGCATTTTTCAAACCACCACCCTGGAGGGTAAACCAAAACCTAAAGGAAAGAGCTGCCTCTGGGGGCAGGGGGAGGGGGAGGCGCTGGGAGGCCAGCGCTGGGCTCTGCTTCCTGAGTCTACGGTGTTCAGTCATGTAGCATAGGGAACCTTGTCGATGTGCTTTTGCCACGTAACATAACCTGTTCCCGGAAGTAACACCAGGGGGTGACGACCATGGGGGCCAAAATTCTGCCGACCGCAAGGTCTTTGTCGGGTAATTCCGACGTCTGCATCATCTCAGCTGTAGCCTGTCTTTTCTCTCGTGAGTTGGTATTTCCCTGGTTCTGTGTAGGCCAGATGATTTTGGATTATATCCTGGACATTTTAAACATCGCGTTATGAGCCTCTGGCCTCGTTTAACTCCCACAGAGAACGCGGCACTTCTCTTTCAGCAGCGCCAGCCTTGCCGGGTTCAGGCCGCCGCCGTGGTCTCGGCATCAGCTCCACCTTCAGAGGCTCCATCCTCCCTGTGCACCATCACCCAGCTGACAGCCTGGCTCCCGGGCTGTGGTCGACCCCTTAGTCGAGTTCCCACAGCCTCTGGCAAGTGGCGCAGGGTCGGCCCCATGCGTGTACTGCTCGGTGTCGAGCCCACAAGCTCATCGGCAGCTCTGAGGGGTCACCTCCTGAGCACCGCCCTCCACGGGGGTCACCTCCTGAGCTCCCCCCTCCACAGCTCCCTGGCTTACTTCTCAGTCCTCCAGCCAGAGCACTGTGGCTTGTTCCCCTGCTCTGCCGTGCACGTCCTGGGACTGCGTCCTTGCTGGGACCAGGCTGCAGGAAAGAGAGTAAAAAGCCCGTGGAGTTTTAGGTGTCTCAGGCCTGGCTGGAGAACAGGGAGAGAGAGAAGAAGAAATGGTGGCTTTCTCCCACTCTCTCTAGAGCCCAAACTGGGTGGCTCCCCCTGCAGCCCTCCCTATCTGCCCCTGGAGCCCACCTCTGGGTTTCGGACACCCTGAAGCCGGCTGGGGGCCGGGGGTGCTGGAGGGAGAACAGGAAGCTCAGTGCTCCTGCGGCAGGCACTTCAGACCCTGGCCTTTGTCTGCCCGCCACCACTTCCCTGCCAGGGTCCTCAGAGCTGCTCACGCAGCTGTCCAGCTGCGTAGCCACAGTCAGCGGGAGAGCCAGGGTGGAGGAGGCTTATTCCTTCTTCCCACAAACGGAACCTGCCATCCATGCATTTAAAGCATGTTTGCAGAGGTCACCTTTGGGAGAGGGAAGAGGGTTGATTTTTACTTCCTTCTTTCCTGGCGCCTGTATCTCTTGAACTGCCTGCCATGACGAACGTGCGCTACTTCTGAAATCAGACGGCTTCCGGGCAGACGACGGCAGGGGCTACCCACAGCCGAGCCTGGTCACCTTCAAGGAGCGAGCCGGGGTAACTGCCCACGTCTCCTCTAGGCGTGGTGCTTGCCCCTCCTTCTCAAACAGTGCAGTTAAAGTAAAAACTAACTAACATTTTAAAACACTCTCTTTAAATCAATTTAAAAAATTGATTTTTTGTTCAGATATTGAGACTTGTTCCCCCCAACATTCATCTCGTGCTAACTATTACCAAGGCAACTGGGATCTGAATGATGTAGGAGATACAGTTAATAACGCCCAGTCATTTAAACGACTTGTAAAACAGCCAGTGCTGCTTGCTCCTTCCAGACACATCCCACCAGCCGCAGGAAGAGGTGCCGTGCACCCTCACCCACGTGCCTCCACGGTGTCATGTGGCACCAAGCAGCGGACCACAAGCTGCCCCTATGCCGGCAGTGTGACTCTAAAGCCATTCTGCCTCGTTTCTGGGCCCCTCACTGGCACCGGCCCTTCCAAGGTCCTAAGAAAGGCCCTCAGTGAAGTGTGGCCATGATCACAGCCTTCTGGAAAATTCGAAAACATATTCAAATTGCAATCGACTAACACTGCTGCCCCTTCCACCCCAAGTCTGTCTCTGTCCCTCCTTCCCTCCATGTCAGGCAGCTCAGGAGAGGACCCAGCTACCAGCACAAGGAGCTGGAGACACCCTTAGTTTGGGCTCAAGCGGAGACGTTTCAGGTGTTCACACTGAGGTGACCACCAGCCTCGCAATGCAGCTATGGTTCCCGGAACACCACTGCCAGCCCCGTGCTTGCGCGCCGGAGGGTTATGGAACAAAGGTGCAGGGCCCGGGCCCTGCAGCAACATGAACAGACCCGATGGCACCTGGTGCTGGAAGCGTGTGGGCCCGGGGAAAGGAGCAAGGTTTGAAACTCGGGGAGCCAGACGCACATTTGTGGGAAAATCATCACCAGACTTGTTAAAATGCAAGCAGAGTTCGGTACTCCGTAGTCAAAACTGCACTTCTTGCCTGTCAGAAAAAAAAATTTATAACGTAGCAGTATAACTATAAATACACCATTGATTTTTTAACGTTTTTGAATGGAACTGTGCAAAACAGAATTTATCAGAACTCCTGCTTTTCCAAGACACAATCTGTAGCTGTGCTAGAAACAGCAAGTGGGAAACCATGTTTTACATATCCTAACAATCAATAATAAGATTTTTGATCAGCCATGCTAGAGGAATCACTGAATTCTTTCTATTCTCTGTCACATGAAGAGGCAACTAAAAACTACATACCCAAATGAAAAGTATTACAGAAGTGTGTCAGATAATTAACAAATATGCTATCTTTCTGGATTTAGTGATGTTTCTATCAACGGTCAGCTTTTTCAAATCTGTATCTTATTTACTTTTTCTCATTCTAAATAAATATCTGCAAATTAATTTTCAAATTGATTTTTATTTGTAACACTGTATTTTCTTAAAGAGGCCTCCTCCCCCAAATTGGATAAGTCTCAGGCCCCATAAAAGTTGGCATCTGCCCTTGCCCCAGATGAAATTTGATTAGTTCAAACATTTATTGAGCACCTTGCCTCTGTATCAAGGAAGTCTAAGTCCTTAAAGATACAGGAGCCTGCAAGAGAGAGGAAATCCCTCCCATTACAGTGGGAGAAGACAAAGAAGACAGTCTGTTAAAGGGTGGTAAGAGCCGTGTGGAAGTGAAGTGAGGAAGCCTCCAGGAATCTGGTAGGTGGAAAGGGAGGGAGGAGGCCTCAGCAAAATGGGGGTGTCTGCGCATCTGGTCCTCACAACCCCCATCACACACGTGCTGTCTCGTCTCCGGTTTAAGGGACCCCACGTGGCGAGCACACAATGATCTAGAAGGGGAGACAACTGTGGACGTGGCCCTGACCACTGCCCGCCGCAGCAGCGGAGGGCAGGAAGCACGAGGTAACACCAAGGAAGGCAGCGCTGCTAGCCTGGCCAGGGCGGCTCTCCAGGATGCAGCGGGCGCTGGGCCCCGCAGGGCGACAGGAGACCAGCTAGACAAGAGCAGCGTGCGCGCAGGCAGGGGCTGCTGGGCAAGGCTGAGAGTGGCAGGCGCCCTGAGGATGCCCACGGGGGGCCGGGCTGTGGGGGTCTCGAGGGCCCACCTAAGAGGTCTGGGCGGAATCTCATACCTCCTTCTGTGCTGCAGCTGGGAGAGAGGGGATGAAGAAAGATTCGTCACTGCATCCGACAACGTCAGAGGGCCTTTCTGCTTTTGAATTTTAAAATGACTATAAACCCAAACACCAGCTTAGCGAGAAAACAGTCCTGTGGCCCTAAAATGAAACTACTTACATCACCCCACCTTCCCCTCTGGGCCCTGTCCACGTCCTCGCACGTTGTTACATCAGTAGAATCGCTGCGTACAAACGACTTCGCCTTTTTAGTTAAGACGTGTTTTTGAACATATTTCCATGGATCAAAATGGTTCAAATTTTGCTGGGAAGGAAGGACAGGAAGGAGATCGCCAGAGCATGTCTGCTGGCGGAGGACTCTACCCCTCTGACATGCAGAGTTTATGTATCAAAGTTTGTTTTCAAAACTGGGATTCCAAAATCAAAACCTTTTATCACATACGGCTAGCTGCTCTCCAAAAAGATGAGACCAATTTACAGAATCACCAGAAACCCACCAAACACCGGCCTCTATCATATTAAGCTTTGTGGAACCCTCTCACCTTTTTGGCACCCTGTTGCCAAGGTAAAACCTGGAGTTGACAAATATGCTACCATCCAATCATGCTCTACACACGGGATCTCAGAGAACACGACCAGAGTGACCTCGGCTCAACATCCAGCTTTACAGGGGGGGTTTCCCTGCACCTAACGCCAAGCCGTGTGCAGGAAGCTCACGACCCACTGAGCAAATGGGGAGGTGGCAGGCTTATACGAAAGCGGGTGAAGAAAAAACAGGAGCAAACCTGAAAGGGCAAGCAGCAGTAACAAACACCTGTTACCGTCTCAAGGTAGAGGAGGTGCTGGTGTGACGAGAGGCAGGAGTGTCTGGAAAGGAGTGGAACAGAATTCCTTGGGGTCCAGTGGATTTAAAAGAGCTTGCATGGAATTACCCATGCATCCACCTTTGCTTTGTCAATCCAGTGCCTATCCTTCCCTCCAAGCAGGATAATTCTGCTTAAATACTGCGTACTTCTCTCTCTACTGTCTACTCAGATTCTTCTTCCACCTGGTAATATAATGGCTAACACTTATTAAGCACTTACTGTGTGCCGGGCATCCAGCTAACAGCTTTTCCACTGAAGCTTAATCCTCACAACAAGTCTATGAGGCAGGTAAACTGTAACCTCATTTGCTGATAGGGAACCTGAGGCAGAGATAAATGAATGTATCATATAAACTTCCCTTTTGGGAAAGGATGCCCACGCATGTAAATGAGCCAGCAAACTTCTGCAGCTCCTGTCGGCGTCCGGGCCAAACAGCTCAGTGTGAACTGCTCACTGAGAATCTGCAATGAAGCAGGCGCACCGGGGAAGCAGGGCCAGGGTGTGATCCTAAACCCGTCACCCCACTCCTCTGCTTCCAAACGGGGCCTGGGCACGTCTCCTCTGAGATTGAGAGAACCAAATAAAATAACGGGCGTGAAGCGCTTCACAACCCTTCCCAAAGAGCTACGTCTGCAGTGTACAGGAACTCATAAAAACCTTTCAAAAAACAGCAGATACAGACAATGAACATTAGATTTGGCCTACTAGCAAAGGTCACTCCATGCCTGCCGACCTCAAATGTCCTCTCCCATCTCTGTGGCAGGAGAAAACTGCACACCGTCCACACACAAGCAGCCCGCTGGCCCGACGCTCCTGACAGCCATCGAGCACCTCCGCAGTCCTCCGCCGGAAGCGCCCTCACAGACGTGAGCAAAGGTACAGAGAAGAGCCACCCTGAGATGTAAATCTTTCCATCCTTTCACTGTGGACTGACATTATTTCCTTCAATGCACCTTGTGTGAATTTGTTTTTCACGGCAATTACTGACCAGCACACGAAAGGCCACCAGAGGCTGCAGCCACCATAGTAAATGGAAACGGGGGCATATTCCAGCCCCAGCTTTCACCATCTGCCTTTAGAAGGCTCCCCACTGCCTGAGGAGCCGTTCTACACTTCATGGAGTAAAAACATTAACACCTAATACTGCTTCCCGGCGTTAAGATACAATCTAAGGAAAGGCCAAAAAGGGCGTGGTCTCAGGCGGCGTGAGCTTCCACCTGTGGCTCTGCCGGGGCCTCCACGCGGGACCCTCCCGCCCACCCTGGGCCTCCAGCGGGCAGGCTCCCCACACACGGCCCTCCCCGCACGGGGCCTGCCGCCCTAAGGCCTTCTGAGCCCGGGCGTGGACTCCTCTGGCCGCCCGCCGTCCGGAGGCGCCCGCCCTGCCCTGGGCTTCGGCCCACGGCCTCCGCCGCCCGCCCCCGAGGCGCAGCCCGGCCCCTGCCTGACCGGGGCCCCGCTGCCCCGCACGCTCACCAGCCGCCAGGACCCCGCCGTCCCCTGCAGCGCCCTGCAGACGCCGCGTCTGCTCCTCCCGCTTGCAACGGCCCGTAGGCCGCCCCCGCGTCGCGCGCCCAGTCCCTACCCCCCGCCCAGGGCCCCGCCCCCGCCCCCGCGGACGCGCCGCCGATTGGCCTGCGGACTCTGGGGCGGGGCCTCTGCGGCCGCGGCCTAGAAGTGCGGCACAGAATTCTGATTGGTGAATGGACCGGAGGAGGCAGGGCGAGAGGGCAAGCGCGGAGTCCAATGCAATTCAGCAGATATTCGGCTCGCAGGGCGGCGCGGGGTCCTGGGCGGGGCGCGGTTCCGGCTCGGGGAGGGGCGGGGCGCCGGCTCTGGGGGGCGGGGCGTCGGCTCTGAGAGAAGGGTCCGGCTCGGAGGGCGGGGCGCGGTCCCGGCACAGCACCCATCTGCTGGCTCCCTCCGCCCCCGACCCTGGCTGCCAGCCTCCCCGTTACCCGCTCCACGTACCAATTGCGATCCTCCTGGGGCTACTGGGGTCGTGGCCTACGGGCAGCGAGAGCCCCGCGAGGATGTGCTGAGGAGGAAACGGGCCGTGCTGGCGAGGCCCGCGGCCCTTCCAGGCTTCACAGTCCTCTTCTAGTCTCGTGGCCCCCACCCGGAAATGGAAACGTGACACCACGTCCGGAGCCCCCAGGCCCGCGACTCGCAGCAGCACACGCCCCTTCTTCGAAGAGGTTCAGTGAACTCCTACGCATCCTTCAAGACCCGGTTCAATTTGCCCTGGTCCTGGCTCCCGCCGCAGTCCCCGCGCCTCCCGGGGCAGGCAAGGAGCGCGCCCCCGCGCGTGTGTCTAGGGAGTAAACCGAGGATGGACCCGGACCCATCTAGGAGGGGACTCCTAGGGTTCTGGCCACCGGATCAAGACCCTGACCCCGTACGTTTCCCAAAGGAAGCAGGAACAGCCGCTCCCCGCGGGGCAGCTTCGGATTCGAGACTCAGAAGGGCACTCCTGTCCCCCGTCGCTCCCTCCGAGCTTTTCCTCTAACTGGCCCCCAGCGACACCACCAGCAGCCCCAATGTCAGAACCCAGGCGCTGTTCTCACTGCTCTCAGGGTGGCACACACCCCTCGGCACGGAACACCGACAGGTGAGCAGCGCCAGCGGTGACCCCGCAGGGGGAAAGCCTGGTCAGAGGCTGCGGGATGTATGCTGGAGGGAGGGCCTGAGGCAGAGGTGCAGGACCTGGGGGAGGGAGGGACCTGGAAAGAAGGAACCAGACACAGGGCTCTAGGCAGACAGAGAAGGAAGTAAAGGGGCCCAGGCGGTCCTGGGGTGGTCAGTGGAGTGGGCAGAGAGAGGGCCAGCCAGCCACCCACATCAGGCTTACAGTCCAGGTTTTCAACATTTCTTCTAATAAGTAGTTGTTACTACAGTGAATGAGATCTTTCCCACATTTTCTATTTAGTGGGCAGACATCACTGAACTCTCACTAGTGGTAATTTTTATCGTTCACTCTAAGTAGATGATCAGATTCCCCTGTAAATATTTCCTTTCCAATCTCTATGGCTTGCCTTTTGGGCTGGGATCGCCAATATAGAGTTGTTGGGTACAGATGTTGGTGCAAATAATTCCTCCTGATTTTTAAAAAATTTTATTTACTTATTTTTGGCTGCATTAGGTCTTCGTTGCTGTGTGCGGGCTTTCTCTAGTTGCGGCAAGCGGGGGCTACTCTGCGTTGTGGTGCGCAGGCTTCTCATCGCGGTGGCTTCTCCTGTTGCGGAGCACGGGCTCTAGGGCACGTGGGCTTCAGTAGTTGTGGCGCATGGGCTCTAGAGTACAGGCCCAGGAGTTGTGGTGCACAGGATTAGCTGCTCCGCGGCACGTGGGATCTTCCTGGACCAGGGCTCGAACCTGTGTCCCCTGCATTGGCAGGCGGATTCTTAACTACTGTGCCACCAGGGAAGCCCCCTCCGGATTTTTTTTTTTTTTTTAATTTATTCATTTATATATTTATTTATTTTTGGCTGCGCTGGTTCTTCGTTTCTGTGCGAGGGCCCTCTCCAGTTGCGGCTAGCGGGGGCCACTCTTCATCGCAGTGCATGGGCCTCTCACTGTCGTGGCCTCTCTCGTTGCGGAGCACAGGCTCCAGACGCACAGGCTCAGTAATTGTGGCTCACGGGCCCAGCCGCTCTGCGGCACGTGGGATCTTCCCAGACCAGGGCTCGAACCCGTGTCCCCTGCATTGGCAGGCAGACTCTCAACCACTGCGCCACCAGGGAAGCCCCCCCTCCGGATTTTTATACACAGAAAACGCAGGGCTTTCTCTGAATCTTTCCCAGAAAACCTTACACCTTTACCCCGTTAAAAGAGCCAACAATGAGAACTACTCACTGAATATCTAAACAACAGTGCTTTATTGGTAAAAGGTTAGTTTCAATGGATACAAAATTGCTGTGTAAAATAAGTTTTCAAAATACATTTTTATAGGTAAAGCTTATCTCTTAGTAAAAGAGCAATTATCTATTAGCAAAAGTATTTAGATTCGGGCAGCAAAACAAAAGGGAATTTAAAAGTCTTACAGTGTAGGTCCACCCACACCCCCATAACCATTAGGTGGCAGCTAGCACTAAGTAGTAGTTTTACTATATAGAGCTTACACCTACCACTTTCAAGTGCTGCCACACCCCACCCCTTTTTAAAAACAGCTTTTACTAGCATAGTTAATAAATGACAAAATAACCCAAATAACTAGCCTTGCATGGAGGGGCCCTAAGGTCATGGAACACTTTTTCTTGGTAAAAACTTTGCACAATATGCCTAAACCTGTAGCTCTTGACCATTTGCAATTACCCAACAGTGAAAGGGCAAAGTCAGGAGAACACCCAGTGATTTTCTGTAGTACACCTTTGTAACTAATATATTTCAACCATCTCATTTTCTTGTGTCTGTTGAATACAAAACCCCCTCCTCATCCTTGGAGTAATAAGCATTTTCTCCATTTCAACCCCTCTTGTTCTAGCAAAATGAAAACACTGAACCAGCACCTGCTCCCTCCAGATCTTCTTTCATCTGTCACATTTTGGGGACCAATTTCCCCACGTCAGTAGAAATGCTGAAAAAAAGGCAACCCCAAGAGCATCAGCGCCCCTTTGAGTGCACGACAGGGAGACCAGCTACGAGGACAGGGAAGGGCCAAGGCCACAGGGCACAGGAAACCAACCATGTGCGGCTTCAACTGGTGGCACCCGTCAGCCAGCCCACGGTGCAGATCTGAAATAGCCTTCATTCTCACACGATACATGGAAGGAAATGACAGTGGCTGAAAAAGGACTAGACAGCCTGCACACACAAAAAGATCACCGCTATTTGCCTGAAAACCATTCAGGAAAGCATCAGTTAAAGGGACGCCAAATCAGGAACACCTGGGAGGCATTTTGGGCCCCACGGGGCTGAGGCCTCGGGGCCACCCACCCGAGGACCCTTATTTTCGCTGCTGAGGCACATCTCCTATACCTGCAGTTAGAGAAAACACATTAAAGTGCAGTATAAAAATAGAAAAAGGCTGGTTTCTGCACAGATCAATTGTTAATTTTCCTTAAAAAGTTATTTTTTAAATTTAGTTGAATAAAAATAGTTTATTGACTCTCATTGTGTAGGTAAGAATCTTAGTTGCAACATGAAAACTGCAGCTCACGGATACTTTGATTTTTCATGGCAAACCCTACAGAAAGTGGCTTGTGGCGAGTTCTCTGCATAGACCCAAGAATCCAAAGACTTGTTAAAAAATTCGCCCCTAAAAGCCTGTTTTTAAAAAAGCTATTTAAGTATAAACATGTATCTCACCGGGTAATTCTGTTTCGTTTGGTAAACAGATAAATGTGCAGATGGATTAACAGTATTGAGTTATAGCAGCAAAACTGGTTTTAGGTGGTGTGCTCAAAGCAAGACAGCTAACCAGGTGCCATGACTTGGTGAGAAATGGCCTTGCACCAGGGCAGCTCTCATCTTTCTGTATCACTAGGTCCATGTCTCTGCTACTCAGGAACATTCTGGGAAATCTGAATGTTCTAGAAATAAATCATGATTAGTCGGTTAGGCCAGCCAAATCAAATTCAACTATTAACTATACATGCTGACTGGTCCCTGGGAATCAATTCTAACATTAGTGGTCAGTTAAGGTGGACAAAATTGGAAATGGAAAGTTAACCTCACAAAATATAAAGTATAACATAATGAAATATAAATGTTAAGGTACTTCATACAAAATAACACATCAAAAGTTTTTAAAAAATTAAATTCTCAGGCACAGGTACTGTAAAATGTGGATAGGCACCCCTCCAACAGTCTTGAAAACACGCAGCTGTGTTACTTGTCAGAATGTTATCTTGCAAAGTGTTTTCTGGAAAAACAAACACAACACATTTAAGTGGGAGTGATGCCATGCCTGCTGCTTGGACCACTGGCAGCATTATTTTCCTGCAAAACAACAAACGGCACAAACTGAGCAGAAGGTGGGCCCTGAGGACCAGCGTTTACTAAAATCAAAACGCCGCTTATGAAGCTCTGGAAATCAGGAGTACTGCAAAGCTGAAAAGCACACAGAAATGTAGATTAACTTTATGTACCAAAAGTAGAATCCTCGTAATTCCATAAAGTTTTAAAAAGAGAAGCAGCAAGATCAGATAGTGAGCTAACATCTATTGCTCCCAACTGCCTCAAATGAGCCCCACCCCTCAGGAGGCCGTTTCTCTGCCATCATTTCCCATCAGGCGGCAAACCTGCCCAGGCAGGACTGCCCTGTGCGGCTAGGAGGTCCATCAGTTGACAAGTGACGTGACCACAGGCAAGTAATTTTAAACCCTTGCACAGCGTCCATGTCCTCACTGGGCAAGTACGAACTCAGCACGTGCCATCAGGACCTTTCTAAGGTTTCAACGTGATGATGAAAGAAAAGCAACCAACTCTGACCCAGGTGGGGTTCCGTGGATGCTCCCTTTAAAAGCAACTGGTTACACTGTACATGTGTATCTGTGTCTTTCTGTGTATGTATTTCACAACTAAAACCTTTCCCAATAAGCCGCAAAGGGGCAGGGGCTTTGTTTTGGTGACCAATGCCCCCAGCCTGCCCGCCCCACCCCACGTCCTTCATCACCTGTCCGTGTTGTGGAAGACTTCTGACAGGTGCCCGACCTCCGGGCCCCTTACCGCCCGTCTCATTGGTCCTGCAATGTGTCAGCTCAGCCTGCAGTCACTCAGGGCATCACATCGCCTCCTGAGGGACTGCACCGACGCTCACGTGCCCTACAATCAGGTCCATATCCCAGCTCTGTGCCAGCTCGAACTCTGACTGGCCCCAGTCCGCTCTTCCACGGAGCAGGCTTGCCTCCGCCCCTACCCATGTAACTCTTCATCCTCTGGTCCTCCCCTGGCTCGACCTCTCCCTCCTTCCTCTTGGAGGTATGGAGCAGCCACCTGGACAGCTCCACAGGGTACAGGGGAGCGGACATTTGCCTTCTCCTAGTCCGGCGTCCCTGGTGTCTGCGGCCTCCCTTCAAGCAGGGAGGCCAGCATACACCCGGCCAGCCAGCCAGCTGAGCCACTGATTCCCATCGGCTGGAGCAGAGCTGTGGCGAGGAGCAAGGCCAGCAGTCTCCATCGAGGCAGCCCTGACCTCCCTGGCGTACTTCTCCCTTGACCCCGTCTCTACTTTTAGTTGGCCTAAGCTGTTCCAGTAACACTTTGAAGAGATGTTTTCAGCTTTAATAAATTTCAAATTGTACGACCAATGAAAGCTACTTTAATATACAGTTTTCTTCTCCCGCTGTGAGACAATAAAAATAGATCCTGGTCCCTGCCCCCGGCCCTGGCACACAGCCCCTAAAACCCTTTCATTTCCTAAGTGGTCAGAGCACCAGGGGCACCTCTTGTCCGGATACTCGGTCCTTGACCTCTGTTCCTGACACAGGGCTCCTGAAACCCATGTACCTTCCCTGATTTTGTGCTAATAAGGGAACTCTGTGGGTTGGTCACCAGAAAGACCAAGCCATGATGAGAAGCTTGTCATTTCCAGCCTGTCCCCCAATCCTCCAGAAAGGGGAGAGGAGCAGAAAATGGAGCTAATGACTGATCACACCTACTCGAGGAAGCCTCCTTTAAAATCCCCAAAGCAGGGGTTTGGAGAGCTTCTGGGTTGGTGAATCCATCCAAACCAGGAGGGTGATATACCCAAACTCCTCAGGGCCAGAAGCTCCTGCACTAGGGACTCTCTCAGACCTCACTCACCCTGTGGGTTTCTTCATCTGGCTATTCACCTCTGTTCTTTATTACATCCTTTAATAAATGTGACCTAGTAAGCAAAACGTTTCTCTGAGTTCTGTGAGCCGCTCTAGCAAATTACTGAACCCACGGTGGGGCGGGCACCTCTAATCTCTAGCCGGTCAGTCAGAAGCACAGGTGACAACCTGGATTTTGGACTGGCATCTGAAGTGGGGGGCAGACTTGTGGGACTGAGCCCTCAACCTGTGGGGTCTGACAGGATCTCCAGGTAGATGGTGTCAGAACTGAGACCGCAGGACCCCCAGCGGGTGTTGTGAACTGCTCGGTGCAGGGGAAACCTCCACACATTTGGTAACCAGGAGTGAGGGCACTCTGGGTGGAAAGAGACATACAGGAAAGGAGCACACAGTAGGGAAGAACGGTGTTTTTCCCTACGTAGGAAGGGAAATGTTAACAATTGTTACTCACACTTATAAGTTTAGAAAACACAAAAACCCTTTACTAAACAGGAAGCGTGGAGAAGCTTCCGTTTTGAGGAGCAACCTTTATCCTTTCGGGACACGCGCCTGCTCTCCAGGCTTGGTCGTTACCTCACACGTGGTGCCCGTGGACCGCGCCGTCGCCATCCCCACCCTGCATCTGCAGCTGCATCTGCGCCTGCATCCGGGCGATCATCTCCTGCATGCGGCGGAGCTGCGGACACGAGATGGACACACCGTTGGTTCTCGGGCTCTGCTGTCCCCAAGCAGGCTTTACGGGGGTCCTGTGATTGCTAGTACTTCAACGTCTGTGCTCTCCCAAAACATGACCATGAGTTAATATACAAAAAACTCTTACAAACCAGTAAAAGGACCAATGGCTCAACAGAAAACCGAGCAAACGATAAGAACAGGCAATTCAAATAAAAAAATTATAAAGAAACAGAAGAAATAAGAAAGACAACATGAGACAGTTTTTGACCTAAAAAGGTAGGAAGGAGTTGCCACTACCCAGTGGGGAATGTGCACTAAAGGGGAGTGCCGGGCCCAGCTTCTTTGGGCTATTCAAATAGTGAATCTTCACCCTCCTGCATCCCCATCACTGTTTTTTTTTTAAATTTGTTTCATTTATTCTATTTTATTTGTTCTTGCTGTTTCTTTTTTAAACATCTTTATTGGAGTGTAATTGCTTTACAATGGTGTGTTAGTTTCTGCTTTACAACAAAGTGAATCAGCTATACATATACAATATATCCCCATATCTCCTCCCTCTTGCGTCTCCCTCCCACCTTCCCTATCCCACCCCTCTAGGTGGTCACAAAGCACCGAGCTGATCTCTCTGTGCTATGTGTCTGCTTCCCACTAGCTATCGGTTTTACATTTGGTAGTGTATACATGTCCATGCCACTCTCTCACTTTGTCCCAGCTTACCTTTCCCCCTCCCCGTGTCCTTAAGTCCATTCTCTAGTAGGTCTGTGTCTTTATTCCCGTCCTGCCCCTAGGTTCTTCATGACCTTTTTTTTTTTTTTTTTTAGATTCCATATATATGTGTTAGCATATGGTATTTGTTTTTCTCTTTCTGACGTACTTCACTCTGTATGACAGACTCTAGGTCCATCCACCTCACTACAAATAACTCCATTTCGTTTTTTTATGGCTGAGTAATATTCCATTGTATATATGTGCCACATCTTCTTTATCCATTCATCTGTTGATGGACACTTAGGTTGCTTCCATGTCCTGGCTATTGAAAATAGATGAGAATTGCTACTCTAGCTTTCTTTTGATTTCCGTTTGTGTGGAATATCTTTTTCCATCCCTTCACTTTCAGTCTGTATGCATCCCTAGGTCTGAAGTGGGTCTCTTGTAGACAGCATATATACGGATCTTGTTTTTGTATCCATTCAGCCAGTCTATGTCTTTTGGTGGGAGCATTTCATCCACTGACATTTAAGGTAATTATCGATATGTATGTTCCTATTACCATTTTCTTAATTGTTTTGGGCTTGTTATTGTAGGTCTTTTCCTTCTCTTGTGTTTCCTGCCTAGAGAAGTTCCTTTAGCATCTGTTGTAAAGCTGGTTTGGTGGTGAATTCTCTTAGCTTTTGCTTGTCTGTAAAGGGTTTAATTTCTCCGTCGAATCTGAATGAGATCCTTGCTGGGTAATCTTGGTTGTAGGTTTTTCCCTTTCATCACTTTCAATACATCTTGCCACTCCCTTCTGGCTTGCAGAGTTTCTGCTGAAAGATCCGCTGTTAACCTTATGGGGATTCCCTTGTATGTTATTTGTTGTTTTTCCCTTGCTGCTTTTAATATTTTTTCTTTGTATTTAAGTTTTGATAGTTTAATATGTGTCTTGGCATGTTTCTCCTTGGATTTATCCTGTATGGGACTCTCTGCGCTTCCTGGACTTGATTATTTCCTTTCCCATATTAGAGAAGTTTTTCAATATCACTTCAAATATTTTCTCAGTCCCTTTCTTTTTCTCTTCTTCTTCTGGGACCCCTATAATTCGAACGTTGGTGCGTTTAATGTCCCAGAGGTCTCTGAGACTGTCCTCAATTCTTTTCATTTTTTTTTCTTTATTCTGCTCTGCAGTAGTTATTTCCACTATTTTATCTTCCAGGTCACTTATCCATTCTTCTGCCTCAGTTATTCTGCTACTGATTCCTTGTAGAGAATTTTTAATTTCATTTCTTTTGTTGTTCATCATTGTTTGCTTGCTCTTTAGTTCTTCTAGGTCCTTGTTAAACATTTCTTGTATTTTCTCCATTTTACTTCCAAGATTTTGGATCACCTTTACCATCTTTACTCTGAATTCTTTTTCAGGGAGACTGCCTATTTCCTCTTCATTTGTTTGGTCTGGTGGGTTTTTACCTTGCTCCTTCATCTGCTGTGTGTTTCTCTGTCTTCTCATTATGCTTAACTTACTGTGTTTGGGGTCTCCTTTTCGCAGGCTGCAAGTTCGCAGTTCCCGTTGTTTTTGGTGTCTGCCCCCAGTGGGTAAGGTTGGTTCAGTGGGTTGTGTAGGCTTCCTGGTGGAGGGGACTGGTGCCTGTGTTCTGGTGGATGAGGCTGGATCTTGTCTTTCTGGTGGGCAGGACCGTGTCCGGTGGTGTGTTTTGGGGTGTCTGTCACCTTATTATGATTTTAGGCAGCCTCTCTGCTAATGGGTGGGGTTGTGTTCCTGTCTTGCTAGTTGTTTGGCGTGGGGCGTCCGGCACTGCAGCTTGCTGGTCGTTGAGTGGAGCTGGGTCTTAGCGTTGAGATGGAGATCTCTGGGAGAGCTTTCGCTGTCTGATATTACGTGGAGCCAGGAGGTCTCTGGTGGACCAACGTCCTGAACTCGGCTCTCCCACCTCAGAGGCACAGGCCTGACACCTGGCCAGAGCACCAAGACCCTGTCAGCCACACGGCTTTTGGGAGGTCTGAGGTCTTCTGCCAGCGTTCAGTAGGTGTTCTGTAGGAGTTGTTCCACATGTAGATGTATTTCTGATGTATTTGTGGGGAGGAAGGTGATCTCCACCTCTTACTCCTCTGCCATCTTGAAGGTCTCACCCCATCACTTTTTATCACTATGGTTTCTGTCTGTTTAGAAAGGCCTCTAGGCAAGTGTTGTAAAAGATTTACCTCAATTTTCTTCAGGTAACTTTCGTGATTATGTTTTTAACATTTAAATATTTGATCCATAGTGAATTAATCTGGCCAAAGAAGTGTTTTATTTTTGTTTCCAAAAGGCTGGCCTGTTTTCTTATTATTTACTCAACATGCCTGAATTCCACCACTTTAACAGGTCTCAGCACCACCTTTACCTCAGAGCACATTTCCATACTTCTGATCTATTTCCAGACCTGCATTTAATCAGCCTAACCCGCCTGTACCAAACTCTGGACGACCACCGTTCAACGTTTCCGTAACCAGTAAAGCCAGCCTCTTTTCGTTAGTCTGCTTTTTACAGAGCTTCCTGTGTTTCCCAATGCTTAGCCTTCAAGACAAATGGAATTATTTCAAGTTCTCGCTAAAACGAAGAACTCCGCGAACACACAGAACGCTGTGGGAACTGCGTGAGAGAGAACTGTGACCCTCACCCTGAGCATCCTACCTAAAAAGCTTTGTGTCTATTCAAATTTTGAAAGCAGTTTTCAGTAGAGCTTTTTCTAGTTTCTTCCCCTATATAAGCCCTACGTATTTCTTACGTTTTTATTAACGATGGTGAATGAGTTTCTTTCATTATATTTTCATTGTCTATGTATGGGAAAACTGCTGATTTCTAAACATCTTACAAAAACCAGTCATGTTACTGAATTCTCACTATTTCCAACTTTTTCCACTAAATTGCTGTTGGGTATTAAATAATATATGTAAACCAATATACATACTTATGTATATATATGCATATTATCATGTGCAGATATATATATAACAGATTAGTTACATGTAGTATGCTCCTTTTCAAAAAAACAAGGAAAAAAAACTACATGAACTACAAATAATATTTTTAGGTATACACTAAACAGTAGACTCAAAAACAGAAAAAGTACTTTTCTACTCACCTCAGCTTCCTTTTCCAGCAAGATCTGGTCTTTATTCATGTCCTCATTTTCCACTTTTCTAAGAGGTAAAAGAAACTACAATTATAATATTACGACAAATATAGTTGGTCATTTCTAACAACAGATGCTCAAAGTTAAATTTCACTTTATATTTCTGAGAAATATATCTATTGAAAATTGCATAAATTTATCATTTTTCTGATTAACAACATGAATAAGAAAAGAAAATGATGAAAAATAGAATATGAAATGGAAAATTCAAGACCTCTTTCTTACTCTAAGCTGGGGGGTGGCACTTTCGACTTTACCCAAAAAACAGTAGGTATTATCTGAAGAATACTCTTCTAAGATAAGTTATGAATAAAGACTACAACAATCGTACTTAAAAAAGGAACAGGATGTGAGTGTCCAAGCGGAGAAGCCGGCGCAGGAGGCCCTCTGAGCCCTCGAAGACGCGGCTCCACACGGGCCCACTCCCCTGGTTCCACAACCTGGCTGTATTCCTCAGACTGGGATGTTCTTGCTGCCTCTAAATCCTTTCTTCACATCTGGTCCCCAAATTAGTAACACCATAAAGCAGACTCTAAAGTGTACCTCATACGTATGTACGAAGCACCTTGGTTGAAACAGGAGCCAACACAAGTCTTTGGCCTTTCCATCTAGAGCTGTTCTTGATATGCAATGGTTAAAGATACCTTTTAACAGGCACAACAAAAAAACCCACCCAAAACAAAAACAAACCCCAACCCCACGATTTGATTAAATTAGCAACAAGTATCTCCCAATAGCTTCTGAGTAGGAAACCCAATGGTGATGCTTAGCGGTCAAGGCTGAGCTGGACACGCAGAGGAGAGGCGGACAGCATGACTCGAGGTGACACAATATGGACTGAGGGGACAGCATGACTTGGGGCAACAACCTGCCGCCTCTTTTGAGCCTCTCGGATCGGAAGTTTTCATAGTGAAGGTCCTGGGTCACCTCTTGGAGATCCTGCATGTGAGTGCTGAAAGAGAAAAGGATGCACCAGGGCTATGCCATTCGCATGGAAAAAACACCCAATCAATGACACAGCACACACACCAGGAACTAAGACCCCAGATTACTTGGTAAACAGTACACAAAGTTGCTGGAATTTCGGGATAAGGGAATGAGGCTGTGGAAACATCTACAGAGGCACATCTCTTTGCTACCACGATAAACAACGCACAGACACACCCAGCTGGGCCACAGGGTCTCTGCCACAAGCACCACCCCTTGCTTGAGGTCACCACAGTGGACAGAGGGAGAGGTACAGAGGCTTTAGGAGATTGTTTAGGTAAACAATGTCTGAAACAGAGCACACTTTTCTAAAAGAACTTACGAAAAACAAGCAATTCAAACATTTGTGACTCAAGCTTAACGTGTATGTCACAAAGAGCCTATTAGAGTCACCTGTGGAGAAAACCATAAATCAAAGTACTAATCTTCTGGATGAGATAGAAACAGCACTTTGCATCTTCTAATCATCTTGGAAAACATTCATAGCTTCGGCCCAGCTTTTTCATATACTTAAGCACTCAGCTCTGAGACAGGATCATGACAGGCAAGGGCCTGTCCCCGGAGGGCCTGGGTGCCCTTTCACACCTGACATGGTGACTGAATTACATCTGACATAACTTGAATGCCAACTTTAATGGTATTTTTAGTGATTTTAAATCACCAAAAATTCCGAAACCAAGTGAGACCTACGTGGCCTGTAGAGCAATTTTTAGTTCTTCAAAATTTATCTGGACCAGCCGTTCTTTGAACTCAGAATTCTGATGAAAGAGGGGTTAGATTTTTAGCAACACTCTTTCTTTTTGCCTCTTTATTCAAGGGCAACAGCAATGCATGTTTGTTACTAAATGTACAATTTATTTTTAGAGGAAAAAAGTCTGTTTTTGTAGTCAGGTCCGTTCTAGCTGCTAAGAACCCACTGGAGAACCTCAAGGCTAACCGGGGCCACCTCGTGTGAGAGCCTGAGGCTGATGGGCAGTCTGCTGCATTTCAGCGGCGGCGGGAGAAGGCTCTCAGGGCCCCAGGCAGCGAAGCCGTCCATTTCCTCACCAGAGCAAGAGGTGTCCTGTGTGTGGTGCAGCCACACCACAGGTGAGGTCTAGTCTACTTTTAGCATCAAAAAGGTCTTTGAGATTAGGAAGGAGAGTGTATTAAGCTACAGGCCCCAGGCGGAAGAGGCTAGTCTGCTACAGTCCCAGAGAGGGGAGGGCCTCTGCACCAAGCGGGGACAGCCCCGCGGCAGGAGCACGACGGAGCCGGCGTGGCTCGCAGGCCCCACGCACACCCACCCCCGCCGAAAGCTCTGCCCCCCAAGCCAGCGGGAACGCCGGCGTGCCTCACATCAGCATCGTCCTCAGTTTCAGAAAGTCGTTGTGCTCTGGGTTCTCCACCTCCACGACGCCCCACGGGTAGAGGCGGCCTCTGACTTTCTTGCCTTTGGCTTCAATCAGCTGATTGGATCCAACCACAGAGAATGGGATACTGGCCTAGAAAGAGACACACGGGGTAGACTGGCTCCACACAGGGAACCCCAACGTGCACGGCAAACACAGGAACGCCAGCACAGAATGAGCACACTGCTGCCAACTACGAGGCCCCCCTGGAAAGCCAGCGGTACACATCTTACTTGCAAGTGGCAGTTCTTTTCCACATGGGACAAACTGCATGAAATCAAACTAAACCTGCAGTAAGATTTCTAAGCCTCAGGTGACAGCTATGCCAGAATATCTTTAGAGCAAAACTACTACTGTGACCAAGTCTACCTGGCAGCCTCAGAGGCCAAGCCTTCTAAGACTGTGTGCTTTGCCAGCTCTTTCCATCTTAAATGCACTGACTACAGGAAACAGGAGTTAGTTACACTGTGTACTTGGAGACAGAGTTCCTACCTTGAGAAGTCTAGTCTGCTCTTTAAAATCTTCATCTTCATCTGACTCTGCATCAGGTAAGTGATAGATTTTGATGTTATGTTCTTCAATTTCATCCAGAATCTGAAAGAAAGACCAAGCCAGGAGCAACTGTAGCCAACTGCATACTATTTCAGTCAAGTCTAATGCATCATATTAGAAGTATGTCAGAGTTATCCAAATGTCAATAATCATATTGATTAAAATCATTTTCAAATGATTTTACAAACTGCTAAAAAGGTATTCATGCTCGCACTCTGAGGGACCTGCTGTCCAGAATAACAACAACAATGTAACACCACCTTAACTGCACAAAGCAGCAGGCTAACGACAGTCCCGGTACAGCAGGTAAAAGGAGACCACACCACAACCAGCCTCCGGAAGGAGTCCTGCAGGTAGAGAAGGGAGATGCGCCCAGAGGGAACATCTCCTCAAAGGCATGGAGGGGAGGACGCAAGGGTTGTGTCTTGGGAATCACAAGAAATCTAGGATGGCTGGAAGGTTAAGACATCTAGTTGGACAGGACAAAGAAACAACTGAGGTGGACAGTTCCCTGAATGCCACCAGGTGAGGGATCTAGGGGTCTGGATTTTATTCAATAGGAAAAAAGTGGTCAGCAGTGTAACCTCACAGTCTGAACTATCAACCAAGTAGTAGAGTAGCCCAGAGGGAAAGGGAAACTGGGCTGCAGTTGAAGTAAGCAGGCATTCACCAGCCAGTCTACTAAGCAGCCAGCGCCCCCAAGCCCCCACTGTTGGTGCTCCATCAGATGCGAGGTTGGGGCTCTGCTTTTACTCTCACGCCAGAGTCCGGACCGCCAAGGGAAGGGAGAACACAAGCCAAGTCAACAGGAAGCACCCCTACTTCAAACCTGCTCCCCAGTTTTTTCCTCCTTAATGTGACCTGAAGGGCCTTGCGTGGTCAAAGATCTTGGAAGAACCCACGGTCTGCACTACGTCCGGATTTAAGAAAAGGCCCTCCTCCCCGCACCCTCTCCCCCTTGCAAGCCGACCTTAGTCTGCTCCTAACTGCTCACTCCCCAGTGAGATGGAGAAGCTGAGCGGTGAGCATGAACCTGCTCTGCCTGCTCCCCACCCGGAGCAAGAAAGTGATGGATCAGAGAGAATCACCTCCTCACTGTGGGCGACTGCAAGAAGGACGGGACCACTCTCAGAGACAGGGAGGCAGGCAGGTGTTCTCAGACTGGGAGGGAGGAGCACGCCCACAGGTACAAGGAGGAAACCAGAGAAAGAGAGGGACTGCAGAGGCCCAAGACTTCAAGTCATTTCAGCCTTTGAAATCGGGCCCTAAGAATTCTGGACACAGGATCAGAGATGGGTATAAAGCCTCCTAACCCTGACACCTGCCCCTCCTACCTGTCCGACATTTAATGTAACATCCTACAAAAGGTGAAGTCCCCTTAAGTGTAAATTGCCAAAACACTTATTGTCAAGCATAAAAATGCCTAAGTTTTCAGGGACTCTTCCAAGGGCCTGAATATTTCCTAAAAAACTGGCAGACACTTGAGACAATAAAGGAAAAGGCTGACAAACATGAGTCCATATAATTTTAAAACTCCACTTATGGCAGAAGACATTAAGAGAAACATGAAATAACACGGAAGTCTAACTAGGTGAAATAATCTGCAACGTGACAGTCAATCTCTAAAAATATACAAGTGTCTGTAAGTCAATAAAAATGCAATAAAGAGCAGCAAGGCTCTAAAACCCCAGAGAACACGGCAACGGGCTTCAAGCACCATGACAGATACTCAGACCAGCAACCAGGCGAGCACAAATTGCAGCGAGGTGCCGTCTCCCATCTCTCAGAAGGGACCCTACGAGCGACGGGAGCACATCCAGAGCCGCTCCAGGGCCGCAGGGGACCAGGCCCACACTCTGCCTTGGGGGCCGCCAACGGCTACAAGCTTGTTTCGAGGGAAACGCAGCCCTCTTGCAAAAATATAAACGCACACCAGTTCCCTTCTAAGAATTCGTCTGACTTACACAATTGTGAGACGACAGAGGCGCACCGACGCTGACAGCACGGACATCAGCGAGGCCGGCTCCGTGCCAGCCAGGGACTGTGGAACCCACCGCCAGACGCCCCGCCCCCCCGGCCCGCTCCGGCCCGGCCGCCCCGGCGAGCCCAGCACGCACCCTCTTCTTCAGGCGCTCCCGCTCCTTCAGCGTGAGCGTGTCAGCTTTCGCGATGACAGGCACAATGTTCACCTTGTTGTGTATCGCCTTCATAAATGCAACATCCAAGGGCTTAAGTCTAAAAGTCATGTTTAAGGGAAGAATAAGGAGATCACACTGAATTTTTTTCTCTCAAAATTACCCCAATTCTTATAATACAATATGCAGTTTGGAGGAAAGTTGGAAACCCACATAGTAAACACGAAATCTTAATCTACACACCAGGTTTCCATGGTAAATGCTTACTTACCCGTGTCCGAAGGGAGAAATAAAGTAAAAGCAACAGTGCACCCTGTTATCGATGATGTGCCGTCTGTTCAGACCACTCTCGTCATGCAGGTACCGTTCAAACTGCTCGTCGATGTAGGAGATGATTGTCTTAAAGCTGAGAGCAACACAGATACGAGCAATCACGGGATGCAAGAGGCAGCTGTCCCCAACGTCAAAGGCCAAACGAGCTGTTCTGTCTCCTGCCTCTCCAGCAGGTGTGATTTAATAATTCAACTGTAAGATGGGAACAGAAAACCGACTCCTAGGTTTGGCAAGACAGAGGCTTTTGGACACTGTGCCAAGAATCATTTCCTTAAGTGTTGAAGGTCAAAAGCCTGGATGGAATAGGTTACAAAGAGGCTGAGCTGACTGACTGAAGACAGTCAGTCGGGGCAGAGTGGGAGCGGAACACGGGTCAAGAACAGGGGAGCTAAGGGGTGCCTGTGGAAGGAAGGGAGAGACCCCCGGTGACGGAGAAAGACGCAAGAAAGCCCTCTCCTTCCTTCCTTCCCTCTTATTAGTGCTGGAAAGTTGGTGCTTTATGTTTATGGGGATTAGAACTAGGAGAGCTTGTACAATGAAAGCATATTCTCTGCAAGGTACAGGGGACAGACTGCTCTTACATTCTACTTCTGGATTTCTTTACTTGTGCAAATGGTGCCAACAAGCAGCCAGTTACAGACACTAGCTCTTGAGCAAGTCTCTTAAGAGATTTCATCTTCTTGAATATGGAAAAGAGAAAGGCTGTACTACCATATCTTGTCCACTGGCCATGGTCCAAATCAACGTGCTTTATTTATACTAGCATTTGCTGTATGGTTGGCTTTGTGATATCAGATCTCACTAGAACGCTCTTACAGAAGAAAATACTCCTTCCCTGTGAAATTCCTCATTTAAAATGCTGTAATTAAAATGACTTAAATTGTCTCATTGTTTTACTATACACAGCTACCCCAAACCCAGCAATCAGTCACCAACATTACAGACTGAAATACGCGGAAACAAGCGTGAGCAGGCACACGGCCTCGTCACCGGCGGGGCTCTGGGGCACGCACCAATCCCTGCAGTTGATGGCGTCCCCGTAGCCTGGCGTGTCCACCACGGTCAGCCGCAGCTTGACCCCTCGCTCTTCAATCTCAACAGTTGAAGCCTCAATTTGGACAGTTCTTTCAATTTTCTCTAAAAAAAAAAAAAAAAGAAGCAAACGTAATAAGAGAACGTACCTTAAAATAGAACCAGTTTGCAAAAATGAGAAATTACCTGTTAGTTACTTTATCATTAAACAAATGACTCAGAAGTTCACTATCTCTCTTTAAGGACAGTTCTCAGAAGGTAACATGAGGACTGTGTAAAAATGACCCAGGGTCAGCACGGGAAACATCGCGGCTAAGATTAAAGGGCTGCTTGGGAGTTGGAAATTATAATTTCTGATTCCTGGAGCAAAAAGAACAATTAATGAATCCATTTAAAAACTGTCCAAGGGCTGCAGTCGTGTTGTGGTGGCCCAAGTCCCAGACTGATGTATGCACAGTTCATTCACTCAACAGCCTCACAAAGCCCAGTGTCCAGTGCTGGACGCTCACACCTAGGGGAAGAGGTCAGACGACACCTGTGCCCAGAAATCTTCTGTGTATGCCAGTTTTTTCATGAGAACACTGATCCTCCCATCAAACATACAACATAGGCAGGAACTATTGCACTTTGTAGACAAAGAAGACAAGCTTGGAGAAGATGCACCATGGTACATGGTCAGAGTGTGTATAATCGAGATCCAAGGACATCAGGTGCAGCACACCTTTCCCTACCTGACTGACGTTCTCCTTCTGTCTACAGCCAAACAAAAACAAACAAAACACAAAGCTAAGGCACAAAATACTAATTATGCACTCTGTAGCAGCTTTCATGTAGTGCAGCGTGGAAACTTCTGTACCTGCAGCTCCAGGTATGACTCTTTCTGGGTAGAGGTCAGTCAGGAAGAGGCTGTTTATGAGAGTTGATTTTCCGAGACCCGATTCACCTTGAAACAAAAAGGAAATTGATGTCGTGACGTTATATGTGTGACACAGTCAAATCTGTTGAGTGTTTACGTGAGGCCCGGCCCTGGACTAAGTGCCTCACAAACATCCGTCTCTGCATCCCATGTGACGACCGTGAAAATGGCACAACCCTCCCGGTCCCACTGATGGGGGAATAGGGGCTCCAAGGTCAGTAGCCTGTGTGCTCAGTGCTGTCCGGAGCAAGGCCTCAACTGGAATCCAGGTCTGTGACGCTCCAGAATCCGTTAAGATCATTAACACAATGTGACCTCTTCCCAAATATGTGGAATGGACTTGAGGTGGGTTTTTATTTTTTGAGAAAAGGAATGCACAGTAGGTTTTCAGGTATGGGCTCCGCTAACCCTTAAACTCATCACGTTTCAGAGAACTGAACACACACAACACCGTCAACACCACCCAGCTTCCCAAGCTGTGGGATCAGGGCACGGAGGATGGATGGACAGCTAACCCTTGCACACAACCGGTCCGCCACCTCCCCGGTGACAGCAAGGCAGGAGCAGGCCCCCTGCCCTCTTCCTGTTTCACTCACAGCCCCGCATCCCACCGCTGGCAACCACCGCACTTCAGGCAACTTCCTGCTCACTCTGCTGAGTGTAACGCGACCAATTCAGGCAGCGCATAGCCACTCAAGCATTTAACGAGTTAAAAATTCCACTTAAACCACTGTGTATCACGTATTCTGAATATTTGAAGTTTAACTTCAAAGAAGATGCAAAATACCAAAAATTAAAATTTCTATTCCAAGGAAGCATGAACAGATTCCAACACTTTACTGGAAGTCATCATCTAAGGCTTAAGTTTGCATGTATTGGTCCGACTGTCCCCTGGGCACCTTGGTGTGACCCCCCCCCCTCTGCTAAGTGCCTGCACAGCCTGTGGAAGGAGCATACATCTGATTTAAAAATTACCTCTGGGAAAATCAAGAACAGAAGATTGAATCTGAAATTTGTAGACATACACAATTAGGACTGCACTAACTAGACTGCAATTTTCATAGATGAAAAGGAACATTAAAAGGACAAAAACAGAATTACATTTTGAACATGTCCAAATATGAGAGCAAGAATATGACTAAATACACACTATCCCAGCAAGCTGTCCTTTTAATAGAGTGTCCAGAAACGCCCTTTTACACGTTCACTACGTTTGCAGGGGACGTTACCAGGATGTGCCAAGTCCTCTCCCCGAGTGCCGGGCACAGGTGTAGGTGCAGGGACCCAGCGGACAACAGGACGGGTGAGTCCCTGCTCCCACGGAGCCTGGCAGTCCAGCAGGGGAAGATGACAGGCAAAGCCACTGTCACCGACTGAATGGTGAGAGCTGTAACTAATACAGCTGAAAAGGGAACAAGGCCAGAAGACAGCTGAGCAAACGTGTCTGAGTGGAGATGGCTGATTCTAAATTATGAATCTTAATTTTAAAGGTATAAGTGATTATTTCACTTGGAATAGCTTTTGGGTAACATCTACAAATAATTTGCTTATTAACTCAGAACATGATGCCACCCTTGGGCTGAATCTCTGAGCACACCTAGCTTTGCTCTGTTCTAATACTTTCACTAGTATCTCTATCCCAGCTGGGAGTGTCCCAAATAGGTGCCTTTAGATGGGGGAAACAAGACACGCATGAAGGTGTGGACCAGTATAAATCCATCACCATCCAAAAATTCTAACACAAAACAAACAGCACGCCCTCTCTGCTGTGTCTGGCAGCTTTGGCTCAGCATACAATTAATTAGCTTCTGAGGTTGGTCCGTGCTCCTGCCCCTATTGGTAGCCTGTTTCTCTGCACTGCCGAGCAATGTTCTGTCGTGTGGATACAACACAACCTGCTGCTGGACAGACACCTGAGCTATGTCCAGAAAACTGGCTTCGAGCATTCACACACAGTCTGTGATGTGCTATCATTTCTCTCGGGTAAACACCTAGGAGGGGACCGCTGAGTCACAGGGTGCGCGTGTAACTGTGAAGAAAGGGCACACTTTGCCTTCTCACCAGCTGCTCCACTGCTAACACTTGCACTGCCTGCCTGTAGCACTTCAGCCAGTCTGGAGGGTATGCAGGGCTACCTCATGGTGGTTTTCATGTGTGTTTCCCTGATGACTAAAGAGGACGTCATTGTGTGTTTACCACCCATCTGTTTACCTCCCGTGAAATGTCTCTTCAAATCTTTTGACCCTTTTTGTAATTGGGTCATTTGTCTTCTAACTAAGCCTGTGAAAATTTTTATATTCTAGATGTAAGTCCTGTGTCGCATAAACTACGATATGAATACTTGCTCAGTTTATGGCCTATCTTCTTACTGGTGCCTTTTGAAGAAGGCAAATCTTGAGTGAAGCACAACGTATTATTTTCTTTTGTGACTAGTGCTCTTCGTGTCCTAAGCAATCTGCGTGCTCCAAAGTCATAAACGTTTTTAAAGCAATTTTCTCCTAGACTTTTTATAGCTTTCCAACTAGGTCAACAATCCATTCTGAGTTCATTGCTGATGTTCAGTGTGAAGGAGGGGCTAGAGTTCATTTTTTTCCCAAACAATCAAGCAATTGCTACAGCACTATTTGTAAAACGACTAACCTTTTCCCATGCTGAATTACCTTGGCACTTTAGTCAAAAATCAGCTGACCGTATACATGCGGTCTGGGCTGTTATTTTATGCAGTTGATCTCTATGCCTACCTTACACACTGCTGTGGATTTTGTTGGAAATCAGATTGTTGTCATATTCTAGGCCCTCTGCATTTACATTTGCACTTTAGAATCAGATCGTTAATTCCTGTTTTTCAAAAGTCTGCTGTGATTTTGACAGGGATTTAATTGACTCTATGGATCAGTTTGGGGAGGTAGGACATCTGAAGAGCCCCACTCCACAAGTGGGTGAGGTCTCACAACTCAGTCAGCTTTCCTTTGGTTTTTTCAGCTGTGTTTTGAAGTTTTCAGTGTTGGTCTTGCACACATTTTGTTAAAAAACTTTTTTTAAGTTTAATACTTTAAAAAAATATATATTTATTTATTTTTATTTTTGTCTGTGCTGGGTCTTAGTTGCGGCATGTGGGATCTTTTTGTTGCGGTCCGAGTGCTCAGTAGTTGCAGCGCGCGGGCTTAGCTGCCCCGCGGCATGTGGGATCTTAGTTCCCCGACCAGGGATTGAACCCACGTCCCCTGCATTGGAAGGCAGATCCTTAACCACTGGACAGCCAGGGAAGTCCCCACATTTTGTTATATTATCCCTAAGCAGTATGTACCTTTTGTATTACTATAAATGGTACTGTCTTTTAAAAAGATTTTATCATTGTAATTGTTTTTGATATTGTATTTCTATGTTCATTTTTAAATTACTTGCTGGTAATTACAGAAATAAAGTTGACTTTTGTATATCGACCGGAACCTGCAATCTTGCTAAACTTTACCTATTAGATCTAGCAGCTTTGTAGTTTTCTTATGATTTTAACATACACAAATCATGTTATTTGCCATTAAGGAGACTGTACTTCTTTCTCTCAGTTTTTCACGAGTAAGAGTAATGCTAACTGTAGGTATTTCCCCTTTAGGACCAAAGTGATTCATTTCCAGTGTTAATCCACACATTCCTGCGATCAACCCCATTCGTTTAGGATGCACAGTCAGTCCTGCCATGACACTTGCTTTGAAAGTGACAATTTGTTCCAACACAACTGATATATTATGTAACAATTTCAGCATAATACAAATGTTGCATTTACTTATGTGTGATTTCACTGGTGAGAAACTAGGTCTACCCAGCAGAATCAAGCCACAAAGGAACACTCCCAAGGCATACACCACAGCTACCAGCTGATGTATTACAAGCCACAGCCACTCACCTCCAGTGTCCCAACTGTCCACCCATCCTCAGAGAGCCCTCCTTCCACAACCTCACAATAACACACAGGCTGCAACCATCCTGATGCCCACTTTCACAAACTTCAGTTCAGTGGCTTATGTGGTGTAGTAATTTTGATTTCTTAACCATTTAACGTGTGAAACTGAGATCATTTTTACTATGTTCCTAACACGTCACTGAGGAAGGTTTTGAGTGTTGTGTCCCTATTTTCCCCGCATGGTGATTTTTTAGGAACACACATATATTGTGTTACAGTAGAACCGACTGTATTAAGGGCTCGCTACAATTTTATTAAGGTGTCTGTGTCTAGGCTCATGAGGAATTAAGTCTACTTTTCTCATCATTTGCAACAGGGCAGTGCTTGGCCTAATACTCTCATAATGCAGAGCATGTCTGGTGAATGTTCCACGTGCCTTCGAAGAACGGGTGTCCTGCAGCTGTTCAGCACAGTGCTCTGCACGTCAGCTGGGCTGTATTGTTTGACAGCATAACTTAAACATTCCACAACACTACTGACTTTGTATCTGCTTCATAAGTTACTGTGAGGAGTGTCAAAAACTCCTGTCCTCACAGATTTATCTTTCTCCCATCAGACTCTGCGTCATGCATATTTTAGATGACGTTGTTTTGAAAAGATCCCTTTCTCGTTATGATATAAAGTTCTTCCTCTCTGGGAATATTCAGGTAGTAGACCTAAAGTCTGCTTTGTCTGATAGTAATTCAGCCACTTCAGCTTTATGACTGGGGCTTGTATCACAATGTCCCATTCTTTTATTTTTAACGAAAAGGGTTTTTCCTGTAGACAACAGGAGGTCATTTAGTCTGATAACGCCTACCTTTCCCTTATACTTTGCCTTGTCCATTTACACATAATTATCAACAAGGCTGTGCTCAAGCCTGCCATCTTGCTGCCCTTTTTCTATTGTCTCATCTATCCTTTTTTCTTTTCCTGCTTTCTTTTGGACTGAATACTTTTTTATATTCTATTTTATCAAAGCTATTGGCTTTTAGCCAAATCTTTAGTTTTCTAGTGGATGCTCTTAAGTTCACAATGTGCACCATTAATCCAGCATCTTCCTTTCAATAATGTTCTATCACCTCACACGTAATGTAAGAAGTTCACAGCTGCACACTTCTACTCACCCTCTGTCCTCTGTGCTATCCTTGTTCATTTTATTCCTACATGTTACACACTATCAATTATCTTTGAAAGAAATTAAAAAGCAAGAAGTCTTACTTTTACCAACACATGTGCCATTTCCAGTGCTCTCCCTTCTGTGCCAACTTGAAAACCTCATTTAATCTTCCTTACGGTATACGTCTGATACCAATAAATTCTTTCCGCTTATTTATCTGAAGATGTCTTTATCTTCTTTTTAACCTTCATTTTTAAAGGTTATTTTTGACAAACACAGAATTCTAGGCTGATACTTTTATACTTTCAGTACTTTAAACTGTCATTCCACACGGCTTACATTATTCCTGATGAGCAGTCAGTGGTCTTTCTTACCTCTGACCCTATGTAACGTTTTCTTTTTTTCTGGCTTCTTGTAAGATTTTTCCATTTATCAGTGGTTTTCACCATCTGATTACATGCCCTGGTGTACTTTTCTTTATATTTATTCTGCTTGGTGTTTTAGTTTGGATGCTTTCTATTGCCCCAGTTCTTCTGCAGTGTACAATTTGCTGTTAGGCCCATCAGAAAATTTTTCATCTCAGACGTTGTATACACTTTTTAACCTCTAGAAGTTCCATTTTGTTCTTTTCTGGATCTGTTTCTACTGCTTGATCTCTGTCCTGGTTATGGGCCATTTTTTTCCCCTTCTTTGCATATCCAGGAACTTTTTACTGGATGCTTAGTATTGTGAAGGTTATACTGTAAGTGTCTAGATTTTAATGTCCTTCTTTAATGAGTGATGGGTTTTTGTCCTGGCAAGTAGGTAATTCATTTGTAAACAAGCTTGATCCTTTCAAGGTTCGTTTATAAGCTTTGTTAGACAGGGTTTAGAACAGCCTTTATGTGAGTTTAGCCCTACTCCTAAGCAAGGACTTTCCTGAACGTCATGGGTGTTCAGTAAGATTTCCCCCCTGGTTGGCTGGAATTCCAATGTCTCCTTGACCCCTTTCCGGCTCTCCAACTCCATGCAGTCTCCTTCCTGGTGGTTCTATTTTGCTTGGCTTCATGGAGGCTTCCCCTACCCATATACGAGTTACTGTTCAGCCATGGTGCCAAAAGGAACCCCAGTGCAGATGTGTGAAGTCGTTCTCTTCTGTGGAACTCTGCCTGCTACCTCAGCTTCCCCGAACTGTGGTCTCATTCTTTAGCCGAGACTAACCGTGTTAGGTTTACCCCTCCATGGGAAAAGGGCAGGTGAATGGCAGAAAGCTGGGGTAACTTTATAGTTCATAGAATTTTTTTTCCTTCTCTCAAGGACCAAAGTCCTGCATTGCCTGTTCAGTGTCTTAAAAGGGCTGTTTCTTATATCTTGCCGAGCCTTCTGGTTATTCAGGTCAAGAGGACTAGTCTGGTACAGCTTTTTCGGGGTTTGGCAAACTGTGGCTCTCCTGCAAATCTAGCCCTCTACCACATGAACAAAACAGAGCTTCACTGGGACAGCTATGCCTGTTTGTTCACATGTCGTCATGTGTTGTCACTGTCGTGGAGCTAACAGCTGCACCAAAAGCTGTTAACGCTCCCAAAGCCTTAAATATTTACTATCTGACCCTTTACAGAAAGAGCTTTTCAACCCCTGAGTTACTCTATCAGGGCCAGAAGTAATTGTCTGGTTTTAAAGCTCTAAATTAAGTAACCGTGTGACAGACTGCACTGTGTTTCTCTTTTCTACCAGGAACCGGAATTTGCATCATTAACATCATCATGTAATTGTGCTCCTAAAACATGTCACCATTCACTTCTCTGGGCCTAGGGTCCCACAGTTTTTTTCATCTCAGATTTGTGAACTGTTTATCCCAGGAAACAATCGTTTGTCCCACTCATGCATGACCACCCATCAAGCTTTTCCAGTGGCTACCTCAGCATTTGGGGAGAATTTTGTGATTTTCAGGAATGAAATAAAATGTGATATGGTAAGCAGAATTAATAGTTCATCAAGTTAAGTTTGTTATGGACACACTGAAACAGAATATATATGCTATAATCCATGATAAAATATATCTGATATAATAGAAATTTCAGGTAACCACTCAATTTCAAACGACTTTAAGTACTTATTTTAAAATACGTGTGTGTAGTAAGAATTGTTCCTTGTTTAAAATATACCCACCAGAAAAAGTTGAACAGTTCTTTTTATGAGTATTAAATAAACACGCTTCTGGTTAATTATAAGTATTTGTCATCTTTCAAGTGTAACAAATTACTGTAAAATCCAGAGGCCTAAACCAACAACAAACATTTATCGTCTCATGGACTCTCTGGGTCAGGGGTTCGGGAGTGTCTAAGGTGGGCGGTGATGGCTTGAGGGTCTCTCTGTGGTGACAGTGATGTTGGCCAGGATGGCAGTCACCAGCAGGCTTAACTGGGGCTGGAGGACATTTCTGAGACGGTCACTACACGGTTACTGGCGGGCCTCAGTGCCTTGCCTTGCAGGACTTCTCTATGAGGTGTCCCGAGAGTGACTGATTCAAGAGAAGGCAAGGCACAGGCCGCAGTGCCTATGACCCGGTCTCCACGGCACACACCTTCATCTCCACAACGTCCTACTGGCTACACGAGTGAGCCCTGCTCAGTGGGGAAGGGGCTAGAAAGCGTCATGGACACCAGGCAGCAAGGATTTGGAGGGTGGGAGGGGGGGCTTCAGAGGCCAGCTGTCACACTGAGCAAACACTTTCACTACATACAAGCAAGGAAATGACAGAAAAATTATAATTCTGCACTTCAGCAAAATTTTCTAAAGAAGTTTTTTTTTCAAATTCCCAAGTTATTTGACTCCGTCAACAAAGGAATCTTCCCTGTGACTTTATAGGTCACGTTATTATACTCCACAGGTTGGGAAAAGGAGATACCCACATATTTAATAACTTGAGAGTACAAGTTAATTTCTTACCAACCACCATTAGCGTGAATTCAAAACCTTTTTTCACTGATTTTCGATGAACTTGATTGGGAAGATTTGCAAATCCAACATAGCCAGGAGTTTCTGGATTTATAAATTGAGTTGGTTGTTGCTAAAAAAAGAACAAATAAACACCTTATTAGTTGCTTTTAAGACATTATTAAACCTGTGACAAACATAGATATCATTAGTTCTCACAAATCAAAAAAGTATACACATAAATCGATACTTCCAAAAAGTCACTGCTATCAGAAAACTGATGGTATTCATTTGAAAATATTTAAAAAAGAAGAAAAACCAATCCAGTATCATTTCATGCCTACATGCTGACCTAAAATAACATTTCTGTTAAGCAATTAAGCAATACATAAAAGATACATGCTTAGTTCATCTTAGTACAATTTCAAATCTCAACTTAAAAAATTGTCTATAGAGTTGAAGGAAAATCTGTCAGACATACAAAGTAAGGCCACACTTACAGTGGTCTCATTCAACAAACTTCGCTAAGGAACAGCTTCCAAAGTAAAGACTTCGTGTACCAGGAGTGGTGCACTTGTGAAAAGTAGCCAGGAAACAGTCACGTCTCTTGCTGCATTCCTAGCTCAATGGGACCGAGCCCCACCAAGGGTGAGGCAGCCCACGTAGGGGTGGGATTCTGAGAATCTAGCTTCACAGACCAAGAGAAAGAAGACTGAGAGTGAGAAAGGGGTCACGGCGGACGCCGCTGAAGTGTCAATATTCCTTGACAGATGGATACCTGACACAAGGAACTTCAAAAAAGTATAGTAAAACAGTGAAATCTAGGCTATGATATACTAAAAATGGGAAGAAATAAAAAAAGATACAGCAATTGATTTATTAAATGTAAAAGGCAAGATTTAGAATAGTATTTCCTTTAAGGTTACCTTTTGTAAATATATAGTCACACATGCAAAAAGAATATTCACAAAACGTTACAAGCAGTTATTCTGAATAATGGAATTATGGTTAATTTTTATTTTCTTTTTCGCTTATCAAAGTTCCACACTGACACTTGTATAAAAAATGAAAATCACTATGACTGCGCATCACAGTAAGAAACACCCGAAGACTTAAAAATAAAAGGTAAAGAGAAACAATAATCTTGCAATTTTAACTACAAGTTCTGCTTTTCTCAGCATGTCTTTTAGAACCTATTCCTTTCCGGGCTCTGGGCTAATTTGCAACAGCTGACGTAAGCCAATTTATCAAGTCTGAGAACCCCATAAATTTCATCATGATGAATTATTACAATTTTAAAATTATTACTTGAATGGTCTGCTGGGAATGATCTAGGGAGGCTAAATGGATTGTCACTAATGTTTTTAGAAACAAATTGAAAATCTGAAAAAAGCAAGCTCACAGCTTTTAGGATGACTGCTAAACTAGAACTCTGTCTTAATGAATCAAATATCAGTTATATTAAAAATAATGAATCATAAAAATCTTGACTATAAAAGGTTTCAAACCATAAAGCAGTTTCTCCTTATACTGTAGATACATGAAGTGTGATCTCTTACCTTAGACATCTTTAGTGAAGTTTTGTCAATCTGTCTAAAAAAAAGAAAAATACATGTACATCCATACACATATACAATAACATGAACTGATATGTAAAAAGGCTTACATGAGGCATCAATAGCTTCTGTTTCACTCAGCTTCTCATTACGTCAAATACTTCCCCAGAAATGATGAAATTATCACTTCATTATATAAATTAGATATAAAAAATTAAGCTAATGAAAGCGACCATCTGTACACATGTATACATATATACATTCCATGTCTTCAACAATACCTTTTTTAGTACTGATTATGCGTTAGGCACTACGGAGCAACAGGAGAAAAAGACAAATTCCCATAACCTCTGGAATTATGTAATTTCCTTTCTCTCTTTGAAAGCTTTGTACAAGGAAGGGGTGCCTGTCGGAGCCCATCTGTCTGCTGTATGCTGGAGACTTCCTGAGCTCCTGAGAACTGGACCTTGACACTGGGGCACACACAGCAACACAACTACACTTACAAGTAAAGGAAAAAGGACTGAAGGCACCTGAGTGCTCGAGAAGTGTGACAATAGTTCTGAAGCCTCGGGAGATGTGGGGTCTGCTGGCTAACCTTTGGTGGCAAAGTCAAGAGATGTGAATGCAGTCAAATTTGATTCCTTCTGGCGCTTAGAAACTTATGAGAAAACTTCTTTCACTTTCTTGCCTCCCTATTTCCCCCAGGCTGAAACATTCCTGAATACTGCACGCCCCCAAGTTTCCTTTTTGAATGGACATGTTCCCAAACCACCTCTGAAAAAATGGTTAACCAAGGTCAAGACAGCAGTAGCATGTGTAACTCTCTAGCTCTGTGGTACGACGTCATAGAAGGTAAGGATACAGTCTTGGTTCTCCCTCTCATCCGTCTGGCAGGAACGAAAGGGGAAGAGGGGGAGGGGTCTGCAAACTGCTTTGTGCTCTGACAGATCATCACTAAAGGCGGGGAAGGAGTACTGGGTGCAGGCTCGTGTGCAAAGGAAGGACCACTTCTGACTAAGGAGACAGGTAAAGCTCCATCTAGGTTGTCCAAAATGCTTCAACCTAGGCAGCAGAATCAAGGCAAGCTTCCAGGACAGCAGAAACGCTAGGCAGCAAGAGAAGCAGAAGATGAAGGGTTCCTCAGAAGGAAGAACCAGAAAGGAAGGAAAAGAATACAGTGAACCCTGGAAGAGCTTGGGAACAGAGACCTTGGGTGTGAGGACTCGAGGGCTAAGGTGACAGGCCCATGTGAGTGTGCCCTCGTCCCCCTGCCTCCAAGATGAGCTCAACAGCCAAGCTGCAGGAGGAGGAAGACAACACCTGGAACCAAGAAACGGTATCGCTATGATGAAGATGCAAGCACAGTAATTCAAACACAACTTTCTGGACCTAAAATCCACCATTTTCAAACCCAAACTGCTGTAACTGAACTAAATGAAAGGTCACAGTAGAGACTCGGAATGTGACATGGAAGACCAAATATCAGAAATCTTAGTGCACAAGGCAAACAGCAGGGAGAGAAATCATGGGTAAAAGACAGCCTCAGAGACAAAATCTAGGAAATCTACCTGTTAACAGTAAGAGTTCCGATAAGTAAAAGGGGAAGTTGGAGGAAAAGAAAACAGTAATAACAGAAGAAAAATTTCCCAGGAAGAGCAATCCCAGAGTTTCCCTGGGACTGTGTACTACACGAGTGACTTAAGATCTCTTGAATAGAAGGAACATCCTAGGGGAGCACTATTCATAGTCCAGAATTTAAAATATTAAACTTCCTCAGCAAAACCTCAGAGTTGGGGGCAGGAGTGACAGCAGAGAGGTAAAACTTTCAAGAGGGAGAAGGGAGCAGTCAGTTGGAAAATAGATAGATGGTCCTGGCAGAAGAAGCAGCGGACACTTTGTTTTAAATAATAAAGAGGTAAGTGTCCGATAACGAAAAAAAAGGAGAAGGTAGCCATTAAAAAAAACTTACTTCCAAATTAAGAGAAAAATATGGAACAGCAACTTGATCAAACCAGTAAAAATATGGAAAAGAAACAGAAAAATTCAAGAGTATCAGTCACCAGCCTAAATGTGAAAGAAGCAAATTTTCTCCTTAAAAGATGGAGACAGGTTGGGGGTGGCGGGGTGGAGGGAGAACAGCAGAAAACCAAGGTCTGTTACATGGAAGAAATATGCTTAAAGCAAAGTAGCTAAAAAAAAAATGCTGAAAACAAAGGGACAGGCTAAGAGATACCAAGCTAGTGCAAACACAAAAGAACAGGGAGAGACATTGTTAATAACCCAGTTGGGATTTAAGGAAAGTGTGGTCATGATAAAAGGAACAATTTATAAAGATAAACCATTCATAAACCCGTATCTATGAATACCTACAGCAGATAAATACATAGAGCAAAGACTAGAAAAAATACTATGTGAACTTGACAAAAATACAATTCAAGTGGGAGACTTTAATAGCTTCTCTCGGAATTGGACAGACTCCATACATGCAGTATGAGCAAGGGCAGAGGTCTGAGACCACTGACACATCTGAATTAACTGTTATAGAGAACCTTGAGTCAATAGATAAAGAAAGGTGACTAAAGAAAAACACTTTATTTACCGTATAACTGCTGTGAAGAAAATTTATGCAAAGTTATTTTTACAGTCAGTGTTCTCAGATCATGATCTGTTAAAACAAAGATAAAAAGGAACTCCTGGTTATTCAGAACATTCCTGGATAACCCTTGGATCAAGGAGGAATAAAAGTAAAGCCATAAGTTATCTAGAAAGCAATGGAAAGAAGATAAAAGCAAAATCAGTGGGGCACAGTAAAGTTTAATAGACTCAAATGAGAATTTGGGTTTTACATATTTTCACTATTAAAGAACACCAAAAATAACTCAATAGAAGGGTAAATAAAACCAAAAGCTGGTTCTCTAAAACAAATTCCTCACCAGTTCCTTTGAGGAAAAACAAGAAGATATAATCACAGACACAGGAGACCACATGTATAAAGATGACCACAAACTAGAAAATCTGGAAGAAATGGATGATTTCCTAGACACTGTAAATTACCAAAATTGAAGCAAGAACTGAAAACCTGACTAGAACAAATGCCACTGAACAGGTGAAGAAAAAGTTACCAATGAGGACTTCCCTGGCGGTCCAGTGGTTAAGACTCTGCGCTGCCAATGCAGGGGGCACGGGTTCGAACCCTGGTCAGGGAACTAAGATCCCACATGCTACATGTCGCGACCAAAAAAAAAAAAAAAAGAATTGGGAAAAAAAGAAAAAAAAGAAAGGGACCAGGACCGGACAGAACTAGACCTGAATTCCATCCAAACCTGAACAGATAACGCCAGCGTCACTTAAGCCACTACAGAAAAAGGGAAAGCACTCCAAGTTATTTTATGAAGACAGCACAACTCCAACAACAAACCCAGACGGAGAAGAAAGAGCAAGCAAGCTGGCTGGCTGCAGGTCAATCTCACTTATGAACAGAAATGCAAAATTTCTCAATGAAATACTTGCTAGCAATTATATCCCGGAAATGTACCAAAAGCATCTATCAATACAAGCTGTTACAACAAATTAAAGGAGAAAACCATATGTGAATGGATGCTAAACATGCATGTGATAAAATCCAACAACCAACTCTAATAAAAACACTAAGTGAGGAAACTGCTTAAATATATTTCCGGAAGCCAACGGCAAACGTTATCCTCTAAACAACAGATGCTAAATTATTTAAATTACAATCACTAATTAGGAAAGGATACCCATTACCACCACAGTTATCTTAAAACACTTATGAAAAACTCCAAACATATTCAAAAGTAAAACAAAAGCCACAAGGACCACCCCATCCTCCAGATTCAACAGTTACCAACTCAAATATCTGCTCAACCACTGTCCCGGATCCCTGATAACGAGTACTAGATATTTCTAAAAATAAGGACTGAAAAGCGACAAGCCATTATCATGAGGAAGATTAGCAATAGTCCTTCAATATAACAAAATATCCAGGGTTATTTTCCTAATTGTCTCTTTTTTTCGTCGTTGTTCATTTGAAGCAGGATCCAAATAAGACTCTGATGTTGCAGTCTCACCCTGATTATTTACTGCTACTCTGGCAGGTTTAGTGAAAATGATTTTTCTGATATGACTGAATACACACCAAAAACCCCACAAACACTTTGGTTAAAAAAGATTCCAGAATGTGGTAATTTACTTAAGGTGGCTGCATACAGGACAGGTGTAACTCAAAAGTTCTATTTTGCACTAGCAATGGATACCAAGAAATGGAAACGGAGGGAAAATGCCGTTTATAATAGAGCAAAAACAAAACAAATGTAGGAACAAATTCAGAAAGAAAACAGGCCTTGCATGAACCAAATCATTTTTTATTTCTTAAATCAGTAGATAAGTGTGGTCCAATCCCAGCTGGACTCCCTAATGATGAGGTTTTTTTTTTCTTAAAGGACTGGATAAAATGACTTTCAAGTTCACCTGGAGACAAGATGCCTGAGGATAGAAAGGAAGAGCAGGCTCTCGCCTTACCAGCTATCACACGCATGTGATTTCACACCAACCTGGAGGGGCAGAGGACTACCATCAAAGTCGCTCCGGAGCGTCCACACACCCGCTCGTCACTCAACTCTGGGCCCCTGCCTGTACTCCCAACCAACTTCACGTGAGCACCCTGCCGGTACTGCACCTTGAGCCTACGCATGCGCAGGCCCTTATTCTGCTCAGCAGTCGAGAAGGGGACCATCACTCCTATCGGTTTCCTCCCACTTAAAACCTATCTTGATGCACACATACGGGGAAGTGGAGAATACTATTGTAATATTATTGGAACAGGATGTTAATTCTCAAAAAAACACTTATTTCAACTTTGCTTTAATTTTACCAAGTTTCTCTTACCACAACCTATTTCTTTCATACTCAGGTTTTTATTTTTTCCTGAAACATAATTTGGATCCACTACAGTTTTCCAACAGTTTAAGTTATTAACTGACTAATGTAAAATGAAAGTTGAATGAAAAATGTTGAACTTCTGAAGTGCCTGGTTTTCAGTGAGAAAGCCTTGATCCAGCAACACAAAATGCAAAGCACTGTGATTAGTTTAAACCTTGGATGCAGATCAATCAGATCCCCCAAACCTCAGAAATTAGGTCAAATGAAAAATTTACGCACTCATTCTAGATACTAGAAACTATTTAAAACATTTTTTCTCTTTGACCCATGGCTTCCTTCTTCCACAGAGCAATACTTCCACCCCAATCCACACAGAAGAAATCAACTTTTCTAAAACAAAAGGGGACAAAGAACAGACGGCTAAAACTGGATTCTCGGCAACAGAAACTTGCTTTGCTACTGGCGTTTCTGTGTATCAGTGGACTACCCAAAGCCACCATCCACTGACACGTCATCCTTGCATTTACATTCACTATCCCCATCCACAAACGACCCTGCAAAGTAGGACCCAAAGGTCCACAGTCCCTCATCCAGAGCCCTTGGAACATCTGGCATTCAGAGCCTTTGGATTTGAGTTCCATGTACAGTATACCACACTCTTAACAGCATGAGGGCAGCACCCCACAATCAAATGAGTTTTCTCTAGTGACAAGTATGACGATGAGCACAAAATGAGATAGTAAGACTATACAAGTGGCTTCACCCCAATTCTGCGGCCAAATGAGCTTTGGTGTCCCCTTCTCTCTGGAGAAAAAAAAAAGCCAACTTTTCCTTTTACAGCAGTTCCTGTCTTTCAAGTTGAGTATAGAAAGGACCTGAATCACATTTATTGAAGTCCACAGAGGGAGGTTCCCGCCCATCCCATCCCCACTTCCCTAGGTCACCCTACTAGTTCAAGAGCAGTCAGAATGCAAATCTGATTTGACTGAAAAGCCCTTGTTCTTTACCCTAGCCTGCAGTGCTCGCTGAGAGATCAAGACAGAAAACGGGAAAAAAAAAAAAAAGAAAATCAGGGTAACTTTATGGCCGAAGAGACCACTGCCGTAATTCATTGCGAGTTAGGAGGCTGGGCGGTGCAAAGAAAGCCTAAGTGGGAGCGACCAAAACCGAAAATAACGAACCTTAAATTACAAACACCAGGAAAGCAGCCTGCACGACCCCTACACCATCATACATCTCTCCCTATGATGGCAAGGCTGCTTTGGGCATTAAGCTTGTCTTGAGGTATTATAATGATGTGAGTTGTTCAAGAGATACCTGAAAACCTGTTTCGTGCTGACCACCGTCCTAGGCAACAAGTAAGGCTGGGCAGGTCCACACACCCCTGCCCCTCACAGGACAACAACCGCACGGACCACCAGAGGCTGACAGCAGGCGGACACCTATTTCAGGGGGAAGAAGTCTAACCCGGGCGCAGTCCTGAATAACAGAGCAGGAACTAGGCAAGCAAACGGTGGAGGTAAGCGGGCTCCAGGCAAAAGGCAGGCTCTGAACCAAGGCCAAAGGTGAGAAAGACCACAGCAGTCGGAACTGAGAGTCAGCGCGGTTGGGTCACGCGTCCACGTGTTGGGAACACAAACCAGGCAGCGAGGCACCGACGAAAACTGAGGCCGTAAAGGTAACAGGCGGCCCTGCGGGCCTTACTGAGCCACGGCGGCCACAGGTCGGCCCCATCTCGGGCCTTCAGGGGAACGGGCCCTCCCCGGCGGTGCCGCCCGTCCCTCCGGATTCGGCCCTGCGCGGGGCCTCCCCTCCCCTCCCCTCCTCCTTCTCCTCCCGCTCTGTGTGCGGCCAGGCGGGGCCTGCTGAGTGCAGCGGGCGGCCAGCGCCCCGCGAGCTTCCTCTCGGCCGCGAGGCTGCGAAGCGGAAGCGCCCCTATTAGCGCGACCCGCACCGTCCCTCCCGGACCACGACCGCCAGCGAACGCTCCACATCCCAGGCCCATTATTGACCACGCCCCACGTAACTCCCACCTGGTGAGAGGGGCCACTCCGCTTCGCCCGGGACACACCCCGCCGCCTCCGCCGGCGCCAGGGCCCGGGGGGCGGGGGCCGGGACCCGGTAGGGCCGAGAAGGGCGGAGGAGGGGCCGGAAGAGCGAGAAGAGCGCCGGGGGATGGGGGGATGGGGGGAGATCTCGGGAGGGCCCAGGATGCCGGGCCGGCCGCCCCTCCCCCACACCGTGCGAGGGGCCCCGCCCGCTTCCCCCCCGGAGCTGACAGACCACCGCCCCGAGCCGGCCACCGCCCCTCTGCGTCGGCCCACAGCTCGCGCCCCGACGGCGGCCGAGACCCACGGTGAGATACTCACCGCGGACGCACCGAAGAACTAGCGCCGACCGACCGCGCCGCGGATCCGCCCAACACCGGCCGCTGACTCGCGCCCCGCCCCGCCCCCGCGCGTGGGCGGATTGCGTCAACGCGTCGATCCGCCCCCTTGCCAACGCTTTCCTCCCCGCCCCCATCCGCCAGCTTCCGAGTGCGCAGGCGCAGGCTCGTCCGCGGTTTCCGCCTCTGCGCAGGCGCCGTGCCCCTCCCACGGCGGTTGCCCATATAGAGGCCGGGGGTGGGGGGGAGGTCAAGCGTAGCCTCTTCTCCTTTACCAAGATGGCGGCTCGTCCCTGTTTCGCCACAGTTCCTATCTTATGAGCTTCGTTTCCTTACGCTGATAAGGGTGGAACAGGTAATGTAATTCATTGCTTTGTGAATAACTAGAATGGGGGGAAGAGCGTTTCTTTAGATGGAGCTAAATGACCGGTGAGAAGCGAGGTGGACGGGGGGAGGGCAAGTGACGGTAAGAGTTCGGAACGACCACGGGGAGGGGACCTTTCGCCTCTGGTCCTCTCCTCCAGGAAGATGGCGGCAGCACCGAGCAGGGAGCACCGGAGCGGGACTGGGGAGGGACGGCGAGCGGCCGGCGGGGCTGCTCTAGCCCCGGGCCGCCGTCGTCTCAGTGGTCCGGGCCTCGCCTCGATTGGCTGCCGTGGGTCACGTGGGGGTCGGCGACTGGTGCGCGGACCATAGAGTTGGGCGCCCGTCCCCGGGGACTTGGCCTTCGTGCGCCCGAGGCTGGATCCCGCGCCCGACGGGGAGGGGGGAGGGCGGGCGGCCCCTCGCTTTCGCTAGGTGAGGCTTGGGGGCGCGTCCAAGTCCACTGCGGCGGCGCGGCTCGGGGGCGGGAGGGCGACGTGCCCGGCGGGGGCGTGACCGGCCCGGGGCGTCCTTCCCCCCTCACGCGGCGTGCAGGCCCAGCAGCTGGCCGATGCTTGCTGGGAGGGTGGGCGCAAACGCCCTCGTACAGGAAGCCTTTCTGGGTTACCCACGACTGGCAGTAAACACGGCTTTGGAGTCTTTTCTGGGCGGTCGCGTAGCGGGGGGCGCCTGAAGCTCTTTGTGACCGTAGAGCGTCCTGACAGGGTGTCTTTGGAAAGTGGCAAAGTGCTCAGGGCCGGGTGTCCTCTCCCCGCCGACTCAGGAGGTGGGGAAGTCGGCCTGTGCGTGGTGTCCGGGCACCACGTAAAACCAAAGGAAAACTGACCTCTGTGTTTTATTAAGCAACGCTATGGTCAGATGAAACGTCCGAAGGAGTGTAGATGAGTCTTAGAGGAATCTTCAGGAGCAGGATGGTTTACCCTTGAGCTGCGGGGTTTCTGTGTCCTCAGCTGCAGAGCTGCCGAAAACTCTCAGGCGTTGCTTTCACCTGCGTTTGGGTGTCTGCCGCAGAACTAAGGACGGACGGGCGCTCTCTTGGCAGGTAGCTTTCTTGAGGCCCTGTTAACACGGGGTGCGTCACAATTAGGATTTTGTCTAAGGCAACTGGTAGTGCTGTTCTACAAAATACGCTCAGTGTTCTTTTATGGGAGCGAACCGGGCTAATGAGACATTGGATGAAGCCTAGCGCTCAGGTTGATGTTCGATCACTTTGAACACTCTAAGCAACCCCAGCTACCCTTACGAAGTACGCTTAATGTTAGGGTGCTTGGAAGCAGTGTTAAAGTGGTTGAGAAGGTATTTGGTTCAGAGTGGCTTCTGTCATTTGAACTCCCAGTTCTCTGGATCTGAGACATCAACCACCCACGTGTCATGAGAGCTTTAGGTTTGGAGAAAACTGAGCATACCCCCTCAAGTCTTGAAGGACAAAATTTGAAAGCCATTGAAAATAGTGAAGATTAAACTTCCCTGTAACTACTATTAATTCTGCTGTGTGTCACGTCCCGAATGGGGCTTACCTCCTCTTCTCTAATCAGGCTGAGGTCACCTGAGTAAAGGAGCAGCGCGTGTAAGGAGAGCACTCCTAAGATGCCTTTGGCCCACATTCCTGGGCACTCGAGGACCCGCTGGAACCCGGTCACAGTGCCCCCTCCAGGGGGCCAGGCTGACTTCTCAGCGTCCTGATGGGAGAATTTCTTCTTGAATCATCAAGTATTTTTTTTCCTTTGGATTTGTTGTTTGGGGTTTCTGGCGGTCTGACTTTGACCTCATGGCTTTACTTCTTTCACAGTAGAAAATATTTCAAAAAAAAATTTATTGGAAATGGCTGTGTGCCAGACATTGTTAAGGGTTCTGGGGATGCAGAGGTAAAGAGGACACAGACTTTTTTTTTCTTTTCCTCAAGCAGTTTATGGTCTGGTAGGGGAGATTCACTTGTAAAGGAAGAGATTACGGTGTTCTGAGTGCAGTAATGGAAGTATGTACAAGGAGTGGAGGTAGGACAGAGGGGGCAGTGATTACCTGTTGGAAAGTTTTCACAAAGAATGTGGTTCTGAAACTGGGGTTTAGAAGATGAATAAGAGTTTTTCCAGGTGGAGTTGGCAGGATGGGGTGTTCTAGACAAGAAGACTGGCTTATGCAAAGGGGACAAGTGACAGCTATCCACTTAGGGGGTGGCATATATGGGCAAGAGGTTGAGAATTTGGTACGCTGCTGGCATCTCAAATGGTGAAGGACTTAATGCCCTAAGACACTCTGACTTGGACGGCATTTCAAATGATTACACTGTCCACCAAGATGACTTTGTGATCTTTAGTCACAAGTGGATCGGATAGACTTGCCATTAATGCTTGGCAGCTGGAACTTATTTACCTAAAGGGCTTGAGCAGAGAACACTTTTTAAAGTGCAGAGTGATGCTTATATTTGGTATGGCCCATTCAGCACACATGCACCTCACAGGGCTAGTGATCATAGGAACGCATGTCCCTTTCCTATTCAGAAATAACCAAGCTCCTGGAAGAAACATAGCACACAGCTGAATTCTCAGTTGCTGACTTTTGGTGGCAAAAAGTCCAAGGAGCATGTTGTCAAACTTTTTGACCAAGTGTGGAAAGACAGCCAAAGAACCTTAATGTGTTAGAATGCCTTTTCTCTTGAATTATGAAGGCACCACAACATTGAACATTTGAAAGCCAAGAAAAGAACTAAACTTTCTTCAGTGTGTAACATTTAAAAACTTGATTACACAAGTTACTTTGTGGTAAAGCAGGATTTTCATTTATTTTTTTCCTTTTTGTATTTCTAATATCAGAGACATTTTAGAGGTGATATTCCTAGTCGGCCGCTGTTTTACCCGGTGAGGTAAAGTTCCTCAAGTATCATTTAAGACAAGCCAGACTTGTCTGGGTATCCTGTCATGTTAGTCATCTTGTTGATGCTTGCTGTTAATTTGATAACAATGCATTGGCCATGCATGCTCTCCCTTAATACTGTTTATTGGCACTCATTTGGATTTTAACATTAAAACTTAATTTTACTTCAAATCAAGGTTATATCTTCATATACTTTTTAAAAGATCAAGTAAATCTGGAAAAGCTTGTAAGGAACAAAAACTGTCAGTTTTTCCTTCCTCCCATCATGTCTCCTCCGCTGCAGAACACCCACGTTGGTCTCCTAGCTGGTGGCTTTGGTCTTTGCCTCTGTCTGTCACATCCATGCCTGATTTGCTCACTTCCTGCCCTTCCCTCCCCTGTCCCACACATTGTCTCTCCACTCAACCCTGAGAGCAGATGTGACGTCTTTCACTATCTTTCACCCCTCTGCCTTCGCCCTGCAGACAAATCCATGGCTGCCCAAAGCCGGTGCACCTTTAATTTGCTCGTCAGGTATTTAGTGTTTATATTCTGACTACTGGTACCATTCACAGTTGGGCCAAATGGTGTGATGGGATTACTTTTCCTTTCCTGGAGAAGTTTTTGTTTTCCCTGAAGTTCTTATCAGTGGTTTTTGTTGTTTTCTTAGTTTTATATGCATTTGCCACCAAAAGTCAACCCCAAATTCACTAGTTGTCTAAATCTCCTTTCAAGAAATTCAGTTCTTTTTATCTGATCGAGTTCAGTAGGCGCAGACCTCCAACCTGCTGGAATCTCACTGCAGATCTCACTGCCCTCAGTTTCCTGGAACCCATGTCTTTCTCTTTCTTGATTTTTTTTTTTCTTTTTTCTTTTTTTTTTTTCACTTTCTAATTTTGATGGAGCACTTCCACAAGGAGTTGCCTGGGAGATAAAATTTTGAGAGCCTGGATGTCTGGAATGCGTTATCCTGCCCTTGTACCTGTGTTGAGAGGTTGGACATCAGAGGTTACCCCTCTGTCTTCCATCCCCCAGTGTTAGCCTTGAAGTGTTAGAGCTTTCTGATTCTTGAGCCTTTATATGTGACTGTGTTTTCTTTTTTGAAGCTTGAGGGATTTTCTGTGAAATTCAGAGCACCCAGTGCAGTGATGTCCCTTGGAGTCTGTTTTCATCTCGTGTCTTGCCTGCCCTTTGGGCCCCTTTATTTTGGAAACTTCTGTTCTTCAGTGCTGGGCATTTTTCTTGATTTATTACCTTCATACCTTTCCATTCACTTTCTTTCTCTTTCTAGAATTCAACTATTGGACCTTCTGGATTGACAGTCTGATTTTCTTAGGTTTCCCATTTCTTTCTGGAAGATATTCTCAACTTGACCTTTTAACCCTTCTATTGAGTTTTTCTCTCTTTATTTCTAGGAGATTTCTCTTATTCTTTCTGTTCCTATGTTATAACCTCCTGTTTTTGGTCCATGGATATAGAATCTCCTCTTACCTTTCTGAGGACATTGGTGAGTTTCAAAGTTTTCTTTTCCCCAAAGTCACTGCTTGCCTCTGGCTGCTTTTTGTGTTGCGGTTTTGGCTTTCATATCAGAGCCTTTTCTGGGCTCTCCGGTGATGTTTGCTTGCCCGCTTACATGTCAGAGGGACTCGGAGCTTGTGGTTGGTTGTTGGGGCTGGCCAACTGTGACATTCGCTGTAGAGGCATCTGGCTGGGCCGTTTCCTTACAGCACCCTGTCAGCTTCTTCAAGTCTCTTTGGGTTCTCCAGAAAAATACCTCCTAGCCTCTTGCCTGGGGGCCAAGTGAGGGGAGAAGGCCACCAATCTTAGCAATAACTATGGAAGAAGTTACTTCCCCTGTCTTCAGAATGGTTTCCCATCACTCCACTGTAACTGGTGTCCCCAGTCCAAAGATTCTATTTCCCTTTCCAGAGGGGAAAAAAACCACACCCTTTGACTAAGAGGCATGAGAGGCCAAAAAATAAAAAGAACAAAACGCAGAAAACTGTCCTTTTTGACAGTATTTTCTTACTACTTTTGCCTGGCTGCCCTTTAGCAATGTTATTTTTAGCTTACAACTTGAGTTGCACTTAAATTCATTGTTCTTCTGTTATTTACTACACCTTTTATAGCCCAGCTGTGGGTTTTACATTGTCTTAAATGTGTGCTGAAGGCCCTGGTAGGAAAGTGGACGGAGGTTGTGAATAGGCCGGTCTTCACAGTCAAGAAGTTCACATGGCCAGTATGCAGAGCAAGATTTTTAGTTTTCACTGATGATCAAAGACTTGACATTAAAATCATATTTCCCCTACAGACTGGGGAAAATAAACGTGACCATTTTAGTTACCGAAGGTGAGGGGGACAGGTATATCGCGATGTCGTGGAGTGTAAATAGCTTAATTCATTGGGAGGGTAAATTTTGCCTTTGCAGTGCTTATCCACGCATCTCCTGTCATCATGTAATTGTATTTCTAGGAATTTAACCTGTCGAGGTACAGGCTCGAGTGAGTAGATGGTACTCTTTTCTGCAGTGCTTGTAATCGGAAAAAAATAAAACAACGGCAGGGGGGTGATTTCATGGTTATTCCATGCAACGTGCAGTTGTTAACATAGGTAAACTTGTGTGTAAAACTTGGAAAGACAGCCATATGCATTTTTAAATGGAAGTAAGTGTGGCAAGTGGTGAAACAATGCATGTAATGTGATCTTATTTTTTATTTAGACCGCGTATTAATATATCCAAGAAAAAATATTAGATAAAACAGTAGTTTTGGAGATATTTGTTGAGGAAGAATCAGGAAGATTGCCAATTTTTATTTCTGTTGTTGTGTTCTACAATATTTTTATGCTAAAGATCATTCTTTGGTCGACCGTATTATCATATTCATGCTATCAGTTAATAAAACTGGTATGAATGTAGTCCCCATGGCCCCTGCCCCTCCCATCCCAGGCTCTGCCATGGGTGCAGGATCCTCTCAGGAGGCTTATCTGTGCCCTGAGACCCCGCAGGTGGAACAGCAGCCCTCATCTAGGTCAAGGAGAGGCAGGAAGTTGCTGATGCAGAAACCAGTAGTTAGGTAGCAAGTGCCATTGAGCAATTAGGATGGATTCTTTTCTGAAAGTGCTCTCAGGTTTGCCTTTTATTTGTGTGAATTGCTATTCTTAGACGTTCCTGGCTGTGGACTTTGTCAGACATGCAGCGGTGCTTGGGTCTTAGGCATTGGTTCTTTCTACCAGACAGGGCAGAGGGTGGAGATGTTTGTACAGGTGGGGAAGGTCGTCCTCCACTGGACCAGGAGTCAGGAGACCTGTAAGTACTTCAGTTTAAACTTGTTCTTAATCAGCCTTGTGATTTTGGGTGTTTCTTGATCTGTAGGACTTTAGCTTCTTCCTCTCAAAGATAAGAAAGGAGTCTCTGAGGTGGTTTGTTTTCTTTCTTCCTTCCTTTCCTTCATTCGTTTCCTCCCTCCCTTTCCCCCTCCCCTCCCAGCGTTCCGCACCCCCCCCCTGCCCCGCCCCGCCCTTGGGCAATTCAGTTTATCAGAAACTTAGTTTTTCAGCTTGGAAGGGTGACATCTGGAGCTAATAGTCACTCATACAGCATCCCGTTTTGTGATCTGTTTCAAGGATGCACGAGTGATACAAAAAGCCTTGCCTATTAAAGCTTTTTTTGTTGCTTCCTACATGCCAGGCATCAGGACCTTTATTTCCAGCAATGGTTCAACCAGGCGATCTTACCCCCCTCCCCCCACCCCGAATATCTGGAAACATTTTTGGTTGTCATGAGTTGGGAGTGCTGCTGGCATCTCATGGTTAGAGGCCAGAGGTGCTCACCATTCTGCAGTGCCCAGGACAGCCCCCACAAGGAAGAATTGTGTGGTCATAAGGAAGAACTGCCTGGTCACAAGGTCAGCAGCACTGAGGTTGAGAAGTCCTGCTTTACCGGCTCCTTCCTTGGAGGGCTCTAGGATGTAGCGGTCACAGGCCCCGTTTTTCAGTCAAGGAGAGTGGAGCCTGGTAGGGTGAGGCCACTGGCAGGTGCGGCTGAGTTACTGCTGTGCTGCCTGCACTGCCAAAGTTCTTGTGGCTGTCACAGATACCGAGGAGGGCCATGGTCACAGAAAGTTCTCCCCAGGCTTACTCTGCCAGACCTGGGCTAAGCGCTGCATGTAAGCCCTCATAATCCTCACAGTGACACCAAAGGGTCGATGCTAATGTCCGCTCCCTTTTGCAGGACAGGAGACAGGCACAGAGAAGTCAGGATCTGTGATTCTTTTTCCTTGTCTTGGTCCTCATTTTCAGAAGTTCACACATTTAAACATTCAGCCTTGACAATTTACCTAGTGTTTCCTCTCAGCATCTCTAGAGTTTCTCTAAAATTTGGGATCCAGAGGTGATGTAATATCCAGGAGCGGGGCCACCCAGGCCTTTGCAGCAAGGTAGATATTCTCCCCTGAAGGAAACACACTAAAATTGGTCTGTGTCCCTTAGAATTTTGAATATCGTTGATTCCTCATCAGGCATTTATTTTTCACCAAGTACATATCTGTCAGTAGGTTTCCCGGAAGGAAGTGAACAAATCAGAGTCCCAGACCTAAAGCCATTGAGCACTCAGGGCCCATCTCTGCAGTAACCTGTAAACGGCTGCTGTCGGTCAGACTTCAGCCACCGTCAGGGCGTCAGCTTTCACTCTTGCTGGACTGGTGTTTCCATCTTCCTATCGCAGCAACCCCGCTCCACCGCCTCGGGCTGCCTCCGTGATGTCATCGTATGACTACACAGGTCTGGTGGGGTAAGTCCCCCCTTAGCTTTACCTGCCCCACCCTTCATCTGGGTTACAGGATAAGCCACTGGTAGACTTGTTCTTGTTTTGGACCCCCTGGTGCAGCAGGGTATCCTGGCTATGGCAGGTGCCCTATGTGTTTGGAGGGGATGAACAGACGGGCCAGTGTTGATTCTGGACTCTTGTCTTTCCTGACCGTTGGTGAATTACCATGGGCTGCTGCAAGCCAGAGCAGCTTTCTAGGCTCTGAGGGGTGTGCTGGACACAGAAATAAAGCAGTCTGTAGGCCACATCTCAACCTGTTGCTCTTGTGTTCTGCAACCACCATTGACTCTGGGCTTCACAGATGGTTTTGTAGTGCAGCTTTCTCCAGAAGCTTGGATGTGCTCGGCCAGCACGTTGCTGAGCACGGGCCTTCTTTGCGGCAGTGCAGCTTAGTGCCGTGGGGCTCACCGATGCTTGGGAAGCCAAGTGTCCTCCTGCCTGTTTTCTATGCCGCCTCAGTTGTATCGGCATGATTCCTTTCTCTGAGCTTCTAGCATCTCGTTTTGGGGCGTGGGTTGAGCTGGCCTCGCTCTGCTGGCCGAGGGAGAACTCCGCGTAGCAGTGCCGCTGCCCAGCTCTGTCCACGGGCAGGGTACGCTGTCTTCCCAGCTGTAAGGTCATCGACGGCACTTAGAGTTTCTAGACACGGTGCGGGCTGGACCAGTGCTACTACTGTTGGTTTCTTTCTGGAGGAAGGAAATACCTCTGGCCAGAGGCATTCAGTGTGCAGCGTTACCTCTGTTGCATAACCTGTTGTGCCCTTCCAGGGAAGTTCTGTGCACCACCCGTTAGGCCTGTGCATCGCTTGGCCTGGGCGACTGGAGTTAAGTGAAAGGGCTCTGGGTGGGAGGGAGGGCGCTGTGAGTCAGGAATCTCTTTGACTAACGAGGGTCAGGTGCCAGGGGGCGTAGTGCCGAGCTCCCTGCCCCTAGGCATCCTGCAGACCTCTGGGTGGATGGTTCCTGGGGGAGGGAAAGCAGTCTTCGTGCAGGTGCCTTGGTAGCAACGGCTTGCATGGCAACTGCTCTGGCCTCTTAGGAGGTTTCCATCAGAGGCTCTGGAGAGAGCTGCGCTCCTGAGGAGGTTACCACAGCAGACAGCCTTGGGGGAAGTGGAAGCTGGAGAACACGCCCTGACCCCCGGGCCCCGCAGGACCAGCAGAGGCCAGAGGGAAGGAGAAAGCAATGCAAGTGCAGAGTTAGAAGAAATAATTTTTGAAAGGGTGTCGTGTATTTGGCGTTTTTTGCTGTTCTTGAAATTCTGATGGAGGTGAGTGACTCGCTGAGAAGTGGCTCTCCCTCTCGGGGCTCCCTTCTCAGTATACAGGGTGTGGTTTCTGATTCCTTGATGTATAGAGTTGAAAGCTTTTCGTCCTTGTTTTAACTCTTTTTCTTTAGAAATTAAAAAAGAGTAATAAAAGAGGAAAGGATGGCTCTATGTGATCTTTCCTGTCTTTCTGATGTACCATTCTGACAGCTATGAACCGTGTTAACTTTAACTTGGTGGTGTCCTGTAACTTATAAATAGAAGGCTTTGAGGTGTCTGGGTGGGACTTTAAATTCACTTCTCCCTCACTTGAGATGGTGCACTGACTCCTGGACGTGGGGTGTTAGGTGATGACAGGTCAGGTGCGAACAAAATCAAGGATGATGCGTTTTCCTAATTGGTTTTATTTTGTATGTTACTGTTCATTTCACTCTTATGTGACATGCTTTCTAATTTTATTAATACTTAGCTCATTTATAAACACTTTTCAGATGGAATTACTGAATTATATTGACTGTTTTGACTTTTTCTCATAAGTGTAAGGTTAGTTAGATGTTCTTATAGCACTGGCTTAAATCAGTGTGTGTGAGATCAGTTTGAAGAATACAGTTTTTTTCTTTAGAAACAAGGCTTCTGTGTTGATACATTTGCTTTTGCTTGGAGCTGACTCTCCTGCCCCTGAGACCACAGTGCTGTATTGCCTTTGTCGCCAGAGCGGTGAGCTCAGTGGTGCTGCCAGGCCGCCGGTGCCCAGGGCCCCTTGGCTCCTAAGCTCAGCCCGGCGGTCTCTGGGACGTCCAGACCAGAGCCAGCTGCAGCCAGGGGACCCATCAGGCTTGCTGCTGTTTGGGGCCATCCCTTCATTTCACAGGTGCTGGAGATGATCACTGTGAGATTGGGTTAAGTGTAGCTCTTTTCTGAAAGATAGGGCAGGGAGGAAACGATGGTGTTACTGGGAAAGGCAACACTCTCTTTCTAATCTTTGAAAACACTGGTTGGCTTTCCTTTGACCCATGAGACGTGCCTTTGCTTTTGGAGCAGCGTGGCGTGACAGCCTCACCTTCTCGTCCTTGGTTGCTTGGGGCTTCAGGTATGCCTACCTGCCAAAGATGCCGCTGAGCTGGAGAGAGTGTATAAACCTCCAGCCCTTGATTTCTTCTGGATGGTTCCCCACTGTGTGGGTAGTATTAGGACCACATCTTCAAGGAAGAAATGGCATGTGAAGGATTCGGTGGTGATCTGTGGGAATTTCCATCAAATCTCACAGGATTGTGTAGTAATTAGGTTTTTGGTGTCAGTTGGTGTATGGCTTTATTGAAGATGTATGATTTTGGTTTTAGCCTATTTAGAACTTACTGGATATGCATTAGAAGGCTTCTTATAGGACTGTTTTAATTCACAAAGGTAGCTTTGCTTGTCTTGTTATCTCCTCACCCCAGTCCTGAAGTGGTAGGGGTATGTGAGGGTTTTTCTCTCTTTTAAGCCGTTGTTGACTGAGTGGTCAGTCTCTTTGCCCAGCCTAAATATCGCTCCCCTCTCCTTGGGCCATGGTCCCTTACGTGGCATGGCTGGCTCCAGCTGCTGGTGTCTCTGAGTTTTGCTTCTCGCCCAGAGAACAGTCTGTGATTGGTGGCTGGCTCAGATGGGCACGTCCGTTGTGCTCCTTCTGCATGTGGTGTCTGAAAAGCTCTCGGAGCACCTGTGCTCTCCCGCAGGCCTCCCTCCTCCTCTGCAGGAGCCGGCGGGGAGTCCCGCTGTGGACCCTGACGTCATTTGGGGTGTGCTGCTCAGCATGTTGGCGTGGTGCTGTCAGCAGCTTTCTTGACACTGTCTGGTGGTTTAAAATTCTACTTTTGGACTTCCCTGATGGTCCAGTGGTTAAGACTCCACGCTTCTACTGCAGGGGGCACGGGTTTGATCCTTGGTTGGGAAAGTTCCACATGCCTCGGTGGTGCAGCAGATAGATAAGTAAACAGATAAATAGATAGGTAAGTAAATAGATAAGTAAGTTAATAGATAAATAAATAGACATTAATAGATAAATAGTTAAATAAATCACAAATAAGAAAATTAAAAATAATTTTAAAAAATAAAATAAAAATCTGCTTTCATGAACTTTGAAAAAATGATGTGTAAACAGGCTTTAGTATCATCACAATATTATAAAATTGAGGTAAAACTTTGTTATGCTCCATAAAATGTGAGTGAGAAGTGCACTGATGTAAATAGGTGAACTCATAGTCAGAAATACATTATTAAACTTGGGTTTGACTTGGAGTTGGATGGTCAGTGTCTTTTGCCACCCCCTCCTACCTCAATGTGTTTATTTCCAAATTAAGGCATTTATTTTTTCTAATTACAAAAGTAGTACTCTTCTCTATTTAAAAGAAATGTTTTTTAATTCTCATACTTTAAGAGCAGTTTCAAGTATGGTACAAAACACTTTTTTCTGAACCACCTGCAAGTAACTTGGGGACATGAAACCTCATCACCCTTGGCTATTTCAGTGTGTTTCCTGCAAACAAGACGCTTAGTACAACCGCTCACACACATGAATACTTTGCTACCTTCGGACCAGTTCACGCTTCACCAGAAAGACCCAGATGACAGCCCTGTGTTGACGCTTTTTGTCAGGTCTCTAGTCTCCCCTACACTGGAGCGTTTGCCCCATCTTACCTTGGCACTTGATGACCACAAGCGGTTAGTTTGCAGAGTGTCCCTCAGAGTGGGTTTGTCTGTTTCCTTCTGATCCGATTCAGGTTTTGCGTCTTCGGCTGGAATAACACAGAAGGCATGCTGGGTTCTTCTCTTCTTGGCGTCGTATCAGGTGGCACGCGATTTCGATTTGTCCCGTTACCAGTGGTGCTTGCTCGGCTCGCTTGATAAAGGTGGTGTCTGCCAGGCTTCTCCACCGTGAAGTCTTTGTGATTAATAAGTGTACTGTGGGGGGAGGTGCTTTTGAAACTGAGTGTCTGTTCCTATCAAACTTTCAATTTACTCGTTTTTATCAGTGCAGGCTAAGAGTTTCCCATTTTATTCAGTTGGTTGTCATCTTTTATTATCATTATATATTTTGATGTTTGGCCAGTGGGAGCCCCTTGAAGCCAGCTCCTGTGTCCTGGCTTGGATAAGTCCCCATCATTCACTTAATACTTCTTGCTTTCTTGTACAGCAAGGTACTCTGGGCTCTTCATGTACAATGCTTTCCTGCCCCAGACCTGAAATCAGCCTTTTCTTTGAGGAGGCCCGGTTCCATTTTATGACAGTTGGTACTCAGAGAAGCAGAATGTGGGCACTAGTTGGGCTGTTGTTGGGGTGTTAATGCACTCAGGCCCTCTTAGTGGACAGAGATGGAGTGTGTGTGTGGGTGTGTGTGCACGTACATGTATACGTGCACACACACAGATATACAGATGCCTGTGTACTTACAACACGTTTGTTTTTACATTTCTGTATGTTGAAAGACATGAGTTCATTTCAGAACCTCGGTTTCTATCTAATACCACAGGGTTCGTTCCAGTCTCTCCCTTTCCGAATTGGTAGCTCCCTTTTCCAACAGTGACAATCCTAGGTGCCAGTGTCCCTAATATATTTACTTATTTGATTAGTCACCGTGTGTGTTCCCAGTCTCCTGTGGCTGCCCCCTCTTCTGCACGGGTGCCCTCTGCTCTCTTCATCTCACTCAGCCTCTGATACCCTAGGTATGTGGACACCCCCTTATGTGGAACTCATATCCCAGTTTCTAAAAATAAAGTGCTGTGCACTATCTTTTTGCCCTTTCGAGGCTGTTACCTGAGCCATCGCTTCATTGTTGGTGATGCCTGCTGTATGGTATCGATGCATCACTGTGTAGTTAGTTACCATTATCTCACTGGTGCACAGTTGCGTTTTTCCAGTTCTTTGCATGTCACTATGCTTCTATGAGCCTTCTTATGCCTATCATACCTATGCCTTCTGTGTTCTTGTGCAGGTACTTCTGGAGAGTAGCTTCTTTGGAGTGTAACCACTGAATTGGATTATGTGTATGTCGATTATTTGTGGGGTTTTTTTAAAATTAATTAATTTTATTTATTTTTGGCAGTGTTGGGTCTTCGTTGCTGTGCGCCGGCTTTCTCTAGTTGCAGAGAGCAGGGGCTACTCTTCGTTGCGGTACGGAGGCTTCTCATTGCGGTGGCTTCTCTTGTTGCGGAGCGCAGGCTCTAGGTGGGCGGGCTTCAGTAGCTGTGGCTCGTGGGCTCAGTAGTTGTGGCGCATGGGCTTAGTTGCTCCACGGCATGTGGGATCTTCCTGAACCAGGGCTCGAACCTGTGTCCCCTGCATTGGCAGGCGGATTCTTAACCACTGCACCACCAGGGAAGCCCGATTATTTGTGTTCTTAAATTGAGTTCTAATGTTACACATCCTCAGCGATAGAGGAGCCAATTTTCCTCACCATTTCAAAACCTGCATCACTTCTGTTCATCTTTGTAGATCTCATAGAATAAGGCAGAATGAAGATGAACACATCTGTTCATGGGTTTATGTGCCGTATGTCTTAGTTTTCCATGAACTGTGTGTTGATAGGTCCTAGTCTATTCAGATGTTTCCCAACCAGACAAAAACTCTGTTTTTGTCCTAACTTCTATACGATAGCCTTTACTGTACAAAATTCTTAAGCTCTAATAGGGTCAAGTGAGTCAGTATCTTCCTTGATGATGTCTCCAGTCTGTATTATCAATAGGCCTTTGCACCCTCAAATCACAGGTTTTTCTCCCCAGTCTTCGAATTCCTCAAGGATTGATTTTTTACGGCCAGATCTCTAATCCAGCTGAAATTTATTTTGATGTATGGTGTGAGGTAGGGATCAACCTTTATATTTTTTCCAAAATGGATTGCAAATGGGCCCAGTTCTGTTTATTGCCTAGTCCATCCTTCCTTGCTGATTTGAAATGGCACTTGTTTCAAATGCTAAACTCATAGATACACATGAGTTTGTTTCATTTATCCTTTTTCTTTTTCCTTAGCAAAAACCACCAAGTACTAATTACTATTGCTTTATGGTGTGTTTTACTTAACTTCAGGTTGAATGTTTTTTCTTTTTCCCTCTTTTTTTTTTCTTTTTTTCAAATAACCTAGAACAGTTTTATTTTTAGGTGAATTTGGGAGTCTTTTTTACAGCGTATATATTGAAAAACAAAACCTACGGGGATGTTGTGTTAAGTTTCCTAGGGCTGCGAAAATAAATTACCACAAATTTAGTAGCTTAAAACACCACCAATTTATTCTCTCACAGTTCTGGAGCTAGAAATCTAAAATCTGGCAGGGCCACACGCCCTCTGGGGGCTTTAGGGGAGAAACTGTCCTTTGCCCCTTCCAGCTTCTGGTGGCTGCTCCCATTTTCTTTGGCTTGTGTGTTCCAGTGTCTGCCTCCACCTTCATATAAGCTTTCTCCTCTGTGTTGTCTCTTTGCCTCTCTTTCAGAATGACACTTGTAATGGACCCATCCAGATAATCCAGGGTAATCTTTAAGCACTTCTGGAAAGACTTTTTCCAGGTAAGGTAACATTTAAATTCCAAATATCAGGACCTGATATCTTCGGGTGGTCATTGTTTAGCCTACCGCAGATGTTATTCGGCATTTCCATGAGGGTGTAGATGAACTTGTGTGGGGGGGGTGGGGAACAGACATCTCTGTGATGAGTGTCCTGGATGATGAAACTGCATGACTCGGGCATCTAGTGTGTGTGTTGTTTTGCTAACACTGAACTTCCCTTCAGTTTTCCTAGCTTTTCATTAGAGTAGAGGGGTTTTCTAGACAGATGGTCATCTGCAAATAGTGGCATTTGTGTCTTAGCTTAATTATTTCTCCTTAGGTTGCGTGTTTGACGGTCTTTGACCGTAGTAGACGTCTTTGCTGTTTTGTTACTTACTTTATTAGGATAATTTTGGCTTTATCTCTTCGTATTGCCACTCTTCGTATTGCCACTTCCTTCTATTCCTGAAGTTACATTCCATAGGAAGCAAGGAATAGGTGGTTGAATTTCATCAGTCAGACGGACGTTTTTTAAATGGCCATCTATCAGTCATGTATATATGTTTTTTGTCCTCCTTTGAGCTTTAAATGTGAGATGTATACATTGCCTAATATTGAATCCTTACTGCATCCCTAGAACAGACCTACTTAGTCATGGTGCCTTATTCTCTAAATTTAGAGTGGATTTATTGGGCTGGTGTTTTGTTTAAAATTTTATATGTTTGTAAACTGGTTTGTAGTTGATAATCTCTTTTCTTTGCAGCACCCACTCATTGTTCTGGGGAGGCAAAGCAGTGCCCTAATTTTCCTCTGGGGAGCCACCCTTTTTACCATGTACAAGCCATGTGTTTTGGATGAAATGGCCCAGCTGCGTGGGTGGACCCTGATTGGCTGTAGCTAATAGACATATTCCATCCCCTTGGCCCCTTGACTATAGTTATTGGTCCTCTTATGGCCTCAGAACCCAATTAATGCCAGTGAGATACAAAAATAATTCATGGGGCAAAGAAGCTCCTACTTCCTTGGGAACTACCAGAAGATGTAATTACTGCCATTTATAACACTTCTTATTTCAGTACTAGGCAAGGATAATATTGTATCATTGTGCGCTTGTATTCTTTGTGTGCTCTTTCCTTGTCTTTATCAGACTTGGAAGAGTTAATTGCTCTTTAATTGCTTTTTTCAGAGAAACTGATTTTGGTTTTGATTGACCACACCAGCTGTATTTTGTTAGTTTTTGTTTTCTATTTCACCTGTTCTTCGTTTATTTATTCCATGTACTTTCTTTGATTTTCTCTTTCCATCTTGATTTGAATGCTGATTAGCTCATTTATCTCCATTTCTTCTTATAATAAAATTTACAGGTTTGATTCATCCTCAGAGTATAGCTTTGGTAGCATCCTGTATGCCCTGATAAGTAGTGCTCTTTGATCTTTTTTTTTACACCTTTTTGTTAGGAAAACCTTCAAACATATCCCAAAATAGGAGAGAATATTGGTATTTCATATACCTGTCACCCAACTTTAAGAGTTGTCAGCATTTTGCCATTTTTATTTTATCTTTCCCTTGCTTGTTCCACACTTGTCATACTTTTAATTTTGAGTTTGAGTATTTTAAAGCAAATATCACATTTCATGTCACTTGTAAATAGTTTAGTATGTATCTTCAGTAGATGAGGGCTTTAAAGAAATTTTACCTAGCAAAATTAACTATATTTTGTTAATATCATCCAGTATCTATTCTGTGTTCAGTTTTCTCCAAATGTCATAAAATATGTCTTTACACTTGGTTTGCTTGAGTCAAAGAAAACCCAAAGAAAGTGTCCACACTGCATTAAAAATCTAAACAATTTAAAAATCTGTAACAATCCCTTTTCTTGTTTTCAAAAAAATGCTACTTGTTTATGAAAGCAACAGGGCCATTTGTGCTGTGGATTTTCCCACATTCTGCATTTGGTTGATTGTATTGTTGTGGTGGCATGTGGTATATTCCTCTGATCCTCATATTTTCTGTAAACTGGTAGCTAGGTTTAGATGCTTAATTGGTTTGGGGGTGGTTATTTGTTTTGGGTTTGGGGTTTTTTGTTTGTTTTGGCAAAGCTGGTGTAGGGAGGGTGTCAAGAACACATCATAGATTGTGCTGTGTACTTCATATTGCATTATACCAGGAGGCGTAACGTCTGGCTGTCTTTCTCTTCGTTATGTTACAAGTGATCAGTGAATGAAGTGTCTGCAGGCTGATTCTGTCCCTTATTATAAAGTTTTTTATCAACCAGTTATCTAAGGGGCTTAATAGCCATTTTGCTTATATTCACTGTTTCATTGGTGTGTTAGTTTCCTATTGCTGATGTAACAAATTACCACAAACTTGGCTGAAACCACTCTCACTGGGGTTAAGTCAAGGTGTCAGCAGGGCTTCCTTCTGGAAGCTTTAGGGGAGAATCTATTTCTTGCCTTTCCCAGCTTCTTGAAGCCGCCTGCATTCCTTGCGGCCCTTTCCTCCATCTTTAAAGCACATGATTTTAAGGATACTTACTACATTTAGGTTCCACCTGTATAATCCAAGATAATCTTCCTATCACAATATTCTTAACTTAATTCATTTGTAACATTCACAGGTTCCAGGGCTAAGTACCTGGATATCTTTGGGGGCCGTGATTTAGCCCACAGTTGGCAGTGGCAAAATGAGGATTTTTCTGGTTCTGTTTCTACATTTATTTGTTGGCATTTTTACATGAAGAAGGTTTCCCTGATCAATTCTGGTTACTCTAAAATACAATTCCTCCTGAAGAGAAAGGAGAAATGATTTCTTTGCTTTATTCATATTTAGAATATGTTTGGACTAGCAACTTCCAAAGCAACAATGCATTTTTGTTGCTTTTCCCCCCTAGTATTATAAACTTGTAGATGTGTATGTAATTGTGTTTCAACCCATCGAAGCCAATTTTTGATGCTTATATTGTTCCCCCAAGTTGGCTTCTGTGTTCTTTGGACGTGACCCTATTAGTCTGTGACTCCTTCCTTGCTCTTTGCCACAGCGAGATGTCCCATCTTGTGACCTGGACTCAGCCATTTTTCCAAGGAGACTGGTTCCTTTTATTGGGGAATGGTGTTGATTGCCACAGTCTGTGTGCTCAGGGTGGCCAGTGCCACTGCATTGCTTCTCGTAGCAGACAGGCCTAGGAACCGATCATGAGTATAGATATTTCCAATTCAAATAAAAACCTACGTGGTTTTTGCTAATGCTGAAAATTGTTTTTTAAGGATATTAACCTTATTCTACAACATAAAATATTTTTAGAATAATAGTAACTAATGTTATTAGATTATATCCCACTTGGAATATACTGTCAAGTTACTGTGTTTTAAAGGTATGTTTTTCTCTGATGCTTGCGCCACTGTTGTGACATTGTTATTTAGGTTCATTTCAATTTTTTTTAGTAAAAGTGTTAAAGAAGTGTAATAAACATACAGAGACCTATGCAAATCCTTAGTGAAAATTCATTGAGCCATAAATGTTAACTGAACCCAACCATATAAACACCATTAAGACAGAGAAGCAGGACATATTTGTTTTTAGAGTTTGTTCTTCTCTGATTTATATGGTTCTAAAGGCAGAGGGAATCAGTGGTGTATTCAGATGAGTTGGCGTCCATCCCTGTCCCTCCTCCCTTTTCTTCTCCCAGTGTTGCCTCCCATTGTTTCTTCTTGCAAATACGAGCAGACGTAGGTACACGGGTGTTTCCGACACCTTCTTGGAGTTAGGTAGCTTACTCTGCACCTCCTGCCTCCTTCGCCGTTTCTCACTAACCTCGTCCCTAGAGACCATGCATAACAGTGCATGGAGATCTTGCCATGCATGCCTCTTACGCTGCCTGTTATTTTGTTGCATGGTTTATTCAGTCTGTCTCCTCCTTAGGGAATTTGTGGTTATTTCCAGACTTCATCAGCTTTTTTATTTCTCACTTTTTCTGCTCTTGCATTTCCACAGTTCTTTCTTCACACAGTAGCTAGAGTTCATCCCAAGTGGGTGCTTCGTGTCTGCTTGGAGTTGGCCTCTGTGCGGTCACCTTAGTCTGGCACCATCATGCTGATGCGGGCCCTGCTGCCCACCTGCTTCCCATCCTCAGCTCCCTGTGGAGCCAGAGACAGGTTGTCTTTATCTTCCTCCCCCTCTTTGGTTCTTACCGGTTTTCTAGTAGGAGGGTTAACAGTTTTTTCTTGCCCTGTCCAGGCTTCTCTGTTGACAGATGAAACCTCTGAGGTCCTGCACCCCAGATGCTCTTACGGCATGGTGGTCTACCCTGAGTCCTGGATCTCAGGTGTTTGACTCAGGACAGAGATTAACTATCTCTGCTTTGGTCTGTACCTTGTATTTGTTTTGTTTTTGTTTAATGCTTAAATTTTTAAATTTATTTATTTATTCATTTGGCTGTGCCAGGTCTTAGTTGTGGCACTCGGGGGATCTTCCTTGTCGCATGCGGGATCTTCATTGTGGTGTGTGGGATCTTTAGTTGCGGCATGCATGTGGGATCAAGTTCCCTGACCAGGGATCGAACCCGGGCCCGCTGCATTGGGGGCATGGAGACATAACCACTGGACCACCAGGGAAGTCCCTGTACATTGTACTTTGTATGACTATGCCTTTATGTTGAATCAGTTCTTTGAGCGGTTGGGGACAGCTGTATCATTAAGGGTTTCTAGGAGGTCTTTAAATCCCAAAGTGAGGTTTACTCCCTAGAGTAGACTCAGAAAGATAGTAGTGGAAGAGATGATGGAGTCCCATCTCCTTGTCTGACAAACGAGGAAACAGGCCAGCTGAAGAGGTGTGATGTGCCCAGTGTCACCAAGCAGATGGCACTTGAGTGCCCGCCGAGGCTTAACAGCCTGCAGAGGAGAAAGTCCGAAGACTTGATGTTTCTGAGGTTTGTTTCTTCCTTTGTAGAAAAGCATTTCATTTCTCTTTGGACGGGACTGGTTCTAATTCTTAAGTATCCACCCATAGCTTTAGCTAGCTTTGTATCCATTGCAAAGTTTTTTATAAACATGAGCTAAAAGCTCATTCTAGCTCATGGAACTTTTCTATGTAAATTGTAGGAAGAAAAAAACACCTTCAGGTATATTGCTCTAGGTCAAACTTGGAATTATTTTGTTTCTTGTAGTTTAATTGTAGGACTGAGGGGGAGAGACAGCCAGAGCCCTCCTCCATGGCTGTTCCATTCCGTCCTTCTCTTCCCAGAAACGCCCTCCAGGTTGAGGCAGAAGGGTGGGCCTCCAGGCCTGTGTGTGGAGGCGCTGCTCTGAAGCATGGTGTTCAGAGACCTCACGGATGCACTTCCCTAGAAGCAGTGGTTGGTTTCTTTAAGGACACAGAGACTTGTCGAGGCGGAGACCTAAGGAGTCATCTAATCCAGAGGGTCGCCCAGTGGAGAGCACGCCACCAGGTGGGAAGTGCTCTGCCTAGGTTTCCAGGGCGCGGGTCCAGCGAGGTGTGCTCCCTCGGGGACCTTTGTCTTTGCGCTGAGGTGAAAGGTGTCTGTACTCGTTCCTAGTTGTGCTGTTGGCTGCTGGCAGAGCTCGGCCTTCTGTGCTGCCCTCCAGCCACTTAGAGACACCTGAGGTGCCTTCCGATTCCCAAGGGCTTTAATGGGTTAACGTAAAGCCCCGTCCTCCACAAAGAAATTCACCACAAAAAAAGCTTACTTCAGACTTCTTGCTGATAACATGGTCTAATGAAACTGAAAAGAAATCCTTGTGCCTCAGGCTTCCACTCATTTATAGTAGCTAGTGCTACGTAATAGCACCTGTTTCCCTCCAAGTGGAAGTATCTTTGTTGAAAAAGTGAGGCACGTCATATCATACAGCTTCTCCCCCCCCACTCCCCATGTACACTCTTGTGAACACTTAGCATATGTCCATCCATAATTTCTGTACCTGTTAAAACACACTTTTTTTGGTAAGTGGTATATGAAATATATGCTTTTATGTGTGCTCACCTACCAACTTAACAGTAAAATTGCTGACTTTTTGAGTCAGTAAGTGCAGTCCCCCCTCCTTTACCCTGGCACTGATACTTCTCAGTACCCGACTCTGTGCTCCTATTCTTTCTCCTATTCACAGAACTCTGTGTTCTCAGTGGCCTGAGTGTCCTTCTAGAGTTATTTTTGCATAGACAAACGTGTCTCTCTAACACCACGGGTTACGTATTGGTATACCATAGAGCTGCCCCTTTATTGACACGGATACTGGGTATGGGGTGTAGGTGGGGACGTTTGCTCATTCACCAATCATTTGATGCAGAGCTGTGGGTACTTGAGTGTCTGCTGACTGTATCCTACATAATCTCTTCTTGCATAAACCAAGCTCATATAATACGTCATCTAGGACATTCACCATCAGATCAAGAATTTAAGACACTTAATAAAGCAGTTAGAACGCAGGATTCCTTGAGGGTTTTAAGATTTTTTTTCACCTGACATTTTTTTTAAAGCAAACTGGCTTTGTTGAGAATTTCAATGTGGTAAACTTAGTGTTCACAGAAACATTTCTCTTCACTTTTATTTCCTTATTTTTTAAATTAATTAATTAACTTATTTTTGGCTGCGTTGGGTCTTAGTTGCTGTGCGGGCTTTTGTTGGCGTTGAGCTGGGGCTACTCTTCATTGGGGTGCGTGGGCTTCTCATTGCGGTGGCCTCTCGTTGCAGAGCACAGGCTCTAGGCGAGCGGGCTTCAGTAGTTGTGGCTTGCGGGCTTCAGTGGTTGTGACTTGCGAGCTGTAGAGCATAGGCTCAGTAGTTGTGGTGCACGGGCTTAGTTGCTCCGCGGCTTGTGGGATCTTCCCGGACCAGGGGTCGAACCCGTGTCCCCTGCACTGGCAGGCGGATTCTTAACCACTGCGCCACCAGGGAAGCCCAAAATTTGTATTTTAAATTACAATGTGTAATCAGGTTGCTCCTCAGAAAGGTCATTCAGTTATTATTCTTCCAGCCACACCAGTATGCTCACACCGTTTCTGTCCTCATACTTTATTTTTGCCAATTTGAGAGGTGAAATGTAGAGTCTCATCTTACCTTCAAATCTGTTTTTTTTGTACAAATTAAATGTTTCCTGCATTTCTGTGGAAGATTTTTGTATCTTTTGCCGTTTTTTTTTTGTTTGTTTTTTGTTTTTTAATGGGTTGTTAGAGTGCTTGGAAATACTGTAAACTATACTTGGCCACTTCTTTCTCAGATCTTTGAGACTATACCCTCTACCACGTGCCCCTGGGTGTTTGTGGTACAGGAGATACTTTCGTGACTAAGACAAGTACCCGTTTTGTATTTTTTCCCCTACTCTAAATTTATTCATTATAAACAGGAGATTTGTAAAAAAATGACTTGAGATTTTCTTCCTTTAAGACTGTTTTGTAAAGTTTATTAATAAAAACTTATTGTCTGGTTACATTTCTTTCTGCTTTGTTTGATTTGGAAAACCGACTATAGCACTGCTGTTCAATAAGAGCTACATGTATAATTTAAAATTTTCTAGTTTCCATCTTAAAAATGTAAAAAGAAACAAGTGAAATTTAAGTTTGATAATATATTGTTTGAACTAATGCAAGATATCATTTCCACATGTAATCAACATAAAATCATTAATAAGATGTTTTACATTGTGTTTGTTGTACTAAGTCTTCAAAACCCATGTGTATTTTAGCCTTACAGTCTATGTCAGTTCTAACTAGCCACGTCTCGAGTGTCCATAGACACACATCGCCAGGACATATTGGTCAGCATGGCTCAATAGAGTGGTTTCATTTCATTTCTGTGGAAATCCATTCACTTACTCTTTTGAACCTAACCTTTGTCCCATCTGCTTTTTAAAAAGAGTTATAAGGTGTATTTATCTGACACTTGTTCTTGATGTAGGCTCTAAATAAATATTTTTCTTTACTCATCTGTGAAAAGATATTGCTGATTATTTCAGTATTTGTAAAATTAATGTGCTAGAGTATTATGTTAAGTGTATTCATTTAGTGGAACGTGGTGATGTGTTTATTTAGTGGAATTAAACACTAATATCCCCAAACAGTGGGATACCTACTATAGAGCAGATTATCTTCCTTGATCTTTTTAACAATTTACAAAGGCCTCAGAAGTTGATAGAGGTGGGAAACGTAGAAAGTCAGAGCATAAACAACCAGCCAGGGTGACCCAAGTAGTATCTGGCAAGATTCTGAACGTAGGTGTCCTGATGACAGGTGTGGTGTTAATTACACAGTCTCCTCTCACTAGAGACACCTGTCACGACTTAACTAAAACTTAGTTTTTACCTATTTTCACATTATGGAGAAATACATGTCATTGAAGAAAATACTAAGTTACCCTTTCTGTCACTTCCTAAAAAGAAGTGACACTGGGGGCTTCCCTGGTGGCGCAGTGGTTGAGAATCTGCCTGCCAATGCAGGGGACACGGGTTCGAGCCCTGGTCTGGGAAGATCCCACATGCCGCGGAGCAACTAAGCCCGTGCGCCACAACTACTGAGCCTGCGCGTCTGGAGCCTGTGCTCCGCAACAAGAGAGGCCGTGATAGAGGCCCGCGCACCGCGATGAAGAGTGGCCCCCGCTTGCCACAACTAGAGAAAGTCCTCGCACAGAAACGAAGACCCAACACAACCAAAAATAAATGAATAAATAAATAAATAATTTTTTTTTTTAAATTTATTTGTTTATTTATGGCTGTGTTGGGTCTTCGTTTCTGTGCGAGGGCTTTCTCTAGTTGTGGCAAGCGGGGACCACTCTTCATCGCGGTGCGCAGACCTCTCACGATCGCGGCCTCTCTTGTTGCGGAGCACAGGCTCCAGACGCGCAGGCTCAGTAATTGTGGCTCACGGGCCTAGTTGCTCTGTGGCATGTGGGATCCTCCCAGACCAGGGCTCGAACCCGTGTCCCCTGCATTGGCAGGCAGACTCTCAACCACTGCGCCACCAGGGAAGCCCTAAATATTTTTTAAAAAAAAAAAGAAGTGACACTGATAGAATTAGTGGAGAAAGAACAAAGCCAGGTAAAGGAAAACATGGACCACAGCTATTTGTTTCTCTCTCATCTGAACTTGTACTACTATATTTGAGGGGAACAGAGCTGCTGAGTTGAATGTACATATGGTAATAAACACTATCTCTGAGCCAAAGAAAGGAACCTAGTTTTGAGGTGTTCAGTATTAGAATGCACTACAAGTCAACTTGGGTCAACACTACAGTTTATATTTATAGCTCCATATAAATAAGCTTAATCACAAAAGGAGTTTACTGGTATATTTCAGCTATCAAGAAGGATGAAGGCATACTCTTTGCCCATACCTGAACACCACACTCAGTGAGGGAGAGCAAACTGTGCTCGGCACCCCCGCCCCTTAGCGCCAGTCTCCCACAGGGTGGCAGGGCTGCCGAGGGAGTATCAGACCTGAACGCTCCCACTGCCCCAGCGATGCCCCCTGGCCCACTGCTCTTCCTGACCCCCATCAACGTGACCCTGCTTGGAGGGGTTCCTGTCAGGTAGGTGGGTAAAGCAAAGAGGGGTAAGTAGCCTAGGTTACACACACCTCAGTTTGTCCATGTTCGTCTGTTGACAGGTTGTTTACAGTTGTTGGCTGTGATGTGGTTCTTGTATACAATTCTCTCACTCGTGTGGGAGAGCTTTTTCCTGTAGTATATATATCTAGAAGTGAGGTGGTTCGCTCACAGTATTTGCATCTCAAGCCTTAATTGGCCTTGTGAGTGGTGTGAGGTAAGTACTTAGGTTTTTCTCATGTAAATAATCAGTTTTCCCGGAGGCATTGATTGTGTAGTCCATGCACAAGGTCACCTCTAATGAAGTCTGTCTGTTATGTCCACATCTGGGCTTTCTCACCTGCTCCATTGTCCTCTGCCCTTGCTCCTGCACAAGCACACACTGCCTGAATTACTGCAGCTGAAAATCTTGGCTTGGGGAGGGCACGTCCTCCCCGCCTTGTTTTCCTCAGAGTTTTCTGTGGCCCTTGATCTTCTGTATAAGAGTTGTTGTATACATATAAATTATATATTAAATATTTTGTATAGATGTATATAGAAATATTGTATAAATGAAAATTGTATAAAATTGTATAAAATCTGGTTATAAAATTATACACACATATGCATGTGCATACCTCTCTTGGGATTTAAGTTGCGTTTGCATTGAATTTCTAGTCTAATTAAGAGAATTGCAGTCTGTATGATTAAGTCTTCCTATATAGGTGAACTTGGCATTTCTCCATTTATTTTGGTCTTTTCTGTATTTTGACAAAGATTTTTACAATACTCTCCATAAATTCTACTTTCCCATTAGATTTATTTCTAATAGTCAGTTGCTGGTGTTCTGGAACATAATTGATTTTGCGTGCTGGTCTTGTTTCCAAAAAATGTACGAACTCTTTAATTAGTTCTAGTAGTGTATTTATAGATTTTCCTGGATCTTGTACTTGGACAGTTATATTGTCTGTGAACGCTGGCAGTTTTGTTTCCAATCCTCATACCTTCCTTTTTCCTGCCTTACTGCCCTGGTTAGAATCTCTCGTGTAGGTTTGAATAGAAAATGCTCAGTGCAACCTGCCTTCCTCATGATCCCAATATGAATGCCTCTAATGAGGACTCTTGGTAGGTGCCCATCATTGAGTTAGGGAATGTGTCCTTGTATTCCTGTTTTATCAGGAATGGGTAAAGTGTATCAGATTCTTCATTTGAATGTTTTTTGAGATGATCAAATCATCTTGCTCCAGTGCTAATAATGTGGTGAATTACTTTATTTTTCTGATATTGTACCATGTTGCATAACTGGATTAAACTTGACTTTATCATTATATTTTACGTATTTGTTTTTATGTCTCTGGATCAGTTTGCTAGATTATTTTAGGCTTTTGCTTTTAAGTACCTAGATGAAATTCACATATTCTTTTCTCCTGCTACCCTTGTCTGGTATTAAATTTCCCTGGCTTTAAGTGAGTTGGGAAGACAGTCTCTTGGGGCTTCCTTACAAAACCATCTGGGCCTGCCTTTTTGTTGTGATTTTTATATTTGTTTTTTCAAATATTGGAGAGTGTTGGTTATTTAAACTTTCCATTTCTATCAGACTCAGTTTGGGTAACTTACTTTTCTAGAAGTTGCCTATTTCATCTAAGTTTTTGATAATACTTTTCTCAGTAGAATTCTTGTATGATGTTTCAAAGTCTCTATTTTAGTTATAGTTTTTGACCCGCTTTGAATTCTTAGTATTTCCTATTTTTACCTATTCTCTTTTTTTCATTGATCATTTTTGCCAGAGATCTAACTAGTCCTTTTAGATTTAGCTCAGTTTATTTTCTGTGGTATATGTCTTTTACTTCATTGATTTCTTATCTTTATTTCTGTTTTCTTTAGTTTTATTCTGTGGTTTTTCTAATTTTAGAAGAGGGTGACTAGCTAATTTTTACATTTTCCTCTTCACTAATATGGCTAAGATTATAGATTTGTTTCAAGTAACACTCTGGCTTCATTCCACAAGTTTGGATATATAACTGCTTTATTCTAAATATTTTCAGATTTCTTCTTCGACCCATGAGTTATTTAGGAGCAAGTTTTAAACTTCCAGGATTTTTAAAATTTTAACTTGACTTCTAATTAATTGTGTTATGATCACAGAATGTTTATTAATTTTTTGTCATTTGTTGGAAAAAAATTTTGGGGGGCCTTAGCTCCTGACCAATTTTTGTAAAAGTTCAATGTATACTTGAAAAGAATGTGCTTTCTAATCATTGGGCAAAGGATTGTATAAGTCCAATAAAGTAGGTTTTAATTGCATTGCTTTAATATTCTGTGCATTTTTAATCTCCGTAATCTATGTTACCAAGAGTTGAGTCAGTCTTCCCTTGTAATCTTGGCTATATCAATTTCTAGTAACCTTCAGTTTTTATTTATACATTTTGTAGCTACGTTATTAGATACCGTACATACATGATCAGAGTTGATTTAATTTTTTATTCTTGACCTTCTTTGTTCTTAATAATGCTTCTTATCCTACAGTCTATTTTATCAGAAAATAATATAGATAGCCCAGCTTTAATTTGGTTAGTAGTTGTCTGGAGTACTTTTTCTTTCGCTTTACTTTCAATGTCTATGTCCTCATGGTTTGGGATTCTTAAGTAGCTTATAGCTGGATTTTGTAACTGGCTAGTTAGTGTATTAACATTAGATTATTGCCACATTTGGATTCATTTCTTCCATTGTATTTTGTGCTTTATTTGCCTTGCTTTTAAATTGCTTCTGTTTTACTTCTCTTGCTTCTTATTTTCTTTTTTTCTCTTTTATTTAATAATTAGTAATACAAAATAACATAACAAATAAGTAATAATGTATATTAAATAAGATAAAGAATTCTAGGGCTTACCTGGTGGTGCATTGGTTAAGAATCCGCCTGCCAATGCAGGGGACGTGGGTTCCAGCCCGAGTCTGGGAAGATCCCACATGCCGTGGAGCAACTAAGCCCGCGTGCCACAACTACTGAAGCCTGCGTGCCACAACTACTGAAGCCTGCGTGCCTAGAGCCCGTGCTCCGCAACAAGAGAAGCCACTGCAATGAGGAGCCTGTGCACCACAAGGAAGAGTAGTTCCTGCTCGCCGCAACTGAAGAAAGCCCGCACGCAGCAACAAAGACCCAATGCAGCCAAAAATAAATAAATAAATGGTTTTTTTTTTAAAAAAAAGATAAAGAATTCTAAATTGACAGTTACTTCCTTCAGCGTAACTTATAGGTGTTATTTCATCGTCCTCTGGTAGGCATTGTGCTGTGACATGGTCTGCCCTCAGTCTCATGGTATTCCTTTATAGGTAACCTGTCTTTTCTCTCTAGTTGCTTTTAAGGTCTACTCTTGTCTTGGTCGTTTTTGAGGTTTCACTGTTCTGGGCCAAAACGCAGGTTAAATTATCCACCTGGCCACCTGTTCTGTCTCTTTTAAGGAGGGGAGGGAACTGTAACATCTTTACATTCTAAAATTTTCTCCATTATTTTTCCAGTATTTCTTCTCTGTTCTTTTTTTTTTTTCTTTTTAATATTTATTTATTTGTTTGGCTGTGCTGGGTCTTGGTTGCAGTATGCGGGATCTTTTAGTTGTGGCATGTGAACTCTTAGTTGTGGCATGCATGCGGGATCTAGTTCCCTAACCAGGGATCGAACCCAGGCCCCCTGCATTGGGAGCATGGAGTCTTAGCCACTGGACCACCAGGGAAGTCCCTCTTCTCTATTCTTTGTATTTGCCTCCTGTGGACTGCCTATTAGACATGTGTTGGACTTCCTCATCCTTGTATCTGAGGTTCTTAACCTCTCTAATTTGTTCCATCTCTTGGTTTTTTTAAAATTGTAAACTTTATGTTTCTAGTCGCTTTAAATTTTTTTTAATAGCCTCTGATAGTTCTGTCACCTGGAGTTCTTAAGTCTAATCGTCTTTCAGTCTTAGTTTTTGAACTTTGGACTTCAAGCTTCTCTACAGTGTTGGTAGATCTGTGGGTGCCCTTTGCAGCCTGGTGTGAGGTTCATTCCCTCCCAGGTGGGGTTGCTTTCTGTTTTGTTAATTTCTAGGTTTGGGCTAGGCCTTGGATAAATGGGGTTGTAGGAATTTGAGCCCTAAACCTTTACTGAACCTTAATTAAACTAGTGCATGGTTGCTAGTGCTCGAGAGGGGTTTCCACCTCCCAGCACTGGCCAGTGGGGAAGCGTCCTGTAGTCTCTCTATGCTAGTGGGCCAGAACCTACCTTATGTTGAGGGTTGGTTTTTGGGGGGGATCGTGGCTTTAAGTGTGTGTGTGGGGATATCTCTGTTCTAACCTTTTACCTTGAGGAGCCCCAAAGCTTCTCCCCTGTCCCCTTGAACACTGAAAACCCAAATGTCACATACTGATGTTCACCTTTCGAGGCAGCCATAAGGGGTTTGCACATTATCTTGTATGAATATTGCTGGACCCAGATACTCAAAATTTGCCTCTGCAGACTGTTAGTTTCAATGTAGTAAAGCTTGCTGGGAAGGAAAGCCGGTTGTAACTATCAGCACAAAAAGCATCCTGAGATGGTTTGTAGCACAAATTTAACATTTGATTTTATAATATCTTTTGTTAATTATATGTTGTTGTTGTTGTTTTACAGTTTTTTAAAAAATTTATTTATTTTTGGCTGCATTGGGTGTTTGTTGTGGTGCGCCGGCTCCTCATTGCGGTGGCTTCTCTTGTTGCGGAGCACGGGCTCTAGGCACGCGGGCTTCGGTAGTTGTAGCACGCAGCCTCAGTAGTTGCGGCTTGCGGGCTCCAGAGCACAGGCTCAGTAGGTGTGGCGCATGGGCTTAGTTGCTCCACGGCATGTGGGATCTTCCCGGACCAGGGCTCAAACCTGTGTCCCCTGCATTGGCAGGCGGATTCTTAACCACTGTGTCACCAGGGAAGCCCTAATTATATGTTTTTAACCATCTCTCTTAAGGCGTCCTGTGCACCAGGTACTCTGTGAGCTTCTCCTGTGGTGACTTCCTAGCTTCCTTGGAAGTTCCTTGACAGTGGACCTGCCTACTTTTTCTGAATCCCTCCCCTCTTCCTCCCTTCTCAGATCCCTCTGTAGTGCTGAGCCCTCAAAAACAAAAAATAACAACAAAACGCACTTGTCGGAGTTGCTGGTTGGTTAATCCGCATGGAAAGACTACCTCCAAACTGCAGTGGTAACATAGGAAGGGATGCTTACAGAGATTCTTCCAAGTCTAAGGAGGTGCCACCTGCCCAGGTACCATCCTGGTGACTTAAGGTACAACTTTGATGACAATGTCCTCAGCTCCATGGTTTTTTCCTCCAGTGATGTCATGAAGTGCTGTCGTATTCTGTCAGCTGTGATGGGCTTCTCCCCAGCCTTCACCTTGTACATACAGTTGCCTACTTGACATCCCCACTTGGCCATCCAGTGGGAATGTCAGACGGCATATCCGAGTTTTTGCATCACACTTCCCCTTACCAATCTAGGCTTCCTTCAGTCTCTCCATCTCAGTGAGGGCAGCCAGGAACCTCCCTGCCGTTCTTTTTTTTTTTTTTTTTTTTAATGTTTATTTATTTATTTTTTTCTTATTAGTCTCCCTGCCGTTCTTACTTCTGTCATTCCCCGTGTCCAGTTAATAAGAAACTTCTGGTGCTCCTGTCGGAATCTGTCCACTTGGTGCATCTGCCATTGCCAACCACAATGGAAAGCCATTGTCACCTTTAGACTGAACAACTGCTGTCGCCCTGCCCCGCCCCCCTCTCCATGGTGTACATACTTTGACAGTGTTCCACTGAAAGGAATACCCTGGTCCTGCCTTCTCCCCCTCAACTACCCCCCCACCCCCCGCCCAGCTTCCCATCATCCTGAGCAACATGTGTATCATGGCCGCAGGCAAGCTGACCTGGCCCTGGGGGTCCTCTCTACCCTGACCTCGCCTTCCCAGTCCTGCCAGGGCCCTGGCTCGTGCCCTGTCCCCAGTGTGTGGTGCACTCCTGTATGTCATGTAGGATTCTACTCATGGGCGGCTTCATCAGAGGTGCAGGTCCCTCCACCAGGCCTGTCCCCTTATAAAAAAAAAGAAACCGAGGCCGTTGTCACATATTACACAAGGACTGCAGACCTGGCTTGTCATTCTCACCCAGCAGGGTGGACGCCCCCTGAGGGCAGGGGCTCTGTTCTGCTCCTCTTGTTTGTTTAGGCTGTGAGGCTGGAGACACAGCTGTAGGAGTGGAGTTCTTAAAAGAGGGGTCTACAGTTTTTAAGGGAATTAAACTGGTAGTCAAGGAGTAGAGTAGGGATATTTTATAGACGTGAAGGACACAAGTTGCAGAACCACAGGCGAGTGCGCCAGTGAAAATCTGTGCTCCGAACTTTGGGGGCATGGGATGTGTTTCCATGCGAGTTTATTAGGCCAGCTTGTCCAGCTATTGGAAGTTGTAGATGGTTGGGGCCAGCAGTTCATTTCCTTTGTGTTGTACCTCGAGGTGTCTTGTTTCTTTTTTGGGTGGGGAGGCGGTATTGGGGACCTCAGTGCTAGAGCTGCAGTCCCGCCCGCCTTCGCTTTATGAAGGTGGAGACTGATTTCCCAACTCCCCGACACCCCCCAGCCCCCCAGTAAAAGGCTCCCAAGCCCCCGGGGAGTTGGGTGCTGTAGGAGCAGCGGGCGGGCGGGGGTGCGGCGTTGGCCGGCCGGCGGGCGGGGCGGCCGCGGTCTGACGTGTCCGGGCCGGATTGGAGCCACCGCCCTATATAGCCGCGGGGGCCCGGGCGCCGGCCTGGAGGGAGCCAGCCTAGAGGGAGCGAGCGAGCGAGCGAAGGTCCCGGCTTCTTCCGCTGCGAGCGGACGGACGACGGACACGGACGGACGGACGGGCGCACCGCGGGGTGAGCAGGCCGGGGCGGGTGGCGCGGGCCGGGGTGCCGGGCGGGGGGCGGCGCGGGGAAGTTGGGGCGCCGGGCTGCCGACGTGGAGCCCCGGGCGGGGGGAGGGGGCCGGGGCCGCCTTTTGCCCCAGCGCCCCCAAGCCGATACCCCCCCAGCCAGCACAGCCCCCTCCCCCCGCGGGCGCCCCCCTGACCGGTCGGGGGTGGGGGGGGCGGCTACGTGTCACCACTGCGCATGGGCCGCGGCGCTGGCACGGGAAGAGTGAGAAACTTTCTCGAGTCCCGCGGCGCCGGTTCTGCGCTGCCCACCGCCCCGCCGAACAGCCCCCAAACCCCAGTCCGGGTCCCGCTCCCTCCGCGCGCCCGCCGCTGGGGGGGGGGGGCGGGGGGGGCGCCGACCTGGGCCCAGGTCGGTGACGTTGGCGGCCGGGCCCTGCCCCCTCCCCCCTCCTGCTCCGGCAGGGGCGCCCCTCCCCCCAGCTCGGCCGGCCGGTGGGGGCAGGGGCGGGGGGGCCGGTGCCTGTCCCGCAGGGCATCCTAGGCGGTGGGGCCGGACGGGACGGCGGCACGGGGCCCGGGCAGGCCGGGCCTCACCTCCACTTGCTGCCGCCTGCGTGGTCGGCCAGGCCCTGCTGCCCTCCTCGGGGCTGGAGCGCAACTTGGATGTGCCCCAGGGTCCGCGGCCGAAAAATGCATTACGGAAAAGTACCGAATTTGGATGAAAGGCGAGGAGGCCCAGCGCGTTGCTGCCCCTTTAAGCCTGTCCCCGCCCGCGGGCTCGCGTGGCCTGTGGGAGGGCCTTGCTGAGGTGGCATCTGCGAAAGTTCCTCCTGCAGGATGGGTGCAGACTTCCAGAACTTGGTGAAACGCACAAATGCCCGCCTTCTACTCCCAGCCGTGTAGACCTTGTGCGGGTGGCCTTAGATTTATGCTTTGTGATCTCGCAGCCATCGGGATTTTATGTTCGTATTCTCAATTGGTTTGTGGGTCTTGAGAAGGACTTTGAAATTTTTTTTCCTTACAAGCTTGCTGTGGAGATAAAAGTAAATAATTTCAACTTTGGAAGAAGTTGACAGAGGTCCTGGGTTTCCTGGTGGTTTTTTGATACCCTCCATACTCAGTCCTGTCTAGTAGGTAAACAAAGCACTGAGATCTTGTTAGTTGGCTGAGATAAAATTCTTCCTGAACTCTTGAGTTCTCTTTGCAAAAGACTTTTGAATATGTAATTGGCAAAACATTACAAGGGAATCAACTTATATTTCCTTGTTTACAGGCAAAAAAGTAAAATTTTTCATTTAATCTGTTGTACATTTGTTAGGACCGAGCTTTAGATGTAATCCACATATGCTGTGACTTCACCTGGGGACCCTGGTGCATAACTGTCCATCCTTGTGGGAGTGCCCTCCCCCCCACCGGCCGCTGCACCCCACCCTGGGGAGGGGGGGAGTAGGAGAGAAGAGTCTTTGCTTCTGTCTAGCCTTCTTCCTTTGGTTCTAGTTCTTTCTTACATAGTTGTATTTTGAAATGTGTTTTTTATACTGTGCATATTTATACTCTGAGAAACAAGACAAAGTCCAGGTTGAGAATAGTTTGAGATTTGCATCGGGTGGATCTGAATGCTTCTTGCATGGAAAGTAGTTGAGAGCAACCAAAATGATGAAGGGACTAGGGCATCTTGGGAATCACTGAAGGGGGCTGGAGAATGGGCTGAATTCACGTACCTGAAGGAGTCTTGTAGGAAAGATGGACTTGTCCTCTGTGGCAAGAAGGGGGAAGAAGGAGCAGATCTGGGCATGACCTCAAGCCACCTATCCTGACAGCTACACAGAGATGGAGAAGCAGCGGAGCCCGGGCCCCCCGGGAAGGCTGTGTGGCTCCTGTCCCCCGGGTTATTCAGAGAGTGGGACAGCGTCGTCGCTGAGGTCCCTTCCCATCCTGATTTGAGCAGCTGTACCCAACTAAGGGGGGGGCTGTGATAGCAAATGTTTGGCCTCTGCCCCTCGGGAGGGGTCCTGGGTAAGGTCCCCTGGGACTGGTGGCCGGTAGGGGAGCCGGGGTAGGGAGCACACACAGGCCTGGACGGGCGTGAGGTGGTTGAAGGATCTCCGAGGGTTGGGGGTAGCGCTGTGGGGGACGGTTTCTTAGGTGCTGCTTTGTGGAACTGGCGGCAGGTTGACAGTCGGGCGGGGGGGGGGCACGGGAGGAGGACTGGTGCTGGCCTTTTGTAAGATCTACCCCGGGGCCTCAGGTAGGTCTCAGGTCTGCACTTGCACGTGGCTCAGCAGATCGGTTTTAAAATGGATTCTTTAAAGACAGGAGTTTGAGAAGTTTATGAGAAAAACAACACCCTAATTTGATCATATCACACCCTAGATGTTCACCTGTGGCTCGCTGTGATCCATTCATTCCCAGCTGGGACAAACTGCCATTTGAAATCTGGAAACTAGAGACCAGTGTGTCCTGTCAAACCAGCCTGGAGTTTTCTGTAGGTCCACCCTCCGTCCTTAGCTGCCTGAGGGCCTGTGCACACATGGGGGCGTTAGAGGCTCTGCCGGGTTCTTCCTCCCAGACTCGGTAGGTTCGGCTGTACTGAAGCCCCTTTCTCGAGCCGAGCCAGTGAGGAATGCGGGGCTCAGTAGAAAGGCTCACTGGAACTGACTCGTGCAGCATGTGTGAGCTGCTCAGAAGGGGGCCTCAGGAGCCCCTCCCCTCTTGTGTGTGACGCCGGGTGCGGGGTGGGGGCTTCTCGTCAGAAATCTGTGGCTGGGGCGGACGTGGACGGTGGCTGCGCTGCGTGGGTTTACCGTGTAGCTGTCAGTGGGCGCTGAAGACTTGGCTGTGCAGGGAAGCAAGAGGAGTGGTCAGGAGCACAGAGAAGAGGGTGTGGGCGTCATGGTGGTCGCGTGGGTGAATGCAGCTTCTTCGAGGGTGGGTGTCAGTGGGTGTTGAGAAGGGATGTCGGCACCTGGCGTGGGAGGCTGTTCAGGTCGCAGGTCAGCAGTCAAGAGCTGCCAGGAGAGCGGGGCAGACGCCTGGGTCCTGGCTTCCCGTTGGCGCTTTGACCTGGAGCACCGCCATCCTGTTCCTAGACGGGCTAAGTGTGGGCCCCCTGGACACTGGGAATCCCAAGGCGGGCTCACCTTTTCCAGCCCGTCAGGACCCATGCGTGGATGTGCTACTCGGACAGTTTGGTTGAATGGAAAGGGTTTCTTTCTTCCTTGCCTTAGTCACTGAGACTTGCAATTAGAATTTGTTGGAGGCAAATTCTTAAATAAAATAGTCTCGGTCAGTTTGTCTCCACCTTTTCCACTTGGGTCTCAGGTGCCTTTGTGTGTTTGGTGGGACTGGGGCCCCAGAGAGGGTCTGGCCTCTGGCTCATGGTACTTCCCCCATGTGACTCAAGCCCCTACGTTGAGAGATTTTTTTTTTGTTTTTTTTTATACCACTGGTTCATGTCCCCAGCTGGGACATTTGAGACCCCACTGAGGCACCCCTGACTGCCATGAACCGTCTTCCTAGCTCCTGAACCACGCTTGTATTATGGGCAAGAATTTGGGGGTGTTACTCTCCAGTTAGGTAGGGTATTCTTGTTACTGTTGGGAATTCTCCCATTTTAGCCCATGCCTCACCACTGTCATAATGTCTCCCTTATCAAGCGCACGTGGTGGTTTGCGTAAAGCGGCTGGTAACCTACCTGGCAGCCTCACTATCCTGAAGTCCCCCCAAGGCAAGGTGACCCACCCCTCTTTCTTGGTCCTCCCAGGATGGCCTTTGAAGGTTCTTTCCAGCCCTGCTATTTTATGGCCTGGTTTCTAAATCCCCAGTGGATTAGAAGGGACCGAAGAACTTTTATAGGATAACAGCAAGAAGAGCAAAGTAACTACAAAATATACAGGGAACTCTTAAAGACAGTAGCCCTCAGTCACCCTAAAAAGCTCTGGAGCCCCCAAGGTCCACAGTCTGTTCTAGATCATGAAGCAGTGTTGCAGAACCTTTTTTCTTCTGACTCAGCATGGATTAATAAGAGGAATACAGGAAAAATTACTCAGCCACGCGGCAGAACAAACATCAGTTTTGTGAGAATTTTACTTCAAAATGGTTACATGTAAAGGGGATACACTTACGGGATTCCCTTGGGTCCCTGGAAAAGTTGCCCTCTAGAAGTTCTAGATGGTTCAGGTTTTACTGTAATATGTTTGTTTGAAGCTAATGGCCTAGGGGCTTCCCTGGTGGTGCAGTGGTTAAGAATCCACCTGCCAATGCAGGGGACACGGGTTTGAGCCCTGGTCCGGGAAGATCCCACATGCTGTGGAGGAACCGAGCCCATGCGCCACAACCAGTGAGCCCGCGCTCTAGAGCCCGCGAGCCACAACTGCCAAGCTCGTGCGCCTAGAGCCCGTGCTCCACAAGAGAAGCCACTGCGATGAGAAGCCCGCGCACAGCGACAAAGACCCGATGCAACCAAAAATAAATAATAAATTAATTTTAAAAACAATAAGCTAATGGCCTAGTGAAAGGGTTTCTTCCATTTTTTTCCCCCAAGCAGTTTGCCTAATACGGGTATTAGTAGCCAAAGTGTAGGTAATACTTTGACCTTTTCTGGTTGAGAGGTGAAAGGATCTGGGTTGTAGGATGCAGATAAGTAACTTTCCTCTGGTTTTCTCCTTGCTCCCTCTCCCTTCCTGTCCCACACCAGAAAAAGCTGGCAGGCTGACAGAGGCGGCCTCAGGACGGACCTTCTGGCTACTGACCGTTTTGCTGGTAAGTGTGTCCTGTCTCAAGGCTTCCTGGTCCTGGGCTGTGTGTGTACCTTCTTTCATTATGTTTCATCCTTAAGTTTCGAGCGGTTCTTCAGAGAGAATCACTGTAGCTGACCTCCCAGCAGTGGAGCAGTGTGTTTACTTCAGGTAGATGTGTCACCTGGTTTCCACCTAGTTTTAATCTTTTTCCCTTGATTGTGAATTATGTTTGCTCGGGGTATCTGAATTTGTATCTTGCTTTTCTCTTTAGAAATACGGAGTTTAATTTTCTTGAACTCGGGGAGGGGTCTTACTGAGTTGTAAAAATGGTGAAAAAACTCACTCTTATTAAATTACTTGACCCTCTTATACTTCTTTGCCACGGTGGTACAAGAAGACACTTGGTGCAGAATTGTGTGAAGAGAGTGGGTTCTTCCTCTTTGCAGTAGCATGGGCTCACCTGGAGTTGGAGAGAGGCAGCCAGTGCTGAGTGAGCCCCTTTTCCAAATAAGGGAGCTGTGGCTTTGAGAGCCAGAGTCTCGCCGAGCACCGCGGCCACTCAGGAGTGGGGTCCGGAGGCGGACTGCGGGGTTCCTACCCTGAACTGAGGAACTGTGTGCCCTTGGGCCAGGTCCCACCTGCTGCAAGTCCACTCCCACACCTGGGAGACCAGACATGGGAGAATAACCAGTCACCACATGTCAGAGGCACTTAACTGCTACCCCTCCTGCCTCTTGCGGTTAACACTGTCGCCACAGAGCAAGGGAGGCTGCTCTTCAGGAGCTCTTTGCAGCTACTGTCAAATGATACATTTTATAAGCATTAGGAAGCATGGGGATGAACAGGTTAACCAAATAACTGAGATAGTTGTTAGTAGAACCATCCAGATGTTGATCTGCATCTGGGGCTGGGACAGACATGTGTTGGGTTCCGTTGGGGCCCCGTGGGTGGAGACGGGGGTGGCCCCTGGGCGTTCTGGTCCTGGACCTCTCAGCGGGAGCCTCCGTCTGCTCTGCCACGGGCAATGGGGGCGGGGAGGTTTTCCAGGGCGCCCCCCACCCTCCCTTGAGTGTCTCCTTTTCATCACTTGGTGAGAGTTTGGGAATCACCTTATGTCAGCAGTTGTAAGTGAGGAAAATAAGGTGTTGCTTGCTGGTGAAGCAGAGTGAGACCCTTGGCTTAAACTCTCCGCTGAGTGGACTCGGGTAGCTGCGAGCTGGCTGTGCTGGACTCGCCTCTCTGACTCAGCCCCTCCCGCTTCAGTGGCTCGCCCGGATCGTGTGGACTCCTGAGATCAACCATGAGCTCCGTCGCAGTTCTGACCCAAGAGAGCTTTGCTGAACACCGAAGTGGACTGGTTCCGCAACAAATCAAAGGTGACGGCCCCTTCCTCACTGCTCTCGTTGACCGTAAGCCTCGGCTCTTTCCGATCCTCGTGAGAGCCTGTGGCCTCTCCAGAGGTGCCGCTCAGCCCTGTGCTTGTGGGGTGGGCCAGGACCCACCAGTGTTGTGTGCTCCGTTTTGCACTGCCCTCGTGTGCGGGGTGAAATTGGCCAGGAGTGGCTAATGGATCGCCTACAGTAAGATTTAAAATGTGGACAACCTTCTGGAAAGCCAGTGGATTTGGCCTTTGTGATTATTAGGATTCTTCTCCAAAATCGCTATTGCCCAGTTGTGTTGAACTGGACTCTGGGATGGGAAGCGTCCCAGAGCTCTGTCGGGAGGTAGCTGTGAGGATGAAGGCCGGACTCGGGCCCTGCGCTGGCCCAGGCAGCCAGCCCCAGTGGAGACTAGTGCTGCCCAGGAGGGACAGTACACGAGCTGGGGCATCTGCAGGACGGTCACTTCAGCGTCTCTAGCTCATACTTCACAGTCTTGTCTTTCCCGTCAGAGTCTGATGTGTACGTATGACTGCAGGACAACTTGATTTGAATGCTCTGTTTCCATCCAAAGCCCTTCATCTGTAGTTAGATTTTATAAAATTTGCAGCTGAAAGAGTAGCTTGTTCGACCCTTTGTCGTTCCAAACATTCTTTAAAGTTTTCCAATAACTGAATGAATATCAGTTCTTAAGTTTAAATTAATTAAAATTAAAAGTGCGTTTCATCCGTCACACTCACCACATTTCAAGTGGCTTGCTTCTAGGCAGTGGAGACGTAGACACTGCCACTCGCTTGGGTTCTGAGTGCCTGCAGGCTGGGGCTTCCACACGACCCAACAGCCCTGTGGGGGCTGTGCCCCGTATTTAGGGGGGGGAGCGGGCACTGGGGCTTCCACGCGACCCAACAGCCCTGTGGGGTCTGCGCCCCGTTTTTGGGGGTGGTGGGGACCGGGCACTGGCAGACCGGGACAGCTTGCCACACGGAGTCTGTCTTGGCATCCAGGGTAGCACGGCTGCACGGCTAGAGTCGCAACCCCGGAGTCGGACGTGGGCGTGTCCGGCTCCAAAGGTCACCCGTCTGCTCTGCGTGCACATCTGTTCACAGTCGTTCTTATTGAGCCCTGCCATTGCCGAATACTGTGTTCAGGCCTGGACCCTGGGGAGACCCAGACAGTCACACTCCTGCTTCCATGGAGCTGTGGTGCACGGTCAGGCGCTGTGGAGGGAGGAGCAGGTGGTCACCGGGCCCTGATTTCCTCCAGTGCTCCCTGCGTTGGGGGTACGGGGGGCCGAGACGGCAGGTCCCGCGATGCTTTCAGCATGGTACGTTACAGTGGGAAATCAGCTGCAGTTTACCTCGGGGTTCTCACGGGCAGTGCTGGGCAGCAGCAGCATTTTGTTCTGCAAATTTAAGAGCTGGCTACGTGCCAGGCATTGTCGTGGTCGTGATTGTTTTTGAATACAGGATTGGAAGACTCTTCAGGACACAGGTCTGTGTCAAGGCCTTCCATCAAGGAGCTCACCCCATTAGGGGAGCAATGGGGCATCCGGCGTCTGAGCTGAGGCTCACAGGGGAGGCTGTGCACAGGGCAGGGGCGCCATCAGGTTCAGAGTCTGGCCCTTCCAGTTGACAGGCTGAACTTGAGGGCGCTGGGCCTGCGGAGCGGCGGGGGCCCTTTCCTGTGACCGAGGGAAGAGGTGGGGGGTTGTCAGCAGTCAGTGCTCTCTCTTTTTGGCATTAAAACCCTCCTCGTGTTTTTTCCATCTAACACTGAAAGTGGTGTGCTTCCTCTTAATCTATGTTGGCCGGTCCAGTTGCCACTTTAAATTCAGAAGAGGAGAGCGACCCTCCAACCTACAAGGATGCCTTCCCCCCACTCCCTGAGAAAGCAGCTTGCTTGGAAAATGCCCAGGAACCTGCTGGCGTCTGGAATAACAAGATCCGGCCCATCAAGGCTTCTGTCATCACTCAGGTAGAAAATCCATTCTTTTTTCACCTGCTCCTCCAAGTAGGAAGCAGTGGCGTCTGATGGGAGGGTGTTGTTTTTGTTTTTGTTTTTGTTTATTTTCGGCTGCGCCGCGCTGCTTGCTGGATCCTAGTTGCCGGACCGGGGATCAAACCCGGGGCTTCAGTGGTGAAGGCATGGAACGTTAACCACTGGACTGCCAGGGGATTCCCGGGAGGGTTTTTGAACATGCAGATGTGAGAGTGCTTTGGACATGAGAGGAGGCCTTTGGATGAAGTCGGTCTCCCCTCCCCCCAGAGCTCTAGGGAAGCACAGCTGCCCTGCACCCCAGCACCCAGAAGGGACGGTCCCATGTGTTTTCAGTCCGCTGCAGTCCGGTGTGTGCTCCAGCTGCTGGAACTGCCCTTGCCTTCCGTGTCAGCAGCGTCAGCAGCTGTCCCACTGTCCTGAAGCAGTTTTCTCCTCTTGGCTTTCTGGGACTCCACTAGCCTGTCTCTGCTCCCTGGAGCTGGGGTGTTGGCGGGCTCCATGCTCTCTCTGTGTGCCGGTGTTGGGTCATGGTTGTCGATCACCGCCCGCGCACTGAGAAGTCCCCCTAAGCCCAGGACTCCTCATCGGCGGTATTCTGGTTCCCGCAGCCTCCTGGTGTTGTAAAGGCACCACACTCCACATAGCGGCTCAGGCCCTGAACCGCAGTGCTGCTGGGTCCCTGCTTCCGCCCTGCCTCTGCTCAGCCCGAGTCCTCAGTCAGAGTGTGTCCTCCTTCACACCCGCCACTGTCTTCTCATCTCACCCACGGGGTGGGCTGAGGGACCAGCACTTCCCCTCCTACCTCGTGGACCCCTGCTGTGCTAGATGCTCCCCGCCCCCTTTGTGAAGCTCTCGCCTGCACTCCTCCCTTCCCGCTCCTCTGCTCTGGCCCCTCCCAGCATAGCCAGCCAGGTCCTTCTCACCTCCCAGTTTGTTTCCTTCACTGACCTTGCTCATTACTGTTCCGTGATACCCCTTGCCTTCATTTGTACTTGGGGGGGGGGGGGGCGGGTGGTGTCTTCTTCACTAGGACCACAGTCTCCTGCTCTTAGGCACTTTCTCCTTGTCTCTTAACTGCCCTCTGGGACCTTAGGGCAGTAGGCAGGGCTGATACTTAGTGAATGAACAAACTCACGTTCTTTACTCTGTACGTTCGGTTTCTGGACACTCCTGTCTTCTTGGTCTCTTAACCTTCCCTTTTTGACCTTTTCTGAGCAGGTGTTCCATGTACCCCTGGAGGAGAGGAAATACAAGGACATGAACCAGTTTGGAGAAGGTGAACAAGCAAAAATCTGCCTTGAGATCATGCAGAGGACTGGCGCTCACCTGGAGCTGTCTCTCGCCAAAGATCAGGGCCTCTCCATCATGGTTTCAGGGAAGCTGGACGCTGTCATGAAAGCCCGGAAGGACATTGTTGCTAGACTGCAGACTCAGGTGGGTGTTCCCCGGCCGGGTCCTCCCCAGGAAGGGCACTCCAGGCACTGCGGACACGGCTCAGACCCGATCAGACTCTTCCCACCAGTGGGCAGGGCCATAGAGTTTGCGGGGAGGACAGCAATATTCAGAGCCTCCTGGCACTTTTAGTGTAAAACCACTAACTTAGTAATAGGACTAGGACACCTACCATTTTTGCTCTTTCGGTGAATGAACTGAAAGTTAAAGGGGTATCCCAGAGTGTCAGACACTTAACTGAGCTTGCCCAGATGGTAGAGTGAGGACATGTGTGTGTAGATCAGCAGTTCCCACTTCAAGCTCTGAGGATCAGTGAGTACGTGCCTTGTTAAATACACACTTCCAGGCCCCAGGCTTGGGAGATCACAAATTCCATAGTTCTTAGCAGTCTGACACCAGTTACTTGGAATTTATTTGGGAACCATTGTAATAAATGAGTAGATCAGTGATGCATTTCTCCCTAAGTGGCATCACTTAAAGACCAAGATAAATGCAGAGAATCGTATTAAAATGTAGTATGACAGACAGGTCTTTAGATGGGTTTAGTTAGAAATGAGGGTTCTTCCCACCTGTTGCTGAGTCTCTGAGCTTTTAGGGGAGCTGGCTCGAGATGTGGTGGTTCAAAGATGGGGATCTGATGCAAGAGGGACCCCAGGGGGCTTAGTGGGGAGGGGGAGCACTGCCCCGTGGGCTCCCAGCTCTCACACTCACAGCCGCGGGGCACCTTGGACCTTCCCTGACCCATGCTAGCTTCAGGGAATCAAGGCATTGAATGTAGGAAGCTGAGAATGTGTATAAATTGCTTTCACATTGTGGCTGGCACATAGTAAGCTCTCAGACTTTCACTGTTATCTGCTAGTAGGTGAATACTTGAATATTTTGTGATTGAGCACTGGACAGGGAGAGAACACTTCTGAGGCATCCCTCCCATTCTGTCCCCCTGCCCCCCACCCCCACTTACTTTAAAGCAAATCCCAGACACATTATTCACCTATAAATCTATTTGGGCCCCCCTCTTTTTTTGTTTTTTTTAAATATAACCACATCCTGTTAACTCACTTATTAAAGTTAATAGTAATTTCTTCATATCCCCACATCAACCCAGTCTGTGTATGGCCTTCCCTCATCATCTCAAAGGCGTCCTTCCTGGTTGGATTTTTCCTCAGTGTCCAGGTGAGACTTGCCACTCGTTCATCCCTGAGCAGCGCCTTCCTCTCCTTTCCTTAATGCCGTTGCTTCGTTCTGGAGGGACAAGCGGGTGTTTGGCTTGTCCCACTGTCCATCATTACTCCTGTAAATCGGAGGGTAGGTCTAGGGGCTCTCGATTGCTTTCATGTTCAACTTGTATGTTTGGCAAGGAAACGTGTGGGTAGTGCTTTTGTACTTGGTGTTGATTCCAGGATTGATCCGTAGACTCAGGTGTCTTCAGCAAATCCATCCGTTATAGAGTTCCTGACCAATCTTTTGCTTAATACTTCTATCAACCATTGCTGGTCGCTGCCTAAATTCATCTGGGGTTGCAAATGATGGCTTTCTAGTCTCTCCCTCCACCTGAATTAGTTGGTATTCTGATGAAGAACTTCTGGGTGGGACGTGCAGGATAAATCATTGATCCTGGGCTTCCCTTGTGGCACAGTGGTTAAGAATCCGCCTGCCAATGCAGGGGATATGGATTCGAGCCCTGGTCCAGGAAGATCCTGCATGCCGCGGAGCAACTAAGCCCGTGTGCCACAGCTACTGAGCCTGCGCTCTAGAGCCCCGGAACCACAACTACTGAGCCCACGTGCCACAGCTATTGAAGCCCACGCGCCTAGAGCCCATGCTCCGCAACAAGAGAAGCCACCACAGTGAGAAGCCCACGCACTGCAATGAAGAGTAACCCCCCTCACTGCAACTAGAGAAAGCCCGCACACAGCAACGAAGACCCAGTGCAGCCAAAAATAAATAAATTGAATAAATAAATTTATTAAAAAAAAAAAAAAATTGATCCTTTTCCCCTTAGTTTTTAGACCACGTTGGCACTCTGGCATCTTAGGTCCATGGGTCTTTTCAGTGTCATCATGAACTTCTGGTGTGTTGATTAGTTCTTTTTATGCAGAAATTGCCTTGTCTCTGGCCCACGGGAGCTCCTTCAGGGAGGCACCCTGCACCTTCTGACATAACTGTTCATCTTGAACCACTTCCTTATTTCTAACACAGACTAACCTTAGCCATTTCCTTCCGCAGACCTGAAATCAGTTGTTTGTCCAAGAATTCTGGATGTTTATGGTGGGAAGTTACATGAGTTCAAACACATACTTCTAATTAAGATGAAAGATCGTGGGGTTTTAAAATCATTGAAGTAATTCTTCTCTCTCTCTTGAGGTTATGCTATCATCTTGATATATAGTTAGGTTCATTTGTTTTTAGTTTATTTTCAGTTTTTAAAAAATACTTAAATATTCCATGATTGCAAAGTCAGAGCCGTATGAGGTCCTCTTAGCCCCTTTCTCCTCTGCTGGGTGATTATTCTTGGTCTTTGGGGTATTCTTCCATTGTTTGGTTTGAGAATAGAAGCAAAAGGTTAACTTGCTGTGAACTCTGTTCTGCACCTTGTTTCTTCCTGCGGTGCATCCTGGAGCAGTCTGCATCAAGGCAGGTAGTGGCTTTCCTTGTTTCTTTACACAGCTGCACAGTGCCCTGTGGGTGTGCTATGATTTGTTCAGGCATTCCTCTTGATGGGCACTTGGGTGGCTTCCAGACTTTTGCTTTTAACAGATCGTGTCACAGTTAAACACCTTGTGCACCTGCTATTTCCTGTTTTACCCAGTTATCTCGGGAGAGATTTCCTAGAAGTGAGATGGCTGGGTCAGAGGGCATCTGCATCTGTAATTTTGCCATCACAGCCAGATCCCTCCCCTGAGGTGCTGTGCGTTTGTCCTCCCATTGGCTTTCTCAAAGCCTTTCCATGGTCGTCAGGTACTGGGACTTTCTGGACTTTGGAAGATAGCTGCGTGTACTTTTCATCTGCGTCTCCCCCGTGTACTGGTCTCCTGCCCTTTGCTCTCCAGGTAAAGGTTTCCGTCCTGCTCGGCGCAGTGGGGCTCTTGAAACTCTGCATCAGTCACACGTGTTACAGATGCAGTTCCCAGTTTGCCACCTGGGTTTTGATCTTGGTATGTTTTGCTGTGTGGAAGTTTCATTCTTATGTAGTCAAAATTCGTTAATCTTTTGGTTTTTTGAGTTGTTGTTAGGAAAGTTTCTTTTTACTTTGGGTTGTAAGAAAGTTTATTCTTATTTTCTCTGGTGCTTGTAAAGGTGTTCTTATATTCCAAGTCCTGATCTGTTGGGAAGTTACTGTGAATGGTGCCACATACGGATCCAGAAACATCCTTTCTCACATGGCTGTCAAGTCATCAACACCAATTGTACAAGAGTTTCCCCGCAGTGATTTGAGTGGCAGTTCTTATCACGTCCTAAATTTTCATACTGACTTGGGTCTGTTCGTAGGTTTTGAGCTGGCCTGTCTCTCCGTGTGCTCGCGTTCTCTGTTTTAGTGGCAGTGGTTTTGTAGTTTCATATCTAGTCCAGTTACTGCCACCACTCCCGTACTGTTCTCTCTCAGGATTTCCTGTCCATTCTATTCCCTTTTGTTCTGCCCTGCAAGCTTGATCATCAGCTTTTTGCTCAGAACGGTGTTAGATCACCCAGGGCTGTGCTCTGCCTTGTGGGACACACGTTCCACCTACTACTGTGTTTTGTGTCCAGCTGCTGAGATGAGTGGTCTTTCCTTCGCATCTTCTAACCATGTGTTGTCAGTATGAGTTAAAGCTGCTGAGTCCGGATCCTAATTTTTTCTTCCTCTTACGGACAGTAAGAGTTGGGTCAAGTAGTGGTTTTCCCCAGGGTTCCCCTGTGTGCAGTCACGTGCTGCTTCCTCTCCAGCCTCGTGTCTGCTCTGCTTTCTCGTGTCTCCTTCCGTGGGAAATACTCCGGTGGAGGTTGGCAGTGGCCGTGGACAGTGCACGGCCTTAGTGAGCAAAGCTTTCCTGCCAAATACAGCTCTGGGGCTGAGGGCGCACGTGTATTGGGTCATGTTACAAAAAATATACATCCACTGATTTCTATTTTCTTGCAGATTTTTATCATGAAAGGATTTTGATTTTACAGAGATGATCATTTGATTTCTCTTAGATCTAACAATATGATTTGTATAAATGGATTTCCTAATATTGAACCATTTTTAGAATAAATCTCATTTGCTCATAATTTATAAGCCACTGGTCTTACTTTCTGTGCTAGTTGGGAAGTGAGGACCTTTTTTATTGCCTCCGTGATACAATTTAACATTTCTGTTGTGAGTGTTGAAAAGTTGGCTGTGAAGCTGGTGTCCTTTGGGGAAGGAGGGAAGCCGGCTGGCCTGTGACTTCCTGCTGCACTTGTGGTGGGAACCTTAACACTTGGCCCTTTTCTTTTCTTTTTTTCGAAGTCCTCTTGGTTGATGACTGTTTACTCTATAGATCTAGGAAGACTGGAAACCTCTGTCTTCCTCCCAGATTTTCCTGTGACTTCAGAAAGTTGCTTAATTTCTGGCAGTTTGAGGATTTGGATTATTGTCGTCTTCTTTCCTCAAACGAGTTTTCTATTTTAACTGGTTGTAAAAGAGATAGCAAGAAGAGTTTATTACCACATATAGGGCTTATGTCTGAAAAAAACAGCATAGCGCTCCAGAAACAAAACTTCATCAGGTTAGTCAGTATGTGCCCGCTTTCCTACTGTGTCTTAGCATGGTGTGAGGAATCACTGAGATGGGAAACAAGCACATAGCATTCTTGAATATTCCTGTCCTCGTGATGGCTTAGAGCTGGGCTGAGAAGACATCGAAGGAATAGTTATGATGGCTGAAGGGGTGATGCAGGACCATGGGTCTGTGTCACGTTTGAACTCATTCTAGCCTGAGGCTTGGTCCTGCTTCCCCAAGAAGGTGATGTTTAACCTGAGACTGTTCCGAAGGACGGGGTGGGGCTGACAAGGTGAGAGTAGGTGGGGATGGCATTCCAACCAGGGAGAATGTCGTGGAAAAACGTGCTTTTTCGGAACCTGCAAATATTTTTGCTTTCTTTGGCTCTTTTCCTGCCGTAGGCCTCAGCAACTGTTGCCATTCCCAAAGAACACCATCGCTTTGTTATTGGCAAAAATGGAGAGAAACTGCAAGACTTGGAGCTAAAAACTGCAACCAAAATCCAGATCCCACGCCCAGATGACGCCAGCAATCAGATCAGGATCACCGGCACCAAAGAGGGCATCGAGAAAGCTCGCCATGAGGTCCTGCTCATCTCCGCCGAGCAGGTGTGGCCGGCCACGGGCCTGGTGTGCATGGTGGCCTTGCCCCGGCCGCCGGGAGGCCCGGATCTGTGCCCTCATGGCTCTGTCCTTCCCTCTCAGGACAAACGTGCTGTGGAGAGGCTGGAAGTAGAGAAGGCGTTCCACCCCTTCATCGCGGGGCCGTACAATCGGCTGGTCAGCGAGATCATGCAGGAGACGGGGACACGCATCAACATACCCCCGCCCAGCGTCAGCCGGACCGAGATCGTCTTCACGGGGGAGAAGGAGCAGCTGGCCCAGGCTGTGGCTCGCATCAGGAAGATTTACGAGGAGAAGGTAGCAGCCGGGAGGAGGCCCGAGAACAGCCCGTCCTGCGCCGTAGCCTCTGCGGCCTGGGCAGCCCCAGTTCCCACAGTTAGCAGGTGGCACCCGTGCTGCCCCGTAGCTGTGGGGCAGTGGGCCAAGCTCTGCTGGACGGCTGTCCCCACAGCTTCCCACCCGAGCTCCCCCTGCCCTGTGTGCCCCTGGGCACGTGCTGCTCAGAGCTGATCGGGCCTTTGGGTGCGCTCTTAGCCTGAGTCGGTGGGCATTGAGGTCTGGCGCTGGTTCCTTTATTTGGGGAGAGGACGGGGTGTTTTTGTTTCTTCCTAGTTGCAGTGATTACTCTGGGCTTGACTTAAATTCTGCCGTAATTCTTTTGAGGAGAAAACCCAGTCCTTGATTAGTGGAGTTTCTGGGGATTGACTGGTCATCGTCTTCACTTTTCAGGGCTCACTTGCTGTAGTCGGGGCCCCGTGTCTTGCTCCCTGCCCTTCCCTCTGACACCCTTACGGTGCTCTTACTTAGAAAAAGAAGACCACAACCATCGCGGTAGAGGTGAAGAAATCCCAGCACAAGTATGTCATCGGGCCCAAGGGCAATTCCCTGCAGGAGATCCTGGAAAGAACTGGAGTTTCTGTGGAGATCCCACCTTCAGACAGCATCTCAGAGACTGTGATACTTCGAGGCGAGCCTGAAAAGCTGGGGCAGGCGTTGACTGAAGTCTATGCCAAGGTAACTGCTCCCTGTGGGAGACTCCGATTAGCGTTTCCTGGGACCGTGTCAGGAGAGGGGAGCACTCACCTGTCTCTGAGCCCTGGTGAGCCACCTGGCTTGGTGTTCACGAAACCTGGACTCTGCAGACCCACGGGTTTGTTTCCTGGTTTTCCTAGGCCAACAGTTTTACGGTCTCCTCCGTCTCTGCTCCTTCCTGGCTTCACCGTTTCATCATTGGCAAGAAAGGGCAGAACCTGGCCAAAATCACTCAGCAGATGCCAAAGGTAAGGAATTGTTGTCTGCCGCGTTGAGTTGATCTTGGTCGTCCCATTTCTGAGATTGGTTTTGTCCGGGGCGGGGGCGGTGCCTTTGAAGACGGGGGCACGTGTTTTAAAGATCAGTTGTTGTGGGTGACAGTCAGCTGCTGCGTGGTTAGCCAGGGGTGAGCAGAATACGTTTTTTCAAATACCTGTGTCACGTCTTTGGGTCTCTTTAACCAGGGAAAGAGTGTATTGCTAAGTTTAATGAATATCTCAAGAAGTATCTCATTTAGTTGTTACGGTGTCGTAACTTGTGAGTAGTTAACATCTGAGAATTTCGTGGAGAATCGTGTGCAGGTGGAGTTCGTGGGCCTTTCTGCCCTCCGCGTCTCTGTCCTTCGGGCGGCAGTAGGTCCAGGAACCTTGGCCGAGAACGCGTGCGTCGTCTTTCGTTCCTGTTCCGTTCAGAGCCCTGGTTCCCGCAGCGGGGCTGGCTCCGTGGCGCCAGCCTCCCGGGTTGCCCTCCCTGTGCGTTATTCCTCGCCTGGTGTGTTGGGCCGGGTCGGGGGGTGGGGGGCGGTGGTGGTGACGTTTCTCCCCCGTTGTCGTCTGTCTCGTCCCCCTCGCACACCGGGGGGCGTGAGCAGTGAGGTGTCGGTGTGCTTCATGCCAGTGGTTTTGGGGGCGCACAGTGGGGAGGCCTTTGCGGTTCCCACACAGGGTTTAGTACCAACATCATGGTCATCCCCAGACCGCCTTTCCAACTTCTCCTGGTGTCCGTGGATCGGCTGCTGCCCCGGGAGAGCAGCCCAGGCTCTCAGAGGAGCTTGCTGTGGCCGTGCCGTCCCGGTGGGCCGACTCTTGTTTTGGTGCGGTAGGTCCACATCGAGTTCACAGAGGGCGAGGACAGGATCACCCTGGAAGGCCCCACGGAGGATGTAAACGTGGCCCAGGAACAGATCGAAGCCATGGTCAAGGACTTGGTAAGGGGCCCCGGGTGCTGGCCGAGTGGGCATGGGGCATAATCCTGGCACTTGCCAGTCAGACCTCACGTGGGGGCCCTGGAGGCGCGGGAGGGGGGCCCAGTCGGCAAGTGGCGAGTTCTGAAACGGCTGGAAGCTGGCCGGAGTCCGGGAGAGCCGTGGGTAGACGAAACCTTACTGGGAAGGAGGGTCTTTCGAGGGTGCCTGCAGGACGATCCTGCCGCAGATCCTGACAGCTGAGTGGGAAGAGAGGGCAGCCGCTGCCGGCTCCTGGGCTTTGGTTCTGGCTGTTTGTCTGCGGATCTGGGCCCAAGTCTTGGACTCTGCTCTCCACTGGCCTGCTCTGTGCTTCTCCCACAGATTAACCGGATGGACTATGTGGAGATCAACATCGACCACAAGTTCCACAGACACCTCATCGGGAAGAGCGGGGCCAACAGTGAGTGGGGGGGGGGCGGGGCACGTGGAGGGCAGGCGGGGTGTCCTCAGCAGAGCGCCAGCGGGGGGCGGCCTAGACTCCTAGCCGGGGCCTCCCCCCGGGGCCGAGGTTGGCCTGGAGCTGATGGGCCTAGAGGTGAACGTGGTGAGCCTGGTAGTGAAGGCACGCAGGGGTCCGTGTCCTCGCAGTTCAGCCAGACCTGCTGGGGTGGGGTCTGCCGTCTGCCGTCCTCACATGCACCACTGACCACGCCCCTGCTGGGCTGGCCAGCCCAGGCTCAGCCGGGGACTGAACCGGGTCAGGTTGGAACGTGCCAAGTGAGCGCTCTGCTTGAATCCGCGGATGTCAGATGTTTTTTAAAATCCACTGCTTTGCTCAGTTTAACTTCAGTGCCATTCCAGGCATCACGGTGCTCACCAGTCCTGAGAACAGCTCTGTCCCCTGTGTGTGACCTTTGGTGGAGGTGAGGTAGCGGGCACCCCGCCAGTGTAGGTAGGATGCCTCCATGTGCCTGCCCTCTTGGGTTTTGCCCTGTGCAGTCCATTCTTTGTTCAGAGTAAACGTAAGCTAGTTGCTGCTGCTTTATTTGGTGTCAGTTGTGAGTTCTGGAGCGTTTTAAACAACGGGCCCACGCCCGCACGGAGTGACAGCAGTCCGTGCTGCTTGCACCGTAAATTTGCTTTTCTTTCTTTTGTTTTCTGTTTTGGTTAACTGCAGTGTTTTCTTGAACAGGAAATGTAAGGAAGTGCAGTTCTGATGTTAATTTCTGGTTTCTGCTCCCTGGGAAGTGCAGAGCCACTTTGCGTTGTTCAGAGAATTGTGTCTGTTCCGTTTTCTTCTGGTTCAGTTCCTCACCTTCGTTTTCTTTCATCTAAAATCTGCCGCCCAGCTTCTGTGTCCTTGGCTCTCGTCCTGTGTGGTTCCACCCTGGAACAGCACCTCCTCACAGCAGCCCCCGAGCGGGTCGGCTCATCATGGCTGTGTCCATGTTTGCTCACATCCTTCCTTGGCGACGCTCTGAGGAGCTTGGTTCCCCTTTACTACATGGTGGGCAAAGTGCCACCCCCATTTCCTGGTGATGAGGCTTCCCCAGGGTGTGGGAGCCTGGGTCTCTGTCTGGAGAAGGTGACAGGAGGAGGATTGTCAACACCACTGGTTTTGCCAAGGCAGTGAAGTGCTCAGGCTGGAGCTGAGCTGACGATGGGGTCTCCTTAGGCAGCATGGCCTCCGTGGGCTCCAAGGTGGTCGACGGGGGTGCTTTTATCTTCAGGTGATGTGGGAGCTTCTGGTTTTTAATGGCTTCCTATTTTTGTTATATTTTTGAGAGTAATTTTTTTTTTACTTGAACAGTAGTTGTCTGTCTCCACATTAGAAATGCCCTGGCCATGCCCAGACCAGCTGTATCTCAGGCACCGAGTGGCCCTCGCCCTAGGACACTGCAAGTTCTCAGGGAGGTGCCAGCATGTGGTCCATACCAGGCTCCTTGTAGAACATGGAAGGTCTCGCTGTGGAGTTTGAAGGCCTAATCATCCTTTTTGCTTATGGGATGAGTGGTTAGCTTTGTGGGGGCTTTAGCCCTGTCCTGCCGCGTTGTGAGTCATTGGTGGAGCAAGGTGGATTCTGCATCCAGCCGTGTGTGTCCTTTTGTGTTCTTCAGTAAACAGAATCAAAGACCAGTACAAGGTGTCTGTGCGCATCCCTCCCGACAGCGAGAAGAGCAACCTCATCCGCATCGAGGGGGACCCGCAGGGCGTGCAGCAGGCCAAGCGCGAGCTGCTGGAGCTCGCCTCCCGCATGGTAAGCCCGCGGCCGGGGCTGTGTCTGCGCGGCAGCACCTTCCTCCTGTGCCGTTCTAGAGGGTGACCGGTGCGGCTGTGACTTGCTGGTACCGAGTTTCCTTCATTCCCCCCCATCCCCAGGGCCCCATGTAGTGCTAGGGAGGTGCTAGGGCTCTGCAGTGGGGTTCTCAGCCTTGGCCAGACCCCAGAGTCCCAACTGCAGTGATGACTTTTCTGGAGGTGATTCTCGTGTGCAGCCAAGGTCTAGAAGCACGGCTGTGTGGTTATCTGCACATCCGGGGTGGGGGTTGGTGCCTTGTTCCCCGTCCCTGAGACTAAGCCACCAGCCCTCACACACGTTTCTTGGTTTTCTGAGTCAAATGCAGACAGATATATCCTTGCTCTGGGGTGTCTTATCCTGGTACTGGGTTACTGAACCCTTATTTCTCTGTCAACCTGATGCCAGTCTGATGCAGAACCTCCCAGAATTGTTTGAAATGTTTGGTTGGCTGTTAGTGTTTGTCCCTGTATTCCAGCTCTGCTCGTTTTCTTGTATTTTTCCCACGTTTTGATAGGACCTCTGGGGGAGGGTGAGAGCCCCACGGGTTCAGTGCCCTGTGTTGAACCACTTAATCATCCGCACAGGGACGCGGTCCGAGCCACCCAGTGTTCAGGAGGGCCGTGCGGAGCGCGAAGCCTCGCAGCCCTCCCGTTAAGTAGAATTGCTGGACGAGCTGCTGCAGTAGCACTTCTGCGTGAAGGGTGCTGCGCTCCGTGTTTTCGTGCTACTTTGTTCAGGAGAATAACACGCAACCAGAGTAACATGCAGTGTGGGCATTGCTGGAGAGAGCAGGTGTTCCGCGAGCGGCGCTCTCTGCCAGCCGCTGACGCCTGGCACTGCTGCAGGGGTGCACCTGGGCGCCCCTCACTCTGGTCAGTTGTATTTTTAGGAAAACGAGCGTACCAAGGATCTAATCATTGAGCAGAGATTTCATCGCACAATCATTGGGCAGAAGGGTGAACGGATCCGTGAAATTCGGGACAAATTCCCAGAGGTAAAGGTTTCCCAAAGACATTCTTGATTCAGTATTTTGGAATCCAGTCCTCGCTAATAATCAGACTTGGTCTCCTGATGATTTGTTCTAGGTCATCATCAACTTTCCAGACCCAGCACAGAAAAGCGATATTGTCCAGCTTAGAGGGCCCAAGAATGAGGTGGAAAAATGCACAAAATACATGCAGAAGATGGTGGCAGATCTGGTAAGGGGACGTTTTCCATCCTTTCTTGTGCGACAGTGTCAAGGGTAGTAGGGGGCTGGGGGTGTTCCCCAGAACCCCTGCTTCGGGGAGCACACTCGGGCACTGGGGCAGCCGCCCCCCCACGGTATTTAGACCAGCAGAAATCCTTTTCCCGTGCAGAGTTACTTTGTTTCTTTTTATAAATTTATTTATTTACTTATTTTTGGCTGTGTTGGGTCCTCATTACTGCACGTGGGCTTTCTCTAGTTGTGGTGCACGGGGGCTACTCTTCGTTGCAGTGCACGTGCTTCTCATTGTGGTGGCGTCTCCTGTTGCGGAGCACGGGCTCTAGGCACGTGGGCTTCAGTCATTGCAGCACGTGGGCTCAGTAGCTGTGGCTCGCGGGCTCTAGAGCGCAGGCTCAGTAGTTGTGGCGCACGGGCTTAGTTGCTCCGCAGCATGTGGGATCTTCCCGGACCAGGGCTCGAACCCGTGTCCCCTGCATGTGGGATCTTCCCGGACCAGGGCTCAAATCCGTGTCCCCTGCGTTGGGAGGCGGATTCTTAGCCACTGCGTCACCAGGGAAGTCCCTGCTTTGTTTCTTGAGGGGTCTTCGGATACCTAGGCAGAGAAATTCTCCCATCCAGTAAGGAGAAGAGAGGTTTTACACAGGTAGCCTGAGAAGTCACTTATTGATTTGTCATCTTCCTCAAAACTTGGAATGTGAAGAGGCAGTTTGGAAAGTGCTGAGGGCGGTTGGTGGGAGGGCTGCAGATGCCCCGTGCTTTCCAGGGGTTCTCGGGGGCTTGGACTTGACCTCCACAGAGAGGTGATGGGGAGGGCTTCCCAGCGCTGCCCTGGAGGGTGCTGCTTTGATGTGCATTTTGAGCTCTCTCCTGGGCCTGGCATCCCGGCCTCTGCCCATCCTCAGGCAGCTCTGCTCCTGGGTGTGACACCCACAGAGCTGGTGTGTGTCCAGGCACTTCTGGATTGTAGAACACGTGTGTAACAGATCGCAGGCGCTCTCGCAGGCCACTCTTCACGAGAGGGACTTTGCGGTAGCTGACTGGCACGCCCCGTTGGTCAGTTGTTGGATAAGTTGTCTCACCTATTCCTGTGACAGATCTCTGGAGGTCAGGCGGGGAGAGAAGTGGGTCGCAGAATCCTGTCCTCCCGTCCCACCTTCAGGCACAAGAAGGACAAGTCAGTCTGTAATACGACGGTTAATTGTACCATCTCTTGTGTTTTTTAGGTGGAAAATAGCTATTCAATTTCTGTTCCGATCTTCAAACAGTTTCACAAGAACATCATTGGGAAAGGAGGTGCAAACATTAAAAAGGTGACCGGCCGGCGTGTCTCCCGAATCTTGGCTCTGCCCCCCCTGCCCCCGTAGCCCTGTGCTGTTCTGGCTTCAGAGCTGAAGAAGGGAGCCTTGCTGCCCAGCCCTGGGAAGTCAGCCCCTCACGGTCCCCTCGCTCCTTGTAGATCCGGGAAGAAAGCAACACCAAGATCGACCTTCCTGCAGAGAACAGCAACTCGGAGACCATCATCATCACAGGCAAGCGAGCCAACTGCGAGGCCGCCCGGAGCCGCATTCTGTCCATCCAGAAAGACCTGGTAACGGGACGCTGTGTGGTGGGGTGCTCTAGCCTGGGGCCTGGGGCGCGGGGCCGGGTGGGCCACCGAGGGATGCCTGCCGCTTGTCCCACTCAGGTGCTTGGAAATCGTCCCATTCTGAAGGTGTTACTTTTTTTTTTTTTTTCTCAATTTTTTGAAAAATTAACAGGCAAGAGACTGCACGTGTTTAAAGTGTGCAGTGTAAGTTTTGACTGCTGGAGTCACCTCCACAATCCAGATAGCGCACACCGTCACCCCGAAATACCCTTGTCCCCCTTCACTCCCGCCTCTGCCCCACTGGGCTCCTGGCGCCCCCCCATCCACCCTGGTCTCCGCGCCGCCGTGGGTTGGGGTGAGTTTCCTGCTTCACTGTGTGAGGGGAACCGTGGCGCCTCCTCCCGGACGCAGGCCTAGCTGTGCTCAGACCACAGGTCCTTTCAGATTCACCACGTTGTCACGTGTCGGTGCTGCTTTTCACTGCCGGGTGACGCTTCATTACAGGAGATCATGTTCCTTCTTGTGTGAGCTTTGTAGTTTGTGTGTTTCAAGGGGTTTCCTCTTTTATCTAAGTTGTCAAGTTAACTAGCATAAAAATTTTCTTAATGTTCACGTATTATCTCTTTTCTGTCTCTGGTGATGTCATCTTTCTCATTCCTAGTATACGTAATTTGCAGCATTGTAGAATGATCTCCTTTTAACCCTCGTAATATTCTTTTCTCTGAAATCTACTTTTTCTCTTATCAAAGTGAGTTTCTTTTAGGCAGCTTGATTTTTTATTCAGTCTGACAATCTCTGCCTTTTAAATAAAAGTGTTTACGTTTTAATCACGTTAGTAATTATATATGTTTGTGTGGTATGTTATGTATGGCATGTTTTATTACATACACTTAGCAAGTTAATTAAATTACATTTAATGTGACTATAATTTTTTCATTTTTAAAATTGTGACGTTTGAAAAACAAAATTCAGCATCCTAACCACTTTTAAATGTCCAGTCCAGTTCAGTGGCACTCAGGCCATTCACACTGTTGTGCAGCCGTCACCACCGCCACCTCCAGAACTGTCTCATCTTCCCAAATGGAGACTCTGTCCCCACCAAATAACAGTTCCTTCCTCCCCTCTCCTCAGCCCCTGGCCCCCTCAGTGTGATTATTTTACGTAGAGCACTTGGATTTAAACCTGCTGTCTTGCTATTTGTTTCTGTTTGTCCCATCTACTTTGTTCTCTTTTCTGCCTTCTTTTGGGTTAGATGTTTTTATGATTCCTTTTAACCTCCTTTTTTGGTCTATTGGGTGTACCTCTGTTTTATTTTAGTGGTTGCTTTAGGGTGTTCGGTATACATCTTCAACTTACCACAGCCTGCCTTCAAGTGACTTGATGCTGCTTGAGCCGCAGCGTAAGGAACTGAGAACAGTGGGCATCCAGCCCTGCCCCCGCTGCTGTGTTTTGTTGACATACTGTAAACCCTACATGCATCTTAATAAGAAAATATACGCACGTCAACATATCCTCTGCGCTCTAGCTGTTCATCCCTCCCTCCCTCCAAACCGTGACAACCACCAATCTTTTCACTGGCCCCATAGTTTGCCTTTTCCAGAATGTCAAATAGTTGGAATAGCATGTAGCCTTTTCATACAGGCTTCTTTTACTTAGCAGTAAGTAATAAGATGGATCGTATCATAATAGTAACATTTGGTTTTGTAAGAAACACCAGACTGTCTTCCACAGTGGCTGCACCATCTCGCATCCCCGCCAGCCTCCACATCCTCAGGTTGGCGGGTTTCATTCAGCACTCGAGGCTTTGCCTCAGTGTCTCTCACTTAACAGTGGTTTCCGACGAGACACCTGATGTCATCCTTGCTCCTCTGGCCTGTTTGATGATCGTATCACCAGCTTTTAGCAACTTATGATGTGTCCTGGTGTAATTTCATTCATGTTTCTTTGGAGTTCGAAGCCCTCATCTAGCTTCTTGGATATGTGAGGTTAGAGTTGTCATCAAAGTTGGAAATATTTGGGTCATTATTTCTTATTATTTTTTTCTATCCTCCAGAAACTCAGATTACCTGGTGGTAGGCAGCTTGACCTTGCCCTGCTGTCCTCCAGTGCTTTTTTTATTTGGTGGTTGGGGAGGAGGAGTGCTTTTTTTCCTCCTTGAAACGGTCTCTTCAAATTCATTAGTTTTTTGCAATGTCTGATCTGTGATTACACCAAGTATATTTTTCTCTTTCCATATATTGTCTTCACCTCTACAAGTTCAGTTTCAACCATTTGTTTTTATGCTTGACACATTCAACCTTGCCTTTGGCTTTTTGACCTTGTGTAGTCTAGTGATGAAAATACCTGTTTTAGTGTCCTTGGCCCGCTGGCTCTAACATCTGTGTCATTTCTGGGTTGTTTTCCATTGTTCATTCCTCGTGATGGGTGGTTTTTTCCTACTTCTTTGCATGTCCGGTTTTTTTGTTTGTTCTTCTTTTATATTGGATGCTAGATGTTATGAAGTTTACTTCGGTGGGTGCTGGATATTTTTGCGTTTGTATAAATATCTTTGAGCTTCGTTAAGTTACTTTAAAACAGTTTGCTCCTTTTTGGACTTGCTTTTTAGATTTGTTAGGTGGGATCACAGCGGTGCTTAGTCCCGGGTCTGTGGCGGTCCTTTCCCTGGCCTGGCTGGTCTCCCTGCACGTTCAGCCCGTGAGCCTGCAGTGCTGGGGGCTGCTCTCTCCCTGGACGGTCAGGGCTGCATCCTTGATGCAGGGGCTTGGCCGGGGGCAGGGACCGGGCTCGGCCTGTCGGCTTCCTGTCTCCGGCGTCTTGTCGCTGCGTCACGTGGGAGGTGAATCCAGTCCCTGGTGCTCCGCCTTGAGTAGAGGCAGGGTCGTTGCTTACGGGGCTCTTGCGGGGGTTGGTCCTCGGGCATCTCGGCCCTGCCTCTGCTGCAGGCGCCTGAGGGAGACATCTTGTGTGACGTCACGGCTTTCCCTCCGCGTCATGTCTGCCCTTGCCCGCCACACAAAAACCTGGCTCACTCGCGCTGTGTGTGATTTCAGGCCAACATAGCCGAGGTGGAGGTCTCCATCCCTGCCAAGCTGCACAACTCGCTCATCGGCACCAAGGGCCGCCTCATCCGCTCCATCATGGAGGAGTGCGGTGGGGTCCACATCCACTTCCCCGTGGAGGGTTCGGGAAGTGACACCGTGGTCATCAGGGGCCCTTCCTCGGACGTGGAGAAGGCCCGGAAACAGCTCCTGCACCTGGCGGAGGAGAAGGTGAGCACTGCCCAGGAGGGTCACTGTGTCCGTCCTCATGTCACACTGGACGCCTCCACACACCCTCTCTGTGTGGCACGTTAGCAAACACCTATATATACCTGTATGTCTCTGATTCTTGCCACCGCTGAAGGGCCTTTCCAACTCAGATGCCTACATATTCAGTGTAGAAAATTTGCTGTTAGGCTTGTTATTTGGGGCTTTTTCCCTCAAGTATGATTTACATACAGTAAATCTTAGTGTATAGCTCTGAGTTTTGACAAGCATATGTTCATGTGACCGCCACTCAAATACAAACCTTTTGACTGTCACCTCCCAAGGTTCTCCGTTGACTCAGTCGCCTTTGTCCCTTTGTTAAAACCCAGGTGCCCCTCTGTTTGTGGACTTGGCTCCTTTTCAGCAGCACCGCAGGTGGATGCCAGCTTTATGGGACGTCTCAGGAGTCCTTCAGCTTTGTGCTTTTTAAAATTGCTCTGGCTATTCTAGACCCTTTGCCTTTCCATGTGCATTTTGGAGCCAGCTTGTCGATTTCTAGAGGGAAGTCCTGCTTGGATTTTGATTGGGGTCATGTTGAATCTGAAGGTCAGGTCAGGGCAGGGAGAATTGTTGTCTCGGCAGGTTTGAATCTTCCGGTCCACATCGATTCAATTTTTAAACTCTCTGAGTTTCCATTGGTGTTTTGTCGTTTTTAGCATGAAGGTCTTGTTCATGTTTTGTTCGGTTTGTATCTGTTTTGTTTTTAGTGGCATCATAAATGGTACTTCTTTATACAATTGGCACTTCAATTTCCAGTTACTGTCACACGTAGAAGCATGTTTGATTTTTGCATATTGGCCTTGTTTTTTGCATCTGGTCTACAGCTCACTTATCAGTGACAGTACCTTTTTTTGTGGATTCTTGTGAGTTTTATAGGTGAAACCCACCATCTGTGAACGTGCAGTTCTTTCTTTCTTTCTGAGCCGTACCGCCTGTGTGTCTTGTTTACTACGTGGCTTGGGCCTCCCGCGTGCCGTTCAGTAGCCGTGGTGAGCGGAGAGCCTCTCCTGGCTGTGGACTCGGGGAAGCCCTCGCTCCCGCACCGTGCGGCGTGAGGTGCGTTGTGGGTCTTTGGCACTTGCTCTTTATCCAGCTGAGGAAGTTCCCTTCTGTTCCGAGTGTGCTGAGAGTTTTTATCAGGAACGGGTGTATTGTAGGATCTGTTGACATGATCACCTGGTTTTTCTTTTTTTAGTGTAAATGTTAGATTGATTTGGTGTTTAACCAACTTTGGCGTTTCTGGGGTGAACCCCACCTGGTTTTGATGCATCATCCTGTATCATGTTGCTGGGCTGGGCTCAGCTAACTCGTTAGCTTTTGTAGAATGCTGCTATTTGTGAGTGTCTGTCTGAAAAGTTGAGGATTCTCCATGGTGGTCTGTGAAACCGGCAATTAAAGATAACAGAATTCGGTTGTTCACCGTTTAGCTTGGGGGCCAGGTTTCATGACAAGAGAAAGGGAGAGTGCGTGCCCGGCGTGGGCCTGTCCGCCTGGGGTGTGTCCCCCTCACACTCTCCTGACGCCTCTGCCAGAGGAACCGGCATCTCAGCGAGCTCGCTGGGCCAGGGCCTTTTGTGGTATCAGATGAGGGCCTTGGTTGGCTTGGCCGTCTCCGAGCTGGAGGTTGCAGCTGGTGGTGCGTAGGTCACCTGGAGCCCTAGGGAGTGAGGACTGGACAGGGCGCCGTCCACTGGCGTCGGGAGCAGTGTGGGTGCCCGGGCCTGGGAGGGGCTCCCGGCGTGCCATGGGCTTCCTGTTGTGCGGGTGCAGTCCCCCCAGCCCACGCCCCCTTTGCAGATGGAGATAGAGAGCAGCTTGCAGAAGCTTGGTCACTGCTGGTCAGTGGCAGGCCTGGGGCTCTAGGCTGAGTGCTGTCCCCACCTTGGTGTCTCTGATCATGGAGGGGAGGAAACGCGAGTGCCATGTTGTCCGGGTGTCTGTCCGCGTGCTTGCTGAGGTTTGAGTAGCCCCCTTGGGAGGGACGTCGGTGACACTGTGAGGAGAACTCCCCCTCACAGCGCCATCCCCTAGGCCCTCTTAGTCACCTGCTCCAGGGCCCAGGCAGGTGGCTCAGGCCAACAAATGTGGGGTTGGTTTCTGCAGCAAACCAAGAGTTTCACTGTCGACATCCGCGCCAAGCCAGAGTATCACAAGTTCCTCATCGGCAAAGGGGGCGGCAAAATCCGCAAGGTGCGTGACAGCACCGGAGCCCGCGTCATCTTCCCGACGGCTGAGGACAAGGATCAGGACCTGATCACCATCATAGGGAAGGAGGACGCCGTCAGGGAGGCTCAGAAGGAGCTGGAGGCCCTGATCCAGAGCCTGGTGAGGCCCGGGGGGAGCCGTGCCCTGACCGTGGGTCCCGGGACTGCGGCGCCGTCAGCGGGGCGGGTCACACTGCGCCCTTCTCTCAATGCCGCAGGACAACGTGGTTGAAGACTGCATGCTGGTGGACCCCAGGCACCACCGTCACTTCGTCATCCGGAGAGGCCAGGTCCTGCGGGAGATCGCCGAGGAGTACGGCGGGGTGATGGTCAGCTTCCCGCGCTCCGGCACGCAGAGCGACAAAGTCACCCTCAAGGGGGCCAAGGACTGCGTGGAGGCGGCCAAGAAGCGCATCCAGGAGATCATCGAGGACCTGGTGGGCGCCCGGGAGGCTCGGCAGGGCTCCGGGCCCCAAGGCGGGTGGGCGTCGCACAAGGACCGGCCCCCCCCAAGGGGAGAGGTCCCCTGAAAACGGGGGCAGTTTCTGAAGCAGCCTTTAGAACCTCGCCCTCCTCGTGGGTCAGCCCGGCCTCCGGACGTCCTCTGGCCCTTGTGGCCACGCTTGCGGGATGGCACCTAACGGCAGGAGGGCACCTCCTGCGGTGCGGCGGGGGAGGGCCCTCCTTTGTCTGCAGAGCAGTGGGATGTTGTTACGTTCCAGTCCTGGGCGGTAGCCGCGTCAGTGCACTTTTGTACCATAGTCTTTTTGGGAAACGCTTCAGAAAGAGGCCTCCCCTTTGGCCCTGCCCTGCGCCGCAGGCTGTCCATGTGCTGGGAAGTGGCTATAGGGGGACGGAAACAAAAGCGGTGGATGTGAATTTGACCCTAAGCAACGAACCTTTGCCGGTTTTTTTCTTTTTGCTCTGTCTCCCCACAGGAAGCCCAGGTGACCATAGAATGCGCCATACCCCAGAAATTCCATCGATCGGTCATGGGCCCCAAAGGTTCCAAAATCCAACAGATTACTCGGGACTATAACGTTCAAATTAAATTCCCAGACAGAGAAGAGAACCCAGGTGAGTCCCGGCGGTGAGCCCTGTGCTGAGTGGGAAGCGGAGGGGGGGGGGGGTGTGTGTGTGTGCGTGCGTGCGTGTGTGTGTGTGTGTGTGTGTGGCGGCTGTTGGGTGTCCTGGTGAAGCTCCTCCCTTCCTGGGGCTCCTGCGCGGGTGCACTGCCGGTGCGGTCGGCTGTCCTGGGGGCTTCCAGAGGTTCAGGGTCACTCCCTGGTTTCTCAGAGGTGGGCTGTGTTAGTTGCTCCAGGGTGATGAGGTGCCCTTCAAATGTCCTAGAGGTTCACAGCTGCTGGTGACCAGGCCAGGGGAGAGCAAAGCACCTGCAGCCTCCTGTGCAGTGGGGAGCCCCGAGTGCAGGCCTGCCGCTTTTCCCGGGCCCTCTGCGTGCCACGTGTGCTGGGCTCCGTCCCCGGCAGCACCTCCTCCCCGTCGCCAGCACCCCTCTCATGAGGCAGCCACTGACCCGCCGGAGGGCACCGTCTGAATGGCTGGCTACCCTTACGGGATGGCCCTTCAGCTCCAAGTGTCCTGCCTGTCACCTGGTTGTGCTTGTGCCCCCGGGGACGGGGCAGGGCGGGGCGATCGGTGGTCAGGGAGGTGACCTGCGGGGCACGGATCTAGCTGGTGTCTCAGACCCAACTTTGTAAATCCCGTGTCCTCCTTGCTTGCCCATCTCCTCCCCGTTGACCCATCGGGTCTGGTGGCAACCCTGTGGCCTGCAGGGTGCACTCCCAGCGCTCTGTCCTCTGTCCTCTGCGGAGCTTGTCATGGCTGTTGAAGCGCCTAGTTTCCTGAGAAGATGGGCTCTTTTGAGTAGAAACGAGTTAAATCGTATTTGTCACATTTATGTTTCACACTTGAATGTTTACTTCCTAATCTTGAAACTTCACGTTAAAGAAAAATCACACAGGACGGTGTAAAGATACATCCAGATTCACCCCCCTCACTTACACACAGGCACGCTTGTTTTTTCTGAGTTATTTAAGTGTAATCTTGAGAGCCACCCTTTACCTGTAGTGGCCTCTTCATAAGGATGAGGGCGTTCTCCTCTGTCACTGGGGAGGACCGTGGCGCGCTCACCGGAGTCAGAAGATGCAGTGTCACGTGATGCTGCTGCCTGGTCCGTCGCCCACATGCAGGTTCTGCTGATCTTAAGAGCGTCCTGCCGAGCCTTTCCCCAGCTCAGCCCAGGGCCACGATTGCTGTAGGCAGTCGTGTCTGTGTGCTTATTCGCCCCTGGGTTCTGTCTTGCTCCATGAACGTCGTGTTGTTTATTTCGGTCACACCCAGATCCTAGAGTGGCCAGGGGAGCCACGCCGGCCGGCTCCCGTGCCCCAGCGCTCTTGGATTTGCTGGCTTCCTGGCACGAGAAGCTGGCCCCTCCCCAGTCATCTTCTCCAGCCCCTCCTGGCTGCCTCCACCCAGCACGGGTCGCTTGGGTTGTCATGACCGTCCGGGCACCGGTCTCCTTCCCTCTCGGGCGCAGTGGGCCCTGCTCCGCGCCCCTCCCGGAGGTCTGTCTCCTCCCCCAGCCAGACAGCGTCCTCCCGGAGTCAGGCGGGACTCTTCCCTCCCCACCAGCACAGCACCCCGTAGGCACTGGACCGGTGTGTGGGTCTGGACAGAGGCGAGCGTCCTGCGGTGGCCCGTAGGACGGCCTGGGCCCGGGCGCTCGGCAGCTTGAGCTGCCCCTTCCCTGTCCCTAGTGCACAGTGTGGAGCCTGCTGTCCAGGAGAACGGCGACGACGCGGGGGAGGGGAGGGATGGCAAGGAGGCCGAGCCCGGCTCCCCCAGGAGGTGCGACATCATCGTCATCTCCGGCCGGAAGGAGAAGTGCGAGGCTGCCAAGGAAGCCCTCGAGGTGCGTGCAGAACCCCACCACCACCCCCGCGTCCCTGGGGGCCCATCGCAGGCACCGGAGTGGGGGCGGGGAGGGGGGAACGGGTCTAGTCACTTGAGCCCAAGGCCCCAAGCACCTCGGCTCGCCCTGCGGAAGGTGCTGGAGTGGGTCACAGCCCAGGAGCGGGGCTGCAGGCCCGGGACCGAGGACGGGCGCGGAGCTGGCGGGGCTCAGACTCCCCCTCCGCGACGTGGAGCTGCCGGGGCCTGTCTCGGGCTCACGAGGATGAGTACTTGCTGAGCGCCACCTCAGTGGACAGGACAGGGGTCCTGTCGTATCATAGGTCAAGTGGGGCAAGCAGCTTGCCGAGGTAAAGGGCACGGTCGGGGCCGCAGTCGGGACAGTGGAGTCGGTGTCCCATCACTCTGACCCACTCTAGGGTCTCAGCGAGGCTGGGATCAGGGCGATCCTCTGTGTGAGCCCCACTCCCCTCCTCCGTGGGCCCCGGATGCCTCTTCCCCTGGAGTTGCGCTGCTTTGCTTCTGCAAGGGGGCTGCTGTGTTGAGCACAGGCCCGGGTCTGTTTGCTCTGCCAGCGTTGACCTGAAGACTGCATTCCACGTCCTCTGTTGAGTCAAAGGTCTGGGCGGCATTCTCAGTCCCGGTGGAACGGTACAGAAGGTTCGAGAAAGCAGTCTGATTGTCACAGGGCTCTTCGCCTGTGCTCCAGGAAGAGCTGTTGCTGAGCCCACAGGGTCCCTCTGCTCCTCGCTCGCAGGCCTAACCTCAACCCCTGCCCTGCAGGCGCTGGTTCCCGTCACCATTGAAGTGGAGGTGCCCTTCGACCTTCACCGGTACATCATCGGGCAGAAGGGAAGCGGGATCCGCAAGATGATGGACGAGTTTGAGGTACAGCTGTCGGCGGGTCCTTTCCCTGGAGACCAGGTGTCGGCAGGGGGCGGTGCTCCCCAGGTCGGGAGGTCAGCCCTCGGAGTGGGGCTTCACCTCCCACCCGCCTTGTCCCAAGCCTGCAGTTGTGCCCCTGGCCAAAGGGACAAGTGGGCAGCTGATCACGGCTCCCAGACTCCCCGCTGGTGGGGACCAGATAGACACGTGTCTGTCCTGCATGTGCATCAGGCCTGTCCCCGTCTCCGCACAGGTGAATATTCACGTCCCGGCACCTGAACTGCAGTCTGACATCATCGCCATCACGGGCCTGGCTGCGAATTTGGACCGGGCCAAGGCTGGGCTGCTGGAGCGGGTGAAGGAGCTGCAGGCAGAGCAAGAGGACCGGGTGAGGGCCGGGCGGGGCCGCGTGGGCCAGGGAGGATCGCCCGGGGGACGCAGACCTCCAGCTCCCGGCTGCCCCTCAGCCAGTGGAGTCAGGTGGCAGCGGGAGAGCCAGGTGACCCCCCATGCAGCGAGCTTTCATCAGAGGCCATGTTGGGGCCGTGGCCCTTTCTTCCTGACGTAACGGCGGCAAAGGTGGGCTTCCACGTTAATTAGCTGTTTCTTAAGTAAATCTGAAGACATTTGCCAACCTTACGGGGAAGGTTCAGCTGGGGAGGCCTGGCAGCCATTGCTAGGAAAGACCCCCTCGCCCCCCAACGTGTGACTGTGGTCCCAGGCGGCTCCCACTGACGCGCTCGGTGCGGTTTCCCTGCCGTTGGGTGGACGTGAGAAGCCGCTTCGCCTCTCTGGGGGGCTGGCGTTTGGAGGATTACATGAGTGACGCACGCAGGGGTGGGTATTCGGGAAACTTGAAGCACCGTTACATTTTATGTGGGGGTAACGGACTCCTTGCTGAGGGGAACCTTCCTGGCGTCTGGTGATGGGGCAGGGCCCGTGAACCTCACGAGTCTGTGGTCCCCGCTTCTCAGCCTCAGCACAGGCTTTGGGGGCCCTTCTCTGCCCGGGGCTTTGCCTGAGCCTCTCTGCCTGTGGACATCCCTTAGCGCTTTTGTTCCCTTTTGTGGGTTTTTGGTTTGTTTGGTTTGTTTGGTTTTGGTTTTGGTTTTTGGGGGTTTTTTGCCTGCTTTCGTACCCCTACCCCAAAGACCCAGAACTTTTTTTTTATACTTACTCATCAGGCCTCTGTTTCACAAGTTAGGGTAGTAGAGCCCAGGGCTTGCTGCGTGCTGTGCCAGGCCTGTCGGTTACCGGCACGCAGCTTTCCCTCTTTTCTGAAGGACCTGTGCTCGTGGTTGTGGAGTGGTCAGGTCCTCGGGTTCTCATTACTAGCTGATGGCGGAAGGGGCGCAGCGGCTAGCGGGAAAGCCGTGTCTCGTTCTTGTTGCAGAGGTGACGACAGATCCCTTCCAGGTTGAGGATGGAAGGGGCGCGTGGGCGCGCGATGCTGAGGGCCAAGGCAGACGTGCCCCCCCTCCCCCTCACTCTCCCTTGTCTCATCTGCAGGCTTTAAGGAGTTTTAAGCTGAGTGTCACTGTAGACCCCAAATATCACCCCAAAATCATTGGGAGGAAGGGGGCAGTGATCACCCAAATCCGCTTGGAGCACGACGTGAACATCCAGTTTCCTGATAAGGAAGATGGGAACCAGGTAAGGAGGACCGGACCGCTTGAGTCAGACGCCACGGTGGAGCGCTTCAGGGGCAGAGGGACTCTCACTGGTCTGTGTCCTGACCTGGGGACAGTGGCCACGCAGATTTAGGACGTATCCAGAGGGGCGGTGAGGGCAGCAGGTCTCCGAGGAGCTGATTTGGGCTTGGGGTCTGGGCCCACGTTGGCCCAGGCCAGCGCGTGAGGCTTCTCTGTCATGGCTCTGTCGCCCTGTGGGCTTGGGGCACTTTTCCCGTGCCCACCTGGCCCTCCGCCCGCTGCACTCAGAGGGCAGTGGAAGGCGGCCCCTCACCCGGGCATTGCCCCCAGGCCGTCACACACCCCTGCCTGCCCCCTCCCTCGCCCTTTCTGCCCCTCAGGCTCAGCCTCTGGGAGGTGACCTGGGCCCTCCTGCCCCCCGCCCTGCCTTCCTCTCCTCCTGGCCTCTTACTGCTCTGGAGTCAGCCCCCGGCCTCCTCACTGACCCTGACCCTCCCCCTCCCCAGGTGCATCCTGGGCAGTGCCGTTTCTTCGCCTCTGTATTTCTAAGTAGTGTTCATAAAACTACTGTTCTTCTTCATTTGTGATTTTTTAAAATTATCTTGACCTTGAGAATTTAGCTCAGACTCCTCGCCTTCACTACCTTTTATTTCCGCCAACTTTTCCACCTAATCATCAATTTTTTAGTCACTGTTTAGTGTTTAGATTATTTCGGTTAATATTCCATGAGCCAAGTGGGGTTGAGTGGTCATGTGTCGCATTCATGACTTTTTCCTGTGAGGCTTATGCTGCGTTTGCAGTCTGTTCAGTGCTGTTGTGTACTTGGCGGACGATGGGCCTGCTGGCTGGTGGGAGTCTGGGCTCTGCTGGGCTGGGTTCTGGGTGGAGCCCGCCGCCCACTGTCTGCATTTGCTTCTTCGGGACCGGAGGCACCTGGCCGCGGCCCTGGTGCGTCCTGGCCTTTCTCTTGTCTCTCTCCTGCTGTGGGTCACCGAGTTTCTGCTCTTCTGTTTTGTGTCCAGGTGTTCGTTCTTGTCGTGTTGTGTTCTTCGGTGTGGGTGCAGTGTTTTTCCCTGTCCTGAGGAATGTGGCTCTAGGTTGTACTTTCTAGTTTCCTTCTCTCTGCCTTGAGTTACCCATTTGCTCTGCTCATCTTTACGGCTCCGGCGTCTCACCTGCTGGTTGGAGGGGCAGGGGTGCCGGCCACGGTTGTCTGCACCTTGTCTCCAGGTCGGTCTGTCTGTCCAGCGGAGACGCCTCCAGTGGAGGTCACCCACCCCTGTGCCCTCAGCTGCCAGCGTCCCCTCGGCTTTGTGGCCCGGTGCCCTTCCTCCTCCTCGTCAACGACTGTCTTTCTGGTGGAGTGTGTGGGGGGGGGCGGGAGAACACAGGTGCTGTTAAGCTGCTGTTTTAGGCGCTCTCCCTTCTGAGCTGGTTGGGTTTCCCCTTACGGTGAGGTCTTCCTCACCCAGGCCCGCTGAGCGCCTGCCCCACTTCTTCTGAGCGCCGACCCCACCGACCGCTGGGTCGGTGCTCGCAGTCAGGCATCTCTGGGTGCCCCCTCTTCTGACCGGATTCTCCTTTCTCAGCCCCAGGACCAAATTACCATCACAGGGTACGAGAAGAACACAGAAGCTGCCCGGGATGCCATATTGAAAATTGTGGGTGAACTTGAACAGATGGTTTCTGAGGATGTCCCACTAGACCACCGTGTTCACGCCCGCATCATCGGTGCCCGTGGCAAAGCCATCCGCAAAATCATGGATGAATTCAAGGTGAGTTCCCGACCTGATCGTGAAGGGCGCTGAGCCCTAAAGGCATAGCAGGGGGGATCGGCTGGGTTCTCCCTGCACCATCGAGCCACTTCTTTCCCCGCGAGCCAGTTGAGGGGGCAGCGGGGACCACCTGGGGCTTCACCTCGTCCTGCCTGGGTCGCTGACCACACTCGGGATCCGGACTGGGAGACTTCTGAGGCTCAGGTGCCCGTCCCTAAGGTAGAGGTCGCGTGGGGTCACAGCTGTGTGTAGTTGACCCTGTCGGCGGTGCCCTGCATGGCCTGCGGAAGGTGGCGGCCCCGTGGTGGCCGATGGCTCTGCCTCTGCGAGGGCACATGCGGCTCTGAACACCAGGTGCCCCACAGGGCCCCGGTCCTCCCGGGGGGGATCTTCACTAGAAATGGACCGTTCCCGGCCGCACACGACGGGGCCCTCAGAGCCATCTCAGCTGCCGTGTGCTCCTTCCAGGTGGACATTCGCTTCCCCCAGAGTGGGGCCCCCGACCCCAACTGCGTGACCGTGACGGGGCTCCCGGAGAACGTGGAGGAAGCCATCGACCACATCCTCAACCTGGAGGAGGAATACGTGAGTCCGGGCTGGGCAGCAGGCCTGGGGCGGGGCCGGGTGGGCGCCTCGCGGGTGCGGGGGGTGCCCGTCGGCATCCCTGCTGCGAGCCGACGCCCCCGCCTGCGCCCACAGCTGGCCGACGTGGTAGACAGCGAGGCGCTGCAGCTGTACGTGAAGCCCGCCCCCCACGAGGAGTCCAGGGCGCCGTCCAAGGGCTTCGTGGTGCGCGACGCCCCCTGGACCGCCAGCAGCAGCGAGAAGGTGAGGCTCCGCCGCCCAGGCCCTGCACGCGCGCCTCGGCGGCCATTCCAGACGCTGCTGGGGGGGGCGGGGGGCGGCCTCGTCACTGAAGCCGAGCCCCCTCTCCCCCCACAGGCTCCCGACATGAGCAGCTCCGAGGAGTTTCCCAGCTTTGGGGCTCAGGTGGCCCCCAAGACCCTCCCGTGGGGCCCCAAACGATAATGATGAAAGAGCAGAACCCTCTCCAGCCTGCTGACCTGAACCCGCCACGCGATGGTGCGTCCCAACCTGACCCAGCGGCTGGGCCCTCCGAAAATTGTCGATGCTCCCCTTCCCTGAGGTCTCACAGCGAAGCCGGCGCCCCGCGCTGTGTGCGGCCCGGCCCCGGGCCTGGTGGCACCCAGCGTGGCGCGGGCCCTGCTCCCAGCCTTTGCTCTGGGCGGCTCTCCACTGTCGTGAACACTAAGCAGGTCACGGGACGGTGTCACCCAGCACGTCGGTGAGGCTGTGGCCTCCGCCAGGAGAGCACCACAGGTGCAGCCGAGTCTACTTCCTGTGTCATGACCTCAGGAAATAAATTTCCTTGACTTTATAAAAGCCAAAACGTTTGCCCTCTTCCTTTCCCACCTCCCTCTCTCTCTCTCGTGCCTGTCGTCCAGATGCTCCTCCGGTAGAACGCGCTCCGCCTTCTTCCAGCTGCCAAAAAGCCCGCTTACCCAGGCCACAGGGCAGGTCGGGAGGCCCGGTGTGCACCCTGGGCACCCGCAGACCCAAGAGGAGAGCCCAGTGGAGCCAGAGGGATCAGGAAGGCAGGAGGCAGACGCGGTTCTTGGAGGGCCTTGGCTTTCCCGGTGTCACGTCGGGGTCTCTGCCCCGGACCACACGGGTGCAGGCCCCGAGTCTGGTGAGCCTGGTGAGCGCGGGACCTGAGGAACGCCAGGCGGAGAGGAGGGGGCTGGCCGGGGAGGTGGAGATCACCCACGCCTGCTCCGCGGAGGCCCCGCCCTTTGCACACTGGCTGACTTGTTTTTACACCACCTTCCGCTCCCTCGCACCCACCCCTCCCCAGATGCCCCCTGTTGAGTTGCCTCTTTCTACCTCAGAGCTGGTATGGGGTGTCCCGAGCTTCGGGCTGTGTTTGCTGCGGCCTTGGGGGCTGGAAGCCGAGTGCCCGGCTCAAGGCCGTGCTGTCCCTCACCCACTGGGTCGGTGGCCAGTGGGCCCGTCCAGCGGGGAGCACACGGGCCAACCCCCCCAGGTGGCCGCTGATGCGTGCTCGAAAGGCAGGCCTCCTGGCCCTGGGGTAGAGAGAGGCTGCCGCTCGGCCGGGACCAGAGGCCCCAGTGCTGCTGGCGGCGGCCTCTTTGTCAAGTGCGTGGTAGGTCAGTCCCGCAGTTGGACCCCAGGCCTTGGCGGGTCAGGGTGCCCCCGCCCCAGCCGGCTTGGTGAAGGTCCACCCTGAAGAGGGAAAGGTGGGGCCCCGTCTCCACGGAGGCGACGGGCCACTCTGAGTTGTCTTGTCCCAGATGCTGGGCTTCCTAGAGGAGCTGCCTTGTGCCCCGGGGACAGTCGTCTCTGCTCTGACCACCTTCTCCCCACCCTCAGAGTTTTTCTCTCAATTTATTAACTGGAGCTCGGCCACCTTCTGACTCTTCGGTTCCGGAGTAGACCGGGAGTCTAACTGCGGTCGCCTCTGCAAGTCCCCGCTAGCTCCGGCAGCCTTAAGTGTGCCCACTCAGAGGCGTGAGCAGCTGGGAGAGGAAAGAAGGAGCGTTTGCTCCTGCTCGGCAGGCTGCGTGACCCCGGAGGAGGTGAAGTTGATTGCAGTAGGAGACAGGAGGAAAGGCCCCGCCTCTGGGAGCCTCGCAGGGGAAGGGCCGGCCCCTCCTCTCCTTTTGCATGAGTTAGGAGCCTTTCCCACTGGCCCCCCGGGGGGTCTGCCCGCACCTCCCCCTCCCTCTGTCTTTCCTACAGCATCCAGCCCTGCCCTCCCCAGAGGTAAATTTTTAATTCTCACAACAGATTTTTGCACACGTGCATTTACTGCTAAACGTCATAGATGCAAACTCCCCTTTCCTAAACTGTGTTTGGGGTCTTGCTCGCTCTGTTTTTGGTGGTGGTTAAAGGGGATGAGATGACTGTGCCCAGGCCTGTCCCCTGCGGCCTCCGATGCTGTGGGGAGAGCCTGGCGGGAATGGGCGCGTGTGTCCGTCTCCTCCTTGTTGAATGTCTTCCATATCATATGTGTCCATGGCTACCATCCATCCCTTGGCCTTAACTTTAAAATTTGGAGATTATATGCAAACATGTGTAAAGGCTCATGAATATGGATGACACTGGAATTTTATAAATTCTAAAATAAAACCCGAAACCAGATATAGTGTGCTGGGACTCATTTTATCACGTCCCGTGTGTGCTCAGTCTGTTTTTTTTAAATAGTGGATTTTTTTTTTTAATTTATTTTCTCTTTGGCTGCGTTGGGTCATCATTGCTGCGCGCGGGCTTTCTCTAGTTGCGGCGAGCGGGGGCTGCTCTTTGTTGTGGTGCGTGGGCTTCTCATCGCGGTGGCTTCTCTTGTAGCGGAGCATGGGCTCTAGGCGCGCAGGCTTCCATAGTTGTGGCTCGAGGGCTCTAGGTGCGCGGGCTTCAGTAGTTGTGGTGCACGGGCTCAGTAGTTGTGGCACACGGGCTCAGTAGTTGTGGCACACGGGCTTAGTTGCTCCACGGCATGTGGGATCTTCCTGGACCAGGGCTCGAACCCGTGTCCCTTGCATCGGCAGGCGGATTCTTAACCACTGCGCCCCCAGGGAAGCCCTTGTGCTCAGTCTTGTGAAACCAGGGGTGTCTTCAGCATGCTCTTGAGTGGTAACTGGACACCCACAGATATTTGGTGCAGTTCTCCCAGCTGGCCTAGGGTTCTCAGCCCTGTGTTAACTGTTCCCGCAGGGGCCACCACGCTGGGAGGAGGCGTTGTTGGGGGTGGACAGCGACCCGGCACCTCCCACTCCTAAACGTGCGCCCTGCGGGGGCGCCAGCGGGCGCCAGGAGCTGTGGACGAAGTTTGAAGGCAGCGCTGTCCCCAAGAGCTGGGCAGAACGGCTCAGTGACCGTCTTCCTTCAGGGAGCTGACACAGCAGCCGGGGTGGGCCAGTTACGCACAACGCTGCAGGGAAGGCTTCTGGTGGTGCGGCCCCTGGAAAAGGTCACACCTGTGGATTCCATCGTTCCGTCCCTCCAGTGGAGGCCAAGGTGGTGGCTACTCTAGGTGGGAGGAGGAGGGTGGTGTGGGAAGGTCCTTGTCAGGACCGCGTCCTTGTGATCAGGGCTGTGTCTTCGTTCAAAAGCTGGTTACACTGGTGTGCTCACTTCATGAAAGCCCAAGGTGTGACCTAGCGTTTCTTATGTTTCCATAAATTTACTTTAAAATTTAAAAAGTTTGAAACAGAAACAACAACAACAAAGCAACCATCTGCAAGAAAATACTTGTGGATTTGGTGACAAGGGCATGGTGCGTGCAGCCCCACCACCCACAAGCGGAAGGACAGCTCATTTTCTAAACAGTGGGTGAGCAAATGGCAGATTAAAAAAAAATGCCAGTGGCCACACCACAGCCTCAGCCCCACTGGTCAAGAAATAAATGCTCAGTGCTGCCTGAGGCCCACAGCAGTGGGTTTTTAAATGTGTCAACCGGCAGTTCTGGGGAGAAGCTGGGCAGTGGTGCAGTGCATCAAAGCGCTTTAAAAATCATGTGCCCTTTTTGACACTGCTGTGCACTTTGAGGAGCGTCCCCTAAGGAAATCGAAGGTGGGCACAGTGTCTCCGGGCGTTTATGCCATGTGACTTCTAACCGCAGAGCAAGAGAACGGTTAAGCAGATGGCGAAGTTGGGAGGTGCTGTGTGACCCGAGCGAGGAGAAGGTAAACACAGAAAGAGATCGTGAAGCCAGTCAGCGGATGAAGTCGAACTGCAGGTACCGTTAAGCTCCCAGCTCTGAAGATGACCACGTGCACCCAGACAGGCAGACTTCCAGAAGGAGATGCACCGAGCATCGCAGGAATGTCCTTTCCTCCAAGCACTTCACTGGTCAGGGGATAAAGTTCAATCTCCTTCCAAACCTTCCCCATCTGGGCCTCGCTGCCCGGAGAGACGGGGGTGCCCACTCCTCAGAGCGCACCGCCTGGGGCGTCAGGTGGTGCCACAGGAGGAGAGGAGAGGGCGGCTCAGAGGCTGTGGACAGGCTGGAAGGGAAAGGGGCTCAAGATGAGAAGACAGACCTGCAGGCCTTGTGGGGACGGGGCCGCAGCGGACGGGGCGGGGGTGGTGAGCAGACTCCCAGCAGGTTGCGCAAGACGCTTCGTGGACAGGGTGGGAAGGGGCGGGGCTGGAGAGGGGACGCCGCCATCGCCATCCGAGGGAGAGCATGTGCAGGGAGCACAGGAGAGAAGACGGAGGACAGGAGATGAGCCTCGCCGAAGGGCCGAGGGGGATGGAAGTGTGAATGGAGCAGCCCTCGGTGGAAGCCACCTCCTGTGCCTGCGAGAGGATGGGGAAGGGGGAGGGGCAGGGGCTGGAAGGACCGGAGCCGTCCTGCCCCAGGGGAGTGAGGAGACAGCACTGGTCCGTGGGGCTGGGCAGGAGCTGCCTGATACCCCCGGGGCCCCCCGGGCATGGCGTGCCCAGCGCTCCAAGTACCACGCTGCAGTTGGCCGGCCGTGGGCGCCACAGCTGGCCTGGGAGGCCTGAGGGGCCAGGAGACGGGCTGTGGCCTCTGAGGGTGGTGAGCCTTTGACAGCTCCGCATCTCCCGCCCGCCCTCCAGGTGGGGCTGCTCTCAGGGCGACCCCTGTGCCTCTGGCTCCTGGCAGCCTAGGCTTGTGGGCCCAGATTCATCTCTGAGCCCAAGGGCTGGTCCTCTTCCGCCCCGTTTGTTCCAAAAAGAACCTGTTTTCAGGAAAGGGCAGAGGAGGCGCGGGACAGCAGCAGAGCACGGGGGGCGGGGCGCTCACCTCGTTCTCGGCCAGCGCCTGCTTGGCCAGGTAGCACTCCTGCTTCACTTTGATCTCCACAGATCCGGGGATGTCAGGCACCAAGAGGTCAAGGACTCGGCCGACGGAGAACGCCATGTGCTGGGAGCAGGGGGCAGGGCACCCTCACCCCTTGGCAAAACAAGTGCCCAGAGTGGCCTTCGTGGGGCCGTATGTGGGCACCTGCTCCCCAGGTGTGGGTTGAGCTGGACAGCAAAAGCATCAGTGCAGAAAGGGGAACTCCTGGAAGAGGCAGAGGCCACAGCGACAGAGACCACCCCCAGCTTCCGCGGGACACTCCGCAGGGCCCAGGGCATTCTGATGTCCACATGGCTGGAGACGGGGGCCAGGCAGAGGACTGTGACCTGACCAAGGTGACACAGCAGTGAGCGCCCTTGGTCACGCCAACCCCTGCGCACCTTGTCCTGGGATTAGGCAAAGTACTGGGGGTGGGGAGTGGGGCCCACCATGCTGGTACCTCACACACAATGATGAAGGCCAGGCGGATGGCCAGAAGATTCCAGTGAGTCCGGGCATGACGTCCATCATCCCCCCTGAAAGCCCGATACCTGCAGGAGACATGGGGCTCAGTGGGGAGCCGGGCTGAGGGTGCCAGACGCACTTCTCAGCTTCTCCTCCTCCCCCCCACCGGCTGGGCTTACCACCGAGGGTGCTGGAAGCAGGGAATGTCCCCACGCAGGCTGCTCGGACGGTACCTTTTGCTGTAACTCTTGGGGTTTCAAAGGGGTGGAGGGGCTGCCTTGGCCCATTCCCCTACCAGACTGAACTGAGCCCCACAGTGGCAAATGCCTCCTCATCCCGCAGATGTGACAACCCAGTACGTCTGTGCTTCTACAGGTGATGTCAACCTACCTACACCGGGAGAACATGCCATTATGTGAGACCAGCTGTCCACCCTGCCGGCACTGCCTGCCCGGCCAGCTCCTCTACTATCCTGAGCATGACGCTGGGCTTTGCTGGCTAGTTCAGATTGAATGGTCATCTTGCCGTCCTTTCACATCCTCCCGTATTTCTGTGTTGTGGTAAGAAAGCATCACCAGGGCCAACTTTGTAGGAAAAGAAAAAAGCCAAAAATCTTGAAAATAAAAATTCCCCAAAGAATGGGCTATACTTTAAGTGGCTAAACGAGACAGGACAGAAGGGACACACCGTGGGAGCTGGAAGACAGTTATGCAGTGCTGAGGCCCAGAAAGACAGACAAACAGGAGAGAGTGCTCAAGACACATGGGGGAATGGAGATGCTCCGACAGCAGGGAAGGTAAGGGAGCCGGAGAAGCACTGCCTGAAGGCACAGAATGCAGTTGTTCCAGAACTAAAGAAAGGCATCACTCTAGACCAGTGGCACCTGCTGAGTCTCAGAAACATAAACAAACCCTACCATGACAGGTACCTGTTAGTGACACAAATCAAGGAAAATGAGAAAAAAATCTTAAATGCAACGAATGCTTCTAACAAGAAAAGCCAGTGCACGAAAGAGAAATATTTAGAAAGAGCTGAGGGAAAATAACCCTTAACCTAGAATTTTATACCTGCCATTTGAAGGACAAAGTGAACATACTTAAGAGTTTACCAGCCACACCGTTCCTAAAAGTGCCTATTAAAGGATAAACTTCAGGGAGAAGAAAAATGAACTCAGAGGAAAGACAATGCATAAGAAAACACTGTAGCCACAGAAGTTAATGAAATACACCAGAGTTGTGATTAACAAATGACTAAAAGTGTTTTGTCTTCTTCCAGTAGTAAAATTAAAGTCTGAACAATAAAGTTTAGAAGCCTGACCTAATGGGTATGTATAGAACCTTGCTCCAAAATTTATAAAGATTCTGTTTAGGTTCACTTGAAACGTATGCAAAAATCCATTGTGACCAGCAGATCCTAAAGGAAGACTCAACAAGTGTGAGGTTTACATCATATCAACTCTTCAGGCTCTCTGACCTCTATGCAGTTAAACTACAAATGATTTTTTTAAAGTAGCAAAAACAAAACTCTGTGTTTGGGAAATTACTTTCCTAAGTGATTCATGGATAAATAGGTAAATCACAATTGAAGTGATGAAATATTTAGAAGTGAAGGATAGAAGTATTATCAACACTAGTGGAATGAAGCTTTTAAAAAGTATGTTCAGGGGCTTCCCTGGTGGTGCAGTGGTTAAGAATCCACCTGCCAATCAGGGGACACGGGTTCGAGCCCTGGTCCGGGAAGATCCCACATGCCGTGGAGCAACTAAGCCTGGGCGCCACAACTCCTGAGCCTGCACTCTGGAGCCCGCGAGCCACAACTACTGAAGCCCGCACGCCTAGAGCCTGTGCTCCACAACAAGAGAAGCCACCGCAATGAGAAGCCCGCGCGCTGCAACGAAGAGTAGCCCCAGCTCGCCACAATTAGAGAAAGCCCACGCACAGCAACAAAGACCCAAAGCAGCCAAAAATCAATAAATTTATAAAAAGTATGTTCAACTAAATTTATAGACACATAATTTGTTTATTAAAACCCAAGAAGTCTGAAATGAGTTAAGGTTTCAACTCCAGAAAATTGATTTTCAAGAGGAAATACACGTACTATATCTGGAAAGAAAATGGGGCCATAACTACAGAACGAGGTCTTAAGAGAATATAAGTTCATGTCGTTACATTCTAAAGCTTAACTGAAACAGTTTTCCGTAAAAACAAATACTAAATACCAAAATTGACTCAAGAAGAACTAGAAAAAGTAAAGAAGCTTGTACCCATGGAAGGAATGGGGTTGGTGATCACGACCCCTCTCGCACGGCAGCACCCCGGCTGGCGAGGCCCCGGAGGCGGGAAGCGAGGGGCGCGAGGCCCTCCCAGCCCCGCCCCTCCCGGTAGGAGCCCCGCCCCCGGCACCGCCTCACCTGCACGTGCGGTGGGGCGGGGCGGCAAAAGCGGGCGGGGCGCGCGCCAGCGTGAAGTTGACGGAGCCGCGCAGGTTGCGGGCGCGGCTCCACTGGTGGTAGGCGCGCGGCGGCAAGTCGGACGAGAAGGCCAGCAGGAAGGCCTGGGCGGCCGGCGAGGCCGCGCGCCCCGCCCCGCCCCGCTCCGCTCTCCCCGCCCCGCCCCGCTCTCCCCGCCCCGCCCGGCCCCGCTCTCCCCGCCCCGCCCCGCCCCGCCCCGCTCTCCCCGCCCCGCCCGGCCCCGCCCGGCCCCGCTCTCCCCGCCCCGCCCGGCACCGCTCTCCCCCGCGGACACTCCCCGACCCCGGGCCGGCCCCGCGCGCTCACGTTGCCGATGACCGCCAGGCGGGTGATGGCCGCCAGGATGTGGAACCAGATGCCGATGTCCTGCGCGCGCTCGGCCACGGGTCGCCGGCGCTCGCGGCCGAACTTGCGCGCGTCCAGGCGGATCTCCACCCGGTCGTTGAGCAGGGTGAAGAGCGGCGCGAGGAGGCAGGCGGCCACGAAGACGGTGATGAAGCCGGAGTGCAGCACTGCGGGGGTCGGTGGTCGCCGCCAGGCCCTCCGGTAGCCACGGCCCGCCAACCCTGACCCCTGCCCGCCCGGTTGCAGCTGGTGGGAAGGGCCACGCGCGCCTGCGACCAATGGCCGACACCGCCCACCGTAAACCCTTCACCTGCGCCCTTCAGGGGAAGCCCCTGCCTGTGCACAGCAGGCCTGGCCTCTGGCCATTCCTGCTCCTCCTGCCTGTTACTCATCCCGCAGGCTCGGCAGCAGGGCTCCTTCCCTCAGGAAGCCTCCCGGGACTGCTCTCCCCAGAGTTGGATGCGTTTCTGGCTGGTCCTGGGCCACCCCATGCTCCCTGAGGTCAGGGACTCTAACAGTCCTCCCCACTGCTTGTCACCCTGTGGACTCGTGGCAGGCGTGGCAGTAGAACCTGCTTCTGATTTTAGGGCTGATTCTAGGAAGGGGCTCCTTGAAAGGGGTTCCTGGCCCTTAGGTAAAATTCCTAAGGAGAGCATGGGGTCCTATTGCCTTTTGTCCAGTGGAGTAGAGACACAGGTCAACCCGGCTCACGTTGTCATGAAAAACCGTGTCTCTCCCTCGTGAGCCTTCTCCCTTTTCTCCACAGAACGATGCCACTACTGTCACCCCTTTTGCTGTGGCTGCCGGGGAGCTCACAGCAATGTGTTGGCTCAGATGCAGCACTTCAGATTGTGCCATGATTCTCTCCCCTGTTATCAAAGAGAAGGGCCTGGCTGCAGGGACCGGTGCCCGCATTAGATGCAGACTCTGGCCTCAAAAACTGCAGTCACCCCATGCAGGGAATGAGCCCCAGGCCTAGGCCTCCACCTGGCAAGGGCACTGGAGGGTCCAGCGAAGAGTGCGGGCATTGAGAAAATGTCTGGACAAAATCAACTCCCCAGAGGTGTAAACTTACCTCTCAGGGGGCCTTTGCCCTCACCCCCAGGGCCGGCTCTCCTGAGTACCCCACTTCTCTCCTCATTTCCTACAGGGGGCTCTGGCCCAGGCTTTCCAGGGCGGGGGGAGATTAAGGCCACTCCAAGAGAGCCCCATCAACTGCCCCAGGTCCTCTTCCAAACCCCAGCGCCCAGGGTGCTGCCACTGCTGCCCTCAGCCAGGCTTTCCTGGGCGCTCCCCACTCTGGCCGCCACAATTCCTGATCTTTGCAGGCCTGGCTCCATCAGGGACCCCTACATCATGTTTCAAGGCAGATGTAGACAGGAATGCTGAGACTGGAAGCCCCCCTCAGTAGTACGGCTGCCCCTCCCCGCGCACGGTGGCCGCGGCCACCGCCATGGCTCCTACCCATCTCAAGGTGCCCGTCAAAGAGGCCCTGGAAGGGCAGAAGCTCGAAGTCTGCCTGCCTCCCAGGGCACCTGGCCAGCCCTGCCTTCCTCTCCTTGGAGCGGAGCCGGGACCTCTGCCACCAGCCCCCTAGCTCCCTGGAGACAGAAACCCCCAGGACGATGGCCCTGTCCTCCCAAGCCGGGTCCTGGTCGCTCTGCAAGCAAAGGGCAGCAGGAGGAGGAGGGTCTGGGGCCACAGGGTGGGCAGTGCGAGGGTGAGGCCTTTTGCACCTACGGCAGCAGGGGTGGGGGCGAGGGCGGCAGCAGGGGTGGGGGCGAGGGCGTGCCAAGCTCCCTTGCAGAGCTCTCAGGCAAGTCAGCGTCACTCAGAGGAGATGTGGGGGGATTGATTCCTCCCGGAACGGTAAGGAGGCGCCGGGAGCTGTGTCAGGGCTGGGAGGGAGCAGATGAGGACAGTGGGGTGCACGTGTGTGCATGTGTGTCGCTCACTAGCCCAGCTACACCTGCCTGTTGTAATCTTGAATTCAGCTTCGTGGCACCACCTGCCCTGAGAGTCAGGGCCATGCCCACAGAGGGCACGTGGCTTGGCCAAGGTCTGACAGCCACGGTTTCGGGAGCCCGGGAGTGTTGCCAGGGAGCGGCCATCACAGGGAGATCGGGTGTGTGGGGATGCTGGAGGGCGTCCAGGTTGGGTCCAGCCTCGGGCTGGATAAGAGGCCATGCCTGGACAGGCCATTGCAAGGGCTCTGGCATGGGAGGGGCCCCAGTTGCCTTGATTGGGGCCCCAGTGGTGCCAGTGGGTGGCACTGGGGAGGTGGGACCCCAGTGTCCCCGTTAAGAACGCCCCGGCCCAGCCACAGTGGGCTGCAGACAGGATGGACCGGCATGGATGGGGCAGGGCACAGGAACCCAGGCTTCCTCCCCTCCAAAGCTGGCCCCTGGGCAAGAGAACTCAATAAGCACCTGCCGCAACTACACGGGGTGGAGGCCTCAGAGAGCCTGTGGGGCAGGTGGCTGGGGCCGACCCTCCCCCACAGCACCGGAGTCACTGGGGTCCAAGAGGGGCCGGACCTGCCTTCCCCCCAACCTCTTCTCCCAGCTGGGGCTGGACTGGGGGCTGCGGCCCCAGACACTTCCGGGTCCCACGGTCCCTGGATGCTTCCCAGGGACGGGTTGGGGTGGGTGACTCACGGGACAAGAATCTCCTGCACGTTGTAGATGATCTGCTTGCCCACCATGATGACCAGGAGCTCCTGTGCCAACTCAGTGAGGCAGCCTCCGGCCGCACACTACAGCATCAGGGCTCCAGATTAGCTTGTGGGAGGGACCAGCCTCACGGCTGCCTATCCTTCTCTGTGCCTCGAAGGTGGCCCCTGCCATGCCCTCATCCCCCTTTCAGACATGCCAGGGGCACCTTGAGGACTGCAGAGACCCTCCTTCCCTCCCTCCCCCTTCCTGACCTCATTCAAGCCCCCGCAGTCTTCCCCAGGTCCCGCGGGCGGACTGTCACGGGAACACCAGAAGCACGGCTGTACGGCAACCCTGGGCTCTTCTGGGAACCCACATGGGGTCACATGGGGTTGACCCTAGCCTGTGGCTCCAGGGAGGACCCAGGATGCAGGCAGGCCTCACCAATCAGTGACCTGATCAAGCCAGTGAGAGGTGGGCCTGGGGCTTTTATGGGGAGCTTGTGGGACAGCATGCCTTGCACTGGCTACTAAGCTAGAGAGTGTCGTCCTGTGCTCTTGGGATGTCAGCCCACACTGCAGAATGTCTTCCCTACCAGGTGAGGAGAGCCTGCTTAAGGAACCAGCCAATGCTTGGGAAAGCAGTGCAACATTGTTTAAACACCTGGATCCAGCCATACCTGGGTTCACAGAGTCCTGTATTTTCAACAGAGGAGCCAATGAAACTCCATGTTTTGTTGAAACCATTTTGAGTTGGGAACTTTTCCCACTGATAACTGATAACAAAGCTGCCTGACTGCTGTGCATCATGTGCAGTCATGCCCTGAGTTGTGGTCCCATCTGCCCTGTCCCTGGAAAGCCCCTCCCCTCTCATGCGAAAATGGAGAGTGTCCCTTGGGGGGCAGCCACTTTGCAGGCAGCTGTCGGGTTGGGTCACAGCCCAGACCCATGGGAAGTTGCTGTTCTCCCTCCTGCATCAGGGAGAAGAGGGTCTTTCAGGTGAGGTGCTCCACAGGAGCTGCTGGACTCCCACCCGGGTCCCCTTGGCCCAGCCTAGAGGCCACCTGTGGACTGTTCAAGACACCCACTCATGCTGCTTCGTGGTGTGCTTGGCCCTCAGCCAGTAAGGAACCACATGCACATTTTGAGGGATTTTCTACAATGTCTCAGAGGGCGTGGGGCACGGTTGAGCTCACAAGCCCACAGTGGTGACCCCCCCTCAAGTACTCGTGGGTGCACCTCCTTCTGCACAGCCCCTGCCCCTTGCATGCTTCCCAGGGTGACACCCACACCCGTTACTTGAGTCCGGGTCTTTGCCTGGGGGTCTGCTCTGGGGGAACCCACCCTACAGTGATTCTTCATCCTGCACAAACCAGCTTCCACTTTCTGGAAAAACAGGTTCACCCTGGCTCTCAAAGCTGCTGGGCTGTGCAGGTGAGCCTGCTTGTGCTTGGGGGGGTGGGGCGAGGGGGCGCCTTGGGGAGAAGCCCCGTGAGGGTCGCCAGCCTCTGCACCCCCCATGTGCCAGCCGAGCTCGTGGCCGCGAAAGCGGCTCACGGTCCATCCCTGTGACTGGAGCTCGGCTCAGGTGTGAATCGGGTGCCATCGGGGACACGCGGATTGTGAGTGTTCCGTGGACGGCTGTCCCGAGTGGGGTCTGGGGAGGGGCAGAGCGGTGCGCAGGGGTTGGCGGGGCGGGGGCAGAAGAGCGGCTGACGGAAGGCGAAGGGAGCGCACAAGGCGGGGTCCTCGCGCGCTCACCTCCTCGCTGTGGACCCCAGGCGAGGTGTGGCAGTTGCCCAGGTGGCCCACGAACCTGGGGGAGAACCATGCCTCTGCTCCCGCGGCCGCCTGCAGCCCACCTGGCGGAAGCACGAGGGGCACCGCGAGCCGGACCCCTGCGCCGCCCCCGCCTTCCCCGCGTGTGTCTGGAGCCCACAGTGGGCGGGGCGAGGGCGGGACCGACGTGTGTGGCGCGGCCCGGCCGCGGGTGGCGGGGCGGGGCCGAGAGCGATGGGGGTGTGGCCGGATGGGGGCGGGGCCAGCTGGGCGTGGTCGGTGTGGGCGTGGCCGGGGCGCGGCCGGGCAGGGGGCGGCGGGTGCCGCGCGCTGACCTGCCCTTGAAGAAGGCGATGTAGATGGGCGAGGAGTAGAAGTTGACGAACTGGAAGATGAACACCTTGAGGGTGAAGGCGTCTTCGAACTTGGTCTGCGTCCGGTGCGTCTCTGCGGCACAGCGAGCGCCTGTCGTCAGCACCTCACCGGCGCAGGAAGTGAGAAAAGGGCCGCGTCGCCCGGGTCTTTTAAAGAAATTCATTCAAGAAGGGGGCCAAGTGTGGCTTTTCTAACTGTAAAACCATCTAAAAGCGTTAGGTTGGTAAAGGAAGAGCTGGGGCAAGTGACAGTAAAAAGTAACATGATGCGGCTCAGGAAAGCGGACTGGGGCACAGGTCAGGGGGCTGGGCGGAGAGGGTGCCCAGCAAGCAGGTGCTGAGGTGGAGGTGGGGCCGGAGCGGGACACACAGCCCCACCGTTGCAGGAGCGTTACCGGTGGCTCCCCCAGGGCCCTGTCCCTGGACCCTCACCTGGAGCCTCTCCCCGGGCCGCCTGCCCACCCCCCATTCTCTCCGCGGCACTCTGGGCCCGCACCGGCCTCCCTCGCTGTGCGCTGACCTCTGTCCCTCTCCTAGACCAGGACTGCAACTTGTGCAATTTGTGGAACGGATGGATTTGTCCTTAGGAAATGGAAGGGGGTCAGAGAAAGGGGGGAGAGGCAGGCAGAGACGGGCAAGGATTCCTGCCGATGCGGGGCGAGGCCTGGGGTGCCCCCCTCTCCCCCCACCGAGGCCCTGCTCACTGCCATTTAAGGGACCTTGGGGGGAGGATGCGGCACGTCCCACCCGTGCCTCATTCAGCTATGACAAAAGTCATGTTCTGATTCGGTCCAGCAGGGCTGGGTCCCTGGTCAGCACCCCGCCGGCCTCGGCACTCACCCCATTTCGTCAGGACGCAGGCCAGGGCCACGTAGACCTTGGAGAGGTTGAGGATGAAGACAAGGTTAACCGTGGACCGCATGAGGCTGGCGACACATGACGCCTGATAGGAGATGGCAGGGTGACGGAGGGGTCATCAGAGCCCACCACCTGCCCAGCAGGAGCAGTGGAAGCTCACCCAGGCTGCGAGGGGGGTGTTGTCTGGCCTGGACACGGTGACGGCCATGATGGCCCGGTGCAGGACGATGGACACCAGGCACATGACCACCACGGCCGCCCGTGGGGCAGCCAGGTGCTTGAGCCCCGCTGCTGCAGCCCTGGCACCCCAGCGCCCTCAAGCCACACCCCCCACGGCAGCTCCGTCGCTGCTCCCACTCCTAGACCAGGCTGTGCTCCCTGCCTCTTCTTGGTGGGATTGCTGGGCAGTGGGGGTTGGCAGGCAGGGAGAGGTGGGGGAGGGCAGTCATTGAGAATTAGAGGGTGGGTGACCTCCGGCTGTCAGAGGGGCCTCTGTGCATTGTTGTCAGCCCCAGGTGCTCAAGACCCATTCCTCCTACTCCCCTCGTACTTGGGAATTCCTTGACATCTAAGGGGGTCAGTTAGGAAGCCCTTCTGACTGGAAGACAAGACAGGGTGAGGTGGACCCCTGTGCTGGGATTCCCCCCCCCCCCCCCGCCGCCATGCTTGAAAGATGCCCTGGGCCCACAGCCATGCGGGAAACCTTCCCAGAGCCCCCTGCCCGACACACACCTCTTACGTCCCAGATCCCCTAGCTTGGCCCCTCCCTGGAACCCAGGTACACGGGGGCCTTTCTGAGGACATCGAGGGTCTTGTGGGTCCCAGAGGAAGCATCAGGCCCCAGCCCCAAGGCAGGAAGGGGGACACAGCTGCCCCATGAGGCTCAGGAGAACAGAGGCATGATGGGGGGCAGACGGCAGCGGGGACCCCTCACCATCGTCATGACCACCGCAGAGCCGGCCAGTACCCGGTGCAGGCGGCTTCTCTTGGGGAAGTAGGGCTCACCCTCACCGGCGATGGGGTTCACAGCTGTTGTGGGAGCAGAGGCGGCAGACTGGGGCCTCGGCCGCTCCTGGAGGGGAGCCGGTGCTTAGCGGGGGTGCGCGCTCAGGGAGCGGCCTCTGTCGGGGGACGACCCACCTCGATGTCCTCGTAGTCGGAGCAGCCCCAGCGGCAGGCCAGCGTGGAGCTCTTCCGCTCCCAGAACTCCCGGAGCGGCATGGCCCACAGCGCCATGAACAAGCTGAAGAAGACGGTGCCGCCGTGGTCGAAGAAACGGCCAGCCTGCGGCGGGGGCGTGCGGTTCACGCGTGCTTGGGACTGGTGGTCCTTCACTCCCTTCTGTCCCTCCCTTTAGGAAAGGCCACGCCTGTCCTATGTGTGCCCATCAGTGTATTCTAGAGGCAGTGACTCGTCTCCTAGTGCACAGGGAGGGAGGAAGGTTGCCCCAGGAGGGCCCACGCCCAGAGTCTCACCGTACCCAGGTTAGATAATTTAGATGAGATTGGGACTTAGAGTTGATGCTGCAGTGGGTGAGACTCCAGGGACACTGGGTTGGGGGTGAATGTATTTTGCACATGGGATGGACATAAAATTTTGGGGGCCAGAGGGTGGACTGTAGTGAATTGAACTGTGGCCCCCATAAGATATGTCCACCTGGAACCTCAGAATATAGCCTTACTTGGAAAAAAGGGCTTTGCATGTGTAATCAGGGTAAGGGTCTCCAGATGAGAGCACCCTGGATTAGGGGAGGGCCTAAAACCAATGACAAATCCCTATAAGAGAAGGGGAGACAGACACAGAGACACACAGAGGGAGAGGCCATGTGAAGACGGAGGCAGAGATGGGAGAGATGCAGCCTCAGCCAGTGAACAGTGGGATTCCTGGCAGCCACCAGAAACCAAGACAGAGGCCCAGAGCCAGTTCTCCAGAGGGAACCAGCCCTGCTAACCCTTCCATACTGGACTCTGGCCTTCAAAACTGTGAGAAAATCAATTTGTTGTTTTAAACCCCCCGTTTGTGGTAATTTGTCACAGCAGCCCTAGGAAACTGGTACAGATGGATTCCCAGCAGTGTGTCAAAGGTGTCTCTGTCTGTGGGTCCTTCCTGGGCACCAGGGCTCGAGGCCCAGGGAGTATGGGATGCCGGTGAAGCCGCTGTTCCCACGGAAAAGCTGACACACCCTGGAAGTGTGCGGGCTGACGGGACCCAGAGGGCTTGAGGACCCCAAGGAGCCCCTCGCCCCGGCCTCTTGAATTCTGCTCAGTCCGGCTGTGCCTGAGAACTTCAGGGTTTATCTGCTCGGGGGTCCTCCAGTTGACCTTCTTGGCCAGCCGTACATAATAACAGCAATAACAGTAAAGGCTCCAGATGGACGTCTGCTGGTGCAGGCTCTCTGCTGAGTGCTGCGAGGGGGGCGCCAGTCGCAGTTCCAGCCTAGTGGGGACCTTGCCGCCGGGTTACGTAACTCACAGAGGGCTCTGCCTTAGGTGGTGACCGAGCTGGGCTTACGGGCGGGGCGGGGCCAGAACCCAGGGGGCTGCCTTCCTCGCCTCACCTGCCCCTCGTACCTGGACCAGGGCACAGGCGCCGGAGAGCAGCCAGAAGGGGCAGTCCAGGGCTCGAAGCTGTCCCCACTGCTGCACAGCTCCTGCCTTCCGGGCGGGGAGGGCAGCTGTGGGGGCTGGGGAGGCGGCCCTCCCCCAGCCCCACCCTCTTGCCGTCTCCTTCCCCACACTGTCTTTGCCAGGCCCAGCATTTCTTTTAAAAAATGTATGCAATGATAATTTTGGAGATAACGTTTTGAAATTTCAGCTCCATAATAGGATAAAACCCAAGTCCAGTTATTTATTTATTGTAAGAAAAGCTTACACTATTGTAAGAAACAAGGACGAGTGCCAATAAAATTAACCTGGGATCACCCTGCCCACCTGTGTCCACCTGGGAGCACACCTGCCCACGTGTGTCCACCTGGGAGCACACCTGCCCACCTGTGTCCACCTGGGATCACCCTGCCCACCTGTGTCCACCTGGGAGCACCCTGCCCACCTGCCAGCCTTCCAGCCACGCTCGCGGGCAGGGCCCTCCGTGACATCTGCCAGCCTTCCAGCCACGCTCGCGGGCAGGGCCCTCCGTGACATCTGCCAGCCTTCCAGCCGCGCTCGTGGGCAGGGCCTCCATGACATCCTTAAGGCAGGGGTGTGCTCAGTGCTCACCTCTACCCCCAGCTCTGCACAGGGCCTGGCACCTGGGGGTCCCTCTGACCACACACCCACCTCAGGAGGCAAGGGGCAGGCCTGGGAGCTGAGGGGAGAGGACACTACCTGGGTGCGTCTGAGGACACCATGAGACAGCCCACCAGGGACACCAGTGTGCCCGCCCCCGCCACTGGCACAAGCCAGCCTGTGTAGAGCCCTGCAGGGGGACGCCGGGGTCAGCTGTCAGGGCCCGGGCAGGGAAACCCTGGCAGTTGGCTGTGGGTGGCCTGGGTACCCAGCGCAGGGCTGAGCCCCAGGTGGGGGTGTACACAGCCGCACCTCCTCTGGGGACCACATGCAGCCAGCGGGGGTGGGGGCCTTCTAGGAAGCTGTGAGGGGACCGGTCCTCAGGGAGGAACCCCCTGGCAGCTCTGGGCACAGCTCCGCCCTCCTCGCCCCACCCGGGACTCTGGACCACCCCCATGTTGACCTCGGCACCTGACCCCCCAGGGCTCCAGCCCACTGTGCTTCCCGCCTCCCGGACACCCCTTTCCTGAGCCCCATTCACCTCCAGCCAACATGCCCAGGATGGGTGTCCCCTCCTTGAGAGGCACATCACCCACCGGACTCCAGTCCTGGGTGACTGGGGGTCATTGTGGATGCCTCCGGCTCTGCACCCCACCCCACCGTGGCCAGGCCCCTCAGTCACCCCCAAGCCCTCAAGTGTGCACCCTGTCTGCCTCTCACGGGTCAAGCCCAGATCCACTCCAGCCTGGTGTCCTGTCTGCCCTGCGTGGGCCAGAGTGACCTCTGTAAAATGCAAATCTGTCCAGGACCGAGACGAGGACCCCACCTGTCGTGCCCCCCATGGCCCTGCGGTCTGGCCTTGCCCTCCTGGGGCCCCGGCCCTCCTTGGCCCCGAGATGGAGCTGCGGGTCCTTCACACGTGGGCTGTGCCTTGGGCGCCAACGCTCTGGCCACAGCCACACCCCCGCCCCATCCGGGTCCCCAGTGGCTATGGGTGGCCTCTCCTTGTGTCACCCAAGGCCGGTACACTCCACAAGGGCAGGAACCGCCGCCCTGCTCAGCACCCCAGCACTGCTCGCCATCTTGACAGACGTGTGCATGCGTGATTGAGGGCAGACACATCGCTGTCTTTGGGGCGAGAAAGTACTTCACAAGGTTGGAGCGCGGGACAGGGGGTGGGCGGGACGAGACTGTGCTGGGCGGGGGTGGGGGGCACGAGCCCATGAGGAGAGCAAGACCTGGGGCCGCCCGGGACAGACAGCTATCCCCAGGGTGCCAGCCTGCCTGGAGGAGGTGAGAGGGCGGCTCTCCCTGGACCCCGGGCAGGGGCGACCTCCGCCAGGTCAGGAGTTCCTGGGGTGGCCCAGGGCTTCCCGGGACGTGTCTGGCGGGCCAGGGACATTGGGGGCTGGAGTCGAAAGGGGGCCCTGGCTTGCAGAAGGGGGTTCCCGGTCCCTCACCAGCGCAGGGGGGGTCCCAGAACAGTCCCAGTGCTGGGTTACCTTATGGGGCCAGGTGGTGGGGCAGGGGCAGGGCTCAGCCAGGGAGCGCTGGCCTAGGAGGGGTCAGCATGGCCAGTGGCTGAGCCCCCGGCCCAGCGCCCCTCTTGGGGGCACCCATTAGCAAACTGTTACCCTGAAGACCAAGCTGGGGTCCCAGGAGGCCCCGAGGGCGGTGGGCACGAGATTCACTGAGCCGGGCGAAGTAGAAGGCCACCTTCTCCCCGAAGTACCTGCGCACGTGGTCCAGAGGCTGGTACTTGTGCCACTGGCGCCAGCGGGCCCAGGGCTGGAGCCGGACCTGCCGCTGGGTGAGGCCCAGGGCTCGTGGGCCCTCTGAGGGTGTCGTCAAGGGGCCCTGGGGATGAGAAGTGGTCGGGCGGGGAGGATCCAGGCTGGTCTGGGCACCCTCCCCCAACCCGGCACTAGTCTAGGTGTGGGGGGCCTCAGGGCAGGGCGAGACCCACAGGTGGCCCCTGGCCCAGCATGGGCACACGGCAGACCAACCCCAGGATGCAGGGTTGCTGCTCGAGGGCAAAAGAATCACTTTGGGGGCTGGGGGTCCAGGAAGGCCTCTCTGAGGAGGGGACATCTGTGCTGAGCCCCTCGGCCTGGGGTCCGAGTCCAGGGCAGAGGAAGGGCCTGGAGGGGTGGCCCTGGGAGGAGCCAGTGACCGTGGTCCAGAGCGGGCTCCGCGTCTCTGGGTGAGGGTTCTGCCGACCCCGTGCCGTGCAGCCCTGGCCAGCAGGGAGAGCGAGGCCCCCCGAGCGTGATGGAGCAGGCCTGAGCGCCCAGGCACTTCCCGTGCACATCCACATTCACCCCCTCGGTGGCTTCCCGGGACCGACTGTGCCCCAGTCACACAGCAGTGGGTGCGGGACTGACCTGGGGCTCTGGGGCCCCGCTGCCCCTTCGTGCGGCTCTGGGGGCCTCATGGGGAGTAAACAGCCTCCTGACCCACGCAGTGGGCATTTTGTCAAGGGTGACGGTAAGGCTGACCGAGTCCGGTACGGTGGCAGCCGGCGTGGTGAGCACATCCCCCCCCCGCCCCGGTCTTGTGAGGGGCTCGGTGACCTCCCCATCCCCCCGAGAGAGAAGCTGCTCGGGGAGACGACAGGCCGCAGCGGGGCCTGGCCACACCACGGGTGTGCTGCTGCCCCGCATCCCCGGGCGGGACCTGGGGTCCTCGTCATCCAGAAACTCCCCCCCGGCGGCAGCCTGACCACCCCGCCCCGCCCCTCCAGCCCCCGGACTCACGTCGTGCAGGGGGAAGGCTGCGCTGAAGACCCCCTCCCCCAGCAGCTGGTCGGTCCCAAACAGGCGTTTCCTCTCGTGGCCGTACGGGGTCTTGGCCAGGATCTCGAACAGCTGGGGGTGGCAGGGATGGCACTGGTCACTTGTCATGTGATGGCAGGGCAGGGACACCAGGGCCCTCCCGTCTTGGGGCTGAGCCCACAGACAGCCTCCCGAGGCCTCCTGGCGACAATGGCGAGGGTACACCCAGCTCTTCCTCGTGTCACCGGCTCACACACCCCCCAAGGGTGGCGATCGTTCTCACGCTTGGTAGATGGGAGACCTTGGCTGGGACGCTCGGCTCATGGGAGTCGAGTCTGGATGTGAACCCACGCCCTGGCTAAGCGCAGCCCGCCCTGGGCCCTCGCTCTGGGCAGGAGTCAGCTTCCACCTGGAGGCCTGTGTCGGGGGCGGCCCAGCCCCTGCTGGGCAGCCCACGTGGCCTGTGCCCTTCGGTTCTCAGCAGCCGGTTCTCCCGGGCAGGCCTGTCCCAGCCCCTCCCTCACCATAGGCCAGGCGCTGCCCATGCGTCTCAGGGACGCTCAGCCTCTGGTCGGCTCTGCCCGTGGTTCCCATCCTCACTGACCAACTGGACTCACACCTGCCCAGTCCCCGTGGTCTTGGCAAGTCCCACAGGTCCTTGAAGGTGGTACCCATTCGGGGCCCTGGGGGGCCCTGAATGGCATGGAGCAGGGCCCCAGCTGTGCTCCCCTTGTGCAGTGAGGTGGGGGCAGCCTCCAAGCATCCAGCCCCTCACCCCCCCGGGACCTCATCCCTCTGGTCAGGACAAAGGCGAGCCTTCCTGTGTCCGCAGAGACCTCTGCTGCCTGCTGGGGGCCGGGAGGTCTGGGGCCACAGGCCTCTCAGAGCTGGGTCAGGACCCCACTCACAATCTGGTGCCTGTAGGTGATGGGGAAGAAGGTGGCCTGGTTCTCACTCCCGAGGAATCTGTGGGCGCAGAGTCAGAACTCAGGTGCCTGCGCCTCAGCCAGGCCTCAGAGAGTGACCACCACCACCGGGCAGCATGGGCAGCTCCCATTTGGGCCTTTTCCTTTCCTGAGGGTACGGCAGGACATCACAGAAATCCCCCCAGGGTGGGGGAGAGTGGACTGCACTTGGGCAGAGGAGACCACGGACATCTGCATCCCCTGAAGCTCCAAACTCGGGGCCAGAGGCCTCTGGGTGGTGTCTGGTGGTAGCCTGTGTGGACAGGTGGTTGACCAGAGGCTCCTCCCTGGGACACCAGAACGTTGGGGATTCCCTATGTGGGGACACGTGTGGGTGAGGCTGAATCCCCCCACCAGCCCGGGAAGGAGGTGTCCTCAGCATGGGGTTTTCTGGTGCTGGCCACCCACACGGGTCCCCCCAGGCCTGGACGCTGCCCTAAACTGCCTGCTGGGTGTGTGGCTGTGTGACCTGCTTTGGGCAGTAAAATGTGAATGGAAGAAGGGATCCAGGAGCCAGTGTGGACTGACCGCTTGCATTTTCTGTGTGAGATGGAGCCTGCACCCGCCTGGGCCCCAGGACACCCTGCCCACCCACCACGGACATGGAGCTGAGCAAGAAGTGGACCTTCACGTCCAGCCACTGAGGTTTGGGGGATGCTTGTTCCGCAGCACAACCTGCCTATCTGACTGATACAGACAACGTGTAGATAATGCAGACATGCACGAAAGCTCACCCACCTGAGACTCCCAGGCCCTGGTTGAAAAGCTCTGGGAAGGAGAGAGTTTAGGGGAAGAGCAGCAGGTTTTGGTTCACTCATTCGTTGATTCTTTCATCCATCCCAGGGCCCTGTGTGAGGCTGTCTGGCGGAGTGGTGGGGCCATCTTACCTGGACAGATTTCTCACTTCGAACTGGCAAGAGTAAGACTTGGGGGGTACGTCGGGCACGTCCTCCAGCAGGATGTTGGGGACCCCCCAGCCACTCCAGCAGGCTGGCTGCCCAGTTGGAGGCCTGGTCGGGCAACTCCTGGAAGGAATTGTCAGTTGCCCCTCCCCGTCCTGAGGGGACGCGGACACCAGGCGGTGGGGTGTGGGCGTGTGGGTTTGCAAACCAGGCACCCGGGCTCCCGCCCTCCCCCGGCTCTGCTGTGGGCCCTGCGGAAAGACCAGGCGAGCCCCTTCCCCTCTCCGGGCCTCAGGCTCCAGGGCTGCTCTGCTGGTCAATTTGAGGCCCAGAGCCCCTCACGGCAAGAAGGACAAGAGGGTGGTGGCACGTCTCTTTTTCCACCCGCACACCATGACGGTCCCAGGCAGCCCACAGACTGGGCAGTAGAGCAGCCCCCAGGCCTGTCAACCGGAGGTCAACTGGGAGCCGCTGCCCCTGCACCCTGTGCCCCTGCCTGCAGGGCTGGCCCTCAGCAGGAGGCCTGGTGGGGGTCCAGCCTGGAGGGGGGCCCCGATGGCCCGCTCAGAGCCTTGGCTGCCACACGAGCTGCCCGCCCCTCCCCTGAGCCCACCGTGGGGGCACCACCCCTCACCCGACTTGGCCACAAGGCTTCTAGGAGCACTGTGGAATTGGTGGGGGGGTGGCAGGGACCCTCGGGGACACGGAGTGGGGACCCCCAGGGCTGTCAGCACTGCTGGCTGCCCCCGGGAACTGGGGTGCCATCACGAGCGATCCTGGCTGTGGGGCGCCTCCAGGCCCTCTCTGCCCCCCACGCGCCCTGGGTACCTGCAGGGGCAGCTTCAGACCCAGGTCCTCCGCGTAACAGCGGAGCACAGCCCAAGGGGCGCTGAAGAGGAGGCGGCGCACCACGCTGTCCTCGTCCTGGACGTCTCGCTGCCGGGACGGGGGGCTCCGTGAGAGCCTGGGGTGCAGCATGCGTGTACACGTGTGTGCGTGTGGCATGTGCGGTCATCTTTATGCGCGTGTGTGCACACGTGTGCGTGCGTGTTTTGTGGGTGCATGTGTGTGTGCCGTGTCTGTGTGCGTGTGCATTCACACTCTCAGGAAAAGATGCGTTTCTGTAGCCATGGTAACAGCTCACCAGCGCCGCTTTAAACCTATTTGATAGAAGGCAGCTTGCCTCTGTGGACCTGCCTCTGTGGACCTGCCTCTGTGGACCTGTGGAAGCCGGCAGAGGGGCCGCTCCTGTTTGGAAGCCAGCCAAGCAGCGCCAGACTGTCACCGTGAGGCCGCCACCCGGCTGTCCTGACCTCCATGGGCAAGAAACTCTTCAGACAACGAACGCCGTCTGGGCCTTTGACAAGCCACTGGGCATCTGTGTATGTTATGCACGTACAACAGAGGTGTGCACACCTGGGGTGTGTACACATGGGTGGGCCTGGCCGTGTGTCTGTGTGCAGGCGCGTGCCAGGCTCTCCTGGAGCCGGAGCTGGGGACTTTCAGTTCCAGGGCCCAGCGTCTCTGTCCCAGGGCCTGGCGTCTCTGCTGAGTGCACCTGCTTTCCCGAACTGCCCTCTTCAGTGGCTGTCAGCCCTCGCTACCATATCACAGCCATCGGGATCCCCGAAAGGCCAGAAGCCCAGGGGGCAGGCATGGGCCTCCCCAGCTGGCTGTGACGTGGGCTGAGAGCTGAGGGCCGCCATCCGGACTGAAGGCTGAGGGCGCTTTGGGCAGCGTGTGGCTTTGGGCAGCGTGGTCCCCACGCCCAAGGAGGACGCAGCCCAGTTCTGGAGGAAGGTTTGGCAAAGTCATGTGACCACACCTGTGAGCCACACTGTTTCCATCGTACAGGGCAGCTTTGCAGCCCCTCCCTGCACCAGGCTGTCAAGTGGATCCAAACCCGGAAGGGGAGGGGTCTTGGCCCCAATCCCACGGTGTGTATGTCTGCCAACTCTTAAGGCAGCTCTGGAAGGGAGCGCAGCCGGCTGTGGGCCGGGGAGGGCAGGCAGCGAGGGCGGCAGGGGGTCCCTTCATGCCTGAAGGACAGGAAACAGAACACGAGGTGGAGGGAAAGCCGTGTGGTCAAAACCAACCAGGACACCGTGATGCTGGGACAGCCAGGCCGACAGCGGAAGGGGTTTGCCACGCATGGAAGCAACAAGGAGGAAGCGTCCAGGATACAAGCACCAGCACCGATGAGAAAATGCGCCCAGCATTGCTATTGGTGGACGGCCTGATAGCAAAAGGTGCAAAAGACACGAAAAGACCGTTCGCAGTACTGGAAGCACAAAGAGCCCATAAACATGCAAAAAATGCTCCATCTCTTTAGGAATCAGGGAAAATGTGAATTAAAACTGCAGCGAGACACCACTGTACACCCACCAGGTTGTAAGAATTGACAACACCAGGTGTTGAGGGCAGTTCCCGCTGTTGGCGGTGCAACGTGCCTGGGGACTGGTGTGGCCCTGCACCGCGCCAGCGACCCTACACTTAGGAGACAGCCCTGCGAGGGCACGGCACAGGTGCACACGAGAGCATGTACAGCAGCCGATCTTCATAATAGCCCCAAACTGGGAAGAAGTCAAGTGTCTGTCCACACAAGGACAGAGAGGAAGACAGTGGCTTCTCCACAGCAAGGACAGTGGCCAAGTGGCAGCTGTACCAGCGATGCAGGCGGGCCTCGTGAACACTATGTCAGGAGTGACACTGAGTCCTTCCATCAAGTTCGAACAGACAAAACCAAGCTGTATTGTTTGGTGACGTGAAATGGGGGCAAAAGTGATAAAAAAAAAAAAAACACACACGAATGTGATTAACGTAAAATTCAGGATTGGTTACTCTGATGGCAGAGCCTGTTCCTGGGGAACAGAGGAAGCCGGTAGGAAAGGAGGGTGGAGGGTGCGGGAGACCGAGGGGATCTAAGTGATACCAACTGTTATAACCGACCTACTGCATGTGAAAGGACTTCTTCAGCTGTTCAATTCTATAAAAACACAGTTATGATTACAAATGTCACCCCTAGACAAAAGCTTTAACGTTGGAGGTGGGACAGATGAACGGAAGGTGGCTTCTGAGCTTTCAGGTGGCCTGAGGGCTTTGGCCTCCTGCGATGGGTGGATATTATACTGGCCTGTGGTTAATGGTCCCATGGGGTGCTCGCTGAAGGGTGAGGCCCCCAGCAGGACCTTGGGGCTTGATTTGTTCCAAGCCTCGGGACACCATGCCCTCAGGTCTTGTGGGGCAAGGTCACTGAACGCACGCTGAGCCTGGGGCTCCCCAGCCACCCGACGTACCTGGTCCACAGGTACGGGACGCCCAGGCTCCCGGTGGGCAGTAGGAGCTAGGCACCGGCTGCTCCTCTGTGTCTCCCTCCCAGGCCCTCCCTGGTCCTTGTTGGGGTGGGAGGACTCAGGAGAGCTTCCGGGACAGCCCTGCATTGGACCACGGGGGAAACTGAGCCCTGGAGAGGGCCTGGGGTCTGCCCTCTGGCTCCCCTGTGGCCCCCATCCCTGCAGAGTGAGCCCCACACTCCTCAGGAGTCTATGTGGGTCTTGAAGGACGCTGAGAGTGAGTCACATCGGCCTTAGCTCCCTGCCGTAGAGACTGTAAAAGCTGGACAAAGCATAGGAAGCAGTGGATGCCGGGCTAAGGCCCTCGAGAGAAGGGAAGCATTCGCTTCATCTCTCTCCCTAATGGCGTTTTCCACCCTGCAGGGCCGGGCCACAGAGCCCAGAGGGAGCAGAGGCATTGCCGGGTGAGGGGTGGAGGTCAGAATCAGGGGCTGCTAAGGGGCCTTGGGCTTGAGGGGAGTTGCGTGGAGAGGATGGAGACACAGGTCTGTGAGGAGATCCGGGGGTCCTTGGAGCTGCTGACTCGTTCACGCCCAGAGGCGGCTGCTGCAGGCTGACGGCTAACAGAGACTCAGGAAGCACAGAGCTGGAGCTCCAGCCACACAGGGAGGAGGGAGACTGTCGGCCACTCTGGCTTTCCAGCTGAGCCTCCTGGGCGATACGACAGGGGTGAGGACTGCACCTTCGGGATGAGTGCAGAACTGAAGCGGGCCGGAGCTGACACCTGAAACCAAGCTCAGACCCATCAAGGTGACCTGCCAGTAATTGGACCACCTGCCAGAACAAAGCTCAACACTGTACAGGAAGGTGACAGAGTCAACAGAGACCCAGAGGTGAACCATACGGTGGAGCTAGCAGAAAAGGCGTAAAACAATGACAGTTATTAAGTTAAAAGAGAAAAAAAGGGTACAGAATGGACACAATGGTCCGATTAACAACTGGAATATTTTGAGAGAGAATTAGAATCTATGAAAAGGAATCAAATGAACATTCTGAAATAGCAAAGCAGAGACTTCCCTGGTGGTCTGGTGGTTAAGACTCCATGCTTCCACTGCAGGGGGTGCTAGTTCGATCCTTGGTTGGGGAACTAATAAGATCCCGCATGCCGTGTGGTGCAGCCAAAAATAAAAAATAAAATAAAATAAAATAGCAAAACACAGCATATGAAATTAAGAACTCATTGGACGTGTTTAATAGTAGACTAGACTCAACAGAAGACAGGATTGCTGAACTTAAGGATAGACCAGTAGAAAAAATGGAGTTCAGAGCAAAAAGAATGGCATGAACAGAACAGGGTACAAAAAGGATAGGGTCATGGTCAAAGGCCCAACAGACTGTAATCTGAGAACCAGGAGAGAGTAGGAAAGAAGCAATCTTTGAACAAGAATGTTCAAGAATTTCCAAATCTGATGAAATAAATCAGTCCAAAGATTCAAAAAGCTCAGTGAGCTCCAAACAGGATTAAAAAACTAGGAAATCATTGTACAGCATACCTTTGCTGTATTAAAGATAAAGAGAAATCTTAAAAGCAGCAAGAAAAAAAACCATATTATTTTCAGGGGAAAAATAATAAAACAGGCACATGATTTCTCAACTGAAACAACGGAGGCCAAAAGACAATGGAATGGCATCTTTAAAGGGTAGGGGAAAATACTGCAAACTAAAATTCTTTATCCAGTGGAAATGTTCTTCAGAAATGAAGGTTAAGTGAAGATATTCTCAGACAATCAAAATCTGAGAGATTTAGTCCCAGACACATGCTCTACAGGAAATACTAAAGGGAATTCTTCAGGCTGAAGGGAATACTCTCAGGTGCAAGTGCAGATGTGCAAGAACAAATGAACAGACCAAGAGGATAAATAAACAGGTAAATGTAAAAGTAAAACTCTCTCTATTTACAGATGGCATGATCTTGTGTATAGAAAATCCAAAAGAAGTCACTACGAACGCTATTAGAACTAATAACAGGTTTGGCAAGTTTGCAGGATACAAAATTACATACAAAACAACTGTATTTCTATACACTAGCAATAAGCAAGCTGAAAATAAAACAAAGAAAAACAATTCCATTTATAACAGGTCCCCCCCAAAAAACCTGAACAAATTTAACAACAAAAAAAAGTGTAAGATGTATACACTGAAAAGTACCAAATATTGTTGAAATAAGTTGAAGAAGCACTAACAAGATAAATGCAAAAATATCCCATGTGCATGAATGAGAGGACTTAACATTGTGAAGACAGCAATACTCCCCAGATTGATCTACAGATTCAACACAGTCCCTATCAAAATCTTAGCTTTTTTTTTTTTTGCAGAAATTGACGAGTTTAAAATTCATATGGAAACACGTGAGACCCAGAATAGTCAAAACAATGTAGAAAAAGGAGAACAAAATTTTAGGACTCACAATGTTTGATTTCAAAACTCATTACAAAGATAGGATAATCAAGACAGAGTAGCACCAGCATAAGGACAGACATATAGATCCACGGAATATATTTGAGATTTCGAAAATAAACCCATATATTTTATTGTCATTTTTTAAAACAAAGAGGCCAACAATTCAATGGGAAAAGAATAGTGATTTCAACAAATGATGCTGGGACAAGTGAATTTTCACAAGCAAAAGAATGAATTTGGACCCTTACTTCACACCATATACAAAAATTAACTCAAAGTGGAGTTAAGACGGTAAATTAATAAAATATCTATACCCCAATTAAAGAAAAAAAGAAAAGAATGGGATGTGTTTGTATGTACTGATGTGAAGAGCTTTCTAAAATTTTGTGAAGAACAAAAAACAACAGCAGAAATCTATCTACTTTAAAAACATCTACATAAGTGTGTGTATGTGTAAAAAAAAAAAAAAAGATAAGTTAAAGATCACAGACCTAAGGTTTTTTTTTGTTTTGTTCTCAGTTTTTTTTTTTGGCCACACCACGCAGCTTGTGGGATCTCAGTTCCCCGAACAGGGATTGAACCCAGGCCCTCGGAAGTGAGAGCGCAGAGTCCTAACTGCTAGACCGCCAGGGAATTCCCCAGACCTAAGTATAAGGACTAAAATGATAAAACTTTTTAGGAAAAAACATAGCTGTAAGTCTTAATGACCTGGTTTAGGCAATGATTTCTTAGATACGACACCAAAAGCAAGGCAATAAAAGAGAAGATTGGTAAGATGGTCTTCATCAAAATTAAAGACCTATCTGCTTCAAAGCACATCATCAAGAAAGTGAAAAAGGCAACCCATAGACTGGGAGAAAAAACATGTATGCAAATCATGTATCTGATAAGGGACTTGTATCCAGAACATGAAAGAACTTTTACAATTCAATGATAAAAAGACAAACCACCCAATTTAAAAAAAAAAAAAATTTATTTATTTATTTATTTTTGGCAGTGCTGGGTCTTCGTTGCTGCGCGCGGGCTTTCTCTAGTTGCGGCGAGCGGGGGCTACTCTTCATTGCGGTGCGCGGGCTTCTCATTGTGGTGGCTTTTCTTGCTGCGAAGCATGGGCTCTAGGCGCACGGGCTTCAGTAGTTGCAGCACGTGAGCTCAGTAGCTGTGGCTCGAGGGCTCTAGAGCGCAGGCTCAGTAGTTGTGGCGCACGGGCTTAGTTGCTCCACGGCATGTGGGATCTTCCTGGACTAGGGCTCGAACCCATGTCCCCTGCCTTGGCAGGTGGATTCTTAACCACTGCGCCACCAGGGAAGTCCCACAACCCAATTTTTAAATGGGCAAAGGGTTTGAACAGACATTTCTCTAGAGAAGACATACAGATTGGCAATAACCCTATGAAAACATGCTCAGTACCATCAGTCATTAGGGGAATACAAATCAAAACCACAGTGACATACCGCCCAACAGCCACTAGGACAACTGTAATACCAAGACCGACAATAAGAAGTGTTGGATGGAATGTGGAGAAATTGGAACCTCATTCATTGCTAGTGGTTTGTAAAATGGCGCAGTCACTTTGGAAAACAGCTTGACGGTTCCTCAGAATGTTAAACATCGAGTTACCATATGACCTGGAAATTCCACTCAGTGGTATACGTCCCCACACCCCGAATGAACACTTACATTAACACAAAATCTTGTACGTGATCTCATTGCTCCATGAATCACAATAACCCCCAACATGGAAACAACACAAATGTTTGTCATCACTACTTTTGGGTATAAACTTAGAAGTGGGATTGCCGGATCATACGGTAATTCTGTGTTTAATTTTTTGAGGAACCGCCATACCGTTCTCCACCGCAGCCGCGCCATTTCACCTTCCCGGAGGCAGGGCACGAGGGTTCCAGTTTCTCCACGGCCTCCCCGGCACTTGTTTTCTGTCTTTTTGTTGTCGTTTAACCATCCTAACGGGTGCGAGGTTAGGGCATCTACTTTTAGCACGGGTCTTTCCGGTGCTGCGTGGAGAGCAGGGTTGGCAGGTGGGCACTGGGAGCCCAGGTGGGCACTGGTGCAGAACTCAGGGGAGATTACGGTGGCTCGGGGCAGACAGGAGCCGCGGGGCGGGGAGTGAGAAGTGGATCCGATCCACTTTGAAGGTAGAGAAAGCGTGGGGCACAGGAGAGCAGAGTCTGAGGTGACTTGGAGTTTGTCCCGAGGCCAGAGCAGGAGGGAGGCGGTCGCCCGCTCTGCCCTCGAGCCCTCTTCAGCTCCCCCCCGTCAGTAGGGACCCCCTTTCCTGCTGTGTGCTGTTCACC